>NC_052625.1:177015243-177640243 GCF_016161935.1 Mauremys reevesii | reverse complement strand
AAGTTTCACATGGAACCTTAATTCTAGTATTTCCCAACTTTGCCATAACCTTAATAATCTTCTTTTTACAAACCTTTTTCTGTAATAATATATAGTCACAACAAGTTTTGTATACAGTCAAAAGTTATCAGTTGCTAACAAATCTTTATTTTGTCTTTAATGTTATCATCATTCAAAGTTTGCAGTATGTGACATATATATATCTTCTTACTATATGTTCCATTCTATGCATCTGATGAAGTGGGCTGTAGCCCACGAAAACTTATGCTCAAATAAATTTGTTAGTCTTTAAGGTGCCACAAATACTCCTGTTCTTTTTGTGAATACAGACTAACACGGCTGCTACTCTGAAACCAGTCCTTAAATATACATTCTTCTTTGGGTGCTTGCATATATCCATTATACTGTAGATCTTGTGCATTAGTGTCAGAGAGCTTACCCTAGCAGTACCCAAAGTGGAGGCTCTTCCCTCCCTGTTTCCTTGTGTTCTGTACCAACGATGTAAAGGGTGGAGTCACCCTGCCCCTCCTTCAGTTCCTTCTTACTGTGTTGTGGTCTATAGTTTGCTAAAGTTTGCCTTCATGAAATACATTCTTTATAGTTCTGCTTTCCCTCCTGCCTTTCTTTAGAATCATGAATTCGATCATTTCCTGATCATTTTCACCCAAGCTGCTTTCTGCATTCAAATTCTCAATCAGTTCCTTCCTATTTGCCAAAATTAAATCTAGAACAGCGTCTCTCCTAGTTGCTTTCTCCACCTTCTGAAATAAAAAAGTTGTCTCCAGTGCATTCTAAGAACTTGTTAGATAATCTGTGGTCTGCTGTATTATTTTCCCAGCAGATGTCTGGGTAGTTGAAGTGTCCCATCACCACCAATTCCCAATTTTGTTGGTTGTTTTAAAATAGCCTCCTTCACCTCTTCTTTCTGGTTAGGTGGTCTATAGTGCACCCCTTCCATGATATCACCCTTGTTTTTTACCCCTTTTATCCTTAACCAGAGACTGTCAACAAATGTCTTCTATTCCATCTCAACCTCAGTGCAGGTGTATACAACTTTGATATACAAGGCAACACCTCCTCCTTTTTTCCCTGCCTGTCTTTCCTAAGCAAGGTATACCCTTCTAAACCAATATTCCAGTCATGTGTATTATCCCACCAAGTCTCTATGATGCCACCTGTCATAGTTGTGATTATTCACTAGTATTTCTAGTTCTTCCTGTTTATTCTCCATATTTCTTGCACTAGTATACAGACATCTAAAATACTGATTTGATTTTCTTTCTATGTTCCTTCTTATCTCTCTTTTGTCCCTACTATTCTGACCCTTCTCCCAATTCTCCATCTTTTTGACTTACCTGTGGGCTTTTGTTTCCTTCCCCCATTGAATCTAGTTCAAAGCCCTCCTCACTAGGTTAGCCAGACTGTATCCAAAGATAGGTGGACCCCATCTCCGCTCAGCTGTCTTTCTTCCTGGAACAGCATCCCATGATCAAGGAAGCCAAAGCCCTCCTGGTGACAGCATCAGTTCAGCCAGGCATTTACCTCCAGGATGCATCTGCCTGTGCCCTTACCCTTGACCAGAAGGATTGAAGAGAACACCACTTGTGTCACCAACTCCTTCACCCTTACTCCCAGAACCGGGTAGTCACTTCTGATCTGCTCAGGGTCATGTCTCACAACATTATTGCCCATATGGGCAGGTAGCATGAGCTAGTAGTTAGGGCTGGATGATCCTTGACAATCCCTCAGAAATTCTCTATACAGGCCCTTGGGAGGCAGCACACTTCTCAAGTGCCATGTCAGACCAACAGATGGATGCCTCTGTCCCTCTTAGAAGAGAATCACCGATCACCACTACCCTGCATTTCCTCTTGGGGGTGGTGGCTGCATTCAAGGCTTGGGGGTACAGAGCTTCTCCTCCTTCACCTTTGAGGATGATTACTCATCCCTTGTTGTCAAGGCAGCATAATGATTCTACTTCTCTGTGGTCGGTGAGGTGGGAGCAGGAGTGGAGCATTGCCTGCCACCCCAAGTAACCAGAAGCCAATGTCCTCCCTGTGACAGAGCCGTAGCTTCCTCCCCTGTGGTGTGACTGGATAGCTGCCTCAGCCTTGGAGGTCTCCATATGATCCATATGTGACCCCTCGTGCTAGGCTGCACCTCAGAGTAATCCAGGCTTGGCTCAATTCAGTCTCTCATCCCCAGATTCACTATTTGGACCTACTCGTAAGCATTCTGCTGAAGGTACTGTCCTCACTGGATTGGTGGATGAACTAGGACAATGTATGTTGTGGAGTCCCATTTGCTCTGCCTGATGATTTGTAAGATGACTCTGAAATCTTACATGATTTTAGTAATGAACCCTTCAATCATGGGTGAGGAGTGTATTTGGGCATCTTCCAAGCTCATGGGCTTTGGTCTCCTCAAGAAGCAAAATTACACATACATGTCTTCAAGCTAAGGGCAATTTTCTGTGCATGCCAAAGCTTTCCACCTCATAAATGAGGCAAAATTCTCAAAGTACACATCGACAGCACATCGACAGTGGTGTTTTGCATCAACAAGCAAGGGGCCATAAAGTCAAACAGACTGAAAGCAGGCAATCGGTTTGAGGAATTTCTGCATACAGAACTCCATACTCTCAGGACATCTCACTTACCAGGAATTCAGAATACTCTGGCAGACCATTTGAGCATGTCTTTCACCTCAAAGTATGAGTGGCCACTTTAATATCCTGGCTGTGGTGTTTCATATAGGGAGGTTTACAAAAGTGGGGACTTGTTTGCAACCTGACAGGACAAGGAATGTCCCGAATTTTGCTCTAAGGCAGGTCACAGCCTCAGGTCAATCTAGGATGCTTTCCTCCTTTCCTGGAGCAAGGTCTGACAATATGCTTACTCGTTAGTGCCCTTAATTCCCAGGGTCATCCTCAAACTGAAGCAAGATTGACAAATAATGATCCTGATAGCTCCAGGATCATTGGGATAAATATGATATTCTGAGCTCCATCAGCTATCTGCCAGGGAGCCTCTGCTTCTGCCATTTAATAAGTAATCTTATGATCACACAGAATCAAGGGCATGTGCTGTACCTGAATCTTCAGAAGCTGCACCTGACAAATGGTTCATAAGTAGTTAAATGCAGAAGAGGCATGTTGCTCAGTGGCATGTCCTCCTTAGTAGTAGGAAGACTGTCTGTCTACAAGGACTAGTTACGTGACTAAGTGGAAATGTTTCTTTTTCTGAGCAGCTTTCCACAACCTGTAACCTTCACACATGTCGATTCAAGAAAGTTTAGACTCTCTCTCTCATTAAGTAATATAGTCTATCCCTAAACCCTCATACAATTCATTTGGACGCAGTTCAGCATTTCATTCTAAAATCAATGATAAAACTGTGTTCACTAACCCAATTCCTTAAAGGTGTAAATAGATTATTTCCTTCTGTTCATGACCCAGCGCCCACTTGTGACTTAAATTTAGTATTGTCTGTTCTTATGAGTCCCCTACTCGAGCCGTTGGCATCTTGTTCATTTCTGCATCTCTCAGTGAAGTTAGCCTTTGTAGTGGCTATCACCTTAGCCTGGAGAGAGAGAGAGAATTACAGGGCTTGTCATGGATCTGCAACACACATTTTTTTAAGGACAAAATTCAGCTAAGACCTCATCCTAAGTTTCTGTCAAAGGCTGGTTTCCAATTTCCACCTTAATCAACCTATATATTTACCATTTTTTCCCCACAAAGCCACATCCTCACAAAGGTGAACAAAAGCTGCATGTGCATTGAGCTTTCTCTTTTTACCTGGGCAGAAAAAAACCTTTCAGGATCTCTGCCCAGTTATTTGTTTCCTGTGCAGAATGCAGGAAAGAGGAGTTAACAGCACACTGTACCAGAGCATGTGGAACCTCAGCTGCATTTGTGAGGCACATCCGTATTCTGGACATTTGTGGAGCAGCAACATAGTCTTTGATCCACATGTTTACTAGTCACTATGCTCTTATGAAGAGATGATGTGAAGGTGGGAAAAGCAGTCTTGCACTCCCTTTTCTGATGAGCCTCAGAGCCCCAATGCCCTTGATAATAGCTCGGGAGTCACCGACAGTATAATGGACTTATGCAGGCACTCCAAGAAGAAAAACAGCAACTTACCTCATAACTGTTGTTCTTCAAGCTGTGTTACATATGTCCATTACATGACCCACCTTTCTTCCCTCATGTATCAGTGTCTACCATCTGTTTTTGATGTAAAGGAACTGAAGGAGGTGCAGGGCAACTCCACCCTTTATACCCTTGGTACAGAGCACGAGAAGACCAGGTGGGTGGAGGCAATCCAGTGAGAATCACTAGGGGAAAACTCTCAGATGCTGATGCATGAGACACGCACACACCTACAGTGTAATGGATATGTGAAACAGATCTTGAAGAACAACAGTTTTATGAGAATGTGAGTAACCTTTTCTTTTTCCCCCAGCACCGTTTTGTATACTCTAATACTTCATATCAACATGAGCTAGCCATTCTCTGTTGCTAGATTCTACTAGTAGATCTTGTCATCATCTGCTCAGAGATAAGACTGTGTGGTATACTTTGCTAATTTAGGCTTAAATTTTCTTGGTTAATATTCTTGTTAAAGTAAGTTGCAGTGTGATTTTTTAACAGTAATTCACTGAAAATAGGTAGGATACCAAGTACAATACCAAACTGGGAAGGGTTGCAAGCTCTTGGAAGTCTAGATTAGAATTCAAAATGACCTTGACAAACTGGAGAAATTGTCTGAAATAAATAGGATGAAATTCAATAAGGACAAATGTGAAGTACTCTGCTTAGGAAGGTATCAGAGGGGTAGCCGTATTAGTCTGGATCTGTAAAAGCAGCAAAGAGTCTTGTGGCACCTTATAGACATTTTGGAGCATGAGCTGTCGTGGGTGAATACCCACTTCGTCGGTACCGACGAAGTGGGTATTCACCCACGACAGCTCATGCTCCAAAACGTCTGTTAGTCTATAAGGTGCCACAAGACTCTTTGTTGCTTAGGAAGGAATAATCATTTGCATAACTACAAAATGAGAAATAACTGCCTAGGGAATGGGCAGAAAAGGATCTGGGGGTTCTAGTGCATCACAAACTAAATGAGAGTCAACAGTATAATGCTGTTGCAAAAAAAAGCAAATTTCATTCTGGGCTGTATTAGCAGGGGTGTTGTAAGCAAGGCACCAGAAGTAAATCTCCCACTCTTTTCAGTACTGATAAAGCTTCAGTTGGAGTACTATGTCCCGTTTTGGACACTTTAGGAAAGATGTGGACAAATTGGAGAAAGTCCAGAGGAGAGCAGCAAAAATGATTAAAGTTCTAGAAAACATGACTACAAGGAAAGATTGAAAAATTGGTTTGTTTAGTCTGGAGAAGAGAAGACTGGGAACATGTTAACAGTCTTCAAGTATGTAAAGGATTGCTATAAAGAATAGGGTGATAAATTGTTCTCCTTATCCAGTGAGGAAAGGACAAGAAGTAATAGGCTTTAATTAGAGGAACGGAGATTTAGGTTAGACATTAAGAAAAACTTCCTAACTGTAAGGGTGGTTAAGCACTGGAACAAATTATCTAGTGAGGTTGTGAAATCTGTGTCATTGGAGGTTTTACAACAGGTTAGACAAATACTTGTCAGAGATGATCTAGATAGTACTTACTCCTGCCTCATTGCAGGGGACAGGACTAAATGATCTGTTTCTATGATTCTATAATAATTTAATATTTATTGAGCAAATTTGTTACTGGTTTAAAAAAAAAAAAGACTATATTTGCCAATTTACATCTTGAGTTTCTAATTTTTTGCAGCATGAATGGAGGGAGGGGAGACAGCATGGCAGAGAGAGACAGAGACACACACCCTGTGTGTGTGTGTGTGTGTGTGTGTGTGTGTGTGTGTGTGAGAGAGATGCGCATTGCCCCTTTAAGTACGCTGACCCCACTATAAATACATTGCTAAATCAGCAAGTTGAGACAGCAGCTGCTGCCAGCAAGCTCCCTCCGTCCAGAGCCCTGCCATGTCTCTCTCCCCCCACCTGCCCCCGCTCTATGGAATTGAGGTAAAGGAGCGGGGAGGGGACACACCCTGACATTAGCACTCCCTTCCACTCCCCACCCTTTGCACAGCAAGCAGGAGGCTCCAGGGAGTAGCTCCAAGGCAGAGGGCAGGAGCAGCACACAGCAGTGGGGAGAGGGGCAGCTGAACTGCCAGGCAATTGATAGCCTGCTGGGCGGCTGCCGCACAGGGAACTTAAGGGAGCGGGGAGCTGATAGGGGGACTGCCGGTGCACCCTGGTTCCAAGCCCCCACCAGAACGGGCTGCTCTTTCTGCAAGCAGTGGACAAAGCAGGGGGCTGCCAAACAACGTTATAAGGGAGCGTTGCACAACTTTAAACGAGCATGTTCTCTAATTGATCAGCAGTGTAACAACAAAAACCTGGACGACTTTAAGTGAGGAGTTACTGTATATGGAAGAGTGGATCCATCACTGCGCTAGTTCCTTCTTAACCATCTGTGGCTAGAGAAGGGAGCATTGTGGTGTCCGTTAGCTACACAAAAGTTTACTTGCTTGGAATATAGGCATGTAAAGATGTTAACTTAGTTACTGTCTAACATTAAACACTTTAAAACGAGGTTTTGGGTTGGTATACAGAGACTTCAGCCTGCTTAGTACCCTGGCAAACACACCAGTAAAAATTCTTTCAGACTTTTATTAAAGATAAAAACAGGAAAAACAGTTAAAACATGTAAAATATTAAATAAGGCTTTTATTTTAACAACATCCCTTGTTTCCTTTGCCTTTAACCGTTTGGCAGTCTCTCAAATGGTATCAAAGATGGTGGTAATTGTCCTTTTGGGAAAAGAAAAGGGGTTAGCTGAATGGGCTAGAGCTGTTATTGTTGATGTTTAAGTCCAAACCTGTTTAATCTTAGGTGGTGATTGTGATTCAGCTGGAGCCAGTAGAGCTGGCAATGTCATTTGGGTCCTTCTCTCTGGCCTGGTCTGGTCAGGACCCCTCTCAGGATCAGGATGATGAAGGCTTTGGGTACCAGATGACAGTGGGGGTGGCAGCCATTTAGAGCCTTTCCTAGACACTCTGTCCCTTTCACAGCCACGATGAAAGGAGCTCCTCTTTCCACCCAAAGACTATCAAAATGGGTCTCACGATGCATTTTAGCATGTTTTGAAAGTTCTGGAGTGCACCCCCGCACGCACACCTAGGGTAACTGTCCATTCCAGTAGGGCACAATTCATCTCTGCCCTGCTTAAGGACACTTGCAGAGTTGCCACCTGTGTAGTTTTTCCTGGCACTGTGCTATTCTTCACTCATCCAGGGTAAATGAAGCCTTTGAGGGGGTTGTTCTCAGACCTGTACTAGATCAATCTCCTCAGCATCCACTTCTGTTGTTGAGGCACTGCTCAGGAGTCATCTAAAGGGAGCACCCATAGGGGTGACTACTTGAAGGAGGAGAAATTATTTACTTGTACAGTAACTGGAGTTCTTCAAGATGTTTTGCCCCTGTGTGTGCTCCAGTACTCATCCTCATTTCTCTCTGCTTCAGAGTCCTTGCCTTGCCAGATTTCATAGCTGAGAAGGAACTGAAGCAATGGCAAGTCCTCCCCTCCCTAGATCGGAGCACAAGGATATATAGGGTGCAGGCATGCACTCTTGGACACTGCTGCTAAAAATATCTGATTTGAAAGTGCGCGGTAAAGCGTTCACCTAATGTGGAGCACCCACAGGGGCAAAACATCTTAAAGAACTCAAGTTGCTGTACAGGAAAGTAACCTCTCCTTTATCAGTTTTCCAGGACCGCCCAGAGGGTGGGGGCAAGTGAGGCAATTTGCCCCAGGCCCCGTAGGGGCCCCCACGAGAGTATTTCGGGGGCCCCAGAGCGGGGTCCTTCACTTGCTCCGGGGGCCCCGGAAAATTCTCGCGGGGCCCGGGTCCCCGGAGCTTCTTCCACTCCGGGTCTTGGGTGGCGGGGGGTCCTTCCACTCCGGGACCCACTGCCGAAGGGCCGGGTCTTCGGCGGCAATTCGACGGCGGCAGGCCCCTGCCGCAGGTCTTCGGGCACTTCGGTGGGTCCCGGAGCGGAAGGAACCCCGCCGCCGAAGACCCCAGGCCCGCTGAATCCTCTGGGCTGCCCTGCAGTTGTCTCAAGTCAAGACATTAATCTGTATCTAAGTTTTAGATCAATTTCTGTTTGGGAGATTGGTAAGGTTGTCACAAGTAGTTCTAGTTTACAAAATATCATTGCTTGGACTGAGTCTCAGGTTACAAGCAAACAATATGCCTTCTAATTTGGTTAAATGTATATATCTAGAAACAAAAAATGTAGGCCATACTTACAGGATGGGGACTCTGTTGTGGAAAGAAGTGACTCTGGAAAAAAAAATTTGGGGTCATGGTGGATAATCAGCTGAACATAAGCTCCCAGTGTGATGCTGTGGCCAAAAAAAGCTAATGTAATGCTGGGATGCATAAATAGGGGACTCTCAAGTAGTAGTAAAGAGGTTATGTTACCTCTTTGTTTGGCACTGTGGTGACCGCTGCTGGAATATTATGTCCAGTTCTATTATCTACAGTTCAAGAAGGATGTTGATAGATTGGAGAAGGTTCACAGAAGAGCAATGAGAATGATTAAAGGATTAGAAAAAATGCCGTACAGTGATAGGCTCAGAGCTCGGTCTGTTTAGTTTAACACAGAGATGGTAAAAGATGTCCTGGTCAGAGTCTCTAAGAATCTACATGGTGAACAAATATTTAATAATGAGCTCTTCTAGTCTAGCAGAGAAAGGTAGAACACAATCCAGTGACTGGAAGTTGAAGATGGACAAATTCAAACTGCAAATAGTGTAATTTTTTGACAGTGAGGGTAATTAACCATTGGAACAGCTTACTGAGGGTTGTTGTGGATTCTCCATTGCTGGCAATTTTTAAATCAAGATTAGATATTTTTCTAAAAGATATGCAGTAGGAATTATTTTGGGGAAGTACTATGGCTAGTGTTATGCAGGAGGTGAGACTGAATGATCACAGTGGGCTTGGAATCTATGAATGTATGAATTTCAGGTTTGGCTCATCAATATTATAGAATCTGTTCCTCAGCTGAGTGCACTCAGCACTCTTTCCCCTATTATTTTACTTTTGTAAAGATGTCTCTGTTTTGATACCTAAAAACAAAAGCAAGAATATTTTATTTCCAAATGTTTCGGCTTGGCAGAATTATTATTATTTTTTTAAATAATTTTGATAGTTAATATTGTTTAAACATTTTTTTATTTTTATCAATTTTAAATTTTCACAGTTGTGCAAAATTATGGGTTTTAAACACTGCTTTCGATTTTTATCTACTGAAATGTTCGTTTATGGAAAATTTTTGGGAGTCAAAAGGTAGGGCTGGTCAGGCCACAATTATTTAATGACAGTAGACACTGAGATTCAAGAAGTTAATTTTATAACGGGGGTCGGCAACCTTTCAGAAGTGGTGTGCTGAGTCTTCATTTATTCACTCTAATTTAAGGTTTTGCGTGCCGGTAATACATTTTAACATTTTTATAAGGTCTCTTTCTATAAGTCTATATTATATAACTAAACTATTGTATGTAAAGTAAACAAGGCTTTCAAAATGTTTAAGAAGCGTCATTTAAAATTAAATTAAAATGCTGATCTTATGCCGCAAGCCTGCTCAGCTCGCTGCCGGCCTGGGGTTCTGTTCACCTAGGCCGGCAGCGGGCTGAGCAGGGCCTGCGGCCGGGACCCCAGACCTGGGTGGGGAGGTTTCAGGGGTCAGGGCTGGGGGAGGGGGGTCAGGGCAGAAGGCTTGGGTGTTGGGGGGTTTCAGGGATGAGGGCTGGGGTGGGGGGCGTGCAGGGGGCAGAAGGCTGGGTGTGGGGGAGGGTCAGGGCAGAGGGATGAGGCTGTGGGGATGCAGGGCAGAAGGCTGGGTGTGTGGAGGGGGTCAGGGCAGAAGGCTGGGAGTGTGTGGGGGGTCAGGGCAGAGGGCTGGGGGTATGGGGGCTGCAGGGCAGAAGGCTGGGTGTGGGGGGATCAGGGCAGAGGTCTGGAGTGCTCGGCTCGTAGGGGTGCTCCCAGCCCCCTGCCCTGAGCCGCTCAGGGCAGGGGGCTGGAAGGGATATGCCCTGTTCCACCCCCTTCCCCCAGGCCCCGTCCCTACCTCTCTCTGTCTCCAGGGAACTGCCGGCACGCTGTTGCTCTCCCCCACCCCGCCTTGCTAGGGCCATCAGCTGATTGGCGCAGGGAAGGAGAGGGGGTGGGGCAGGAAAGCACCACTCTGGGGGAAGAAGCGGGGGAGAGGGAAGCTTGGTTGCCGCAGAACCAAGCTTCTGCCTCCTGCCCCTGCAGGGGAGAACGATGGGCGGGGGGGCTGAGTGGGGCTGGGGGCCAGGACTGCGGCATGTTTGGCACGCGTGCCGCAAGTTGCCGACCCCTGTTTTATAACCATTTAAAAAACAAATTGTCAGCATCACATGTCACTATATGCAAAGTAAATATTCTTAAATCAAACCCTAATATGTTATCAAGCAATACTTTTCTTTCTTTGTCTATATGTACATTTTGATTATTATCAATGAAAAAGTTGCTTTAATTTAAATTGCTTAATTATTTTTCTAAATGTGTTTAAGTACAGGGATTCCAGATATATTCCCAACATAGAATATGTTTGTTATTTTAGTCGTTTTTCATCTATGACTAACATTAGGATTTTGTCTGTTTTTGGTAAAAGTCATGGACAGGTCGTGGGCAATAAACAAACATTCACGTAAGCTTTCAGCCTGTCTGTGACAAAGTGTGTGTGAGTGTGTGTGTGTGTGTGTGAGAGAGAGAGAGAGAGAGAGAGCGCGACTGACTGAAGTCATGGAGGTTCATTAAAGTCACAGAATCAGTGACCCCTGTGACTAAGGCCTGGTCTACACTGGGGGCGGGGGGGGTGTCAGAGTGTCGATGTAAGATACGCAACTTCAACTACGGGAATACCGTAGCTGAAGTCGAAGTATCTTATTCTGACTTACCTCCCGTCCTCACGGCGCGGGATCGACGTCCGCGGCTCCCCGTGTCGACTCCGCTACCGCCGCTCGCTCCGGTGGCGTTCCGGAGTCGACGGGAGTGCGTTCAGGGATCAATATATCGCGTCTAGATGAGACGCGATATATCGATCCCTGAAAAATTGATTGCTACCTGCCGATGCGGCGGGTAGTCTGGACGTACCCTAAATTGTATACTTATCTTTTACCGTTGGAAAAGTACAATCTGTTAGGGAATGTATGAGCCACCAGGACTTCTAACAAGGACAGGTGTGCACTGCTCTCCTATTAGTTCGTGGCATTATATTTATACCTGCTAGTCACATGCATGAGGCACAGAGTCAAGAGTTTGGCTAGATCTGCTATGACTATAGTGCTTCATTTCAAGAATTACAGGTAAACAGTTTATTGTACATGCTTCTGTGTTATAATTGTGATAAAACCTGTATTATACATGAAACACTGTTGTAATTTCTTTTTTAGGGATAGGATATATCTAGTGTATGAGGATCAATAGTTCAACTGTAAAAATGAACTAAGAGCACTAGTTTAACTGCATCAAACTGAACCACTCTTCTTCTAATGCCAACTTTGTATTATGCACTGTACATTGGTATACCAGCAGATGGCACTAATACATTAATTATGTTGGCAAAGTACTTTATATGGCGCTAATATACAATGAAATTGCTCTGTCATGCATGGTTTAGGATGCACTCTTTTCTGCAAAATATAATTTCTTTGATTTATTTTCCTCAGAACGTATTTTGATTTTAAGTTTTATTACAAAAGATAAATATCTCTTTCACAACTTGTGTAGTTAGCTGCAAACAAAAAGCTATGTTAAGAGTATAAAGATTGCAAAGTCATGCACACAGAGTCAGAATAAAGGTTGCCTGTATAACTGTAGTTCATCCTACCCATGCATATGCATCATAATGCAGTTGTTAATTACATGATCACATGCAATTTTTCCCCCAAAGGATGCCTGTCTCATTCCTGTTACCAAATAGCTTATGCTCAGAGGATAAATCAGAGTTGTGTAGCGAAGGAGGTAGTTGTCTGTGAGATGCCTGTCTGAATTGTTGCAGAAGTTGGAAGGTGTGCAGTGAATAAGGCAGGGTATTGCAGGAAGAGAAAGGATGGTCCCATGCCTAAAACAGTTGAATACTGCCCAGCTTGAAGAATTAATTTTATCGTGGTCTCTGCCACTGGGTTCCTGTGTGATGCTGGCCAAGTCACTTTTAACTAATTTTCACAGATAGCTAGTGTGTGTTCATCATTTTCTGGGTGCCCAATTTGATACCATAGGATCTGATTTGCAGAAGTGCTGAGCATTCACAGCTACAGCTGAAGTCAATAGAACTGTGCTTTGTGCATTTTAAGTGTCTTATGAAACCTAAGAATTCTGAAAATTCAGATCCTAGGTTTCTTAAACTAGGCACCCAAAAGTAGTGGAAATGTCTGATCTGAATCTATCTGTGCCTCAAGTTTCCCATCTGTAAAATAGGGATAATACCACCTAATCTCATGGGGTGAAGTGAAAATAAATTTGTTAGTATTTTTGAAGCAGTCAGATACAGAAGTGTTGAGTTACATAAAGTCCATGAGGAAGTTAATAATTCTGTGATCGGAGCAGGGACTGAATAGAGTATAGTGACAAGGCATTGGGCCAAACTGACCAATGAGCATAAAATAAAATATTGAATAGCTGCTCATTAATTGGACACTATAAATCATGTGCACTGAATGATGCAGGGATCCTGTGGAAAAAATGGTATGTGATCATGTAACTAAATACTGTATCATAATGCCTAGGCATGAGGGATCTGAATTAAGATTATGTGGTCAATCTTAATGTCAGCATTTCCTAATTTGTGAGTGCTTGACTTTGTAAACGTAAAGTTCTTTTAATCTAGTATTTTGTGTGTGATTTCCTAGGTTTTTAAAAAAGGTAACCGAAAAAACTGAAATTCCATCATGCATCATATTGACATCCACATAGGTCATCCACAGTGTTGGAGCCAAATGTCTGCCACTTGAGCTAAGTGAGTAACTGATGGCAGACATATCAGTCATCCTTTTGTGGATCAGCATTTGAGAAGAATGAGGTGCACACTTTGCCAGATGGTTCACAGATATTTGCTGACAGTGGAAGAATGTTGAGCCTGGGGAATATTGGCTTCAGTTCCAGGTTCTGGAGGGGAGTTTTCTGTAGTGATCACAGACTCTTCTACTCCTGTTCTCCACCTCCCCCAAGCAGGACTCCTTCAAGCCTATTCCCTTCAGCCTGTCTCTCCCATCCGTGCTCCAACTTCTCATTGTACTCTGTCTTTTTGCCTTCTAAGTCCTAATCTCTACCCAGTGGGAATCCTCATCCCAGTTTTCTTGCCCAGCCTGTCCCTATCTCCTACCCCATCTCCTCATTCAATATGACTCTCCTCTGATCAGGAGTTCCTTGTCCGAGTATCCCCCCTCCATTATTCCCCAGCTTCCAGTCCTGGTCTCCTTACCTCAGCTCTTCATCCAGTGTCAGTCATGTCTTCCTGCACCATTCCCCACTGGCTCCCAGACTATTTTTTCAGCCAGTCCCACTACCCCAATTCCTCCCCACACCACATCCAGGTGCAGTATCTGCCTTTTCTTCCCTGCCCGCATACGGGAAGGCCGAGCTCTCAGCCTCAAAAATCACGGATGCTGCATCATCTGTGAGTTCTGGCCACAGAGGAGCGATACATTCCAAGGCTCACAAGACAAAAGGCCACACTGCTTGCTGGATCCACTGGTCCCAGTTCCGGAACTCCGTACCCATCCTGCTCTGGCTCCTCCGGCATTCCGTGACTCGTTGGTCTCAAGACAGATCTCTGCACCAGTCCGGGTTCTGTCCATTGACTCCAAGGAGACTTGGAAGTGCTCCTGCACCTCATGAACTGTTCGCCCTGGAAAGAGTGAGGTCTCCGTGTCTTCCGGTGCACTCACCTGCTTGGAAAGCCCCGTCTCCCACTTTAGATCTACCCCTACTGGCTGTATTCCTTTTAACACATCCCATTCCAACGGTTCCATCGGCACTGCTATTTGTGCAGGACTCTGGTTCCTCTGAGTCTGAGGATTCGGATAGTTGACATGGTCCACCGCTTCTGTTCCAGAGACATGACTACCACAGGGTTCCGGCGGCACTGTGGCAGTTCCCTCCTTTATTGCAGCCAAGGAGCAACTGATATCCAGCTCTTTGGGCACTGACGCAATAGCAGCAGGATCAACCAGGTTGGCCATATTACAGCTCGTGGCTTCAATATCTGTTTTTGGAACCATCTCATTCAGCATGGAAGGGCTCCCCTGTCCCTCCGAGGACAACATCCCCCATCCCAATCCCTTCTCAGGGATCTCTCTCATGACAATATTCTGACCCTAGAGGTGGACTTCCTCCTGCAGAGAGGAACAGTGGAGCCAGTCCCTGCAGCCTTTCAGGGCACAGGGTTCTATTGCAATTGTTTCCTGGTACCCAAGAAGTAGAAGGGAGTGGATGGAGACCGCTCACAGGATGATGCTCTGATCGTCAATTGATCAGACCAGCCAAATTATGCCTCCCCCCGCACATGCACACTTCTACCACGTGCCCTCCACAGACTCTGATGGGGGAGAGTGACAGTCATTCAGCTTGCTCCATTCTGGCCTTGCCAATTCTGGTTTCCCCTTCTTTGTATGTTGAAATATCCTCCACTCCCATTCCAGATGTTTCTGGAACTGCTAACACAACACAACATCAGACGCAGGCACCTTACTGCTTGGTTTGGGGATGGACATCTCGGTTAGTATGAGAATGCTTATTTCTAGTACAAGATGTCCTCTCCAGTAGTTGGAAGGACTTAAAAAGATGCTCCTATCACGCTAATTGGGCATGTTTCACTTCCTGGGCACAACAACAAGGCCTTGTCCCCAAAGCTGTGGGCATCCCAATGCTCTTAAATTATTTCCTGTATCTGAAGACTCAGTTCCATCAAGGTGTATGCAGTGGCCATTAGCACCTTCCACCCTGCAGTGGAGGGGCATTTGATTTTTACCCATCCCTTGATTGCCTGATTCTGGAAAGGCCTTGTATGTAAATATCTACCCATTTGGCCTATTGCATCTCAGTGGCAGCTCAATCTAGGTCTTATCTCATTGACAAACTCTCCTTTTCAACCTCTGGCCTCCTACCCCCTTTCTCTCCTCTCAATGAATGTTGCTTTCCTCATTGTCATTATCTCAGCGAGAAGGGTTGGCGAACTTCTGGGGGCCATGATGGCAAACCCCCCTTTCACCACATTCCATAAAAACAAGGTTTCACTGCGACTGTATCCCAAATTTCTACCAGAAGTGGTTTCCCATTTCCACCTCAACCAACCCAGACATTTACCTACCGTCTTTCTCAAATCACATGCTTCTAATGAGAGTTTAAGGCCAGGAGGAACCACCAGATCATTTAGAATTTCACCGATTTTGTTCAGTAAATGAGAGAATCTGGAGAGCTCCATCTCTCTATCTGCTCCCTATTCTCTATCATTGCAGGTCAGGGCACTGAGCAAGGTCTAGATGTGCTCCACCTGTGCAGGAACCCTCCTAGGAACCGTAGATATGGATCTTTCACTTAATGTCTCCTAGCTGGTGGACCTTTGCTCTGCATTTGCCAAGCTGAGACACGTCCAGAGATGGCTCTGGAAGGCTGGGTCATTCATCTTTAGCTCTTGGGACTTAGCAAATTAGACTGTCCAAAGACTCTCCTTAGGATAAGTCCATAATTCCCCGTATCTTCTATCCCAGACCCGTTCCTGCATTGTGGTAAAAATATCTGAGCCTGACAGTTTGGTTATTGAGTTGCAAGCTCCAAATAAGAGAGGCTTTTCTTTTAAAATAATAGAGACTGGCCTACCTCTCATGCAGGCCATGTGCATTTGCCAGAATTTGAATAAAATCCTCCAAGTAGAAATATCAACCACAGCAAACCAGGCAGCCTGACTTTTCTGGATTTCTTACAAGATGGCCTAGACTTGAGCTTAAGACCATCTACCATTGCATCTCATGCCTCAGTGTTAAACAGTGTCATAAATGCATGTTTATCTAAATCCAAATACATTAATGATGCTACTGTATCAAGGTTCTGTATGGCATCTCATCTGTCCAAAACAATTAGAACTATTTTTCCCACATGGGCTCTGCCCATACTGCTAAAAGCTGCCGTGATCAGTCCATTCAAATCAGTAGCGTATCAAAGTACTATCTTTCTGTAAATATCTGCTTTCTGGTCGCAGTAATGGGACCAAGAAATCTCTGAAATCTTTGGCACTTAAGTATTGCAAAATAGTAGTTTTATCCCCAAAGTCATAAGTAATGAACATTCCATATCTTATAGGAATTGTTCTTCCTTTATTTACCTGAATTCAAAACTGAAACAAAAAGCAGATTATCTTCTGGATGTCAGAAGAACAATTAAAATATACCTAAGCGGAACAAATCAGCTCAGAAACCTAGAAGTTATTTGTTTCATTCTATTCTGATTCCCTTCTGTGTGCAGATCCTAAGGTCACGATTAGGCCATAGACTACTAACTACTTCTTGTAGTGCTATTTTTACTGCTATTTGGGTAAGTCATTTTGAGGAGTAATTTGTGGGTAAGTCCTGTTGTGTCTCAGCTCTAACATACCTCCAACTTTGCAAGGAAGAGGGCCCACCCATATGTACAGAATAGTAGACATACTGTATTGCTTCAGAGTAAAGAAATGTATATGTAAGGAACATATTTTTCTTTTGTCGGGTCAGTTGGCATGATTCATCCTCATGTGAAAGTGCTGATATATTTCTTGATTTCTTAAGTTTAATATGTTACTTTTCCAGCACTTTGAGTTAGAATATTGCTTTCTGATTGCTTTAAGGATATGTATTATTTTTCAATCTTATTACCAAAGCCAATTACTTTTTCTTTTTTAGAGTTGAAGTCTTTTCTCTGTTACCAAATACAGTTAATCTTACATGGCTGATCCTGCTGCCATTGTGCCCTATATGCTGCCTTTCTTATCTCGTCTCTCTCTCTCTCTCTTTTTTTTTTTTTGGTTAAATTATTTAAGACTAATTTGCTTATAAATGCAGTGGCAGAAGCTATTGGTTTGGGGTGGGACCTAGATTTGTGTTTAGAAAGTTGAGCAGCTTCATTGGAACTATGGTCTGTTTGTGTCATATATATGAAAGCCCAGCACATAGTGGATTAACCTGAATCAAGACAGGGAAATACCATACGCATATTAAAAAAACAAAACAAAACAAAACAACAACAACCAAAAACCAAAAACCAAAAACTCTCCAAGGTGAATTCTTCTATCTCATTGTTTCCCATTTAAATATGAAAATGTTGTATTTAAAGCATATTAATAGTATCAGGGTATAAAGGGTATGTGTTATTTTATTAAGGAAATCTGATTTCTTGAAACAATCAGAAAATAGTATTCTTTAGCACTGGTAGTAAAATTTATTTTTTCCATAAAAAGCCTCATTTATTTTTATAGCAATTTGATGACACATCTGCTTGCTTTATTCAGCTGAAAAAGAAAATGTTGGTTCTTGGTGTTTTGTAAAATTGCTTTGTTAAATTATTTTCTAAATCGTTCAACTTTTAACAAATGACATTTGATACTAACATTGGAAAGCAATTTCAGCTAATTAAGTAGATCCTTCTATAAACCATTGGAACATTAAGATGACAAACTGTTCATTCAGGATTATTTTAATTGGTACAATTATTGTAATTTTGTTGCAATTATGTGTTGAGCTAAAAGCTTTTGTCTAAATCATTTGAGGAGTTTTTGTTAACAGACATAAGTAAGAAGAAAGGGAGTAAAATAAAAACTGAAGATAAGCATTATCTGTTTCCTTTTCGTTACAATATTTTAGACAAGTATCTATTAAATTATTCCTTTTAAAAACTGTATTTCACGTTTTCGGCAAACCTTTTAACAATGATAAAAATTAAACAAGATCATTTTAAAATGTTACTTTTCTGTAAGATTATTATGTTCCTAATTCCTGTTTTGACACTGTTTAAACAATCCTTAATAAAAAAAAAAAACAAGTTAAACACATTTTTTGAGAGATTTGTGGGCAACATTGACTATTCTGATGTATTGATTTAAGAAGTGTAGTATTTTTAAAATGCATTAGTTGTTGGTGATTAGAGAAATTAATAGATCTCACAGATGGGCTATTATTCCTGAATGTTTAGCCTAAATTTTCTGTGTTCCATTTCATTCTATTACCTCAAGTCATACTATTGGACCATCCTAAACAATGTTATTAATCGTGTTTACTATGTTAGTGCATAAGGACCAACCAAGAATGGTTAGGGTAAGGGTCACACTTCTTTGGCTTTCTTTTTCAGAATAGTCTTTGGAAGAGAGTTGACAAATTGGCCTATGTTTAAATAACAGATTAGAGGTGGAAAGCTTATTTCTCATTCTGGATCCATATGGGTGTCACAGTTTCTGAGTTTACTGCATCTTGGACCCCCTCATGGTCTCCTTGAGGGTATCCCACTTAGGTCTCAGGCCTACAACTTTCTTGGAGTGGAATCCCATGATTGTCTCTCTTCTAGCCAGGTTCCTAGACTACAGATCCAGGCAGTTCACTTTTATCCAGGGGTGAAAGTGAGCCGGTACGGGCCGGTACTCTGTACTGGTAACAGTCCGCACCGGCCCATACGCAGCCCACATTAAAGCACTGCTGCGGCAGCGATTTAATGTCCCTGTCCCTGCCCCTTTTGCCTCCCCTTTCGGCAGCTCTGCCTGTAAGGACCCTACCGGCAGGGCCGCTGATGGAGGGAAGGGGCAGCAATGTTAAAGCACTGCCTCAGCAGCGCTTTAAGGACGGTCCTTTGCTGCGGCAATGCTTTAAGGATCCTCATTGGCAGGGCCACTGATGGGGGGGGGGCAGCAACTTTAAAGAGCTGCTGCAGCAAAGGTCCCTGCAGTGCTTTAACGTCCCTGCCCTTCCCCCCCACCCCGGTCAGTGGCCGGGGGGGGAGGGGCGCAAAGATGCCGCTGTCCCTACAGCAGCAGCAGCGTTGGGAGCTCTGGGCCCTTTAAATCAAGACGGGAGCCGCGGGCAGCGCGGTCCAAGGGCTGGCTGGGGGATGCTGACCCCCAGCCCCGCCCCTTCTGCCTGAGGCCCTGCCCCTTACGGGGGCCAGAGCCGCCCCCTGTACTGGTAAGTGTCCTCAGTTACTTTCACCCCTGCTTTTATTATCTCTGCAGGTCTGACTTCAGTTCTGTTCTCTCAGGCAATGAGAAAGTTATCCAGTGGCCAGCCAGCTTTCTTAAAGGAAAGTACTACTTATTCAGAACAAAAGCATTTAGAAAACATAATTTAAAACTATAAGAGGTTTATATCCATCCCTAGCTTACCAGGTGGTCAACCTTCTTCACATGGCAATCCTGGTAGGTTGAAAAGACTTCAGCTTCTCCCACAGGATCTCTTTCTGTTCATCACAGTCTTATGTCTTTCAATTCTTGGATAGTGTTACTCTCCCCAGGTCAGGACTGGTTATTTTTAAACAGTTTCAAGATCTTGTCTGCTAAAGCCTTTGAACCAAATCAAGCCCATCTGTGTGGGTTTTTTTTCCTCCAGGAGGTTGAAACTTCAAAAAAGTGTTACCTGCATTGTTTCATTGTTTCAAATTCGGGATTTGCATTAGTTACTCCCTCCATTGTAGTTAATTCCTGCGGGAAGCATGCTTTCTTGCACATTTAGCCAGGAATTCAATCACTAACAAGCCCATAAAGATATATATACATAAAGTTAGTAGTCTTTCAATATTCCATGATTCCATAGCCTCTGTCACTCTGGGATATGGGGATTCACATACTTTTGTAGGGTTAAAAAACAAACCTGGTGCTGTGAACTGATGGTGGCAGAGGGTTGTTGCCTATAGGAGAGCTATATTTTTCACCATAAGATTTGGTCTACTGATGTATTTATATTCATGAGAGTTGTAAGCCTGGGAGGAATCTCATTCTGGGAATCAAGACAGGACTCCGGCAATCTCTAGCTAATAGTACAGGACTTTGTAAGGATTTGCTGCCTCCAGCAGGAGGAACACCTAAAAAGTGGTGACCGAAAAAATCCCACTGTCAAACAGTATTTAAAGAGGGATTTAGCAATATAGAGGACTTGCAAAGAATAGCCCAGGATAGACAAGGATGATTGAGGCATGTTTGTGCCCTAAGTAATGGTTTGACAATGCAGAAAGAATTCAGTCAGATATTAGTAAATTTATGTTAGTAAAACTCTGGCTGTCTTCAGCCTTAATCTACCTGTGTCAGTATCCTTGCTTGGGTATCCTCTATGCAGTGCATAATTACGCTTTGTTTGTTTATAGTCCATCTTACAGCAGTGTCAGGATTCTTCCACACTCCTGGATTTTACTTTTTCCCACTGTATAATGCTTACTAGGCCTGCTAATTCACAATAATGTGCCTTCTCAAATTCAAATAACCTTGTAGTACTGGTCAGTGAACATAATTCTTTGCGGTATAATATTAAAGGAGCTACTAAGATTTAACTTCCCTATAATAAATAATATTGGAACAGGGGATGTGCATATGTCTTTTACTGCTATTTTCTGTGCTTAATATGAGGCAACATGGTCCTGTGGACAGAGCACCAGACGGGGAATCAGGAGACTAGAGTTCTGTTCTTGGCTTTGCTACTGACCTTGGCAAGTCACTTTACTGCTCTTCATCTCTGTCTCATCTCTTTTCCTTTATCTTGTCTGTTCAAATTGTGAGCTCTTCAGGATGGGAACCGTTTTAGTGTGTGAATGTATGTTTACTGTCTTAGTTGGGGCTTCTAGGCACTACTGTAATACAGCTAAATAATGTAACACATTTTTGTTTGTTTAGAATCTCAAAATATTTTACAAACATTAATAAATAAAGCTTCCCATCATCCTTTCAGGGAAGGTTATCCCAGTTTTACCAGTCAAATTTCATACAGACAATGACTTGTTTATACTGCTCTGTATACTATACACTGAAATTTAAGAACAATATTTATATTCGAATTGATTTACTTTATAATGATATAAAAATGAGAACGTAAGCAATTTTTCAGTAATAGTATGCTGTGACATTTTTGTCTGATTTTGTAAGCAAGTAGTTTTTGAATGAGGTGAAACTTCGGAGTACGCAAGACAAATCAGACTCCTGAAAGGGGTACAGTGGTCTGGAAAGGTTGAGAATCACTGTTCTACATAATCTCTGTGTGCTTTAGTTTCCTTATATATTAGGAGATAATACCACACAGCAGCATTGCGAGGATTAATTATTAATGTTTGTAAAATGCTTTGAAAATGGTGGATAGAATCTACAGTATACAATAAGTAAAAATACCAATATTTGATAATGAAGATTTTACATTTATATAGCACACCTCATTCAAATGGACCCCAAAAGATCTTTGTAAATACTGTACAAACTACAGATAAAATAGGAATTCCATTACTCCCTGTTTGTAGTGATGCCATTTCTGTGGTTAAAAATGGGTACTGTTCACCCAGTAACACAGCAACCCTTCATAATTTTAGCACCACAAATTATATGCGTGTATGTATGAGTATATGTGCATGTGTTTCACTGTTTCTCTTTTCCTTATCATTTTGTATGGCAATTTTCATCTTAGATTGTAAACTCCTTGGGGCAGAAACTGTCTCTTACTGTTTTTGTACAGTACCAATATAGTAAGGCTCTGATCCTGACTGGGATCTCTGCACTGCTGCAATATAAAAGTTAAACGATAATGCTAAGTAATTATAATAAAATCAGAATATATTAAATTATTCAAATAGAATCAAAACGCCTTTTATAAAGTACTTTTGACTTTAATATTGTGTGTATCTCCCACTCTTTCCTGAGACTACCATTAGGATGGGGTACATATTTATCCAGTGGACATTAGAAACCACTTCAATGAAATTAACTTTCAGTGGGATAAATTACTATCTCTTTCCAAAACAAGCAAAACAGTATGCAGTACTGAAAGTAGGCACCTTATTTACTGCTAGTTGGATCTGGTAGCTGTAGCAGGTTTTGTATAGAAAGCTTTCCAGAATACATAGTGTAATAGGAGTATTTAAACAGCTGGTGCATCTGTTCAGTGAAATCTTTGTACCACTTAACGCGCATCAAATGGCTATAATTTTTGTCTGTATAGCATTATCAAAATATAGCTTCTTTTTTTGTCGTTATTAAAATAAAACATTGATTCCTTATCTTATTTAATATGGAGTGTATAATGGCATCTTATTTTCCTGTTTTCATGCAAATTTTCCCTGAACAAATAGTGCTCTGAAGCTGCTTGTTGCAAACATGTTTGAAAAACTCAATTATATATTCTCAGAAGAATTTTTGAAATAGTGATAGTATTGTAATTTCTCTGCAATATTGTACAGGAGTTTTTAATCAGGATAAAATAGAATCTTTATGTATTAAAACAAACTATTTGTACTTATTCTGCTCAGAATGCAGAGGAAAATTTAATTGTGTTATAGACCAATTCAGAATGTGATGTTCTTAATATCAGGGTATAAGTGTTGTCTTACACTCCAGTTGGTAGAACTTGGATTTGGAATTTGAGCCAAAGGCAGACCAAACAATTGGCCAGGTTCTTCTATGAGCACTGATCCCTCTGAGTATTCACTGTGGGTTCACATGTGCTTCATGTGCCTGAGACCAGCAGATTCTTCTATAGCAGTGTCTGTTGGTCTGTACCTGCACCCTACATCTCCTTGTGTTCTGAAGCAAGGGTATGAAGTGCTGCACAGACCGACTGCTTTTCCAGTTTCTTTCTATTGCTCGTGGTCTGGAACTGAACGCTTCTGCGTCTATAGCCTTTTCAGTACTCCTGCTCAAACTTTGCCTTTGTAAATCATTTACCTTAGATAGCTCTAATTAGTCTTAATTAGATAGTTTGGGGTTGGGAGGGTTCCCCCACTCTTTGGGACACCTAGTATGCTCAAGAGTCCAGGCTTCAAGCCCTGCCTGGCCTGTCTCCAGTTCTTTCTGGTTACTGCAGCAAAGAGTCCTGTGATACCTTATAGACTAACAGACGTTTTGGAGCATGAGCTTTCGTGGGTGAATACCCACTTTGTCGGATGCATGTAGTGGAAATTTCCAGGGGCAGGATTATATATGCAAGCAAGAGGCAGGCTAGAGATAACGAGGTTAGTTCAATCAGGGAGGATGAGGCCCTCTTCTAGCAGCTGAGGTGTGAAAACCAAAGGAGGAGAAACTGGTTTTGTAGTTGGCAAGTCATTCACAGTCTTTGTTTAATTCTGAGCTGATGGTGTCAAATTTGCACATGAACTGAAGCTCAGCAGTTTCTCTTTGAAGTCTGGTCCTGAAGTTTTTTTGCTGCAGGATGGCCACCTTAAGATCTGCTATTGTGTGGCCAGGGAGGTTGAAGTGTTCTTTCTTGTGTCCATTTATCCTTTTCCATAGAGACTGTCCAGTTTGGCCGATGTACATAGCAGAGGGGCATTGCTGGCATATGATGGCGTATATTACATTGGTGGACGTGCAGGTGAATGAACCGGTGATGGTGTCGCTGATCTGGTTAGGTCCTGTGATGCTGTCGCTGGTGTAGATATGTGGGCAGAGTTGGCACTGAGGTTTGTTGCATGGATTGGTTCCTGAGTTAGAGTTACTGTGTGCGGTTACTGGTGAGAATATGCTTCAGGTTGGCAGGTTGTCTGTGGGCGAGGACTGGCCTGCCACCCAAGGCCTGTGAAAGTGTGGGGTCATTGTCCAGGATGGGTTGTAGATCCCTGATGATGCGTTGGAGGGGTTTTAGCTGGGGACTGTATGTGATGGCCAGTGGAGTCCTGTTTGTTTCTTTCTTGGGTTTGTCTTGCAGTAGGAGGCTTCTGGGTACACGTCTGGCTCTGTTGATCTGTCTCCTTATTTCCTCGTGCGGGTACTGTAGTTTTGAGAATGCTTGGTGGAGATTTTGTAGGTGTTGGTCTCTGTCTGAGGGGTTAGAGCAGATGCGGTTGTACCTCAGTGCTTGGCTGTAGTCAATGGATCGTGTGGTGTGCCCGGGATGGAAGCTGGAGGCATGAAGGTAGGCATAGCGGTTGGTAGGTTTTCGGTATAGGGTGGTGTTAATGTGACCATCATTTATTTGCACTGTGGTGTCTAGGAAGTGGACCTCCCGTGTAGATTGGTCCAGGCTGAGATTGATGGTGGGGTGGAAGCTGTTGAAATCATGGTGGAATTTTTCCAGTCTCTCCTTCCCATGGGTCCAGATGATGAAGATGTCATCAATGTAGCGTAGATAGAGAAGGACGAGAGTGAGTGGACGAGAGCTGAGGAAGCGTTGTTCCAGATCAGCCATAAAAATGTTGGCATATTGTGGGGCCATGCGGGTGCTCATAGCGGTGCCACTGATCTGGAGATATATATTGTCATCAAATTTGAAATAGTTGTGTGTGAGGATAAAGGCACAGAGCTCAGCAACCAGTTGTGCTGTGGCATCATCAGGGATACTGTTCCTGACAGCTTGTATTCCATCTGTGTGTGGGATGTTTTGTGTAGAGAGTCTCTACATCCATGGTGGCTAGGATGGTGTTTTCTGGAAGGTCACCAATGCATTGTAGTTTCCTCAGGAAATCAGTGGTGTCACGGAGATAGCTGGGAGTGCTGGTGGCATTCTCTACTCAGACCCTATGCCACCAGCACTCTCAGCTATCTCCGTGACACCACTAATTTCACTGCAGTGGTGATGTGCTGGTCTTCCTGGCTGTCTGCATCCGGTATCCACAAGGATTTGCAGACCAAAGTGGAGGACTTTCCCTTTGACAAAGAGAAACTCTTTTCTAAAAAAACTGATGAAGTCCTTCACACTATGAAAGACTCTAGAGCCACTTTGCGCACATTGGGCATATACCCATTCATCTCTAGGAGACAACGATACCAACATTATCAGAGACCCTGTACACAACAATATCACCGACCCCAGTCCAAACCATATGACACTGGGAGAAATGGCAATAGACCTCCTAGGTACCGGCAAAACCATGCGCAACCAACTACTTCCCACCCATTGGGTAACAAACAACAATTTTGAAGTACTGGTTGGGGGTCTGTGCAACCACCCCTTGACTCCGCCACCTATTGTCCCATTTGGCTGCTGCCTCCAGGCTTTCCACCATGTCTGGCAACAGATCACGCAGGACCACTGGATCCTGGAAATAGTTCAGTCAGGTTACTCCATCCCTTTCTTATGTTCCCTGCCCACCCTTTCCCCTCCCTCGTCCCTCTTCAGGGACCCCTCTCACGAGCATCTTCTCCACCTAGGTGCAGTGGAACATGTATCAACGTAACATCGGGGAAAAGGATTCTACTCCCGCTACTTTCTAATCCAAAAGAAAGGTGCAGGGTGGAGACCTATATTAGACCTACGCCGACTGAACAAGTTTGTACATGTACAAAAATTCAAGATGGTCACATTGGGCACAATAATACCTGTGCTGGAACAAGGGGACTGGTTCACAGCCCTCGACCTACAAGACACCTATTTCCATATATCCATTCATCCAGCACACAGACGCTTCCTGCGATTCACACTCGGACACGACCACTTTCAATACAGAGTACTTCCATTCGATCTCTTCACAGCACCGCGGGTGTTCTCCAAGACCCTAGCTGTAGTTATAGTAAACCTCCGCAAACATGGGATTATACTCTTACCCCGCTTAGACAACAGCCTTATCAAAGCCAGCTCCTACGACGAGACAAACTTTACCATCTCTTTTCCACAGCCTAGGCTTGCAAATAAATTTCCAAAAATCCACCCTGATACCTACACAGCAGATAGAGTCTAGGTGAGCTCCTGTGAACTCTGTTTGAAGCAGAGCCTCGCTTCCACACAACAGATTCCTTACTATTATGCATCTCATGAGCACAGTCTCTGTTCACCCCAGCATACAGGCACGGACCAGCCTACAGCTTCTTGGTCACATGGCAGCCACCACCTTCATGGTCAAATACGCCAGGCTGCACATGAGATGCCTTCAGGGCTGGCTCAACTCCAACTACAAACCCAGCAGACACAGTTTCTGCATAACACTGACTCCGCCATCGAACGTATTGGCCTCCCTACATTGGTGGACAAAATCAGAGAACCTATGCACGGGTGTTTCCTTCTATCCACGCACCCCAGTTCTCATGCTCACCAGGGACACTTCCCAGATAGGTTGGGGAGCGCACCTAGGCAACCACAAGGTACAGGGCCGTTGGTCCCTCAGAGACGCATCTGCACATCAATCTTCTAAAACTCAGAGCCGTCAGGTATGCGTTCCTTCACTTTTTTCCCACCATAAAGAACAAGTCCATCCAAGTTCTGACGGACAATATAGCATGCATGTTTTACATCAACAGGCGGGGAGGAGCACGATCTCACTCCCTATGCACAGAAGCCATCTGACTATGGAATTGGTGCATACAACATCACATAGAAATCACCGCTTCCTACCTGCCTGGGTGTCACAACCCTACTGCCGACACATTCAGCAGACACTTCTCCAAGGAACAAGAATGGGAATTACATCCCATGATACTCCGACAGCTCTTCTCCCACTGGGGCACTCCGTCGATAGACCTGTTTGCCACGCCTCAAAACCACAAATACCATCTATTTTGCTCCAGAGCGGGGCTCAGACACACATCTCTAGGGTATGCATTCCTCGTTCCTTGGAACATCTCCCTCTTGTACGCTTTTCCACCGATTCCACTGATTCACAGGGCTCTACACAATATCAGAGAGGACAAGGCCTTCCTACTGCTTTTAGGAGAGTGGGTGATCTCAGGGCCTTTAAGGTGGCCCTCCCTACATGGTGTTTCACAGGGATAAGTATGCTTGAGATTGCATCCCAAGTTCATCACAAAAGCACATTCTGAATTTCACTTGAACCAAACTGTTCCCCTGTCCCATCTTTTATCCAGAGCCTCATGATAACAGGGAGGACAGGAAGCTGTACTCCCTAGATGTACACAGAGTTCTCGCCTTCTCTTTGCACAGTACAAAGCCCTTTTGAAAGTCTCTGATTATTTGTCTCCATCACCAAGAGGATGCCCAAAGACTCTCTAAATTGATTTCCAGCTGCATCCTCCTTTGTTATGAACTTAGGGCATCCCCTCCTCCTCAGATTGTCAGCGCTCATTCAGCCACAGTGCAAGCTGCCTTTAGTAGCTTCTCTACCAGGAATTTGTGTCTCAGAGATCCATAGGGCAGGAGCTTGGGGTTCCAGTCACACTATTACTAAGTATATGCCCTGGTTCAAGCATTCTGTCAAGAATGCTTCCTTTGGTTCAGCGATCCTATGATATGTGGTGCAGAAGGCTGCCTTGTTACCCTCCTCCTCAGTGAGCACTGCTTGGGAGTCACCCACAGGGAATACCCCTAGGGACCAGCACTCAAAGTAAAAAGGAAGGTTACTTACCTTACTCTAACTGGAGTTCTTTGAGAAGCATGGTCTTTGTGGGTATTCATGACCTACCCTCTTTCTCCTCTGCTCGGCTCCTCACTTGATTCACAGTAGAGTAGGAACTGGAGAGGTGGTTGGTCTGTGCGACCCCTTATACACTTGGTTCAGAGCACAAGAAGTGCAGGGCACAGGTGCGGACCAACGGACACTGCTGTCTCAGAAATATGGAGCACATGCACACCCACAGTGAATACCCATAGGGACCACACTTCTCAAAGAACTGCAGTTACGAAAAAGTAACCTTCCTTTTTTTGACTGTCCATTTCTAAACACTAGATGCTTTTTAAAATGGGTTCTTTATAGTAGCCACCCCCCCCCCCCAAATTCCTTTCCTGATGTTAAAGTTTTGCAGCCAAAATGGCCTGCAGACATAGTGAATCCATAGAGAATGCAAGTTTCAACCTGGTGTGTATAAGGCCCACCCTTCAGTGTTGCTCTCTGGCCAGCTATCCATGTAGTTCTTTGGCAGCAGCATGGCTCCTTCAAAAATGACACTGTTACTGTCTTGCTTTAACAATGCCTTTGCCTTAAATCTACTTTCCTCAGGAAGTGTGTGTGGCTGGAGACAGCAATAACTTCTGCTTTAAGCTGTGTAGAATGATTGCTTCTTGTCCCTGATCTTAAAGACACGTGGAACCCCAACTGTATGGTGTTAATCCAAATGAGCTACCTCAGCATTTGAGGTGAGGGTTTACTGTGAAGCCTCTGCTTTGCCTTTTGCCAACCACCAGCGCCCCTGCTGCTATTAAACTCATATTTTCTTGCCTCTCTGCTAGGGAGCAAAGAGCAATGTAGAGCCCTAAGAAATTGCCCTGTTGTGTTTAGATATTGCAAGCCCAGCTTTTTATGGAAATATAGATTCTTCTTCGAGTGCTTGCTCATATTGATTCCAATTAGGTGTGCGCGCATTGCGTGCACGTTCGTCGGAAGATTTTTACCCTAGCAACACTCGGTGGGTCGGCTGGGTTGCCCCCTGGAGTGGCGCCGTAATGGTGCCGGATATATTACCCCTGCCGACCCAACGGCCCCTCAGTTCCGTCTTACCGCCCATGATGGTCGTTGGAACTGTGGAGCGCAGCTTTGCTGCTCTCCACTTCCCTAGCTTACTCGTCGTTCTTTACTGTTAATTGTGTTTATAGTTCGAGTTTTACAGTTATAGTTAGTGTTAGTTATTGTGTGTATATATATGTAGTTAGTGTATATAGTTGAGGGGGGATCAGGGATTAGCCCCTTTCCTCCACCCTGGTGCCGGTGATCGTGACTTGGATGTCCCCAGCCATATATTTCCTGAGAACCAGGGCCACGACAAGGACCCCATCAGTGGTCTTTGTGGACACCGTGGGCATACCACCAAGCCCAAGGTGCTCCCTCAGTTGCACCACGGTCTGCCCCGTCGCAACACCGGGCACCAGAGGCAACCATAAGCCGCCCCCCCCCCCGCCCCCATGAGTACGGATGAGGTTTTGGTACCACCTGCAGACACCCAGGTCCCACCTGAGTCTGACGCCGCTCCTCAAGAACAGGAGCCCCCATAGGACCCTCTTGTCCCTGGCCTCTCTGCTTCCTCCTCTCCAGATGAGGCTGTGACAGGAACATCCTCTTCTGGCCCTCCCCCAGTTGATGTAAGGGCCCATCAAGACCTCTTAAGATGAGTGGCACAGAATATGAATCTGCAGGGGGAGGAGGTCCCTGAAATAGAGGATCCTGTAGTGGACATCCTATCTGCAGACGCATTTATGAGAGTGGCTCTGCCATTTATCCGCACTATACAGGCAAACGCAGACACCATTTGGCAATCCCCAGCTTCGATTCCCCCCCACAGCCAGGGGAGTAGAGAGAAAATACATGGTACCCTCCAAGGGGTACGAGTATCTCTACATACCCCCACCTCCTTGCTCCCTAGTAGTTCAATCGGTGAACAAGAGGGAGCATCATGGCCAGCAAGTTCCTGCTCCCAAGTCTAAGGAGGCTAGGCGCATGGACCTCCTAGGCCGCAAAATATATTCGGCTGGGGGCCTTCAACTTAGGGTGGCAAACCAGCAAGCCCTCCTAAGTAGGTATAACTATAACCCATGGAGGTCCTTGGGGAAGTTTACAGTGCTTCTTCCCCAGGAATCCCGACAAGAATTTGCGGCCCTGCTTGACAAGGGTAAGAAGTGTCGAGAACCTCCCTCCAAGCCTCCCTGGACGCAGCGGACTCTGCTGCCAGGACTCTGGCATCAGGAGTGACGATGAGGCATATCTCCTGGCTCCAGGTATCAGGCCTTCCTCCTGAATTACAACAAACCATTCAGGACTTGCCCTTTGAAGGCCAGGGGCTCTTCTCAGACAAGACTGATCCCAGATTACAAAGTCTGAAGGACAATCGTGTAGTAATGCGCTCGCTGGGGATGCACACACTAGTGACCCAATGCAGGACCTTCCGACCCCAGCCTCACCATACTTACCCCCCCCCCCCCCCCGCCTAGGCCACGACAGGACTTCAGCAGAAGGCGTGGCCGAGGGAATCTACGGAGGTAGTCTGGCCCCCAAGGGGGTCAAAATCAGGCCCCCCCCATAACCACCGGCGGGGCCCAAACAGAACTTTTGATGGGACGCCTGAGGACGGCCCACCAGTTGTTTTCCCGGACCCTTCCTCTCCCTTTTACAACCGCCTCTCCCATTTCCTCCCTCCGTGGTCCCAGCTAACTTCAGATCGTTGGGTCCTGTGCACGGTGGAGTTGGGATACCACCTTCAGTTTGTTTCAACCCCACCTTCCCACCCTCCCTCCTTGTCCCTCTTCAGGGACCCCTCTCACGAGCAATTCCTCTTACAAGAGGTCCAGTCGCTCCTAACCATTGGAGCCATAGAGGAGATACCAAAAGACCTGAGGGGCAAGGGGTTTTATTCCCGCTACTTCCTAATCCCCAAGGCAAAGGGAGGTCTACGACTGATCCTAGACCTGCGAGGACTCAACAAATTCATGATAAAGTTGAAGTTCCGCATGGTATCCCTGGGGACCATTATCCCGTCTTTGGATCCTGGAGACTGGTATGCCGCCCTCGATATGAAGGACGCGTATTTCCACATTGCAGTTTACCCACCACACAGACGGTACCTCCGTTTTGTGGTCAACCATCAACATTTTCAATTCACGGTCCTTCCATTTGGCCTTTCTACGGCTCCGCGAGTATTCACAAAATACATGGCCGTAGTCGCCACCTCCCTCCGGCGTTGTCGGGTGCATGTCTACCCGTATCTCGACGATTGGCTCATTCGAGGGACCTCCGAGTCACAAGTGAGACATCACCTGTACATCGTCAAAGACCTCTTCAGGAGCCTAGGCCTGATGATCAACATAGAGAAGTCTACTCTGATACCCACGCAGAGAATAGACTTCATCGGGGCGATTCTGGACTCCAATCTGGCCAAAGCCTGCCTGCCACAGCCTCGTTTTCAAGCGATGGCTACAATTATTCAAGGCCTCCAAACCTTCCCGACAACGTCAGCTCGCACTTGTCTCAGCCTAGTAGGTCACATGGCCGCCTGCACCTTCGTGACCAAACATAACAGGCTACGCCTCCGTCCATTTCAAACCTGACTTGCCTCAGTATACCAGCCGGGCCGGGACAGCCTGGACTCGATACTCACTGTTCCCCCGAATGTTCTAGGCTCCCTAATCTGGTGGCTAACTCCCACTCTAGTCTGTGCAGGGATGCCATTCCACCCACCGCAACCTTTGATGGCCCTAACCACGGACGCGTCATCTCTGGGTTGGGGTGCCCACCTCGAGGGCCTCCGCACTCAAGGCCTCTGGTCAGTTCAAGAACTAACCTTACACATCAATGTGCGGGAGCTGAGGGCGATTCGTCTAGCGTGCCAGGTGTTTCGAGACCATGTTCTTCGACCTCTCAGTGGCAGACCCAATTCCCCTACCACTATGGCCAGGTCTCATAACTCAGGACTTGGGCAGACTTCACCATCCAGACCTACAGTCTTTTCACCTCACAGCTTGGTTGCTGCGTGGTTAAGCCAGTCCGAGTTACGCTGCTCTGCCTTGGTCCAACAGGTACTCTTGGGCAGTAGGAAGCCTTCCACTAGGTTGATATATCTGGCCAAGTGGAAGCGTTTCTCCCTCTGGTGCGCTCAATGTAACACTGTCCCCATGCAGGTACCAGTTCCTACTGTCCTGGACTACCTCTGGTCCCTGAAAGAACACAGCCTAGTGGTCTCTTCCATAAAAGTGCATCTGGTAGCCATCTCTGCCTTCCACCCAGGGGAGAACGGCGATCAATCTTCTCTCACCCCATGGTTTCAAGGTTCCTCAAGGGCTTGGAACGTTTGTACCCACAGGTTAGACACCCTACCCCTACCTGGGACCTCAATCTGGTTCTAGCCAAGCTTATGGGTGCTCCTTTCAAACCGCTAGCCACCTGCTCGCTGCTGTACCTCTCCTGGAAGACAGCTTTCCTCGTCACTATTACTTTGGCAAGGCGAGTATCCGAGCTTCGGGCCCTGACAGCGGACCCCCCGTATAGGGTGTTTCATAAGGACAAGGTACAGCTGCAACCACACCCCGCCTTTCTCCCTAAGGTGGTGTCCGTCTTTCATGTCAATCAAGACATCTTTCTTCCGGTCTTCTTCCCGAAGCCACACTCATCGCGTCGGGAACAGCAGCTACGCTCCCTAGACGTCCGCAGGGCTCTCGCCTTTTATATCAAAAGAACAAAACCCTTTCGAAAGTCGCCTCAGCTCTTTGTAGCGGTGGCAGACTGGATGAAGTGTCTGCCGGTCTCCTCCCAGCGAATTTCATCTTGGGTGACATCTTGCATCCGCGCCTGCTATGATTTGGCTCATGTTCCGGCTAGCCACCTCACCGCCCATTCTACTCAGGCTCAAGCTTCATTTGCCGCCTTTCCGGCCCATGTTCCCATCCAGGAGATGTCGGGCAGCTACTTGGTCATCGATTCACACCTTTGCGTCACATTACGCATTAGTACAACAGTCCAGAGATGATGCAACATTTGGCTCAGCAGTTTTACATTCTGCAACATCTCACTCCGACCTCACCGCCTAGGGCTTGGGAGTCACCTAATTGGAATCGATATGAGCAAGCACTTGAAGAAAAGACGGTTACTCACCTTTGTAACTGTTGTTCTTTGAGATGTGTTGCTCATATCCATTCCAAACCCGCCTTCCTTCCCCTCTGTCGGAGTAGACGGCAAGAAGGAACTGAGGGGCCATTGGGTCAGCAGGGATATATATCTGGCGCCATGGTGGCGCCACTCCAGGAGGCGACCCAGCCGACCCACCGAGTGTTGGTAGGGTAAAAATCTTCCGACAAACGTGCACGCGGCGCACTTACACCTAATTGGAATGGATATGAGCAACACATCTCGAAGAACAACAGTTACAAAGGTGAGTAACTGTCTTTTTTTTTTTTTAAATCCACTATTGCAACTCTGATATTGTTTAAATGTACATTTTTCTTGTTTGTAAATTCTTTTGCTCTCTCAAATCATTTAAAAAAATAATCTAATTAGCTAATTCAGCTGACTGCTTAGTTTGACGACTAGTTTAAATACTATTTTTCTCTCATTTTTCATTGTTTTTCAGATATGTAATTAATAGGATTGCACACACCCTCATCTCTTGTTCCATATTACTGATTTCCATTTTTAGCTAGAGAATTCAAGTGAAATTGACTTTTGTGCCTAGCTGTTTTTCCTTTATTTGCACAATCTATTGTGCTGTTTTGATCTGTTGTGCTTTGTTTCCATTTTAGATACCTCATGTAGAATATTAAACCCTAAGCAACCAAAACAAACAATCACAGAAAACTTAAAAGGTTCATTTTTTTCTGATATAGACAAGCTAATGCTGAGTCAAACTTGCCCATCCTTACCACATCTGTTAAACATATTGCTGTATTTAAAAGGTCACTCCTGTAAATCCTGTACCTTTCACAAATTATCTCTTGAAACAGCTCACTTATATTCAGAACTCCATTATCTTAGATGTTTTTCAGATCATGTGTTTTTCTGTTCCCAAATGTAGTGTGTGTAAATACATGGGTTTTTGTTTTTGTTTTTTGTTTGTTTGTTTTTTGCTCATTTGATTGACTTCCCAAGTTGTGCACTAGTTGCACTGTAGTTTACTGCCAAACTTGAGGTTTTTGGACTGTGTAGAATTTACAGCAAGCACTATTAAGGTCAGAGGGAGAAATCCTGTCACTATTAAAGTTGGTGGGAATTTTGCCATTGACTTTAATAGAACCAGGATTTCACCCTGGGATTTGCTACTCACTAGTGATTATGGACTGTGATATTTCCTATTCTATGTATAGGAAAATATTTCAGTTACTGCAGATATTCTGAGCCGAAAATGCTGGGGTTTAATAGCACGCACTGTAACTGAATTTTCCCAAAACAGTTTTAAACGTAGTAGGGTCATCCTGCATCATACCCCACAATCCGTTGGGAATTGGCTTGTGCTGTTCAGCTCTGCTCTCTTGTATTGCAATTTGGTAGAAAATCCCTGAAGAGACATTGCTTCATTTTGATTATAAAGTGCTTCCTGGCTTTTCTTCTAGAACTACTTGCTAGGTCCCATAATTGTGAGAACAAACAACTGTAGATCAGGGATGCTCCCTCACTTGAGGCATTGGAGTGAATGTTATATGCATTGTATTGAGCATCACACAGTTTTTCTAATGAGTATTCATCTTTTGAAGAAAGCTACTGGAAATCCTAGGAACTCCAGTTGTTCCTACATGTTTTTTTGAGAGGAAGGGGGAGTATTAGGGGGCTGTATTTTCTATAGCATCTGCTTGCTTCTCTAAATAGTGTTCATCTTGGCCTCACCATGCACTGTGTTTTTGCCTTTTTTTTCTTAGCCTCCCTCTATTACTGTGATTACCTCATTCAGTATCCTTTATTCTGAAAAGCATCATGTACCCCTGTGGCACTGTAATAAATATGACTACTACCAGATTAAGGTTTTGTTTTTTTCCCAATGATCAGCATATTTAATATTCACCTGTCATGTAATTCAGATCACTATCTTCTGAGCTATTCAGAACCATTTAGTCAACGTGTTTAGAACCCATAATCAAAATAAATGTTCGTAGGATTCTTGTGAGACTTTCCTTTGGCTGTCATAAATTTTAGGCCCTTTTTTTTTAAGGCCGGCCACTAAAGGGTAAGACGATCACAAACTAAAAAACACTGGAGCAAGTCTAACAGAGTCTGCTGATAGAGGACAGGGTTACATCCACAGTAATAATGACTGTACATTACATGTTTATAATAGATATAGAGGACATGCTATATAATTTCTAAATATGAAAAATAGCTACTTTGTACTCACAGCAACTGTTTTTAAGGTAACATTTGAAAAATATTAGAATTGCCCAGCCAACTGTCAGTTTAAGGCAGTGGTGCACAAACTTTTGCTGTTGCGCCACCCCTTACCAGGAACGGAATCTGTACGCGCCCACCCTCCATTACTGCACAGTTGGCTCAGCAGAGAAGCTTGGGCTGAAGGCGAACTGGAGGCTGAACTGGGAATGGGGGAGGAGCCTGGGGCTAGAGGCGGAGCTGGCCTGGGGGAGAAGATGGAATGAGAGCAGAGTGGGGGCGGAGTGGGGCTGTAGCTGGGATGGGGGCAGAGCAGGGGTAGGGGCACTCCCTCCCTACCCCCCATGGGAGGTGGCTTGGGCTCTGACATGAGCCCCCTGGAACATTCCTCCATGCCCTTCCCCCCACATACACAGTTTGGGGTCCACTGATTTAAGGGCTGGAACTGTTGGGTTTTAGCTATAGATCACTTTTAAATGAGGAAAGAGCCAAAAATAATCTAACACTCCCGATATATTTCTTTAGCTAGCTTTAAAATCAGTAATTTGTTAATTTAAATTTAAACAACAACATAATTTAACCTCTCATAAAAAAGGGCATGTAATGAGAAAAACCAAATAAATTATTACATTTCTATTATTATATTATACTGGCAGTACAGAGTGCTTGCTATATTAGGGTCTGTTCCTGAGAGGAGCTCAGTATCCACAATTCCCACAGATTTCAGTGAGAGTATCCGGGTGCTCAGCATCTCTTAGAAACAAGTTGTAAGCCATTGAAAAAGTTAATATTCTGAGGGTTGAAAGTTTTCATTAACTCTTTTAATGCCTTTGATTGTAAAAAAAAATTACTTGCTTTCTGAGAAAATCCATCTGCTAAACAAGAATAATATAGGCTTGGTCCTAGTACTTGGATTTTGAATCTATTCACTTATATTTTAAGTATAAATCACTTTTAAAGTGCTTTGTATGCTAACCTTTTACACTTTTTATCTGAGAAATACAGGCACATATGATTTTTGTGGCCCTTTGCCAAAAGATTATCATTTACATAAATATCCCTTTCAACAGAATAGTTTAATGTATTGAGCTCAGAAGGTTAGAAGAAAGACTTCAATCTGTAACCCAGCAGTGGGCTATTGGCTTCTGAACAGTAGCATTGTTCATCGTATTCAGAACACTGTTCACATTCAGGCTTAAGCAGAGCTGGCATTAAAATTCATCTAATTTGTTTCATGTGACTTGTCAGCTGTGTTTTTTATTTAAATCTCTTGCCTTTTCTTTTGGCATTTTTGTTTTGTATTTTTAAAAAGTATTGAAATGGATAGGCCACATCTTACCTGATCAATCTCTGACCATTTTGTTTTGTCAGTTGTCACAATATGTTAAAATGTCCCATTAGGTTATTATATTTTTGTGCTTCTTTAAAAGAGGCCACTTTTGTTTTATGTTTCTGAATATATTTGATTAGATGCATCTAACCAGTCTTTTAAATTTAGTTTGAATGGAAATTGTGTGTAAGAGTAAATAGAAGCTCTGTGCATTGAGGAACTAAATAATTTTTATTTTATTAGAGAGTTTATACTTTATATTTGTTGTCAGATGCCTCTGTGGAGATTAAAGCATGAGCATAAACCCTAGCTTTATTTTGATACTGCCTCTGACTTTCTAATTTTTTCCTCCTTTTTCTAGCACACAGTCTCTGTAGCTAACAGTCATCTCAACCATGATTTTTTTTATTATTATTATTATTATTTCTTGAACCTGATTGAGAAGTGAGTGGTTGTACCTGGCTTGTCCAGTGAAATTTCCAATCTCCAATATTGCAGCTCAGTTAATGATTCTGCATCACTCCTAAAAACTTAACACTGTGATTTATCTACTGAGGTCATGATCTTGGAAAGACGTACACACGTGCTGAACTTTTTACTTATTTATTCAGGAAGTTTTAACAAGTTAACAAATCCTTGCCTGTAAATATCAGATACAAAACAACTGTTACAAGAGTTAACTTTTATGTATAGAGACATCATACAGGAATATGATCAGATCTTTCAGTTTAACAGGATTTTACCATGTTACATAGTGAGCATTATTACAACAGCTATAATATGTCATTTCTAGATATGTTATTAAATTGAGTGAAATACATGCTGAACTTTATGCACAGTGAGTGGTCCTGCTGGAGTCAATAGAATTCTCACAGTTAAGCAGCAAAACTAAAGTGCTTAGTGTAAAGTTAAGCACCTGAGTAAGGCTTTGCAGGATTGGGGCCTTAATATAAATACGAACATTTTAGAAGCTTTATTATACTCATTTTAAAGTATTTTTAAAAATGCATTATGTCCATTGCAGTTTGCTTGGAAAAAAAAAAGTATGTTGTATTGAAATGTGTATTAAATTTTTGCCTTTCTTATTATGCATGTATATATTCCAATAATAGTGGTGTTACTATGGTTAAGATTCTGACAGCATTTCTCTAATAAAGCCTTTTCAGGTATAATCAGCTATAAAAGTTGTCTGTGGAATAAAACTTTGGTACAAGATTCTAAAGTGAATCATAAAAATAAAAGATATCTTTAAGCTAATGATATAACCCGAAACTCATTGGACATAGTTAAAATGACTTAGTAAGAAATTAAAAAATACTTTAATTTAGATATTAAATATTTTTCCTTCAGACATATAGCAGTGTATGTGAAACACAAGAGACTATTAGTATGTTTTTGGGCAGAGCCACCAGTTAGCTAGCTGTATCATGCATAGTGGGTATAGACTGAGTGAGACTGTGCTGTTTTTTTAGAGACGGTGTGAATTAAGGATGGAGAGAGAACCCTTAATCGTAAAACTTCACAGTTGGTTACCAAGATTAGAATGAATGTTTAAGTTTAATGCTTCCAGATAATTTCCTCATCCTATTTTAGGTAGTATGACATTATCCATATGAAGGTTATTGCATTCTACATGTAGTGCTTGTCCTATCACAGTGGAGAACTATCTAAAGTATGGAACTAGCTTATATAGGTCAGATGAATCTCTTTTCTGCTGAAACACTGGATTTTTCTTAAAAAGTAATACCAAGTCAAAGTGTGTGCAGAAAATGCAGACATACCCTAACTTCTGTATGTCAGTTCTGTGCCCCAAAGGGTTTGGTGTCATGGATGTGATCAGGGGCGGCTCTAGGCATTTTGCCGCCCCAAGCACGGCAGGCAGGCTGCCTTCGGCGGCTTGCCTGCGGAGGGCCCGCCAAAGCCGTGGGACCAGCGGAGCCTTGCCGGCTTGCCGCCCCAAGCATGCGCTTGGCGTGCTGGGGCCTGGAGCCGCCCCTGGATGTGATAGTATGTATTGGGGTAGCATTTGAAATGGAAATACTACTTTCTGATAAATTTGACTTATTTGAAGTTTACCTAACTGTCTGGTATTTATTTTCTTTAGAATTTCAAAGAATATTCCAACAACTAAAGATGTTGAACCTCTGCTTGAAATTGATGGGGACATACGGAATTTTGAAGTATTTTTATCTTCACGGACACCAGTTCTTATAGCACGTGATGTAAAAACCTTTTTGCCGTGTACTGTAAACTTAGATCCAAAGCTACGAGAAATCATTTCAGGTGAGTATGTTTTCGGATAAAATGAAAATGGAAAATTGTATTATAATTTTCTTCATTGTAGATGTTACTGCTTGGAACACTCACTACCTCTGAGTTAATAGGTTTGTACCATTTGTGCCCAGAGGGATTATTAGCTCATCTCATCTGACGGTCATACGCCATTAGATTTCACCCAGTGATCTCAGCATTGAGACCAGTAACTTGTGTTTGACCAAAGCATATATTCCATATCAGTTTTTCCATTATATTGCCTAGCATTGATGTCAGACTAAGCAACCTGTAGTTATGGGCTCTCTTGGTTGCTCTTTTTTGAATATTGGCACAACAATAGCTCTCTTTAAATCTTCTGGAATTTCCCTGGTATTCCAAGATTTACTGAAAATTAGTATTGGGCCAGAGATCTCCTCAGCCAACTCTTTAAAGACTTTTGGATGAAAGTTATCCAGGCCTGCTAAATGTTTATCCCTAGCAGATGTTTAACATCCTTGTTAGTTACTAATGGTCTGGAAGGCACTTCATTATTCTCATGTGATACAAGCACATCATCCTGCTTCTTTCCAACTACAGAACAGAAATATGATATTTATTGAACATATCTACCTTTTCTATATCAGTATTAAAAGTTTTACTGTCTCCATCTTGTTATAGGCCTTATGCTATTTCTAGGGTCTCTTTTGTTTCTAATTGTGATAGAGTGCTAGGTTAAAAGGCCTGAGTCAACACTCTTCAGAGCAGCCCCAAACAGGCAAAGCAGATTGGAGCTGACTATGCAAGTCGGTGCCTCTAATTTGTGAGCGGTGCTGGACAAAAAGGCCAATTAAGCCATTAGCCAAGAGCTCACAAATAGGCACAGGAAGGAAGAGCACAGGTGGGAAGCAAGCAGTAAGAGGGAGAGAAAGTTTACTCTCTCTCTGCTTGGGAAAGGTCTTAGGTATGCTGTGAAAGTGTTGGGATGCAAATGTAAATAAACTGCACAGGGTGTTGAACCAGCAAAAGTGTCTCCACATCATTTGTGGACTGAGACAGAGGCAGGACCAAGGTGACGCTGTAACACATGGGGGCTTGTCTGGGACCTGAGCCAACGCAAGGATTTGGCAGCCTGGGCAATGGAGGAGGCCCTTCAATGGCTGGTAAAACAAAACGAGGAGATGCAGAAGGCCCTACAAGGTTTTCAACAATTCCACCACCTGGAGAGAGAGGCTTTGCTTGCCTGGCAGGCAAAGCAGCAGAGAAACTTGCAAGATTTCATAAGGGAACAAGCCAACATCCAGCAGAAGCTCCTACAGAAGGTGATAAGTCCCCCAACGGGGATGATGCCTGAACACAGAGCCTTGGGCTATGTAAAATGGGCCCTGCAGATGACCCACATGCATTCCTTGGCACTTTTCAGAGGGTAGCCATAGGTCCTGGATGGGATAGAGCAACCTGAGCCCTGCGGTTGGCTCCCTATCGGTCGGTAGAAGCCCAAGTAGCCTCTATAGCCCTGAATGAAGAACAGGTCAGAAAATATGAGATGGTGATGTCAGCAATCCTGGATCAGGTGCGGCTGTCTACTGACAAGTACCACCAAAAGTTCAGATCAGCAAGGGGGACAGGAGGTTTATGGCCCCGGGCCTTTGCCCAAAAGTTGATGGACTGGGCCACCCACCGGTTGAGACCAGATACCCAAACGGTAGCAGAAATAATGGATGCTCTGGTATTAGAGCAGTTCTTTCAGGGCCTCCCTGAGACCATACAAGTGTGGGTCAGGTGACATCTGCCAGGCACAGTGGATGCTGCCGTGAAACTAACAGAGGAGTATGCAGAGAGACACTTTCCCAGGAAAGATGGGCGACCATATAAGGGTCCAGAGCTGGGGAGGATGGCTAGAGAATCCACAGCAGGAAGGGGCATGGACAGGAAGAAGGAAGAACCCTGAGGAGTTCCAGCTCTGGCTCGGCCCCTTATTTGCTACCATTGTGAGCGATCTGGACACAAGAAATGGAACTGCCAATTCATGGATTATGGCTGGGCCAGGGCTGGAGGGAAGAAAAAGGGGCAAAAACTTGACATGCATCCGACGAAGTGGGTATTCACCCACAAAAGCTCATGCTCCAAAACGTCTGTTAGTCTATAAGGTGCCACAAGACTCTTTGCTGCTTTTACAGATCCAGACTAACACGGCTACCCCTCTGATACTGGATAAAAACTGTCTACCATTTCAGTGATGGTGGGGAGGAAACCCCAGGGAGGCCTTGTGGATACAGCCTCAGTTTGCTCTCTGGTCCGGAGGGAGCTGGTGAAGCCTCACTGGATGACTCCAGGAGCAACTATGGACATAGTGTGTGTCCATGGGGATGAACAGCATTGCCTTATAGCTCAGGTGCCCCTGAAGGTCCCGGGGAGATTTTGGTGGAAACAGGGTGGGGTAATGGAGTGGCTGCCTTGTCTAGTTGTCTTGGGCGCAAGGACCTCCCTGCAACACAACTCCCAGGAGAAGAAATCCAGGTGCAATTAGGAGACTTGAGGGAACCTGGAGCGTAGATTTTTCCAGATGTCTTCAGTTTCCCGTATCAATTTTCTACACTTCCTAATTTCTAATTTATATTGTTTGCTATCTATTTTCCCCTTTTTCCATTTGTCATATACAGCTCTACCTCGATATAACGCTGTCCTCGGGAGCCAAAAAATCTTATTGCGTCATAGGTGAAACCACGTTATATCGAACTTGCTTTGATCCACCATAGTGTGCACACACACCTCCCACCCCGGAGCATTGCTTTACCGCGTTATATCCAAATTAGTATTATATCGGGTCGTGTTATATTGAGGTAGAGGTGTATTAGTTTTTGTTTTATTTCTAATTGCTGCCTTCACTTCACCACTGAAACAGTATTGGCAGCTATCCTTTTTTGTGATTGTGGTATTTTGGCCATCTGATGAACCCTTCTTGAAGAACTCCCAACTTTCTTTCACATTTTTCTGTCTAAATATTTACTCTTAATCAATTTCTCTCATAATATTCCTCGGCTTTGGGAAACTGGCTGTTTTGAAGCATCAAGTATGTATGTTACTTGTTGGGACTGTCCTCTGTTTCTCCATATTGGATGAAATCAGGTCATGATTACTGGTTCTTAGAAGGCCATCAACTTGCAGGCCAGTGATTAATTCATATTTATCCATCATAATGAGGTCCAAAATAGGTATTTTGCATTGGGTACAATACCCTTTGTGTTAGAAAAGTTGCTCTACTCCAGTGTACCCCAAACTGTGGGGTGAGCCCCCTTTATGGGGATGCAGAGGAACATTTGGAGCGGGTGCGGGGGGCCTGGGCCAAGGCTGGGGGGCAGGGAGGGAGTGCCATCCACCCCCGCTCCGAGCTCTGCGATGGCTCTGGCTCCGGCTCCTGGCTGCGGGTTCATTCATAGCCACAACTTTGGCCCCCGACCACAGCTTCCCTCCACCTCCCCGCCTCGGCTCCAGACCCTAGTCCCAGTCCCGCCTCCACTTCCAGCTGCATCCTCAGCCCCGGGCCATGGCTCTGGACCTGGACCTGGACCCAAACCCACCCCCAGCCTTGGCCCCCTTACTCCAAGCTGTGCGTCCCCCCTGTTCCCCCCATCCCGAGCCGTGGCCCCACTCCCAGCCTTGGCTGGCGGGGGCAGACAGGGGTAAGGGAGAGTGGGTGATGGGGAACACTGCTCTACTCCTTTTCCAAAGTCTACTAAGCTTCATTTACTCAGGAAAAGAATGTGTTCACTGATCAACAGCATATAACTGCCACATTTTGCTTGTGACTGAAAAAAGTGGAAAGTCATGTTTTTAAAACGTATTGGTAGATGCTGTTAATATGTCTGAAGGAAAATGTACTAGTGAGCTTTAATGTTAAGTTATTCTGGCCTGTTATAGCTGACATAAAGAATCCACGCCAGGACACTGGTTAAGAAGAATCTAGGGCTGTGGGCAGGAGAGTAGGCCTCCTACCCCATGGCAGTGGGGCAGCAACCCTCCCTTGTTCAGAATCCTACAAAAATGGTAATGAAATCCTTTGTGGTTTTTCATTATCATTTCCGATGAGAAAAACAATAGAAATTAATAATCCACTTTTTCTAGTGTTTGATTATCAGAAGTATTGGGCTTTGTTGCCTTTGAATGTAGAATACAGTGTTTTTCAGGAAATAGGTAGACTTCTTCCTTTCCTTCTCAGAGAGCAGAACAAATGATGTATCTGAGTATTCAAAATATATTGGGGATAGAAGATTAGGCAGGGCTCCTACCAAATAAGTACGAATGGTCATACTGGGTCAGATCAATGGTCCGTTTAGCCCAGTATCTTGTCTTCCAACAGTGGCTGGTTCCAGATGCTTCAGAGGGAATGAATGGAACAGGGCAATTTATCAAGTGATCCATTCCTTGTAGTCCAGTCCCATTTTCTGGCATTCGGAGGTTTAGGGACACCCAGAGCACGGGGCAGCGTACATGAGCATCTTGTCTAATATCAATTGATTCACCTACCCACCATAAACTTATCTAATTCTTTTTTGAGCACGGTTACACTTTTGGCCTTTACAGCATTTTCTAGCAACGAGTTCCAGAGTTTGACTGTGCACTGTATGAAGAAGTACTTCCTTTTGTTTGTTTTAAACCTGTTGCCTATTAATTTCATTGGATCACCCTGTTATTGTGTTTTGTGAAGGGGTAAATAACACTTCCTTACTCACTTTCTTCACACTATTTGTGATTTTATAGCCTTCTGTCATAGCTCACCCTCCCCCCCCCCCAAAAAAGTTGTCTCTTTTCTAAATTGAACAGTCCCAGTCTTTTTAATCTTTACTTGTATGGAAACTGTTCCATACTGCTAATAATAATATTGCCCTTTTCTGTACTTTTTCCAATTCTAATATCTTTTTTGAGATGGGGCAAGCAAAATTGCAAACAATATTCAATGTGTGGGCGTACCATGCCTTTATATATAGTGGCATTATGATATTCTGTCTTATTATCTATCCCTTTCCTAATAGTTCCTAACACTCTGATAGCTTTTTTGACTGCCACTGTACATTGAATAGATGTTTTCAGAGAAGTATTCACAGTGATTCCAAGATCTCTTCCTTGCAGCTTGTTTAGACCCCATCATTTTGTGTGGATAGTTGGCATTATGTTTTCCAATGCTCATTACTTTGCATTTATTAATACCGAATTTCACCTGTCGTTTTGTTGCCCAATCTCCCAGTTTTGTGAGATGCCTTTGTAACTCTTCGCAGTCAGCTTTGACCTTAACTATCTTGATTAATTTTGTGTCATCTGCAAACTTTGCCACCTCAGTGTTTACCTGTTTTCCCAGATCAGTTTATGACTCAGCTATTTTCCTCTCTGTCTGAAAACTGACCATTCCTACCTTTGTTTTCTATCTTTTAACCAATTACTGATCCATGAGAGGACCTTTCCTCTTATCCCATAACTGCTTAGCTTGCTTAAGAGTCTTTGGTGAGGGACATTGTGAAAGGCTTTCTGAAAAATAAGTTCAGTTATATCCCCTGGATCACTCTTCCACATATTGTAGACACCCACAAAGAATTCTAATAGATAGGTGAGGCATGATTTCTCTTTACAAAAGCCATGTTGATTCTTCCGTGACATATTGTGTTCATCTATGAGTCTTTTATAATTCTGTTCTTTACTATAGTTTCAACCAATTTGCCTGGTACTGAAGTTAGTACTGGCCTGTAATTACCAGGATCGCCTCTGAAGCATGTTTTAAAAATAGGTGTTAGCTACCCACCATCATCTGGTACAGAGGCTGATTTAGTAGTTATGAAATTCCATATCTGAGTTCTTTCAGAACTCTTGAGTGAATATCATTTGGTCCTAGTGACTTATTACTCTTTAGTTTATCAATTTGTTCCAAAACCACCTCTATTAACACCTCAGTCTGGGACAGTTCCTCAGATTTGTCACTTAAAAAGAATGGCTCAGGTGTGGGAATCTCCCTCTCATCCTCTGCAGTGGAGACTGATGCAAAGAACTCATTTAGTTTCTCCACAGTGTCTTTGTCTTTGTTGAGTGCTCCTTTAGCACCTCGATCATCCAGTGGCCTCAATGATTGTTTGTCAGGCTTCCTGCTTCTGATATCCTTTAAAAAAAAATTGCTGTTAGTTTTTGTGTGTTTTGCTAGTTGCTCTTCAAATTCTTTTTTGGCCTCCCTAACTATGCTTTTACACTTGACTTGTCAGAGTTAATGATCCTTTCTGTTTTCCTCATTTGGATTTGACTTCCAATTTTTAAAGGGTATCTTTTTTACTCCAATCACATTTTACTCTGACTCTTTTGCTGTTTTTATTTAGGGTATACATATAGTTTGTGGTTTTTAAAAGTTTCCATGCAGCTTGTAGGCATTTCACTCTTTTGACAGCTCCTTATAATTTCCACTTAACTAGCCTCCTTATTTTAGCATAGTTTCCCTTTTTGAGGTCAAATGCTACTGTGGTGGGATTTTTTGGTATTTCCTGCCCCTATCAGGATATTAAGCTTAATTATGTTATGGTTGCTGTCATTGGTTCAGTTGTATTCACGTCTTGAACCAGATCCTGTGCATCATTTAGAACTGAATTAGGAATTGTCCCTCCCCTTGTGGATTCGAGGACTAGCTGTTCCAAGGAGCATTCATTAATGGTGTCTAGAAATTTTATCTTTTCATCCTGTCCAGAGGTTGTATATACCCAGTCAATATGGGGATGGTTGAAATCCCCCATTATTGGGTTTTCAGTTTTTGTAGCCTCTCTAATTTCTCAGCATTTCACAGTCACAGTCGTCGTCCTGATCAGGTAGTCGGTAGTATATTCCTACTGCTATACTCCTGTTGTTCAAGCATGGAATTTCCCTTCATAGAGATTCTATAGTATAGTTTGACTCATTTTAAGATTTTTACTCTATTTGGCTCTATGCTTCACATATAGTGCCACTCCCCCACCAGCACAACCTATTCTGTCATTCCTAGATATTTTGTATCCTGGTATTATCATGATGATACTTGTTTATTATCCTGTTATTCTGATGTTTTCTTGATTGGCTTGCCCATTTCTTCAGCTGGTTTCTCATACATGACAATCAAAAGCCTTTGGGACTACCCTAAGTCCACGAATTAATTAATTAATTAATTTATTTATTTATTTTGCACACTTAACTCCAGTGAATTGACAAATAATAAAAGGAACTTAAAACTAAGCACTACATTGAGTCCCTCTCCTTTCCTCATCTTGTATACATATTTAATGTTTCAGATGTTCGTGCTGCAAGAGATCAAATGAATATTGGAGGATTACCATATTCCACAATGCCCTTACCTGAGGCACCAGCCAGAGCATCATCAGTGTTCAGTCAGCCTTCATCAGTCTGCTCTTCATCCACTTCCTTCAATGGGCCTTTCAATGGTGGAGTTGTATCACCACAACCTCATAGCAGCTACTACAGTGGCATGACAGGACCTCAGCATCCATTCTATAATCGAGTAAGTAACCAATTAGCTATTAAATCACACTTAATATGATTTAATCTTGTAATATTGCATAGCTAGTCCTGTAAATGCTTAAAGGAAAAGAAAACAGACAACCCCCACCACCTAAAAAACCCACCCAATAAAAAGGGACAATTGCAGGAAAAAATGGTGAAACTTGCAGGGATGGTCACCCATCACTGCAATCTAATGGAAAAGCGTATGGAAAATTGAAACAAAAGGGCAAACTTTAGGGAAAATGTCCTATTAGTTTGACACACTATTAAATAGTGGGACACAGCAGGAATTTTTTAATAGTGAGTGTATCAGGGTTGGCTTTTTTTTCAATACACAATTACTAATACAGTTAATTTACTCGGGTGCTGTCTCAGTATGGCACTGACAAATTGGTCTGAAATCAGAAGATGAAATTCAATAGAGACAAGTGCAAATTATTTCTCACTTAGGAAGAAAAAATCAAATGCAAAACTACAAAATGGGGAATAACTGGCTAGGCAGTAGTTCTGCTGAAAAGGGTCACAAATTGAATGAGAGTCAACATATTCTGGGGAATATTAACAGGAGTGCTGTATGCACTGTTGAGGCCCCAGCTGAAATATTGTGTCCAGTTCTGGATACCGCCCTTTGAGAAACATGTGGCCAAAGTGGAAAGAGTCCAGAGGAGAGCAACAAAAGTGATAAAAGGTTTAGGAAACCTGACCTATGAGGGCTTGTTTAGTTTTCAGAAAAGAAGACTGGGGTGGGGGAGGACTTGATAATAGTCTTCAAATATAATAAGTGCTGTTATAGAGGATGGTGATCAATTGTTCTCCATGTCCACTGAAGGTGTAGAACGAGAAGAAGTCAGCTTCCTAATCACTGGAGATTTTTAAGAACAGGTTAGACAAACACTGATCAATTATGCTCTAGGTTTACTTGGTCCTACCTCAGTGCAGGGGCTGGACTAGATGACCTTTGGAGGTCCCTTCCATGATTCTACAATAAACAGGCACATGGAAACAGAAAGTAAAGTTGAACATATTGATTTCTGCATAGCTACATAAAGCCACAGACGAGCTGCCCCTTCACATAAGTGTGAAGGAACTCAGGGCAATGCGCTTGGCAAGCGAGGTGTTCCTCCCACAGCTTGTGAGCAAGACGGTGCAAGTGTTGGCAGAAAATATAGCAGTGATGTTCTATGTCAATAAGCAATGAAGGCCCCATTCCAAGATCCTTTGTCAGGAAGCCCTTGGGCTATGGAACTTCTGAATGAGACATTACATCCACATAGAGGCCAGGCACCTCCCAATGGAAAGGAACATGATAGCAGATCGCCTCAGCAGGTCCTTCTCCTCTCACCACGAGTGTGTCTCCACACAGAGGTAATCAGTGCCATTTTCCAGAGGTGGGGGACTCCCCAGGTGGATTTGTTCACCACAGCACACAACAAGAAGTGTCACCTCTTTTGCTCGGCTGGAACAGGGGCACTGTAATCGATGCCTTCCTCCATCTACGGTCAAGAAGCCTGCTGAATGCTTTTCCAGCAATCTCTCTGGTTCACAAGGTGCTCCTGATCGCTCCGGCATGGCCTCACCAGCATTGGTTTGTCATGCTCCTAGACCTAGCAGTCACAGCCCCGTGGATTCTCCCTCTGACCAGGTGCAGCAAGTCTTGCTAGGTAGTAGAGCACAGAGAGGTTGCCCTGGTAGTAGCTCTCTGGTAGGTAGTAGAAAGCTATCTACTAGGGCTGTGCTGTGCTCCAGGCTTTGTAGCTTACCAATGTACACATCTAGTCCCCCAGTTCCCTACCTACAAGCTGGACTCCAGGTCTGGTTCTTGGCTCATCTTCATTGAACAGTGCACAGAGCATGCACTGTGATCCAATTGATTCCCTCTTATAGGGAAAGCTGGAGAGCAAGAGGTACCTCTAGACAGGTCTCAGCAGGTCAGGAACACAGAAAACATAATGTCGGAACTCAGGCTGCAGCAGGATGGCAAATTACAGGGCCAGAAAGAAAAATTCCATGGCTGTGGAATCATGCAGCCTACTGGGCCTGTATTGAGATGGTTGGGAGAAGACCCTCATCACATCTCTGATGTATGGTTTACAGGCTGTCTGCAAACTTGGGAAGCCAAAGTTCCTCTGGTTCCACTCAGTATATATTTATGGTCATCTCATGTTTTCAGTGTTATCCCTGCGACCATAAGGGCTAGAAACATCCTATTTTTTAAATGAAAGCTGAGACTGTGGAGCGAGATTCTACAATGGAGAGCTAATTCCACAGTTGTGAAATCATGGAATACCTGAGCCCAAGCTATTCCCAGGCAGTAAAAAGCATAATTGCAAGCAGTAAACTCCCCCTAAGGGGGATAGGAAATGGTGGGTCATGGAATAATTTTTGACCAATTTCTAGGTTGCAGACCAAAAAGAATAAAAAATAGTGATTGAACCAGCCTCTGCTATTTGATTCAGATGACCTTCTGTAGAGGGAGGGGAATAGGGCCTTTCTGTCCAAGATGATCATTCGCCATCTCACACAAGCAAGTTCTCCCCATAGTTTGAGGTGGCTAGATTTTTTGAGAGGGAATAATCATTTTAAATTCAAAAATTCACATAGTTCAAGAAGTAAATTCACATAATTCAAGAATCAGAGGGGTAGCCGTGTTAGTCTGGTTCTGTAAAAGCAGCAAAGAATCCTGTGGTACCTTATAGACTAACAGACGTTTTGCAGCATGAGCTTTCGTGGGTGAATACCCACTTCGTCGACTTGCATCCGACGAAGTGGGTATTCACCCACGAAAGCTCATGCTGCAAAACGTCTGTTAGTCTATATGGTGCCACAGGATTCTTTGCTGATAATTCAAGAAGTAACATATAAACTCTGAAATAAAATTCCTTCTCTTCCAGGAATAGATTGCTATAGAACCTGTAGCACATGGTAAATAGACTTTATTCAAGGTACTTTATGATATAATTCGGTAATAGGAGGTTTAAGGCCTAGATTGATACTTAGTCTTAAACCATTTTAAGAAGGGAAAAAATTTAAATGTTGTTTCTGGGAGCAATTTTCCACAATTGTAACAGGAAGATTATTGTTCTCCAGACCTCAGGCATATTGCAAAATATTCAAGTCAAAGAGAGTAACTCACAGTGAGAGGAAACTAGCATTTTCAGTCTGGATTGCTGTCTTCTGGCTAGCATCAATACCAAATGATAGGTACTGTCACACATTGGAAGTGTGTGAGACTCTCTAGCTGGTAAAAATGAGAGAGAGTCCAAAGATCAGTTCATCTTGCCGCTAGGACAGTGGAGCCATTTGAGTTTTTCATAAACTACCCCATAGCTTGTCCCAGCTTGATAGCTGAAATACATTGGAGTTAGACTTTAGTTCTTTAGTTTTTGTTTCACTTCATTTACAGCTTCCTTGGAACGTGTATAAAGCGCACCAGTTTCTTAGTTCTTAGGTGAGGTTTTGGGGAATTTTCCAGCATTTTGGTTTTGGTGAGCTTCTGTAGAACCGTAGGTCTGATTCCATCAGTAACTTGCCTGGTTTTCTGCCAGTTAACCTGGTTGGCTGCTGGGGAGCCCACACTTCCACAGTCCATGGCTCTGGGGCAGCTCAACCATGTAGACTGTCTAGGCAAGGACCCCCTGGCTTCCAGGGTCCCTGGCTCTGGGCAGGAGTAGAGTTGAGTCCCCGGATGCTGTGGTTGGAGCCTGGAAGGCACGTTAGGTGCAAGGACTTTAGCAGAGGCTCTCAAGAGTTAGGCTTCTGGCTCCGCAGCAGGGACTGTGGCAGCTCTGGGAGGCCTGCAAGCCTCCACTGGAGCCAGGACTCTCAGGGATCCCTGATCTGTTGTGGAGGACTTCCCTGACTCTCCAGTGGGACTCCCTGGATTGTCCCCAGAGTCCGGGGGGCATGAGGAGTCTCTGGGAGTCAGGGCAACCAGCTGCTCTACTTCATTTAGGAAAAATTGAACCAAAACAGTTTTGATTTTTCCAGAATTCCAGAATTTCCTTCCCATGAGAAATTTCTAAACTTCTGGTTTTGAATTTGAACTGTAATTCCTTTGACATGTTGGAATTTCCCATGGTATAGAGAATTTGGAGTTTCAACCAGTTCTAGTCTATGATCCTTTTAAATCCTTAGTGATTAGATCGAAGTGTAAAATGCAGAGGCATAACAATTGCCAGCAATAGATGAGTGCCTGCCACCTAGTGATAAAGTGGTGTACTGTTCTTTGAATTTTGTCCCATGGAACACTCAGAACTTTGTCATGTGCAGGAATACAGGCCCAATAGCGTGGATCTATATAGATGCTACAGCATTGTCAGAGAACAGCTATAAGACGGTAAATAATTTTTTTTAAATGTCTAAATATAAAATATTTATGCAGTGTAGCTATAGCCATGTTGTTCCCAGGATATTAGAGAGGCCAGGTGGGTGAGGTAGTATCTTTTTACTGGACCAACTTCTGTTAGGGAGAGAGGAGAAGCTTTTGAGCCACCTAGAGCTTCTAGCTCAAGAGCTCTATGTGGCTCAAAAGCTTGTCTCTCATGCCAATAGAAGTTGGTCCAATAAAAGATATTTCCTCACCCACCTTGTCTCTCTTAATAATATAAAATAGGAATTTTCAAAATGAGCATATGTACAAAGTATAAACATATTCTGAAAAATTATGGAATGGTTTCAAGAGTCTTGGTTCCTGGAAACTAAAGAGAGATTATTTTTTATCTTTTTATTTTATTTAAACACATCAGTCTTAAATTGCATGGCTCTATAAGAAAACTGAGAAGGAAAGTACTGAAAAATAATTTTAAAGGCACACTGCAGCACTTTTATAAAAATATTAAAAATTGGGATCAGACAACACATTAAATGTGTAAACTTTAAAATTACAAATATATTTACAGGCCAAAACAAATATGTTGCAATGTTTGAAAAGCAGTTTCTACCTATCCTATCTGCATCATCAATTGCAGGATTCCATATTTTGTACATCTACAGTTGCTGTATTTGCATAACACACTGATGGATAACAATCTAATCATAATTGGGGTGCTGGTGTAGTTGGTATTATTGTCTAACAGTCACAGATCAAATACAGAATCCTAAATTTGGTCATGGTATGTAAATAAAGGGGAAACTGTTTTTGAATACTTTGTTTTAAAACGGGAAATGTATTCGTAATTTTGAGGTCTTTATCTACTTTTGATTACCAGTGTATGAGGCAGTCATCTGGAAGACTAAGCACAGGTCTGGGAGCCAGGAACTCCTGAGTTCTAATTCTGACTCAGCCACTGGTGTGCTTTATATGTTTTGCAAGTTACTTAACATTTGTCTCCTTAAATCCCATCTGTTTATATAAAAAAAAAAAAGAGAGAGAGAGAGATACTTGCCTGATCCACAAAATTGATTAGTCAATTAGTATTTGTTCTCCACCTTATAGTTTTCAAAGCAAGAAACATTTAACAATAATTTTAATAAAAACTTTGTTTTATTGTAATTAAAATTTACATTGATTTAAAATATTTTTGTATTAAGAACTTACATTTTGCATACTTGTAGCTTTATAGCATCATAATATGCTTTAAAAATGCAAAAATCTAAACTAAAAATTGAACGTGATTGTATTAAAATACTTTAAAAATAAAACAAATTCAAAAACTGGTAGCTTTAATGTCTGGTCTCTTATTTATTAAAACAAAAAAAAATTGGATGCAACAAGCATCCTATAATCAAAACTTCCACTTATGTGCCATGCACTCCATTTTCTATATAGTTCTATAGATATCCAAGTATGATGGATATTATGAAGTTTTGCAAACTGTAGTGAGCTCTTGTTCCCTGTAATTGTAAGTTGAAGAGCTTTGTGATGGTGAAATTAATAGAAGGACAAAGTGGGTTTTTTTTTATTGCTCTGTCCACTCCTCCTGCCCTCTTCCCCCTCCCCCAGACATTGCAATGAGACTTTCAAAAGTGTTCAGCATTCACCTTAAGCTGTTCCCCTTTGAAGTCAATGCTAGAACTCTTATTGGCGTCAGTGGGTGCAGAGAGGTCAATACTGAGCAACTTTGAAAAGCTAACTCTAGAGCTTTTGATTAAGTAAAAGATAAATAAAGCTTTTAGTATTTGTAATTTCTAACTTTATTAAATGTAGCATTCTTAAGCAGAAGTTGTATTTTGTTGAAATAACTTTTCCTTTGATTATTATTACATTTTGATTTTGTGTAATTTTGTCCTTTTTTTGTTACATGTTTCTTTCCATAGCCATTCTTTGCCCCATATATTTACATGCCAGGGTATTACCCTGGCAGTTCTCATCACATCTCACGTCCATCACTAAAAACGGGTTTGTCCAGAGATCAGAACAATGGCCTAGTAAGTATTTTGAAGGACAATTAAAATACTAACCTAAAAAATAAGAATACTGAGTAATACAGCAGTAAGGTTGTTAACTGCAATATAGTAATACACATTATATTTTTATAAATAGATTTAAGAAATTAAGGTATTGCTAACATGAAATGTAAAATGTATTTTGTTTTTACTTTTAGTAAATACCATATATAGAGTGGAAATTTAATTCTAACATCCAAAAACCAAGATTAGAATAGATTTTACTGACACATGGGATTGGCAGGATAACTTTTTAGTGAAAACACCCATTTCCTGCTACCGTAAATAACATGATGTGACTTAGTAGTATATGACCCAAATATCTGTACTTGTAAATTTATATCTCACTTTGCAAAATATTGTAAAACACTTCTATATAGATAATATATGTGTATAATATATAACGAAAGACTAGGAGAAAATATAGTTGCATCCTATTGCTTTGCATAGAATGTGGGATATCAAAAGGCCAACATAAAATAATTATTAATTAAAAGGACCGCTTATTTTAAATTGTTTTAATTCAAACTAAAACAAAATACATTTTATGTTCAGTATACATCAGTTGTAGTTTTATGTTAAAGTACATATGGTTTATATCTTACATTTACATTTCAAAAGCAAAAATAAGTTCTATGCTTTTTTCTAGGTGCATATAGAAGTAAAAATAAAATCCCTTTTTAAAGATTTTCATATTTTACTGAAATAGATTGGTGTTCAAAAGAGAATTTAGAACTGAGAAAGCCTAAGAAAATAAAGCCTCATTTGACAATCACTTTAATACTAGAATATTGAGGCCTTTGGGCATAGCTTTAAAATATTTTAAAATCTTTTTTAATCACTTCAGTAAAACAAATGTTTCTGTTGAATAATGTATTATTGTTAGACTCATTTCCATTCATTGTTTACTTCATATTTTTGAGCCCTTAATCATTTTACCCAAACCATAATATTTTGTTGTTGTTAGGATATTATCAAGGAGGATGCTGATGAGGGGCTTTCTTCACCCACAGACCCCTCAATGGTAAATGAGTAGTCATGTGGTGTGGAAATGTAGCATCTCATTGCTTTGTCAGCAGTAATGAGTCTGCATTGATTTTAACTGCAGTTCACTAACACTGCATCAGTGGCTTGGTGGGCAAATAGAGTAGCTGAATACTAATAAATGTAGTTTGTGAATGAATTCAAGAGCTAATATTTTACTTATAAGACCTACTGTATTATTTTCCCCTTAGTCTCCCCTGACCTTCTCAGTAGCTATGAAGTAGAGAGTCTTCAGCTAAGAGTACAGTGTCTTCAGTCTTCAAAAGCAGTTCCGGGATAGTTAAAAGGAGTGAGGAATGGCAGTTGGCCATTCATTACTTAGTTTTTAGAACTGAATGGCTGAATCCTATCCTCTTCTCTTTTGTTCCAATATCCCAGCATAAAGCTGCTGCAGTTGTTACAGCATGAAGCAACTTTATATGAAAATAACAAAAATCTGCTATATACAGTAACTCCCCACTTAACGTCCTCTCGCTTAATGTTGTTTCGATCTTATGTCCCTGCTCAGTTACAGAACGTGCTCCATTTAAAGTTGTGCAATCCTTCGCTATAACATCGTTTGGCTGCCTGCTTTGTCCACAGCTGGCAGCCCCCTTATCAGCTCCCCTACGCGCTCTCCCCCCCCCCCCCCCGCCTCCTGCCCACGGCAGTCAGATGGCTTGCAGCGTTCAGGAGGGAGCGGGCAGGAGCGAGGGCATGACGCACAGGCTCCTTCTCCCTCCCCTGCCTTCCGAATGCTGCAAACGTCTGATTGCCGCAGGCAGAAGACAGTGGAGAGAGGGGGGAGCCTGTGCGCCAAGTCCTCGGTCCTCCTCCTTCCCTCCTGCCCCCTGAACGTCACAAGCCAGCTGATTGCCCTGGCCAGGAGGCAGGGGAGGGAGTGGGGAGGAACGAGTCCTCCCACCTCCCCCCAGCGACCAGCTGGCTTGCAGTGTTCAGGAGGCAGGGGAGGGAGGGGGAGCCTGTGCGCTGTCCTTGCTCCTCCCCTCTCCCTCCTGCCTTCTGAATGCTGCAAGCCAGCTGATTGCTGTGGGCAAGAGGGAGCGGGGAGGAGCGAGGACGTGGCATGCGGAGTAAATGGGGAGGGGGGAAAGAAGAGGCAGGTTAAGGGTGGGGGTTTGGGGGAAGGGGTGATGTGGGTGGGCCAAGGGTTGAGCCCCCCCCCCTCTGGTGCTTGCAGAGTAGGGGAAGCTGCTGCTGCGCAACGTGCTTCTCCCAGCCTACAGCACCTTCAGCCTCCTTGCCTGCCTCATTGTCTCCAGTGCCAGTCGGCGGTGCCTGTGTGTGGTAAGGCGGGGGCACCTCTCGATTATAGTACTGTACTATACTGTATGGCCAAAAAAAAATTTCCCTGGAACCTAACACCCTCCTCCCCCATTTACATTCATTCTTATAGGGAAATTGGATTCGCTTAACATCATTTCACTTAGTTGCATTTTTCAGGAACATAACTACAACGTTAAGTGAGGAGTTCCTGTATCATAATCATATTCATGAGCTAGCATGTTAAGGTCTACCTTTACTCATGAATAAGTTAATCTTAGAATTTTGTGTTCCACAACTTTAGTCTTTATTTCATTATAAATATTCATACAAAGATATCTTCCTTTATATGTGGCTGTTTTAACCCTTAATTATGGAAGGCAATAGAAAACCATTCCTGGCCATCAAGCTCTGGTGACTGCCAACACAAAAGGGTTAACATAGTTTTAACCATTATCTTAATTGCTTTATCCTGTTATCTGCAACAGCCTAAATGTGTTACTTAAGGTATTTTTTGTCTTTCACTGATGCAAGAAAAGGTTTGCATAAATGTCTTTGTTTTTAATTATGCAACAATAGGAAAAACAAGAATTCCAGCATAATTATGGCAAGCCTGGATTAAAATAACATGAATTAAGGATTTTATAGGCATGGAATGTTTCTCATTCTTTAACTAATGCTATTGAACCTACATATAGAAGCATTCAAGATCATATATTGTTCTGAAACCCTGTAATATTTTGATCAAAATGTAACATTAATGGGGTAGTTAAAACCTTGATTCTGAATTTTGTAGTGCTTGTGAATTATTTTGTTTTAATACTTGATTGTCTTCTCCTCTGCTCTGTGTGAAGGAGGCTGGAAGGGCCCTGTTATGCTTCCCTACCATCCCTAATCCTCTGAAAGCCCTTCCACAAGTAGGCTCTGTCAGTCAGACCTTCCTGGCTTTCTGGTTGAATTTCTGTGGAAGACCGAAACAATATTACTCAGTGTGTTCGTTCTCCATTGATTTAACCATGATGGAAAAAATGAACTGTTTTCATGCTTCCTTTGAGTATAAGATGAATTCTTCAGAGTTATTACAGGCTCAGTAGAGGTGTTTGAGGCACTTCAATTATCCACAAATGATGGATACAATAGACTATAATAATTCTGTCCGAGTATTTAGGCCGTCCTTAATCCATGCATCTTTGCCACTATAGATGATGATAGCTTTTACTTATTCTTTAATGCATGGATCCATGCATGCAAAATAATTCAGTGTACTAACAATCCTTATGAATTTTTTAATGAATACCAACTACTGTGAATGGTTTGGTGATCTAATAGGAATACCGCATGGAGGATTAAAGCTCAGTCTTGATTCCTGAGTTTGGCATGGCCTAGAAGGGTTGATTTATCTAGCCCTGAGTAGAGGAGAGAAGCTCCCTTGACTTGCTTTTTAGTAAGCATTTTTGGCCAATGCAAGGAGCTGGTATCTCTGGAAGACCCGTTTTTTTCATATGGGTCAAAAATTCTGTGAATTGGCAGAGCTGTGTGGAGAAAGTCTTGTCTCAGTGCAGGGGGCTGGAGTTAATGACTTTTCAAGGTCCCTTCCAGCCCTACATTTCTGTGATTCTACAGTTGCACAATACCTCTTCATGCTTTGTGGCTCCTGCCATTGATGTCAGTATGTCAATAAAGTTAACCAGTTTTTTAACCCAAAATCTTAAAATCTTAGAGCCTGATTCTGGTCTTTCCTACACCAGTGTAAATCATGGAAATTAGTGGACTGATGGTAGTGTAAAACTCATGTGATTATAATTACATGTTTAGTCTTTTTTGTGCATTATGTTGTGCAGAGTACATTGTAGGCACTGTGTGAGTGCACACACTTGTGTATATATATTTCAAACTTGTATTTTGTGTTCTAGCCCTATCTAGTCCATAATTTTCATGGTTTTCTGGAATAGTGGATAAAGAATACTGTTAAAATTCCCTGCAGGTTGAATGCTGGTTCTCTTTAGTAAATTAACTGATTTGGGGCCTGATCATGTGCCATTGAAACAGAATGGAAGCTTTGCCATTAACTTTAGAAAGTGCAGGATTCGGCTTACAGGGTATTATAATACTGACCCTAGCTGTACTTTTGTCTTGGAGTCTCCAAAATATCTTTTTCACAACAAATTTAGTATTCTTTAGTCTTCCAAAATCCAAGTAGACAGGTAAGCAGTTTGTTGTGCCAGTAGAGTATAGTGTGGTATTTTTAATGAAACAGTGTTAACTTTTGTTTTCCAGTAGCACTCATGATTTTCTAGGCACTCTTCTGACAGCAAAGAAGGCATAATCTCTGCCTAGTCTAAACAGTTTGTCACCAGATTGTAATATGAACAAGATCTGTGTTATCTGTTATGCTTATAAGAATCACATGGGATCTTTTCAGGGGAAAAGGCAATATGCCGCGTTTATTGAAAATATAACAGCATATGCATTCAATCACACACACACACTGGTCTTAAAGTTACCAGTCTGTCATAGCTCGAGTCAAATCTAATGGCCAGTTAGATAGAGCACGAATGAGGAGCTAGGCTCTGTTGGTCACGATCTGATGCTCCAAGGCTTTGCAGGACTGAACCCAGAGTTCTATGGCAAAAACCCCAGCTTTATACTTGTAAATTCCCATTTTAGTCTGCGGATTTTGCAATGTAATCATTAGTAATCATTAGTCCTTAAGTGGTGTTAATCTTGGGGTTTTCAGCTGTTATCTCTTATTTGTTGTCTCGCCTTGTGGGGCGGGGGTGTTTGCCTTACCTTTGAGGTTGTTAATGCTGCTAACTTATTTAGCATCAGATAAAATGGATGTTTTCTGATTCTTTCCTGCTGTCTCTCCAAGTCTCTCACTTCTTCTTGACCATCTGGACATTTGTGATGGCTTTCACACTCATCCTTAACCCAGTGCCGCCGGGGGGGGGGGGCAAGAGGGGCAATTTGCCCCGGGCCCTGCAGGGGCCCCCACAAGAGTTTTTCTGGGCCCCTGGAGCGGGGTCCTTCACTTGCTCCGGGGGCCCCAGAAAACTCTCGCGGGGCCCGGGCCCCCGGAGCTTCTTCGCTCCCGGTCTTCGTTGACCGGGGGTCCTTCCTCTCCGGGATAGAAGGACCCCCCACCCCCCCCGCCACCAAATTACCACCAAAGCAGGACCCGCCGCCGGAGTGCAGCCGGGTCTTCGGCGGTAATTCGGCGGCGGGGGGAGGGGGGGGTCCTTCCGTTCCGGGACCCGCCGTCGAAGTGCCCCGAAGACCCGCGGTGGAGACTGCACTTCGGCGGCGGGTCCCGCTTCTGCGGTAATTCAGCGGCGGGGGGTTCCGGAACGGAAGGACCCCCCCGCCGCCGACTTACCACCGAAGCGGGGCCCCCCACCGCCGAAGACCCCGGGCCCCCGGAATCCTCTGGGCGGCCCTGCCTTAACCATGCACACATCCTTTACTCACACCAAACAGTTTTACAGAGAATTTCAGACAGGGTTACATTTTAGAAAGGGTTATATGGTTACTAAAGGGATTACAAAGGAACCTTACACAACTTTGTTTACAATGCAGATAAGAAACAAGACGTTATAGCAAATTTTATTAAAGTAAATGTTTGAAATGAAAAATACACAGGTTGAGAGGGAAGGTACTGTACTTCTGGGGTCAGGCTTAGGTTATGGAGGGTTACAGATATAGTTTGCAAGGATGAAAAGATACATACATATCGCATAACCGGCATAGACCCAGATTGAGGTGCAAAGGTTTTTAAAGTGTCAGTGGATAAGTGGGCTCGGGTATGCCACCCATGGAATGAATAAGGAGTCCAAGTCAATATCAGTGGAGCGGATAAGTACATGGGTGGGGTGCGTCCCTCGGTCCGTCAGGGAAGGAAATGAAAACTTATCCTAAAACAAAAGGTGACCATAATCAGCCATAAGAACTGTTCTGGTCTGTTCCTGCCTTAACATCAGTTCAGACACAGGCAGCCTGTCTGATGCGTTTCTACCAGTGGCCCCTTAGGCCATTCCTTTCTGCTTTCAGAAAGGGTGCTGGCAGGGTATGGTTAAATCATACATCAATACATTTAATACATGCTGCATTATTATATCCTTCATTCTAAATTATCCAAAATACAAACATAAAATCCTACTACTACATATCTACCCACATATATCACGAATCAAGTTAGCATTACTAATTGCACTTGTTAGGATGGAGCATGCCTCAACATAATTGTATTGTTTTAAAGATGTTTTCCCTGTTGCATGAAATCAATAATGCCTTGAGGCATATAATGTACTTTCATTGAAGTGGCCCTAAATGGACCTGTGCAAATCATGTAATTATACATAAACCCTGCCTATCATTTAAAAATAATGGAAGTTTTTTTTTAATGGATAGGTCTGGGTATGGTCAAAGGATGCAGCCTGGGAAGTTTGTCACTTATTCTTGCAAATGTTGTTAATCCCCTTAGAATGCGAACTATAAACCCTATTACTATTTGTTCTCAAAATCTACCTTTTCATCTCTGTTTTCCTTGCTTAGCTATGAGGACTTTAAAATTATTCAACAAATAATGGTGTAACCTAATTTTGAAATGGCAAAGGAATTTTAGGCTGCAAACCAAGATTATTCACAGTAAAAATGATGCAGATCTTCCCTCTGTCCTAGGATATTAAACCTCAACAAGTATTCATCTGCTTTTTTATGAATACAAAAGGAGCAAGTCACTTATCAGAAATATCTATCTTAAATGTTTTATTGCAGTATAAAAAAATCTCAGTATACTAACTTTGTATCATAAAGCTAGTTTTACATTCACTGTTTTAAATTAGATTAATATGAATGTCAGTTACATCTTTAGACATTTTTGATGTTTCACTTTAAGCTTCTGTCTTTTCATTCTGTTTTTGTCCCTTTCTTGAAGCTGTGTAAATCTGGGTTAAACAAACAGAAACAGGTACAGCAACTTTCTATGAATTGTCATTTACTTATTTGATGGAATCATTGCAAAAGCTCTTCATGCTAGGCTGTCTATAAATTAATGCTCATTACTAGCCCTTAGGTTTGCTTTGACAAGCTGCTTTTAGCTTTTGCATGGCAAATATTTTTCAGTGTAATGTTCTCTAAGCTGAAAAATGTCAGTTTAAATACAGTTTTAATTCGCTTACATGATGACATTATCCCTAAAGCAATTACATTATTTATTCTTCAGGCAGTGTTTTTATAAAGAGTGATTTGGATTAATGTGTATTTATTTCAAATAGTTTATACTTTAACAAAAATCTAAATATTTAAGCATTTTCCCATATAATTTTTGATAGAGAAAAATGCTTCTTTCTAAACTAACTCTTAATGCATGCAGAAATAGTGACTTGCTCTTGACTGCTAAAATATTTTGATTTAATGCAAGAATGCCTATTCCATTTTAACAGTGTGTGAAATTTCCTTCTTTATTTCTTTGTGGTAATCTACAGATACTATATTTGATAGATTCACAGTTCACAAACTGTTGAAACTCTTCACTTTGTTCTTAGAGTATTTATGTTAGCAACACCATTATAAAATAGTTTTGGTCACAGTTTATGGCTGCCATTTTTCAAATTATAATAGATTTTTCCACTAAAGTATAATTTGAACTAACCAGTAAATTGTGATTATGGGTAGATTAACCTAGTTCATGCTTTTCAGCATCTCTTATTCACTACATTCATTGTAAGAATATTGTTGAGAAATCACATTGGAATAGGAAGAAGATTGGAATAATACGTCCAAATAGCTCTAAAAATTTCTGAATTGTGCTGACTACTTGGATAAAAAATTTAATATCAGAATGATTAAAAATGTTATGACCATTTTTGTTGCCTTTTGGACAAGTTTCTCAAGCAATCAAGTCAAGGTAACAAACGTGTAAGTTTTAACTACGAGAATCAAAAAATTATTTTTGTTGTTTGCCTTCATGTTAGATTGCAGTTACCCTTTAGAACAGAAATGTATTTGTTTAAAAAAACCCATAATCTGTAGTTTTGTTAGTATTTAAATGCTCTATTTAAAACTGTTTAGTTTTATTCATAAAAGAAACTGGAATATCTTTTACTATTTACAGACCGTGAAATAATTTAGATAATTGTGACTATCAAAAGTGAGTGTGTGGGTGGAGAAATATTAGCCAAAACTATTTGGTAAGTAGGAGACTAAGAAGGCTAAGAATGTAAAAGTGATTATAAAAGTTAAGTATTGGAAAACATAAAGATTACATAAGAAGGGAATACAAATAATGCACAAGTATTGCCCAATGTGCCTGCAACAGCCTCTCTTCTTGTATACCTAGTAGCCTCTCTGTTGTTTGAAATCATAAGAATAAGCCATACCAGATCTGACCACTAGTCCATCTAATCCAGTAGTTTATTTCCAGCAGTGTGCAGTGCCAGATGCTTCAGAGGAAGGTGGAAGAAAGCCTGTAATGTGGGCAGTTACATAGTTCAGAGGGAAAGCTGCTTCCTAACATTTAATCAATTAGTGATTGGCTTATACCTTGAAGTATATGAGGATTTATATCCTTTAAAAAAAGTAAATTGAATATTGTCTAGTGTAGCTGTAGGTGTTCTCATTATCAAGAGTAAATGTGATTCTTTCCTTGAATCTCTTAAGCTCTCTTAAAGGTCTCTTCAGCTCACCTTTGAAAGTGAAGTACTTAAATAAAGAGAAAAGAGAGAAACACTATACAGAACATAAATACATTCATCATTGTTTACAAAGAATTACAGGTAAATGCTGATTAACTGAACTGTAGTTAACCAAAGCACAGTTTTGCATCTCAGAGTTTACCTGTGTGATGTTGAGCTTCTAAGCTTTGAAGAAGTGATGGACCTCCACAGAGTTTAGCTTCAGTCCTGTGGTGCCTAGATGTTCCACAGTGCTGAAACCAAAATTCCATAAGCAGGAACTGTGAATGCTAGGTGGGTGCACTGCTAATAGAACTAGCATTTCTGATGACTCTGGGGACATCTGGAATAACCAGATTACAGATAGAGGGCTCTGCTTGTATCATCTTTCAGAAATGTCTCTTCCTGCTCTGCATTCTCCGTCCCCAGCACTCTGTTCTGTCTTGCACACAGATCTTAGATTTCTGTGCTCAGAGCTAAGCTTTGCAAGAGTGCGCTCTGTTCCTGCAAAATTTAGGGGCTTTTGGCGATTAACATCATTTCTGCAGAATTTCAAGAGTTCCACAGGGCTGAGCCCTTTGGTTAAGTAATCCTATGATTATATAGAGGTTTTGGATGTCCTCTGAATAATAATGGGTTTATGTGTGTTGGGTTATGATGCCAAAGGCAGAAATTAGTTTTCTAGAAAACGAAGAGGAAGGATTGAAAACCTGAAGTGTCACAGCAGAATGTGTAATGATAAAAGTAGGGTAGCATTCTGTGGCCTGCTCTGAAATTCCAGATGATATAGTGCAGTGGTCACCAACCTGTAGCTCACAATCGATTGGTTCATCCTGGAGCCTCTGCCAGTCAATTTCAATCTCCGTCTGCTAAAAGTCTGGTGGTGCAGTGGGGCTAAGGCAGGCTCCTTGCCTGCCCCAGTCCCACGCCACTCCTGGAAGCGGCCAGCATGCCCCCATTGCTCTGCACGTTGCTCCTGCCCACAAGCACTGCCCTCGCAGCTCCCATTGGCTGGGAACGGGGAACTGTGGCCAATGGGAGATGTGTGGTGCTTGCAGGCAGGAGCAGCGTGTGGAGCCACGTGCCCCGCCACAGGGGCATGTTGGCTGCTTCCGGGAGCGGCATGGGGCCACGGCAGGCAGGGAGCCTGCCTTAGCCCCACTGCGCCGCTGACGGAGGTAAGTGCCACCCCAGCCCTGATCCCCCTCCCAGAGCCAGCACCCCATACTCCCTGCTGCATCCCAACACTCTGCCCCAGTCCAGAGCCCTCTCCTGCACCCAAACTCCCTCCCAGAGCTTGCACCCCCTCTCGAACCCCTACCCCATGTCCCAGTCCGGTGAAAGTGAGTGAGGGTGGGGGAGAGTGAGAGACGGAAGGAGGGGGGGATGGAATGAGCAGGATGGGGCTTCAGGGAAGGGGCGGGGCCTCAGGGAAGGAGCGGGGTAGATCCTGGCTTGCACTTAAATTCAAAAAGTGATCTCGTGTGTAAAAAGGTTGGAGACCACTGATGTAGTGGTACCTTTAACTATTTAGATGTTTATAGTTTACTATATATGGAATGCTTAAGAGTGTCTTTGGAAAGGAAATATTTTACCACAGTCTCATATGGAACTGATGCAACCAAAGTTGTTAATCATGCTTGATCCAAATATTTGCACATGGACAAGAAGATAAAACCTAGATATACAGTTAAACTTCAGTTATCCAAAACTCCCTGTTAGCTAAAACAAGGTCACAATACAGAGAACTGTTAACTATGTTCATTATCCAAAACGCCAACTATTCAAAATTATTTAATGAGTTCCATTACATTTGATAATTAAAGTTGTACTGTATAGCATTCACTCTTAGACTGCACTTTTCAATAACTATGTTCTTCTGTGAGTAGAATTAACTCTTTCTGTACTTTCCCAATTATACTGATATTTTTACATTTTTATTACCACTAAATAAATGTTACAATATTTTGAAACCTCTCTTATTCCTTTTAAATATCTAGAAATACATTTAATGTTGAAATCTCTTTCAGCAGGGGTCTGTCTTGGGTCCAGTACTATCCAATATTTTCATTCATTACTTGGATAATTGAGTAGAGAGTGTGCGTATAGTATTTGCAGATAATACCAGGCTGAGAAGGGTTGCTAACACTTTGGAAGACAGGATTAGAATTTCAAATGACCTTGACAAATTGAAGAATTGGTCTGAAATCAACAAGATGCAATTCAGTAAAGACAAGTGCAAAGTACTACGCTTAAAAAGGAAAAATCAAATGCACAGCTACAAAATGGGAAATAACTGGCTAAACAGCAGTACTGCTGAAAAGAATGTGTGGGTTATAGTGGATCACAAATTGAATGTGAGTCAACAATGTGATGCGGTTGTGAAAAAGGCTAATATTCTGGAGTGTATTAACAGGAGTGTTGCATGTAAGACATGGGACTTAATTGTCCCACTTTACTCAGCACTGTTGAGGTCCCAGTTGGAGTAGTGTGTCCAGTTCTTGGCATCACGCTTTAAGATGTGGACAAATTGGCGAGTCCAGAAAAGAGCAGCAAGAAGGATCAAAGGTTTAGAAAACCTGACCTGTGAGGAAAAGTTTAAAAAAAACTATCCATGTTTAGCCTTGAGAAACTAAGATTGAAGGGGTATTTGATAACAGACTTCAAATATATTAAGGGCTGTTTAAAAGGAGGACTGTGATCAGTTGTTCTCCATGTCCACCAATTGTAGGGCAAGTAATAATCGTCTGAATCTGCAGCTAGGGAGATTTAGTTTAGCTATTAGGAGAATAGCTATTATGGAATCCCCATCATTGGAGATTTTTAAGAACAGCTTAGACAAATGCCTCTCAGGGATGGTTTAGGTTTACTTGGTCATGCCTCAGCACAGGGTGCTGGACTTGATGACCTCTGGAGGTGCTTTCCAGCCCTAGATTTTTATGATTCTGTTATAGAGAACTATACTTATTTGCTTCAGTGTGTGCTCTTTGTCTCTTGTGGTTTTCTGTAAATCATTGTGTCACAGTGTCTGGAGTGGTTCATGAGCATTAATGCCAATTTCAGGGCAGACTGTCAAGAAGCAGGGCAGAGACTCCAAACTGGGTTGTATTTCTATAATTAGATTTCACCAACCCAGTAAGGAATATGAACTATACAGCACTATAACAGTCTTAAAACAGAGTCAGAGGCAGTCCCCTTGATATTCCAGTATATCTTGCTAGCCAGTCAAGCTGGACTTAGTGATAGTTGGTTGCTATACACCAAAGATCACAAAATATTCAGGTTGCTCCGAGTCCCAAGAGAGCAGTCACTTACCTCGGGTCATTTTGTACTTTAGATCTCTCTCCAAAGACAATGCTTGTAGCCAATCCTGTAATAAACTAAAGATTTTATTGACTAAGAAAAGAAATGAAAGAGTTATTACAGGATTAAAGCAAGCAAACTTATATACATAAATGAGGTAGTCAGTGGTTTTAAAAGATGACACAGTTGTAGTAATCTGTTAGTTCTAAATGGGAAATTGATATATAATTGATACATAGAATTGTACAGGCAAAAGAGGTCTTGATGGAATTTCTCTGTTTGTCTCTATGTAACGTGATAATATCCAAAATGTCAGGGAATGTTCTAGGTGTCAGTGGGCAGAACCCCTTTGCTTTTTGTGAAATCAGCAGAGAGAAATGGTGGGAGGGAGACAGAGACCCTTGCATCTGGTTCACAGATTCAGCAGCATCAGTCATCTTTGTAATTGTCTATAAATCAAAGCAGTCATTAACACTTTCCAGCATAACAATACCCCTCATCTCCTCTCTGCCCATGTCTCAGTACAGTTTAAAATTTTGACATCCTGAATGACGTATCTCCCAGATAGACAGAAAAGAAATAAGAATAGTTGAGGGAAAAGGGAAGCACATACAGCCCCTGTCATGGGTGGGTTGGGTGATGGTGAGACACTCAGACTCTTGCAGAGAGGAATTGAGAGGTACACAGGACCCCTGGTATTCGGGGGGGAATGAGGCACAGTGGTATGGGGGACACCGAGCCCCAGCCATGTGCTGGAAGGGTGAATGGAGGGCACACAGAGCCCCTGTCATGGTGGAGAAGAGGGAAGGGAGGAATGAGGTGGCACACAGTTTGTGATACGAGGGGAGAATGTGAGACCCTGGCATACAGGGAGGTGATGAGGGAGGTTGGAGGGAGTCTCTGAAATAAAGAAGGATTGGAGGATGGCAAACAGGGAGTTTGTGATTGGAGAGGGGTGAATGAAGAGTGGTAGGAGCCTCTGGTGTGTGCAGTGAGCTTGACCTACAGAAGCAACTAAGTATCTGACCCTCTAGCATAAATAACAGCTGTTTATTTTGAAAAATATTTTTTTTCCAATGTAGATATCGTTATTGAGTAATGAGTGTTTTTCATGGACGCTGTGTAAAACTTTCAAAGAAAGCTGTAGTCTACAAATTGCCTTACATCAATTAATAATTAGACCCAATTTACAGTTTGAAACATATCACTAATATAGATGCTCGAATATATTGCTGATGGGTGTGGTATAAGAATCTAGATGGACAGTTTATCTGGATATATTTTAACAGGATTGTGAAATTGCATAAACATAGACATACATTTCTTCCCCTTCACCTTGCTTTAGCCATCTCTGTGTCGTGGCACAGAGACCCCACAACTTTTCTGAGAATTTAGAGCCTTGTTGTACTGGGCACCTGCAGATGCATTCATTTTTCCTCCCCACACCCTCTTTGGTGTTACTCCCAGAAGCTGAAAGAGTCACCCTACGTCACCTTAGTCTGAAGTTAGCATGAAGAGTTTGGGTAATACACTGGAATCCAGATTGTTTAATAAGGGCTTGTCTTGCTTTTAAAATTTGACCTAGTTAAATCTGTGCAAACCCCTAATGGTAACACTGTAGTTTTAACCCTTGCTTATATTGATATATTAATTTGTATATCTTATATTGATTTTTTTAATTAGTTTGGTTAAACTAGAACACTTTTCTAGGATGGACAGTGTCTCAGCCATTTCCTTCTAATTATTATTGTTATTATTACCACCATATGTTAGTATTTTCCAGTATTATATTTAGATAATTTGGCACTAATCATGATAATTTTACCTTTTAGTTCCATATCCAAAAATGCATATAATTGAAGACTGATTTGCCTCAGGCATGCTGAGCATTTGAATATGTTGTTTGTGTACATTTTTCCGCTTGCATAGGGAACAGGAACAGTCACAGGATCAGCCACTGGAGGATCACATGTGCCTTTGAGCTCAATGAATGTGGAAGCCGTATGTGAGAAGCTGAAACAGACAGAAGGGCTGGATCAGAGTATGCTACCTCAATATTCTGCAACTATAAGAAAGGTGATTCATTATTACACTTCAGTCATTTACATAGCATTGAAACACAGGAATGCATGTGTAGAAAAAATTATTTAACTGACTTATTGCATGAAAAATCTACTGAATCATACTGAATGTCAAAATATTTTTTATCTATGTATGTTCAAAGTAATGCAGTTTCTTTAATGCAAGAAAAATGTCCTGAGTACTTTGTTATCTTGTATTTAAAACTGAGGTAAGGGCCGTAGTCACTAAAGTGAAATGTCAAAATATGTTTTTTCTTGCAAAAAGAATATTGTACATTATTGTAATTAATTTACCATGTTCAATTTACCATGGTAACTTTCTTAAAGCCTGCATTTAATTTATTTTTTTAATCTCAGATGAGAATGTATAGTCTTTTACCTTATTTTAGATCAAGGAAAAAATTTGTCTGAAGACTTTCTCTCTCCTTTCCAAAGTCTTGTTATGTTTTCTGATAAATTAGGAGATAGTACTTTCCCAGTTTATTCCCTTATCCTGACAGATATATAAATGTTATATATGGAATGTTCTGGATGTGTGCAAAATACTAAAATTCTACATAGCCTACTGAAAGGCCTAGTACTGTCAAACTGGGTGCTCTGTGTGAGAGTTAACACCGGAAAACTACTTCTAAAACTATCATCTCTACATGAATCATGCAATGTATTACAAAAGTCTGATCTCAAAAGGTATTCTTTTCCCCCTGGTAGGGTAACTACATTTTTTTCAAAGACTAAAAATAGGATCCCTGTCCCAAAGAGGTGTTACAGATAAGTATTTTGTCAAGAAAGTGTGTAAAGGAGGATTTTGACAGATACAGTATCTGTAGGGAGTCAAAAGGGGAGAAAAGATATCCTTTCCTCCCTCCCATAGCTTTTCAGCATAAAAGTTGGAACATATTACAATGAAATATGGGCATCTATTTACCCATCATTGTTTTCTCCAAGTCCCAGCCCTGTGATTCTATTTTCTACTCCTGTATCTGCAGGCCCTGCAACTATTCTATGGAAATCTCCCATGCCCCAAGATTCCCCTATCTCTTAGTCTTCTCATTTAATTTTTATATACTCCCCTCCTCCTGTTTTCTGTTTTTTTGTTGTTTTTTTGTTTTTGTTTTTTTTTATTTTCTATACCTTTTGTTTTTCCTCACTTCATCCTCTCACCTTAATTTAGTCAATGTTATATATGGAATGTTCTGGATGTGTGCAAAATACTAAAATTCTACATAGCCTACTGAAAGGCCTAGTAACTACTCAAACTCTCTGTGTGAAGAGAGAAAGTTAAAAAACTACTAAAAAACTATCATCTCTACATGAATCATGCAATGTATTACAAAAGTCTGATCTAGACTAATCTGATCTGATTAGTCAATTCAGCCTTCCTTCCTCCCTCTTTACCTCTCACCCTTCCATATTTCCCTCACTTTCTCTGCCACACTTATTCACTCTCTCATTTATTGTGTCTTCCCTTCCATATGCTAATATAACTCCCTTGTGTCTCCCCTGCCTTTTCACAATCCAGTGCTCCCCACTGATGCCAGGAAAGTGAAGAGCAGCATTGAGGCTGGGTCAGTAGCCATTTTTGTATGAGTGTGTTGTTGCGGAGCTTTCTGTAAGTTCTGATTCTTCTTTGAGTGCTTGTTCATGTCCATTCCATATTAGGTGTGTGTGCTCGCCACATGCACTGGTGCTGGAAGTTTTCCCCTCAGCAGTGTCCGTAGCGGACCAGCTCTGGTGTCCTCTGGAATGGCACCCATATGGCGCAGTATAAGGGGCACCGCCAGCTCCCCCCACTCTCAGTTCCTTCTTGCTGCCAATGAGTGCTGGAACGTCTGATGCTTTGGCTAGCATTGATTCCTTCTCTGTTCTTGTGAATTTTGAAATCCTGTAAAATAGTTATACATAGTTAATAGTTTTCTTAGTTACCCTTAGTAATAGTTCTCACACTCTCCATTAGTCCCAAACGGGACCTGGTCAGGGCATGCCCAGGTCCCCAGGCTTTAAGCCCTGTGATTGCTGCAAATGGCATATGCCCGTCAGCGGTCCCCATACCAGCTGCTTAAGGTGCTTAGGCGTAGGGCACATAAGTGACAAGTGCCGTATCTGCAAGTCCTTCAAACCTAGGACGAAGAAGGAACGCAACATCCATCAAAGAGCATTCCTAATGGGGTCGTCACTCACTTCGGCGCCGGAGCAGGTGTCTGACTCTGCACCAAGCACTGTGGCCTCTGTGTGCAGTGCTCCCCCCAGCACTGTCCACAAGCCGGCACCGGTCTCCCTCTACAGTTCCAGTCAAGAAGCCGAAAAAGACTGGGGGGCAGGGAGGGAGAATCTCCTACCTCCCTCAAGGAAAAGGAGAGGGCAGGGGGTGTGCCAAGGCCCATGTCAGGAAGCTCAACATCCCCTTCAGGAAGTCAGTTCCCAGTTCAAGTCGAGCGGTGCAGCCCATCCCATGTCTTGCCTGTGACTCCAGATAGCGGTGCAGGCCCCGGCCAGCTTCAGGTGCCATCAACGCCCGAAGCTTTTCAAGCAGCTCAGGAGATCCTGACACTCCTGGTGCCACCCTCATTGGCTCCTGGTGCCACCCTCACTGGTCAGGGAGCTTAATGTACGCATTCCCTCCAGTTCCACTCATCAACAGGGTCCTAGCAAAGATCAAGAGACACAAAGCGCAGATGGTTGTGATCACCCCGACGTGGCCTCGCCAACATTGGTTCGGCACACTTATGAGCTTGTCCGCAGCCCCTCCCTGACCCCTGCCCGACCTGTCAGAAGGAGTCCAACAGGTCCTCCTGGGGAGTAGGAAGCCCTCAACCAGACTGACTTACTTGGCCAAGTAGATGAGGTTTTCCCGCTGGGTGTCTAAGCGTGGCATCTCTCCCTCGCATTCTTCCATACAGGCTGTCCTGGACTACCTGCTTCGTTTGAGGATCCAGGGCCTGGCACGTTCTTCCATTAGAGTGCGTCTAGTGGCCATCTCTGCTTTTCACCTGCTGATCCAAGGACAGACAGTGTTTTCCCACAACATGACAGTCAGATTCTTGATACGGCTCGAGAGGCTCTTCCCACAGTGGGATCTTAATTTGGTCCTCAGGCTCATAGGCCCACCCTTTGAGACGCTGGGTTCCTGATCTCTTTCTCACCTGTCATGGAAAGTTGCATTCCTGGTGGCGGTGACGTCGGCAACACAGGTCTCTGAAATTAAAGCCTTGACCTCAGCACCTCCGTACATGGTCTTCTACAAAGATAAGGTTCAGTTGCAGCCCCACCCGGCCTTCTTGCCAAAATTGGTCTCCAACTTCCATATGAACCAGGACATCTTCCTCCCAGTGTTCTGTCCCAAATCACACAAGACCAGTGAGGAGATGCGTCTTCATGCCCTGGACATCTGGAGGGCTTTGGCTTTCTACTTAGAATGTACTGAGCGGATAGGATGAATTGTGCATAAGGACCTGTTACGACAGTTCCGCTGCTGCACATTGTCAGAGCCCACTCAACGAGAGTGCAGACATCTTCGGCAGCCTTTCTGGCACGCATCCCTATTCAGGACACCTATAATGCCACAACGTGGTCCCCTGTTCACATGTTTACCACTGATTATGCCATCACTTAGCAGGCCAGAGACGACGCTGGGTTCGGCAGAGCTGTTTAATCTACACATCCGTGAATTCCTACCCACCTCTAGGGGTACTGCTTGGGAGTCACCCAATATGGAATGGACATGAGCAAGCACTCAAAGAAGAAAAGACAGTTACCTTTTCTGTAACTGGTGTTCTTTGATATGTGTTTCTCATGTCCATTCTGCAACCTGCCGTCCTTCCCCACTGTCAGTTTCCGGCAAGAAGGAACTGAGGGTGGGGGGAGTTGGCAGTGCCCCTTACACCATGTCATGTGGGCGCCACTCCAGCGGGCACCAGAGCTGGTACCCTATGGATACTGCTGAGGGAAAAACTTCTGGCACCGGTGCATGTGGCGAGCACGTACCCCCTAATATGGAATGGACATGAGCATGAACACCAGTTACGTAAAAGGTTACTGTCTTTTCCCATGTGTATGTCAGAGTAAATACAGGGGAATGGTGGTTCAAGGGCTCATGTAATAGGTGCTCATTTGAAGCTTCATGAGTGCTTGTTAGAGGGAAGGGTAGGATTTCAGCTAGTAATAGGGTTGGTGGGAGGTCATCCTTGTAGTGTATGTGCAGTTAGCTGGCTTGCTTTCGCTTCCCTTGGCTCAACTGGCTAGTCCGGAAGGATGCAAAAATCAGAGACACATGGTCACCCTGTTCGCAAGGGCTGTACAGAGGGGACGCTTCCTGGGAGGAGAGCATTTTGTGCTGGTAGAGATGTTCCAGGTATACCCACAAACCAGACAGTAAAATAGTAGTCATGATGTTTTTTACTAGTGCCACTGATTAAACATAAAACAGAGCCAGATCCACAACATGTGCAGTAATAATAATAATCAAAAGTTTTAATATCCCAAAATCTGTATTGACACTTTTTATAATTACTAACCAAAACCCCTGGGTATGTTCTGAAATACATTTACCTGATTTTCCACATACATTTTAAGATTCCAGAAGAGACCATTAGATTATTTAGTATGGCCTCCTATATAACACAGGCCAGAGAATTTCACGCGGTTACCACTGTATTTAGCCTGATAACATGTCTTTGACTAGAGCATATCTTTCAGAAAGGCATTCAGTCTTGTTTTGAAGACAACAAGAGATAAAGGATCCACCACTTTCCTTCATAGTTTGTAGTAATGATTAATAACCTTTGCAAATGTGTGCCTTATTTCTAATCTGAGTTTGCATGGCTTCAGGTTCCAGCCATTAGTTCTTGGTTCATATCCAGGCTTCTCCTTGAATAGTCTTACAGCTTTATAGGTTCAGAGCCATGAAGTAGTTTATGGAAATTATACTTATAATGATCTCACACTAGCCTCTGTGCATACTCAAAAATGCTTTTATAGCCATTGCCTAATTCATATTGAGTCTATTAGTGACCCAGAAGTGGAATCAATCCTCTGCTCCAGCCCTTTAATCTTGTCCTCTCTTCAGTTTCATAAGAGGGGCGTCCCCCTTTCATAAGGGAAGTCTGAAGTGTATTAGCAGCACTCCTACGCTGCAATGCTGCTTCACTCCTCCCTAACAGCTTGGGAAAACTCCATAATGTATTGCTAAAGATAACCTGTAACCCAGAGCATTTCTCTGATGCAAGGTATTTTAGGGATGTCTGTTGGTCCTCTTATAATTTGTTCCTTAGTGTTAATCTACAACTCTAGCTGTATCATATAAGGAATACTTCTATTCAAGAACCTTTTCTGGTCATCCCTATGTGATTTCTTCTCTTACTCCAACTGGCATGTAAGCTTCAGACACTGCCTTTAGATGAAAAGCTCTTTGTGCTACTCCTTAATCATATTTATTCAACTCTCACCTGGGATGTACTGTCATAGTACTCATTCTATCTGGATTAAATACCAAAGATTCCAAATCACTCTCTAAAGATGCAAAAATAACATACTATGTGTTTGTTTATATTTTTTGTTCTAATTTATGAGGGTTGGTGACAAACTGGAGATTTTTCTGCCCCACTCCCTTCTCTTTTTGGGACCCAGTTCTTTCGGGATTGGATTATAAGAAAAGAGGTTTCCACTATTGAGTAGATCAGTTTAGGAGAAAATAAAAGGGGGAAGCCAATTCATTCTGCAAATAATTGTGGCTCATGAACTGACTCTGCTGCTTGTCACAATTGTGAAGCACAGTTGTAAAACCCCTGTCCCAAATCCTTGTCCTGAAATAGAGATCTCAGATTAACAGGAAATATTTCATATCAATTCCCATATATCCCTGAATATCTGTAACTTTTTTTTTTAAAGAGTAAAATGTCCTTTTTCATATGTTGGTAAATAAGGTATCTCATCCTACAGTTCTCATCTGTTTAATCTGTCCTGTCTAAATTAGCTTCATATCCTGAAACACATTCCACTTATATCTCTCACTTTGTGTTGTCACTGATACTTAGATGGATGCTTTATAAACTTAATTTTTTGGTCCCTTCTCTTTATTCTTCCTTTCCTCACTGTTCTTTACCAGAGTACAATCCAGATTAATGTGTCACCCCTGCTATGCAACATTGGGTGCTTTACAATTGCTTGCTGAAGTAGCTCCCAGGTGGACCACTAAAAACAGCCTGCCAGAATGCAAGCCACACCCTTGGTGTCTGTGTGTAGTTGTAGCCTGCCAGCCACACATGGATTACACTATGGCTCTCACCAGTTGTGGTTATACTGCAGGATGACTCCAACACACACCCATTCGCACATTTCCCTCCAGAAATGTATGTCCTGTACTGCCCAGCCCTCTCCAGAACACTACAAATTATGTCTGTTATTCCTTTAAGAAAATAATATGCACACAGCTTGTCATCCGAAATGGAATTACCCAGACACTTCAATTTAAATATGCTGGATTAGATAATAAAATTAGTTTATTAACTATAAAGAACTGGATTTCAAGTAAGTACAAGTAATGAGGCATAAAAGTCAGAAATGGTTACAAGAAAAATAAAGATAAGATATTTATTAATACCTAACTTAACAAACTACATCAGATTCAAGCAAAATTTCTCTCTGCATGCTTTCAACAGTCTTACTGACCAAACCCTGTAGGTCAGGACCCCTTCTCTGAGAGTCCAACAAACACTGCCTTTGTTGCTTCAGGTACAGTTAATGTGATGGGCAGGGAGAGAGAACGTGGTGCCTTAGTGTGTTTGTTCCTCCCTTTTATAGTTTCAGTCCCTCTCTTTAAAAACATTTCTAGCTGGGCACTATGAGACCATGAGTCAATGTGGAAGGATGTTCCCTGCTGCTTTTTTCTCACCTGTTTGAGCTTTCTTAGTTTCCCTCCCTGCTTGATGACTCTGTTCACTGCTTAAATTCCAATTAAGCAGAGCACACATTCCTTTGTTTAGGACAAACCTGTTTGTCAACCTCAGTTTGGGCAGGGCTGTGGAGTTTGGAACATGTGTGAGCAACAGTGTACAGTGGAATCTTATAACATCACCTAAAGTGTTGCCACACATATTTTATCAGGGCAATACTGACCAGCAAATTACGAGTTTTCAAATACTTCACAAGTCATACTTTGTACAAAGATTATTACAATAATATGTAGGGTATAAATACAGGAGTGTATTCTGTCATACTCACCAATACCAGATTATCCCTTATTCCATACAACTTCTCTCTGGTGCTACATAGTGTAGTACAATCCATCCACACTCAAGTGCCTCCTGAAGCAGGAAAATCCAGGTCTGATTAGGAGTTCTGGACTGCTGGAGGCAGTTAGGATTTGGGTAGAATCTTTCCTGAGCCAGGCTTTTGACCTTTCTGTTACCTCTTATCTCTGTATGTTGGTCTCATGTCTCCACAACTATTCAGGTGTGACTAGAGTTCTACTAAATTTGTTCCTGATCAATCAGTTGTTCTTTAGAGTAACACATGACTCTTCATCTTTGGGAAGGGAGTTTGTCACCACCACAGTTCTCCTTTACCCAGCCAAGGAATTGGTATTTGACCTTGAAATTGCCATTTGGTAGTCCATGGCATATACTTCAAGGCTTCCAAGGTAACCTCTATTGTTTAAAAGAACCTTAAGGTTTGAAAAGCAAAGTCAAGATTACTAAAAAGAAATATTGCTTCAAGTAAATGATAAATTAGAAATATAAAATCCTTGTATGAGTCCAAGATGATTTCTGGATAAAATGAATTTTATTATGAAATATTTACAGGGGTTTTTTTTTAAGGCACCAAGTACTTTTTACACAGTTTTACTTATTTTATTTAGGCAAACATAAATGGTCGTGTCTTGGCTCAATGTAACATCGATGAACTGAAGCGAGAGATGAACATGAATTTTGGTGACTGGCACTTGTTCAGAAGCACAGTAAGATAACATTTTGAGCTTTTCTTAAGTTTACTTTATCAAGAGAGCTGATGTTGTTTTAAATTTGATCTAGAACTCCTCATTTATTTTGCTTTTTCCTTGGTACTATAAGTCACTTCTCATGGTAAATGTGCAAGCGTGTATCATTACGTTGGCTGCATCTTAAAACTCAAACTATTAAAGTATTGGTAGTATTGGACTTACACAATCCATACAGTGAGGGGCAGCTGTATCTCTGATACTGTTAAGCCATACGTGTATACTAAAAGATCTGTTCTTCCCTCAGCTTGAGGGTAAATAACAACATAGTTAATGGGAGCTAGGGACAGGCATCAGACTGTTAAATTCTCCACAAAGATGTTTGAGTGCTGTTGATTCTCTACTCCTGTACTGCAGAATATGTTTCTGCTACTAATTCACAGACTTGTAAATATTGATGGTTACTAGACAGTGTTTTATTGTGATACTGACGTTTATTAAAACTATTAAATGTGGTATTTGTTTTTTCACTCTTAAATGTGTAATTAGTATTTTGTTTTACAGGACTTGCATTCTTGAAAATTGAGAGTCTTTGGCATGTTAATGCTTTAAAAAGGCTGTGTACAGTAACTATATATTAAGAATGATTTTCATTGCAGACAATGAGGACAATTCCATAAAGAGATCTCTCCCAAGTAGTCTTTTTTTGGTGAATCATTCAGAAACATGCATGCAATTTTACAATTTAAAAAAAAGCAAGTTACATTTTCCTGTTTCCTTTTGTTTGGAATGTAATTGTTACAATTTAAGAAAGATTACTTGCTCAAACCATTTTATCTTGCTTTGCTGTGTAATGACATTTGTACTGTTTTTTACATTAAGGTACTCGAAATGAGAAATACAGAAAATCAGGTTGTTCATGAAGATTCTCGTGCAGTGAGTGAACATGTTACCAATGTGATTCCTCACAATGAGCTTGCTCATCGTCCTGTGCATAATAGTGAATTGCCTCATACTGAGCTTACAGGAATTTCTGCTCAGGTTCCCTACGCTCTCAACTTCAGCTTTGAAGAACTGAACACAATTGGTCTCGATGAAGCTCCTCCACATCACAGTAATTTGAGCTGGCAGGTATTTACTAAAGAGATGTATTTTGTTTACCTAATATGTGGGAAATTATTCTTTGTTAGATGACAGGGCAGACTGCAAGTCCACTCTGTCTATTCAGATACCCTCTCAACTCCCTGTCTTGCCCCAAGACCATAGTTTGAAGAGAGAGTAGGGAACAACCCCAAATAAACGATTTCCACTGCCTCATCCTCATTTTCTCTCACTCCCCAATAACTGTTTCTCCTCCCTGGTAATTCCCCTCCAGGGGGAGAGTATGACTAAAGTACTTAGTTCACCTTGCATAAGGCATGGTAAATACTAGATATTTCATCAGATAAATTCTATTAATCATACTGTTCAATCCTCACAAATGGTAACTATTTTAATAACTTGCTACCAGCATGCACCACTCAAAGGTTGAGAAATATATTTGACTTTTTAATTTAATTTTATTAATTCTAACATGCACAGTACTGTTGGATGTCAGAGCCTGGGTCCTGTATTGGCAAGTGATCCAGCATTAAACTCTGGATTTGGGACCCTCCTCTCATTCTCCCACAAGCTTTGTGCATATAATTTTTGGCTTATAATTTCCAAAATCACACTAAGTATGAGCATTTTTAGGTATATGGGGCCTTTACAGAGGTAATTGATAAATGAATAAATGTTTTTAAGGCAATGGTCAAGATTTTAAAAAGTAACTAGTGATTTTCAGTGCCTCAAATTCTGGGCACCCAAAAAATTGAGGCCTGATTTTCAGAGGGTCAATCCTCAGCACTTCTTGAAAATCAGGTATTTCAAGTTGAGCATCCAGAAACTGAGGCACCCAAAATCACTAATTACAACTCTTGGCCAATCTTTTTAATCATCATAGTTATAACTGAAATGTACACAAAATGATTTAGGACATAAATGAGTGTTTCTTATGAACACTTCAGGTAAAATCCAGTCTCAGTATGTCCTTTTCAACACCAGTATGGTGTGGCTCTCTGTCTTTTATTTGTAGTTTTTCATTATATGTCAAGAGCCCAGGAATAATGGAAACAAAGATTTTGAAAGACAAACATTAAAAAAAAATCAAAACTTTAGAACCACAATAGAGAGAGAAACATTAATTCAGAAAAGTAAGAAGTTAGTCAGTTTGACCGTCTACTTTTGGGAAGCATTGGAATCCACCATTCAGAGGATATATAGCAAGTTTGCATCAATAAATAAACAAAAACCGGCTCATCTAAAGGGGAAAAGGCACCTTTTGGAAATGGATAGCCAAATTAAATACTCCTTTCTGAATTAATTTAGCTCTATTTAATAGGGAATATGCATACATAACTGACCATATCCATCTTTGAGACTGCAGTGTTTCATTATGGGCACTGAATTGCTGTAGCAGCTTGTTGTCTTTCATTGAATATATAAGATGCTTATTTTTAGACATTGTTTTATTCATCATTAATCATGTTTGGCAACTTCACAAAATCCTAGTATATAGAAAAGAATCTTGTGGAGAGCTGTTAGTAATATTTAATAAATCACAAGACCTTGGTAGTAGTACAGAAGGGATAACAAAACTACAGCCCACAGATAAGATCCTTCCTAAGGCTTCTTGCACATAATTGCTTGCTAAAGAACAGTTTTTGAGGAAAAAAGGAAAGAATCAGGAAAAAAAAATGCATGTAGGACCAAGAGCAAGGTGGAAGAGAAAGGATAAGTGAAAGAGAAGGAGCGAGGAGAGAAGAGGTGAGGAACAAAGTTCATATTCCTAATCTGAAAGTCTGATTTTTCTGAAACCAGCTAAATACAATGAAAGTTTCAGTAGTATATATTCAGCGCTAATGCGTTTAATTATTTTCAAAATTCTCCCTCACAAATATTTGTTGGCAATTAATTGTCCTTGAAATTTAAATAAAAAAATTATATATACATGTGTGTGTATGAGTGAAAAGCCTAAACTCAATACACCAAATGAATTTAATAATTATAAAGTCTCTTCAAAAAGGAGAAACTTTAAATGTTTTGATTAAATACAGATTTGTATGTAATTTCTTTTTGCAATGGAACAGAAATGACAGTGTTTTGTGGAGTTGATGAATGAGTGTGAATACAAATATGACTATTAAGCATTTATCCAGATCTTTTAAATGGTTATTTAAGAATTTAACTGCCATGATGTATTACAGACAAAAGTTTTTCATTCATTCATATATGCTATTGCTTCTGGTTATATTAAAATAAGGATAATAATAAATAGTTTTGTTTTATTGTTTTTTTGTTTTTTTTCCAGTCACAAACTCGCAGAACTCCAAGTCTTTCAAGTCTCAATTCTCAAGATTCTAGTGTAGAAATCTCAAAGCTTACTGATAAGGTGCAGGCAGAATACAGAGATGCATATAGAGAATATATTGCTCAAATGTCACAGCTAGAAGGAGGTGCAAGTTCTACCACTGTAAGTGGTAGATCTTCCCCACATAGCACATCAGCTTTCTATATGGGGCAGAGCACATCAGGGGGCTCCCTCCATTCCAGTATAGAACAAGAAAAAGGAAAGGATGGTGAACAGAAACAAGATGATGGACGAAAGTCCTTTCTGATGAAGAGGGGTGATGTTGTAGATTACAGTACTTCAGGTGTTTCCATTAATGATGCATCTCCTTTGGACCCTATCACTGAAGAAGATGAAAAATCTGATCAGTCTGGTTCCAAGCTTCTTCCAGGAAAGAAATCTTCAGAAAGAACAAGCATTTTCCAGGCAGCAGATTTAAAACTAAAAGGAGTTACTTTGCGCTATCAGAAACTGCCAAGTGATGAAGATGAATCTGGAACAGAAGAATCAGATAACACTCCACTTCTCAAGGAAGGAAAGGATAAGAAAATGGATGGGAAAGTGGACAAGCAACCAAAATCCCCAGAACATGGATCTGAGCCTATTAGAACCTTCATCAAAGCAAAGGAGTACTTGACAGACGCCCTTTTAGACAAAAAGGATTCCTCTGATTCTGGTGTGAGGTCCAGTGAAAGTTCTCCAAACCACTCCCTCCACAATGATGGAGCGGATGATTCACAGCTTGAAAAAGCAAATCTCATTGAGCTTGAAGATGACAGCCACAGTGGAAAGAGAGGAATTCCACACAGTCTGAGTGGCCTTCAAGATCCAGCTGTGGCACGCATGTCAATTTGCTCAGAAGACAAGAAAAGCCCTTCAGAGAGCAGCTTAATAGCAAGCAGTCCTGAAGAGAACTGGCTTGCTTGCCAGAAAGTCTATAATCTAAACAGAACACCTAGTACAGTCACCCTAAATAATAACAGTGCTCCAGCCAATCGAGCTAATCAAAATTTTGAAGAAATTGAAGATATCAGAGAGTCTTCTCAAATCATCCTGCGCCCTGGCTCCAGCTCCAACTCAGCTGCAGTTCAGAATGAGAACCTAAAAAGCGTGGCTCTCAAGCGAAGCCAGCGTTCAAGTTATACCAGGCTTTCGAAAGATTCTTCAGAGCTCCATGGTGTTACAGCCTCGGACACTGCAGGTTTTGGAGAAGAGAGAGAGAGTATTCTGTGAAAGGAACAAACAAAATTAAAACAGAGCATGTCTGTATGTCAGAATTTTCTTAAAATCCCTGGTTTGTCAGTTCATGATCATGCTAGACACTTTTTATCTCTTTCAGTAACCTCCACTAACAAACCTGGTTTTTTTTCCAGGCATTTTTTTTTTAAAGAAAAAATAACCTACACTATAAAATATTTCATTACCCCTCCCCCTAATTTATACTGCTAGCAAATATTATGCTCTTTTCCACAAATGAAAGCAGTTCGTGTCTTTCTGCATGGGAATCAAATTTCGTGCCAGAGAATTTTGGAGGAAAAGATGTTTTAGGATTAAGTAGGTCAGGAGTATTTCATATAAAAGTAAAACATAGACATTAAATGTCTGCTGCAATGCACAAACTCACATTTTGTTATCCCTTCTAAAAATTCCAATTAAACAGATTACTTTTAGAAAAACATTGTACCATGTATTCCCATCTGAATTTACAGAAGCCAGAAGACACGATATTAAAATCCCTCAGGCCCTTGGTAACATGAAATTTCATACTTTTCATTAATTAGTTGATCTCTAAAAGTATGTGCAACATATGAAATAGAATATGTTGGTTAAGTATTAAGGTACATGATTGGCTAACTGTACATCTTTATCACCTGTTCTGTAATTGCTTTTGTTTCTGGCAATTTTATTTGTGCATTGTGCTGATTTGTAGAGGACATTGTCTGGATATAGTGTTAGAATTAACAGATATTTAGTATGTAATGTTCTCTCATTGATTTAGTGAGTGCTCTATTTATTGTTGGTATGTAATTTCACAATCATTGCACTAAATAGTTGTAACTCCTGTTACATCAAGACAGTGTTTGCAAGTATTGTCTGAATTTATGAAGTATTGTTCTGTATGCCCTTTCACTAATATATTGTTTTTCACCTGGTTATAGAAAGGAAAAAGTAATTAATGTTTGCCATTTTAAAAGTAACATTAAAAAATCAGTTCAGTGATAATATAGTGTATCAGCTTTCTTATGTTAGAAGTATTTAATCGTTTGTTTGTCACTAAATAATGTATCTGAATGTCATTGTAGCAAATACTTTGTACTGTACGTGAAATGTGCATGATTTTGGAAACTTGTTCAATCAAATGTACTCCAGTAGTATAGAGGGAATAATAAATAAATTGGCATATTGCTTTTTTGTCTGAGTTTCTGTTTATTATAGTGATTGTTTCCTCATTTGACAGAAAAATCAAAGGTACTTGAGAGGATGTTGTGATTAAAGCAATTTATGAATTTAATAATGATTAATGTTACAAACAAAGTAATATTTTTCATTAATAGATCTCCTAAATAATAATCAAGGTACAAAGAAAAATATTTGATCCATGGAATAGGCAAACTTGGATCATTTTTTAGTAATTGGTAATTGCGTGAGGGAGGTTAACCTCCCTCTGCTTGAAAATATTCCAAAGTCGTAATCATGTTTTTCATAAGTCACTTTGCTTTAGCTAGAAGTTTTTTGTAATGTGTTCCAGTCTCAGTGCATCTTCAGTCAGATTCATCCAGCTGGACCATGTGGTAATGGTCTCTTTTATCCATATTGAGAGAATGCATTTCAATGCCAGAGTCAATAGAAAGAGGAGGTTGGCTGTATCTGTTTCTTTAGTTTTCCATTCCCCACATGTCCCCAGCATTAACAATACTGAACACTTGATATGTTAACACCATAGAATTATGTTAAACTTGTACATAAGACTGTATCATTTGAATTGTATATTTCCTAAAATATTACCATATTGTTGGAATTCCTTGTGTACACTATTTTTATGATGTCTATTGTAAAGATTTTGAGAAATGCTCTGTTTTCAACTAACTTTACAGAAAACACAGTTTCATAATCTTTGCTAAACTTTTTGAAATATTTTCTGGTTCAGGACCCTTCCCTATATTTTACATATCTGTGACTGTACATCACTGATTGTCTTGTGCAACTACGTAGAGTCTCTGAATGTAAAAGCTTTTTTTGGAAAGACAGTTACAAAAAATGTTTGAGAGAGAAGGAAGAGAGGTACATCCTCCTCCTTGAAGACAACTTGGCAGTATTACAGAAAGCTACTGTCTATCTCACAAGCCTTGTTATCTCTGTAACTCATCAGATAATCTAATTGGAGCAAATGTCAGATGGTCTTCACATAATTTTAAACCTTTAATACTCTATAAGAAAGTCTCATCTGCCAGTCCTCATGGAAAGCTGGGTCTTTCTATGTTGAATGAAATATGTTAAAAAAAAAAAAAAAGACTTTTGCACAATATTTTCTAGCTTTCATTGGCCAACACTACTAAAGGCAATTGTTTGATAACTGACAATTGAAACAGTAGGAGCTAAGTGGCTAGCAAGGTGAGTTTCAATAGATAGCCATGTGCAGTCTTTAGTTCTTAATCTTGCACTATGCTAAAAACTAGCAGAACCAGTTTAGTAACTGGATCAATTCAGAAATGCTTAAAGTTCAGAAATGTTAAGCCATCTCCCATCTTACATTGTTGAAGCTGTTCAAGTGAGGAAAGAGATCACTTCCTTTGGGGGGGGGGGGAGGAGAGGAAGTGGAATAGATAAAAAAAAATAGCCCAAGATGTTTATCCAGTATTCCTGCGGAATGTAAAACAACATAAATCTTTACTCAGAACTGGATTATCTGAGCCATATGTAAAATCTCTGGTCCCAGTTTTCAGACTTATTGAATACCTGCAACTCCAGTTGAAGTCCTAAGGAGCTGGAGGTGTTGTGAACATCAGGCCCTTCACTATTTGTAGGTCTGTTCCATTTCTTCATCCTTCTAAATGAGGCTTCACTAATGCAAATGAGAATCACATACGTTTTCCAAAATACAATTATCTCCCACACAGATTTGTTTAACTAAAATTATGTAATATTTTATATATATATATTTTTAAAAATCTGATTTACTGCATATTGACATCACAGGTGCACTCTTATGTACTTCAAAATGTCACTCAGCAGCCAAGATGGACCATTGTATTTATTATTTTATAGTGTCCGAAAACATAATAGATGCTTAACAGAAAACAAAGAAAGGCATGATTCCCATGCTCTAAAGAGTTCATAATGTAAATATTTATTGGGGAGTCAGAAAGTTGGGATGGTCAGAAGAAAGGAGGGAATGGAGTGAAAGGGGATGTGGGTTACAGCAATACAATAATACAGTTGCTACCTTCAGACGTGTATACACCATAATGGTTCAGTTGAGGGTTCTTTATATATATATATAACAAATGCAAGGAAGGCAAGATATAAAATATGACAAAGTTTATGGTGAATGAATAGATAATGGTTATATCAAATAAATTGATTTGGAAGCACACCTTCATTCCTAAGCAATATAACTATTATTGTAGGCTTAGATAATTATTGTAATTCTGAGCTGGTTATATATGGGTTCCCAATGTAGCTCCTGGAACTAGCAGAGTATGAACATGTCATCTGCAAGAAGAACTTGCTTATAAATGTTGTGTGTTAATAAAACAACAAATATTCCTGATTCTCCTTGGAATCATACCTATAAGATGATGCTGTGTGCAAAATGCCTGTAGCTCAAAAGAATGCAGTTTTTTAAATCAAAGTATCTTATTGATTTTTACAGGTTGAATTTAAAACAGAGAGGGGAGAACTGCCTCCATAGGGGGGAAAGGAAAAAGGAGAAGGAAAGGGAAAGAAGGAGGAGAGAGTGAGTTTTCAAAGATACAGGAGAGTAGTAAAAGCAAAGTCCACCTAGGACATAATGGGTGTATATAGTTGCTGTTGTACATAATCTGTCACATGTATGAAAACGTTGCAAAAATCTAAAAATAAAACAATTTCATATTCCTGAAACTTCTTATTTTTGTATGACTTCATTTCTAGGGCTACTAGCTAGCTCAGTTGATTGAACAATCATGGATACAGGAGGCCATAAATATTCTGCAGTGTTAAAATGTGAGCTCTGTGACTTTGGAAATCAGCATTGGTAGAAATCCAAGAGTTCCATGAAGAATGGGGCAATGAATGCTCAAAATGAATTAAAAAAAAAAAAGTAAATGAAAACTATGAGAGCAAGATTATTGCTGGTATACAGGTCTTTCTATAACATCATTATTATGTGGGTAATTTCTATACCATATGTGGTCCCTTAGACTGGCATCTCCAGAAGGCATCCAAGCCCCTGTGTCTACAATGCAATTAAAAACCCATGGTTAACCCATGTCAGCTGACTCAAGCACCTAGGGCTTGCGTTAAAGGATTGTTTAACTATGGTGTAGATTCTCTGGCAGGATCCAAGCTCTGAGATGCTCCCCGCTCACAGGGTCCTGTAGCTCAGGCTCCAGCTCAAGCCTGAATGTCTATACCACAATTAAACAGCCCCTTAACACAAGCCTCAGGTCCCTAAATCAACTGACATGGGCCAACCATGGGTTTGTAATTGCAGTGTAGACATACCCATATTCTTAGTTTGTATATTTATCCAATATAGGCAAAGTGTGATTTTTTTGTTTTGTTTTGTCAGCTCAATTATTGAAGACCTGAAGAGGCTTTTTTAAAATACTCTTGCTTATGCTTGTCCATTTTTGTCATCAGTCAGTTTGGGGATTAAGCTCTGTAGCAGAGGTTCTTATTAAGGGTTCTAGATGTTACTGTGGTATTTCTAAGGAAAATAATATATGGCTATTTTGAGTTGCTTGCTTAAAATCACAACTTCAATACACATTTAAATGTTCTTGGGTGTCTGAGGTCAATATTTGTTGTACAAATATGTTGAATAGTAAGTGTGATACAGGAAATTTTTACCTGCTTTGATCCTGTGTAAAGATTGCAGCACACAGGTCAGAGACAGGTATAGAGATACTGACAAGGAGAAAGAGGGAGGATGAGAGAGATCGTGAACAATTCACCCCTCCCAATTAACATAACAAAGGTAGTGACAATATCATAATGCTTAACTTTGCTTAAAACAGTAGTTTGTTTTAGATTTGACGTTTTATGGTAAATAAGGTATAATATAATGATAGTTTATAGCTAAAAATTCAAAATGGCAGCCACACTGTTTTTGTATTAAAACATCAAAAACGGAGGACACAGACTAAATTGACCCATAGCAAATAAGAAACAGGGGTGACTCAACTCACTCCAAAATACCTGAAGGGGAGAGGTTAGGAGGAGGATCAGATCAAATGATAGGCAGAGCTGATTGGTTGAATTTTTGCCACCCACACAAGGGTGCTAATTACTGAACTTGAGACAGCAACCAATCAGAGGGCCAGAAGGCCAGAAACTGAATAAAAAGAAACAGCCAGCAGGCTGTGTGTGTGGCGCAAAAGCAGGAAGAAGGAGAGCAGAAGTTCTTCGAGAGAGATGTCCCTGTGGGTGCTCCACTCCAGGTGTCAGTACGCCCCTGCGCCTTTGATCAGAGATTTCTGCAGCAGTACTCGTACCGGCCGCGCATGCACAGAGCCTGCCCCCCACTCTGAGTATACCTCTTAGTGAGCATGCATGGCCGGTTCCCTCAGTTCCTTCTCTACAACGGAGGCTACCCCAATTCCGAAGTAGAGGGGAGGAGGGTGGGTAGTGGAGCACCCATAGGGAAACTCATTTCGAAGAACGTCAGTTACTGCACAAGGTGAGTAACCTCCTCTTCTTCGAGAGAGATGTCCCTGTGGGTGCTCCACTCCAGGTGACTTAAAAGCAGTATATCTCAAGGAGGTAGGGACTTCGGATCTGGTAGGAATGCAGTAGATAATACTGCTCTGCCTAATCATGTGTCAAAGAGAGGGCCCTGAGTAAGGAGCCCTGAGTGGCTGCTTTACAAATGTCAATGGCACTTTACGTAAGAAGGCTACAGAGGTAGATACAGATCTAGTGGAATGGGTCCTGATGGATGCTGGAGGTGTAATGTTTTTTATCCGATAGCAGAGTCGATTGAAATGATGTTGCTGTGTTTCTTAACAGCGCTGCTGAAAGGCCTTCTAAATGAGTATTGTCCCTTTAGCAACTAAGGGAGTACTAATCTTCTCTTTATTTTCTTTCACAACACTAACTTGAATGGGAACGTGGTGATGTGTGATTGGTTGAATAATAACAATTATGGTGCCCATATCCTGATGACAGTAAAAGATATAAAAAAGAATCTAGCATCCTCATTTAGAAATGTCATCATCTCTGTTTTGTATGTATTTGCTGGTCAGAGGTTTTATTTCTGTTTCAGTGAAGTATAGTGATTTGGCTGTAGAGCTCAGAAGACTTGGGATCGATCTTGCCTGTAGCTAAAAATATAAAGGCCCTACAGTCTTTAAAATTGCATGCAATCTATAAAAATGCTTCAAATTATGCTAGTTTAGGTGGTATTGTATACTAATTTAAGATCTCAGGTTCATGTTCTACATTGTTAATCAAAAACTCATGCAAAAGCTACCCTGCACTCGCTATACACATTAATAGATGGAATTGGCCCAAAGAGTATTTCCAGACTCCTTTGCAGCTTATTAGCCCCTTGGTTTTGACTTGGCATTTCTAGGGAATACCACAAGCTAGCTGGAGAAAGTTTCCAGGAGCTGAAAGCAGTTTTGTCAGCCATTTGGGTTGTGATGGGACCCCCCTGGGGTAAACCAGAAATTGTGGGCCCACTGTGCCTCCTTAACAGTCCAGCCTGGGCTGTCTCTCACAAAGCTATGCCAGTGACAAACAGCAGACCCCTCAAGGTGCTGTGATCACTCTGCCATAAACATGTGAAGACCCATACCCAGCTAAATTGCATGAAGGCTCTCCAAGACACTCATGAATCATACAGAAAGAGGCACCATTCAGTGAACCCAGCCCTGCACCCCAGAAATACACTGTCTTACACTGCTCAAGCCTCCCTTGGACAGTGCAAGCTCATTAATTAGTTTGCCACTCCAGCAAACAGTAGTGGACGTGCAACAGCCCTTGTTAACCTGAGCTGAGATTCCCCAAGCACTTCAACCAAAAACACAGTTTTAGGTAAAATATAAAACAGATTTATTAACTATGGATAGATAGATTTTAAGTAATTATAAGTGGCAGGCATAGAGATCCAACTTGGTTACATAAGGAAAAAAATCGCAATCAAGATTCTACAGACTAAGCAAAATTTGAATCAGTTTTTCACACTAATATATGTTACAGGCAGCTCACAGTTCTTCTTCAAGCGATGTCCATATGGGTGCTCCCCTGTAGATGCGGCAGCGCCTCCTGTGCCTAGGATTGGAGATCTTCAGCAGCAGCGCCTGTCGGACCGCACATGCACACTTTCTCCATCTCGCGCCATGAGCGAGACATATATAGCGCAGTGCAGTCTGACTGCCCCCCAATCCTTCTTTACCACCGTTGATCTAGGATGGAATCTGCAGCAAAACCCGCTCCTCCTTTTTTGACTAGTTAGATAGTGCCTTACCTGTTAGTTTTAGTGTAGTTAATAGTTACTTCATTCTTTTTGTCATCTCCCTTAAAAAATTACCTTTTCGTCTCCTTGTTCCCCATTTGTAGCAGAGGTTTCCATTTTCCCATTTCCCGCCCTTCCTGACCAGGAAGCTTTTCCCCTCACCTTTATGCTTGGATCTTGAGGGTTTAAGAGAGGTGTTTCCTGCCAGGATGCCTTCCCGGTAACTGACAGCCACACGCAGTGCATTCGCTGCCTGGGAGAGGGACATGTCCTGCAAAAGTGTACTCATTGCCACAGTCTGACTGCCAGGGCCAGAAAAGACCGGGACATTTAAGTAAGACTTCTGATGGAGAAATCACTGCATCCAGCATTGGACCCTGGCTGAATACTTTCGCTGAGCAGCTCTCACGCTCTGCTAGGTTGTTCACCAACCCTCATTTGCCACGTCCCTCTAAAAGAAAAACTCCTTTCCCTCTGAGACATCGCCAGCCAGGACACCATCCCCTGCAAGGTCAGTTGCCTCAACGTTCTCAGAGATGGGATATAGCTTCAGGGACCATCCTAGTACATCTGGTACCAGAGCTAAGCAAACATCTAAAGACCATAACCAGGCAGACCTACAGCCATTGGCTCCATCTCTCGACACTGGAAACCAAGACACGAGACCTTCTAGACCGATGCCCACTGTCCAGACCAGACCAACTTCGGGCACTTCGGCACCGACAAAGCCACCACCAACATTCATTTTGGCACTGTCAAAGCCCTTGGCACTGATTAAATCCTCCACACTGTCGGAGAAAAACTCAGTTCTCGCTTTTTGTTTGGGTGCAGCAAAATCAAATACTTTATTATTTCTCCAGTAATTACAATGGAGGGAGAGAGTGCCATAGGACACAGGATCGCCCCAGTCCTGGACAGGTCTCTCAACTGGTAAACAATTACAGCAAGCCTTTATACCTTTGTTACAGACAATTTCTAGCAATAATACAGACGGTAAAAAGCAACAAATACATTTTGTTTATACATAAGTCTTTCTGCTATCTTATTTGTCTCACTCCTAAGAAAAGCAAGCCTGCATATTTGCAAGGTCTTTTTACACAGTTCTTGTCCTCTTGCCTCACACTATCCTTGCTTCTACAAGTCTCACGTCATTAGGGTTATAGTATGGCCTGACTCTTGCTAACTGACTGACATGCATTAAAATCCCCTTCAAATCCTTGTTAATTATTTCCCTGCTTCCACAACACCGAGCAAGTCTTCAACTCCATCTGCTGGCACTCAAGAGACTATACCTTTCCCTTGGCACTGATACATGCGCTAGTGCTGATGATGATCCTCCCTCCTCCTGAAGAGTTCAGATACACTAAAGATCTCCTTGTATTTGATATGCCTGAGTCACCACTACCCAGACACGACCTCCCTCCACTTCCATTCTCCTCTCTGGAATCACACCAGTCTTCTCTTTCTCCTCCAAGGATGGCACCCCCTTCCCTAGCAAGGCAGAGGAGGAAGAGTACTCCATCCCTCCCTCATACTCAAGACAGGCACAAATGATGTTCTCTACACATCCTCACTATCCTTAAACTCCAACCAGACCAGGGCCCTGGTATGGCCCCTGGTATGGCCCCCCCTGGCTGCAACCCCACGTGCCATTCCCTCCACATTGGCCATACTGGGATCCTTGGGACAAGTACAGAGCACAATTTGGGAAGCCTCCCATACAATAAATCTGGAGGCCCTCAGGCTCACCATTTCCATTGATCTCTCAACCACCAAAGGAAGATGTATGAGTAGGTGATGAGGAAGAACAGGGGGAGGAAGTTCCACCACCACTCCACTTCTCCTCCTCTTCCCCTAATGTGGATACCATACCTCCACCTGCTACTTCAAACACTTCCAGGACTTGTTTCACAGGATTGCAGATTCCCTCCAGATCCCTTTGGAGGAAGTGAAAGATGAACAACATCATAAACTGCTTGACATCCTGCACACATCCTCATTCTCTAAAATAGTTTTCCCTGTCAATAAGGCCCTTCTCGATTCCCCTCTGGCAGACCCCAGCATCCATCTTACTGACCTGCAAGCGCGCAGATACACATTATATTCCTGCAAAGGACATGGAATTTTTTTCTCACCCCACCTCAAAATTCCTTAGTTGTCAATGCCATGCACAAAAAGGGATGCCAGTACCAACCTCAATCCACCCCTCATGACAGAGACTGGAAATGATAGGACTTATTTGGACAAAAAGCCTATTAATCTGCTATGCTCCAACTAAGGCCACAGAGGTAAACAGTAATTGGGATAAAATACAACATGGTTTTACAAAAGGTAGATCGTGCCAGATCAACCTGATTTCTTTCTTTGAGAAGGTAACTGATTTTCTAGACAAAGGAAATGCAGTAGATCAAATCTATCTGGATTTCAGTAAGGTATTTAATACAGTTCCATATGGGAAGTTATAAATTAAATTGGAGAAGATGAGGATTAATACAAGAATTAAAGGTGGGTAAGGAACTGGTTAAAGGGAAGACTACAGTGTATCATACTGAAAGGTGAACTGGTGGAGGGAGGTTACTAGTTGAGTTCCTCAGCGATTGGCCTTAGGACCAATTTTATTTAACATTCTCATTAATGACCTAGGCACAAAAAGTGGGAGTGTACTAATAAAATTTGTGGATGACACAAAGTTGGGAGGTATTGCCAATATGGAGGAGGACTGGAATATCATACAAGAAGATTGGCTTATTTGGCCTAACCAAACAAAGACAGAGGGGAAATATGATTTCTCCCTCCCTGGTGTTTATTCCTCTGATGGCTTTATAGAGAGAAGAGTTATTAAAGTTAAGGACCAGTGTTGGCACAATAAAAAATGGATATAAACTGGCCATCAACAAGTTTAGGCTTGAAATTAAATGAAGGTTTCTAACCATCAGAGGAGTGAAGTTCTGGAGTAGCCTTCCAAGGGGATCAGTGGGGGCAAAAAACCCTAACTGGTTTCAAGACTGAGCTTGATATGAAAGGGACAGTATGCTGAGATTGCCCATAATGGCATGTGGTCCATTCGCAACTGCTAGTAGCAAACCAGTCCAAAGGCTGGAGATAGGACACCAGATGGGGAGGGCTCTGAGTTACCACAATGAATTCTTTCTTAGGTGCCTGGTTGGTGGGTCTCACTAACATGCTCAGGGTCTAACTGATTGCCATATTTGGGGTTGTGAAGGAATTTTCTCTAAGTCAGATTGGCAGAGACCCGGGTGGGGGCGGGGAGGGTTGCCTTCCTCTTCAGCATGGGGCCTGGGTCACTTGCTGGTTTGAACTAGAGTAAATGATGGATTCTCTGTAACTTGATGTCTTTAAATCATGATTTGAGGACATCAGTAACTCAGCCAGAGAAAATGGGTCTATTACAGGAGTGTGGGGGGCGGGGGGGAGGTTCTAAGGCCTGTAGTGTGCAGGAGGTCAGACTAGGTCAGGGGTCGGCAACCTTTCAGAAGTGGTGTGCCGAGTCTTAATTTATTCACTCTAATATAAGGTTTTGCGTGCCAGTAATACATTTTAACCTTTTTAGAAGGTCTTTCTATAAGTCTATAATATATAACTAAACTATTGTTGTATGTAAAGTAAATACGTTTTTTAAAATGTTTAAGAAGCTTCATTTACAATTAAATTAAAATGCAGAACCCCCTGGACCAGTGGCCAGGACCCGGGCAGTGTGAGTGCCACTGAAAATCAGCTTGCATGCCGCCTTTGGCACGTGTGCCATAAGTTGCCTACCCCTGGACTAGATGATCACGATGGTGCCTTCTGGCCCTAAAGTCTGTGAATCTGAGTCAATGGCAGCATCCTTTTTGATTGTCCTATGATAAGCCATGCTTTGTCCTTTATGCCTTCTTTTCCTTCCAGATTGGAATCCAAGCTAAGAAATACCTTGCACTTCTGCCATGGGATAGACTAATGACATGGCCAAACCACTGTAGCCATCTCTGTCTAATTATTGAGTCCTTAATCTGCTGATCCACGCGATGCTGCACTTCCACACTGGTTACACGATTTATCCAATGAATTCTCAAGATTCTTCTTAAACAATACTGGTGGAATGCATTCAGTTCCTGATGTGTACTTCCACCATCTAGCATGTTATTGAGGCTATGATAGTGTTAGAAGGGCAATAGTGTTATGCAATCTCATGTTAGAGTGTAGATGTATCTTACTTTTCCAGATGTTTGACAAACCAGAAAATGATCCACTGTCTTTATGAATTCTTGCCTTCACTTCTGTAGTGATCTGGCCATTAGCAGATGTACGTCCAAGATAAACAAAGTCAAATCTGTTGTACTCAATCAATCACACATCCGCCCATATTGACAGCATTCTCTCCTCTCTCCGTGGTCTTGGTCTTTAACGTACTGATATGAGGTCCCACTTTAGCAGCTTCCAGTTTTATGCTTATAAAGCGTCTTTTCATTTCATCCAAGTTGGCATCCAGTATGACTGTGTCATCTGCAAAATCTAAGTCTCGGAGCTTATGTCTTTCCCAAACAATACCTCTGTCCTTGGCAGCAGCTGTTGCTCTTCTCATCACAACTTCTGTGACAGTGCAGAAGAGAAGTGGAGATAGTATGCAACTTTGCCATACGCCAGCACCAATCTTAAACCATTTCACGTCTCTGCTCTGTCTTGACTCAGCACACAGATTCATCATACAGCTTCTAATCAAAGTAACAATCTTTGCAGGAATTCTATAGTGTGTCAGGATCTTCCAGGGAGCTTCTCCGTGGACACTATCAAACACTTTCATAAAATCAAGGAAGTTTAAAAAAATTCTTCTTTGTTGGTATTCTAAACGTTTCTCAATAAGTCTTTTCAAAGTGAAAACCTGATCCGAAATCAACCTACCAGATCAAAATCCAACTTCTCTGAGTACTTTTTTCAACAGCAGTTTTCCTCCATTTCAAAATGATAACGCAAAAAAACACTTTTCCAGATACAGATATGAGAGTGACCCCTCTCCAGTTATCACAAATAAGCTGTTTCCTTCTTTTAGGAATTTTACGTATGACACCTCTTCTCCAATCTTTAAAAACAATCTCCTTTTCTTAAGCCATTCTGTATAACCAGCACATACAATTCACCATCACTTTCCCTCAAGCTATTAACATTTCAGCGTCTGTCTTATCACTGGTGTTTTGCCACTTGTTAGTAGATATTGAAAGCCCTACAGTTCTGTTATGTATTAATCAAAATCCTTTTCATGTATAAACCAAAGTGTTTTGTATCTACAGATCTAGTGACCTGAACCTATCAAACTGAAAAATTCTTTGTATTTTGGTGAATCTTAGTGGGTGATCAAATAAAAGAATGTATATCATCAATAGTGGAATGTATATAATATTTTATTCTAACCCCATTGACCTGTTGAGAATTGTGTCCAGATGTTCAGGGAGGACCACTGGTAATTGACAAGATGTTTGTTATTACACGGGTTCTGTGATTGATGAGACACTGGTGATTGACAAGGGACATTTGTTATCAGATGTGTTCTGTGATTGATGAAATAATGGCCCATTGATTGATGTTTGGGCCAATTAGAACCACTTATAGTCACAGATGGTTTTGGTAATAATAGATTGGTCACAGATGTCTTCAGCTTATTGATTTGGTAAGCTGAGATATCTGGATAGAACTCATAGTTAGAACAAACATGGGGGAACAATTTATTTGCTCTGAACAGTATATAAAGGGAAGAGTTTTGGGAGTTAGTCAAGAGTGGATCAAGCTGCAATGTCACTTCTCCAGTCTCCAGATTGGTATGTATAGCCTTTCAGTATTCTGTATTGTGCTGTATTAATCTGTGACTAATAATCTTTGACTAATTCCACTTGAGCCTGTCATATGATATCTTGTATTGTTATTAAATTCAAGCACACAACACACTCTTCAGCTGGTTATGGCCTCATTTACTCCCTCAAAGACAATTACTTATAATGATATTGGTAAGTCTTCTATTTCTTTGCATCTTCAATGTGTATTAGTGGTTCAGGGTGGTTGAGTACAGCCTGGAAATGTTCTATCCAATGGGGTCTCTGTCCCTCATCTGTGGTTAAAATTGTACAATCTTGAGCCTTTACATTGCCACAATGGTTCGAGAATTCTGATTTCCTTCTCTCGCTTTATTTTTGTATCCATTGTCTTGTCTCTTTTCTGGCTGACCTTTTAACTTTCTTGTCTTTGCCTGCATATTCTTGTTGCAGAAAAAATGATTATTAACCTTTCTGTAACTGGTGTTCTTCGGGATGTGTTACACATGTCCATTCCATGTTAGGTGCGCGTGTGCCACATGCAGTCACTGGAAATTTTTCCCCTCAATAGTATCCACCAGGTTGTCTCTAGCACCCTCTGGTGCTATGCGATCAGTATAAGGGATCCAACCGACCCTGCACCCTCTTAGTTCCTTCTTTCCAGCCAACTCCGACAGAGGGGTAAGAGGGTGGCTAGTGGAATGGACATAGACAACATATCTCGAAGAACATGTGTTACGGAAAGACTAGTAGTAATTTTTTCTTCTTCGAATGCTTGAACATGTCCATTCCACATTAAGTGACTCCCAAGCAGTACCATAGGAGGTGATATCAGAGATCATGGACATGCAGACTGAAACACAGCTCAGCCAAACCCAGCATCATGTTTAGCTTGCTGGGGGATGGCATAGTGGGATGAAAATGTATGTACCAATGACCAAGTCGCCACTCTGCAGATATCCTGGATCAGGCCAGGAACACCGCTGAGGAAGCTTGCACCCTCATAGAAGGAGCCATCACTATAGCTGGTGGCAGGACACCTGTTTGCTTGTAGCATGTGCGGATGCACAAAGTGATCCAGGATGAAATCCTCTGAGCTGAAATAGGAAGGCCATCCTGCCGTCTACTGCCACAAAAAGCTATGTGGATCTACGGAATGGTGTCCTCTCAAGATACAAAGTCAGGGTGTACCTAACATCAAGTGTATGGAGACATTGCTCCTCCCTGCTTGCGTGTGGTTTCAGGAAGAAAACTGGCAGGAAAATAGCCTGATTACTGTGAAATTTCAAAACCACCTGCAGGAAGAATTCGATGCGGTGACGAAGCTGTACCCCGTCCTTAAAGAAGACCGTATATGGGAGTTCTTACTTAAGGGCCCTGATCTCTGATACCCTCCGGGCCAAACTGATAGCTTCCAGTAAAGGTACAACAAGGGGCATGTTGCCAGTGGCTCAAATGGATGGGCCTGTGAGTTTTGACAAGACTGGTTTTAGGTCCCATGGGGGAATGGGCTGCTGAATCTGGGGGTATAGTCTTTCAGGGCCCTTGAGAAAATGAATGGTCATCTCATGTTAGAAAACTGATCGATCATCCACTGGGACATGGAACGCCAAAATCGCTGCCAGGTGTACTTTAACTGATGACCTTGCTGTTTCAGATGTAGGAAATATTCCATAATGGTCTGCAGTGATGACAGGGTGGCCAAGAGACCTTGCTGCAAAAACCAAATGGAAAAACACTTCCACTTGGCAAGGTATGTAGCTCTGGTAGAGGGCTTCCTGCTACCTAGCAGAACTTGGTGGAATTGCTCCAAACAGGCCAGTTCCTTGGGATTTAACCATGGAGCTTCCAAGCTGTCAGGTGGAGGGTGTTGAGGTTTGGGTGGAGCATTTGACCATTGTCCTGCGAGGAGAGGGAGCGGCATCAGAGTCACTACTGAAAGGCCTAGCCGTGTGGTGAACCAGTGCTGGCGGGGCCAGGCTGGGGCTACGAGAATGACTCAGACTCTTTCCCACTTGAACTTCAGCAGGACATTGTTAATGAGAGGAATGGGGGTGGGGAGGCATAGAACAGGTGCCCCATCCAAGGAAGCAGGAAAGCGTCTGTGAGTGAGCTTGGACTGTGGTTTCGCAGGGAGCAGAACTGGTGACATTTCCTGTTCAGCCTGGTTGCAAAAAGTCTATCTGGGGAGTCTCTCTCTTCTGTAAAACTATCCTTACTACATCGGAGTGAAGGGACCACTCATGGAGACTGGAGAAATACCTGCTGAGGTGATCTGCCAGCTCGTTCTAGGGTTCCAGAAGGTCAGAAGCTTTGAGATGGATCAAATGCCTTATGCAGAACTCCCACAAGCAGCTAGCTTCCTGGCACAGGGGGTGAAGAGTGAGCCCGTCCCTGCATGTTGAGGTAAAACATGGTTGCCATATTGTCCATGAGCACTAGCATGTTCTTGCTTATGATGTGGGGTAAGAACACCTAACAGGCCAGGCGGACTGCTTTTAGCTCCCTGACATTTATGTGTAGGGAGAGCTCTTCTGGGGACCACCGGCCCTGAGTTCTGAGGTGCCCTCGGTGAGCCCCCGCATCATAGATCTGACACATCCTAAACTAGGGATAATGAGAGCTGAGGTCTGATGAAGGTGACACCTGAGCGGACTGACAGAGGGTCCCTTCACCAGTTGAGGGAGGAGCAGACCAGTGCAGGAACCGTGGGCACCAAGTCCAGGTGATGGCAGCTTGTTGAGTACATTGAGGCCAGCCAAGCTTGAAGGGGTCTGAGGCATAGCTCACATGCTGCACTACATATGTGCACACGGCCATGGAGCCTAACAGTCTGATGCAGAAATGGGCTGTCGTGACTGGGTGGGCTTTGACTTGCGCTATCAATTATCCCAGTGTCTGAAAATGGACTTCTGGGAAGAAAGCCCTTGCATGGGAGGCATTGAGCACTGCTCTGATAACCTCTGCACCAGGACGAGGGTAGATTTCTGCTCATTTATAAGCAGACTCAGTGCCTGAAAGATCAACTGTATGAAGTGGATACTGGTCTCCACTTGGGCCTGGGAGTGGTCCTTGACCAGCCAGTCATCAAGGTATGAGTAGACTTGTACCCCTCTTCTGAGAGAGGCTGCCACTACCGCTATGCATTTCGTGAAAGCCCTGGGGACTGCCGAAAGTCCGACAGGGAGAACCATAAATTGGTAAAGTGAGTTTGGTTTACAATGAACCTGAGGAACCTCCTGTGGCCTTGGAAAATTAAGATGTAGAAATAAGTGTCTCTCAAGCTGAGGGTGGCGTACCAGTCCCCTGGATCCAGAGAGGGCATGATGGAGACCATACGGAACTTCAGCTTTTTGAGGTAGCCATTGAGATGGAGTAGGTCTAAAATGGGTTGGAGACCCCACTTGTACTTTGGAATTAGGAAATATCAGGTTTAAAACCCCTTCCCTCTTAAGTCCAGAGGAACCTCCTCCATGGCTCCCACTCCTGGGCTAGAAATTGCTCATGAGAAGAATCCCTGAAGAGGGACAGGGAGGGTGGGTGGAAATAATAATAAAGGCCATGTGGAAATCACTTGGACTATTTATGTCCTTTATATCTGCTTTGTTACATGTTAACATTGACTCCTCCTCCATCACTTGACTAGAGCTCAGGCTGCAGCGGTAATCTCACTTTGAGATGTCCCTCTCATGAAAATCTCTAATGGCAGAAGTGTGGGACTCTCTGTGCTTTTATGAGATACTATGCCCTGATGCAAGCTTCTTCAGCTGATGCATCCTTCAGCAGAACAGTCCTCCAGTTGTTGGTACAGCAGAGACCTTTGCATCCTCCTCCTCAATGAATACCACAGTGCAAAACACATAGGATGCACCAGCTGAAGAAGAGAGGTCCTTGTTCAGTAACTGAGATGTGTGGCCTGTATCTATATTCCACTACTCGCCCTTCTTACCCTCTGCTCTGGAGCCTTTTCCTAGGATTATTTGTGGTACTAAGGTAATTGGAGAGGCGATTGATCCTCACCATCCCTGTACCCTCAGTTTGGAGAACAAGGAGAGGGTGCAACAGACATTGCTAGCAAGAATCATTCACTTTTGGGCGCATGGACCATGTGCACCCCACAGTGGAACACAGATAGGGACTATACGGCTCAAAGAACTCCAGTCACCGTACAAGGTACGTAACCTTTATTTCATCTTCATGTATATATCCCTATGAATGCCCCATCGTAGGATAAGTGCAAGCCCATGCTCTTTCAATCAGCAAATGCAAAGTAATGCCCACAGGTCCGCCCCTGCACAGAGCAATGCCTTGTGCTTTGAACAAGGGGATATAGGGAGGTGCAAGTCGGCCACCAGTGAGTTCCTTCTCAAGCACCTGTGGCTCAGCTGTGTGCTGTATTCAGTTTCCCACCTTGTGAAAATCCTCTTTTACCCTATTTGTTTGAGTTATTTACTTCTACTTTTGTTTGTTTAGCTCTTTTGTGCTCCTGAAAGGAGCTCCTGCGGGAGCACCGCCCCCGACCATCCTATTTTTGGACCTTTCATTTGTACTGGAGCACAATCTGTTATGCCTAAAACCACAGGGTTTAAACTCTGCTAGACCTGCTACAGGTCCTTTCCCTTCACTGATGGACCCTTGAGTTTCCTGCAGTGTTTGGGGGACTCCCATATCTCCTCAAAGGATAAAATCTGTCTGGGATTCAAAGGCAGGTCCAAAAAGACAGAGAGACTAGACTAAAGCTCCTACTAATGGAATGTGCTATACCTCAACAGGGGTCTGCTCCCCCTGTTCATCAGCTTTAGTATTATAGGACTCTTTGGTTATAGTCACAGCTTCGTTTGTGGCCCTGGAGGCAAAGACTTTGAAGAAAAAGAAGTACATCTTCTCAAACAGGGAAAACAAAAAATGGGGCAGGTCCCTTGCAGCACTGCGATATCCCAGAGGACTGTCATATGTGCCCCTGTACTGGTCTCTTTACCACAGTTCTGAGGAAGGGGAGGACCCTGCAACCTCCTCAGTAACGCAGCAGTCTCCATTCTACAAGCTGACATTCCCACCTCAGGTACTGACCCAAGTCTCGACTATAGGCTACCAGAGCCCTCTGCCTCATGAAAGAGGTCTGGCTTCAGAGATTCTTGTAATTTCTGATCAGCCTGAATCTCCACTGTTTACAGAGATCTATCAGAGCCCCCTCGCCAGTACCAGTGAGACCTACCTAAGTCTGCAGCCTTTGCTACTGGCCCTGATACCTGATGTTCCCTCTCTTAGCTCAGGAGAAGATTAATCAGATTCAAGAGATCTCAGTCCAGGAATCTATCCTGGCACCATACCACCAAACTCCTGGGGAAGAGGATCCTGGGGAACCTACCAGACACCGTAACCACCGATAGTACAACTATCATTGGGGACGCTTCCCCATCTTCCTCCCCAGTGGGGTTACAGGGACCCATGGGACCATTTCGGCAACCAGTTCTATAGGATACCAACAAAAGTGTACCAGCGCTCACAGTTACCAACCAACCATCCCTTGGTTTTCTTCATTACTGGATGATACTCAGGAGGAGCATGAACTGCAGAATGAGGAGATCTTGCCTCCTTCAGTCAAGTCCTCTTCAACTCTGGATGAGGCAGTAATTCCATCACTGCCTTCTTATGTGGGTGATTTCAAGAACTTCCCAGACCTCATGAAGAGGCTGGCAGGCTCGCTCCAGATTCCTCAAGTGGAAGTCCAAGAGTCACAACATTCCTAGGTGGATATTTTGAATATTAATCCACAAGGAAAGATTGGCCTGCCTTTTAATGAGGCATTGCTATCTCCCTCACATACCCTGTGGCAAACACCTGCTACAATTCCACTCATCTGTAAAAGGGCAGATAAGAAGAACTATATTCCACCAAAGGGAATAGAATATTTCTTTTCCGAACCCAGCGCTAATTCCCTATTGCTGGATGCAGCCAACAGAAGGAGCTGTCAAGCTAGATTCAGACTTTCTCCAACGGACAAAGAATCCAAGCACCTGGATTTACTGGATAAGCAGAACTACTCATCAGCTGCTCATCAATTTCATATTGTCAATATAAGGCCTTCATAGCAAAATACAACTTTATCACAATTTATACATTTTATTGAACACCTGCTACAAAACTAGAGAGATTGATTTCAGTCCATCATCTCGGAAGACCAGTCAAAAAAGCCTCCCTTCAATCTGTCCAAGACTCCATTGATGCACCTTCTAGGCTCATGGCCGCAGCTGCGGTCATGAGGACAGCCTGGTTCCAGTCCTCGGGTCTTCCAAGGGAGGTGCAAAACACTGTGGAGGATCTCCCTTTTGAATGACCCAGCTCTTTAGTGAGAATATGGACTCCTTTCTCCACACACTTAATGATTCCAAGGCAATGTTGTGATCACTGGCGATTTATGCAACAAAAAGGCATTTAGACCTCAAAGGTCCAGGCCATTCCAGTACCCTCAGCACACCTTCTCTAGGCCTCAGAAACCCTTCAGGAGGAGATCCAAATAACAAAAAAAGAACTACTTTCCCCTACTTCTACTCAATCTGCCCCTCCTTCTAAGGGGCAGTTTTGGCACCAAGGTAGGGAGCATCAAGCAGTACATTCCATCAGATCCTTGGTTGTGCAATTACTCGACTTTTGAAGACTGACTGTCCCACTGCTTAGTTGCCTGGGAGCTCCTTACCTCAGACAAGTGGATACTGGAGATTGTCAAAGTGGGTTACTCTATCCACTTCCACTTTATCCCTCCTTGCCACCCATCCCTCTCTGTCCCTCTTCAGGGACCCCTCTTATAGGGTGACCAGATGTCCTGATTTTATAGGGTCAGTCCTGATTTTTGGGTCTTTTTCTTATATAGGATCCTATTACCTCCCACCCCTGTCCCAATTTTTCACATTTGCTGTCTGGTCACCCTACCCTCTTATGAAGAAATCTTAAGACAAAAGGTTCAATCCCTCCTCCTCCTGAAGGCATTAGAGCTGGTTCCACCAGAGTTCATCAGAAGAGGGTTCTATTTCAACTACTTTTGACAAGAGACAGAGAGTGTAAACTAATCTCCAACATCAGGAACTTGAACAGTTATGCCATAGCACAACACTTCAGAATGGTTACACTAGATACCATCATTCCATCTCTAGATCTGGGAAACTGGTTTGTAGCCCTCAATTTACAGGATGCCTACTTTCTTGTGGCCATCACCCTTCCCACAAACATTCCCTATGCTTTATATTAAGAACAGATCACTATCAATATTGAGTTCTCTCCTTTGAGTTCTCCACAACTCCGAAGGTGTTTACAAAGGTCCTCTCAGTGGTAATGGCTTACCTCTATCAGTGGGGAATCTCAGTATTCCCATACCTAGCTGACTGGCTGCTCAGAAGCTGGTCACCTCAAGAGGTCCAGCTGGCAACACACAGAGGGTGCTAACATTATTCCAATATCTGGGCCTTCACATCAACCACAGAAAATCCACACTGACTTCAGATCAAAAGATAGACTTTATAGGAGCCACTTTAGACTTTATAGGCCCTGCATCAGCAAAAGCCTATCTACCCAAGGAGAGATTTTCCACCTTGTCCAGTCTAATCTCAACACTACAGTTCAGCCCACAAACAACTGTAAAAGTCTGCCTATAGCTCTTGGGTCATATGCCCACCTCCACATTTGTGACTCCTCTCACAAGACTGCACCTCATATGTCTCCAAATGTGGCTAAGAACAGTGTGTGCTCCAAAGAGACACAATCTATCCAAACATGTCACTAACTCAAAAGGTGTTGGACTCTTTTATGTGGTGGAAGGTTTTATGTGGTGGAAGGACACAAAGAGGTCCTGCATAGGAAATATATTTTCTCATCCCACATCATCAAAGATCCGCAGAACAGATGGCTCTCTGTTAGGATGGGGCACTCACATACAGGGTCCAAGGCAAATGGTCTCCACAGGAATCAGCACTCTATATCAACATTCTGGAGCTAAGGGTACGTTCATACTACCCGCCCGGATCGGCGGGTAGCAATCGACTTCTTGGAGTTCGATATATCGCGTCTCATCTAGACGTGATATATCGAACTCCGAATGCGCTCCCGTCGACTCCGGAACTCCACCACCGCGAACGGCGGTGGCGGAGTCGACGGGGGAGCCGCGGACGTCGATCCCGCGCCGTGAGGACGGGTAAGTAGTTCGAACTAAGGTAGTTCGACTTCAGCTACGCTATTCGCGTAGCTGAAGTTGCGTACCTTAGTTCGACCCCCCACCCCTAGTGTAGACCAGGCCTAAGAGTGGTATAATATGCATGACAGATATATCCTCCAAGATATACAGGGTCACTCAAGGTAATGCTGTACAACATAAGAACAGACATATTGGGTCAGACCAATGGTTCATCTAGCCCAGTATCCTGTCTTCTAACAGTGGCGAGTGCCGGATGCTTCAGAAGAACTGAACAAAACAGGCAATTATGAAGTGATCCATCCCCTGGCAAACAGAGTCTAGGGACACTCAGAGCATGGTGTTGCATCCCTGACCATTCTGGCTAATAGCTATTGATGGACCTATCCTCCATGAACTTATCTAGTTCTTTTTTGAACCCTGTTATAGTTTTGGCCTTCACAACATCCCTTGGCAATGAGTTCTACAGATTGACTGTGTGTTGTGTGAAGAAGTGCTTCCTTTTGTTTGTTTTAAACCTGCTGCCTATTAATTTCATTGAGTGGTCACTAGTTCTTGTGATATATGAAGGAGTAAATAACATTTCCTTATTCGCTTTCTCCACACCAGTCAAAATTTTATAGACTTCTATCATATCCCCTCTTGGTTTTTTTTTTCTAAGCTGAAAAGTCCTAGTCCTTTTAATCTCTCCTCATACAGAAGCTTTTCCATACCCCTAAATCATTTTTGTACCTTTTCCAGTCCTAATATATCTTTTTTGAGATGGGGTGACCAGATCTGCATGCGGTATTCAAGATGTGGGCGTATCATGGATTTATATAGAGGCATTATTTTGTCATATCTATCCCTTTCCTAATGGTTCCTAACATTCTGTTAGCTTTTTTTAACTGCTGCATATTAAGTGGGTGTTTTCAGAGAACTATCCACAATGACTCAAAGATCTCTTTCTTGAGTGGTAACAGCTAATTTAGGCCCCTTCATTGTGTGTGTATAGCTGGAATTATGTTTTCCAATGTGCATTACTTTACATTTATCTACACTGAATTTCTCCTGCCCAGTCACCCAGTTTTGAGAGATCCCTTTGTAATTCTTCAGTCTGCTTTGGACTTAATATCTTGAGTTAGCAAGGCAGCAATGTATTACATCAACCTCCAGAGCAGAGCAAGATCACAATCCTTTTGCACAGAGCCACTAAGGCCCTGGAACTGGTGTATTTCCCATAAAATAAAGGTATCAGCTATCTTCTGGGCCTCCAGAATTGCAGACTACCTGAGCAGACACTTCTGGCAAGATCACAGATGGGAGCTCAAAGACTCTGTCTTCCAATGTATCTGCCAGACCTGGGATCTACCACAAGTAGAACTATTCGCCACCTAGAACAATGCGTAATATAAGAACTAGGGGTCACCAAATGAAATTAATGGGCAGCAAGTTTCAAACAAATAAAAGCAAGTTCTTCTTCACACAGCACACAGTCAACCTGTGGAACTCCTTGCCTGAGGAGGTTGTGAAGGCTAGGACTATAACAGGGTTTAAAAGAGAACTGGATAAATTCATGGTGGTTAAGTCCATTAATGGCTATTAGCCAGGATGGGTAAGGAATGGTGTCCCTAGCCTCTGTTTGTGAGAGGGTAGAGATGGATGGCAGGAGAGAGATCACTTGATCATTACCTGTTAGGTTCACTCCCTCTGGGGCACCTGGAATTGAGGACTGTTGGTAGACAGGATACTGGGCTGGCTGGACATTTGGTCTGACCCAGTATGGCCATTCTTATGTTCTTAATGCAAAATGTTGTGTGTTCTGCTCCAGAGAAGGTTATGGATCCAACTCTATGGGGGATGCTCTGATAACATCATATCCCCGCACTATAGGCGCTGACTCCGTGGGTTCTCCAGGGCTGGAGCACCCATGGGAAAAAAACGGTGGGTGCTGAGCAACCACCAGCAGCCCCTCTATCCACTCCTCTGCACCCCACAGCGCTGCCCACCTACCGGCAGGCCCTGCAGATCAGCACCTCACCCTCCCTCCCTGCGCCTCCTGCCTGCCACAATCAGCTGTTTCACGGCGTGCAGGAGGCTGGGAGCAAGTGGGGAGGAGTGAGGACCTGGCACTTGGGGGAGGGGGGTGGAACTGGGCAGGAAGAGGCAGGGCAGTGAGTGGAGCGGGAGAGGGAAGAGGTGGGGCATTGGTGGGACAGGGCCAAGAAAAGGCAAAGCAGGGTGAGGCCTGGAGGGAAGGAGTGGAGTGGGGGCAGGGTTTGGGGCAGAGCTGGAGGTCGAGCACCCCCTCACACTTTGGAAAGTCACCCCCTGTGCCCCACACCCTGATTTATCCTTATCCAACTCTAATGCTGATACTCAAGACCCTCCTCAAGCTGTGACCTATGACTTCCTATCCCAAAGGATCTCTTGACACAGAACTCAATGACTCTCATCCATCCTAACCCCTCCCCCCTCAATCTCAGAGCATGGCTCTTGAGCATGGAGTCAGCCTGTTCAGAAGCGGGTCAGTTGGTCCATTTATCCAAGGGAAAGCTCAGTATCCACAAGACCTACTCCAAAAGTGGATATGTTCTCACTCCTGGTGCTCTCTTCCTCCCAAACCTTGGAAGTCCCACATCCCAAGACACTGGATTACCTACTGCAATTAAAGACACAGAATCGGTCAATGAACTCTATCAGAGTACATTTGGGCCATCGTCACTACTTCCCATTCTCCCATTCATGGCTTTTCAGTCTTCGCTCACTCTTTCACAGCCAGATTCTTCAAGGGCCTATGCAATTTATTTTCTCCTGTTCAGAACCCAGCCCACACAGTGGGACCTCTCAACCTAATTCTTAATGCCCTGAGAAAACTCCCTTTCCAACTGATGGCTACAAGGTCTCTCCTCCACCTCTCCCTCAACTTCCTAATCACCATTACTTTAGCAAGATGAATGGGAGAGCTGGGAACACTCGTGGCTGATCCACCATATACCACCTTTTACCGGACAAAGTTGTATTATGTCCCCATCCTCATTTTCTCCCAAAGGTCTCCTCAGAATATCACATTAACGAGAAGATTTGCCTGCCAGTGTTCTATCAAAACCTCATGCCTCCAGAGAAGAATCAAGTCTTCATTTATTGGATATTAAAAGGGCCCTTGCCTTCTATCTGGACAGGACCAAGACTTTCTGAGTCTCTGTGTCATTCACATCTATAGCTCTACTGAAGAATGTTCCCATAACAGAAATCTGCAGGACTGCAACCTGGTCTTCTCTCTCTACTTTTGTCAAGCATTACCCCATCTTAACTGCTTCCACATATGACACCACCTTTGATGATTCAGTCCTCTGAACTGTTCTGGACCTATCTCCTCAGCACCCACCTCCTCATTGAGTTACTGCTTGAGAGTCTCTTAAGTTGGCACATCCCTACAGACATATACTTAAAGAAGGAGAAGAGGTTACTTACCTTTATATTAACTTGAGTTCTTCGAGATGTTTTGTCCCTATGGGTGTGCTACCTCCTGCCCTCTTCTTTCCTGTGGAGTCTCTGGTTTCACAGATGAGAAAGAATGGAGTGGCTTGCACCTCCCCTATATTCTCTCATTAGGAGCATAAAGCATTGCTCTGTGCAGGTGTGGGACCACAGGCGCTATTTTGCAGTTTCCAACTGCGAGCATGTGGGTGTGCACACATCCTGCAGTGGAGTACCAATAGGGACAAAACATCTCAAAGAACTTGTTACTTGAAAGGTAAGTAACAAAAGCATTAGTGATCTGGAGGATGGCGTAGATTGCACCCTCAGCAAGTTTGCAGATGACACTAAACTGGGAGGAGTGGTAGATATGTTGGAGGGTAGGGATAGGATACAGAAGGACCTAGACAAATTAGAGGATTGGGCCAAAAGAAATATGATGAGGTTTAACAAGGACAAGTGCAAAGTCCTGCACTTAGTACGGAAGAATCCCATGCACTGCTACAGACTAGGGACTGAATGGCTAGGCAGCAGTTCTGCAGAAAAGGACTTAGGGGTTACAGTGGATGAGAAGCTGGATATGAGTCAACAGTGTGCCCTTGTTGCCAGGAAGGCTAACGGCATTTTGGGCTGTATAAGTAGGAGTGTGATCATTCCCCTCTATTTGATAGGTGGTGAGGCCTCATCTGGAGTCCTGTGTCCAGTTTTGGGCCCCACACTACAAGAAGGATGTGGAAAAATTGGAAAGAGTCTAACGGAGGGCAACAAAAATGATTAGGGGGCTGGAGCACATGACTTATGAGGAGAGGCTGAGGGAACTGGGATTGTTTAGTCTGCAGAAGAGAAGAATGAGGAGGGGGTTTGATAGCTGCTTTCAACTACCTGAAAGGGGGTTCCAAAGAGGATGGAGCTCATCTGTTCTCAGTGATGGCAGATGATAGAACAAGAAGTAATGGTCTCAAGTTGCAGTGGGGGAGGTTTAGGTTGGATGTTAGGAAAAACTTTTTCACTGGGAGGGTGGTGAAGCACTGGAATGGGTTACCTAGGGAGGTGGTGGAATCTCCTTCCTTAATGGTTTTTAAAGTCATGCTTAACAAAGCCCTGGCTGGGATGATTTAGGTGGGGATTGGCCCTGCTTTGAGCAGGGGGTTGGACTAGATGATCTCCTGAGGTCCCTTCCAACCCTGATATTCTATGATTCTATGAAGTAACCTCTCCTTTCAGGTACTTAAATACAAAACTTTGAAGGGAAAGGGAGGCCTTTGCTTGCAACTCTCAAACATTTTCATGGACAACTTCAAGCTTGTTCATAGGTACCTTTAATGGAATGAACTTTTATAATTTTTTTACTTGCAAATAAGTGCTCAAGAAATATGTAGCAGTCATCACCAGGGTGAACAGATCAAGAAGCCTCAATGTATCTGATTCACTGGTCAGAGACTCTCAAAGGCACTAAAAACAGTTCAAGTTATTCTTCAGAGCCATTTTTTGGAAAGTTTACCCCAAATTGCTTTACTTATAAAGTTTTGATCGAATTTTGAGAGAGAAATGTATTGAATTTCTATAAATGCCTGCTAAGTGAAAGATACCGTATGTTATTTAAAAGGCTACTATAGGTGCAAAACTCTTTGCAGGTACTCATCTATGTGAACAGACCCTTCCTGTTAAGAAAGTTGATGAAATCACCACATGATTTTAAATATGAGCCACATGCTTCCATGGGACTGACGAGATACTTATCTGTCAGTAAATCATATTTGATATGGATGGGCTTATTGATGAGAAATATTAAATTATTTAAAATATGGGAACATTACGGCTATGATTGCATAATTCTCTTAACAATTATGTAAAGTAACGTAGACACTCTGAGAGAAAGGATGCTAATTTTGGCTGTGACACAGCTATCTATGTATAAATCAGATGCAACAGAAGAGGAGAGTTGCTCTGTGAGGGCCAGGCAGGTGATTTACATGTGGATTCAGAGAGATTGTAGTAGTGTTTGAGAGAGGAAATGGAAATCAAACCTGCTTGCCCAAGAAAACGGAGTTTGTCACATCTCAAAATCAGACACCACCACACACACTACTGTTCTTTTTTGGTACAATGCCTGGGGGCCATGCTAAATTCCTCATTACTCTTGGATATGCAAGTTGCTACAGGAACTAGTAGTATTGTGTCTCATGTTAGCTGAAGGGGGTGGAGTGTTCAGTTTTCAACACCTTTGCCCAGCCAGGAAGATGCACCATTTTCTCACAGATGAAGACCTAGCTACATCAATTCACAGTTGCATCCCCTCCAGCTTGGACTATCTCCTGGATTTGAATCCAAGAGCTGCAAAGAGCCTGAAGTTGTTGCAGCTTGTAGCAGCAGGCATATAAGCAACGATGTTTGATGCAGACATCTCACACCTGTATTTTGTTAGCTCCACTTCAGGTACAAGTTTCCCCATGAGAGAAGATGAAAGAGAGAACAAGCTACATGTGACAGATGTCGCTTAATTCACTTCTTGAAGGCACTCAGCTACTATGCATATGAGCAATATGAGAACCTGACTAAGTGTGTCAAAATATCCAGAAACTGTTTTTATGAGATTTCTGTCCCAATCAAAGGCAGACCTCCCACAAAAAAAGCTTGCTATCCTGAAAGTAAAAGAGAGACTTAACAGATTTGTAGCCCATCTATGTAGACCCAGGAGGTTCATATAATAATGTCAAGTAACCTTTTGAGGTTTCACCATCACTAGTAAAAACCTAGAGCTAGATCATACTATCAACCTTTGAGCAGAAATTTCTATTGATCTGGTCTAAGCACTGGGTGCCAAGGTCATGGTATGCTTGTATGGAAATATTAATTGAAAAAAACACACCTTAGAATCATAGAATCATAGAATTCAAGATCAGAAGGGACCATTATGATCATCTAGTCTGACCTCCTGCAAGATGCAGGCCACATAAGCCGCTCCACCCACTCCTTTAGCAAGCGACCCCTGCCCCATGCTTCGGAGGAAGGTGAAAAACCTCCAGGGCCACTGCCAATCTTCCCTGGAGGAAAATTCCTTCCCGACCCCAAATATGGTGGTCAGCTGAACCCCGAGCATGCGGGCAAGACTCTCCAGCTATACCCTCTTGAAAAATGTTATATCATATCATTGACCCATTGTACTATTTACTTCAGTGTGGCCCTTAATTGACCTATTGACTAAGCCTGTTATCCTATCATACCATCTCCTCCATAAACTTATCTAGCTTAATCTTAAAGTCATGGAGGTCCTTCGCCCCCACTGTTTCCCTCGGTAGGCTGTTCCAGTATTGCACTCCCCTGATGGTTAGAAACCTTCGTCTAATTTCAAGCCTGAATTTCCTGACTGACAATTTATATCCGTTTGTCCTCGTGTCCACATTAGCACTGAGCTGAAATAATTCCTCTCCTTCCCTGGTATTTATCCCTCTGATATATTTAAAGAGTGCAATCATATCTCCTCTTATCCTTCTTTTGGTTAAGGAAAACAAACCGAGCTCCTCAAGTCTCCTTTCATACGACAGGCCTTCCATTCCTCGGATCATTCTAGTGGCCCTTCTTTGTACCCGTTCCAGTTTGAATTCATCCTTCTTAAACATGGGAGACCAAAACTGCACACAATACTCCAAATGAGGTCTCACCAACGCCTTATATAACGGGACTAGCACCTCCTTATGCCTACTAGAAATACCTCGCCTAATGCATCCCAAGACCGCATTAGCTTTTTTAACGGCCACATCACATTGCCTACTCATAGTCATCCTACGATCAACCAGGACTCCTAGGTCCTTCTCCTCCTCCGTTACTTCCAACTGGTGCGTCCCCAGCTTATAACTAAAATTCATGTTAGTCATCCCTAAATGCATAACCTTACACTTTTCACTATTGAATTTCATCCTGTTACTAATACTCCAGTTTACAAGGTCATCCAAATCTCCCTGGAGGATATCCCGATCCTTTTCCGAATTGGCAATACCTCCCAACTTGGTGTCATCCGCAAACTTTATCAGCCCACTCCTACTCTTGGTTCCCAGGTCAGCAATAAATAGATTGAATAAAATCGGACCCAAAACCGAACCTTGAGGAACTCCACTGGTAACCCCCCTCCAACCTGACAGTTCCCCCTTCAATACGACCCTCTGCAGTCTCCCCTTTAACCAGCTCCTTATCCACCTCTGGATTTTCATTTCGATCCCCATCTTTTCCAATTTAACCAGTAATTCCTCATGCGGTACCGTATCAAATGCCTTACTGAAATCCAGATATATTAGATCCACCGCATTTCCCTTGTCTAAAAAATCTGTTACTTTCTCAAAGAAGGAGATCAGGTTGGTTTGGCACGATCTACCTTTCGTAAATCCATGCTGTAATCTATCCCAGTTGCCATCGGCCTCATGCTTCGGAACCACTCTCTCTTTTAAGATTTTTTCCATGACTTTGCATATTACAGATGTTAAACTAACAGGCCTGTAGTTACCCGGGTCACTTTTTTTCCCCTTCTTGAATATAGGAAATACATTCGCTAATCTCCAGTCAAACGGTACAATCCCCGAATTTAGAGATTTATTAAAAATTATCGCTAACGGGCTAGCAATATCACTCGCCAATTCCCTTAATATTCTAGGATGAAGATTATCCGGGCCCCCCGATTTACTTCCGTTAAGCTGTTCAAGTTTGGCTTTTACCTCAGATACCGTAATGTCTACCCCCATATTTTCATTCCCATCGGTCCCTCTATCACTATTCCTTAGCCCTTCATTAGCCTCATTAAAGACCGAGGCAAAATATTCGTTCAGTTATAGTGCCATGCCAAGATTATCCCTAATCTCCACTCCGTTTAAAGTTTTAAGTTTTAACCTTGTAATGACTTATTTTGGCAATTAATATAATTAGCTTAGTTACCTAAAATCTGAATGATTTTTCTAATCTCATACAATGCTATGTTATCTATGCATCAATATCTTTGTGAGACTGCACAGGAGATAGGGATTGTTCTCTAGGGTAGCTTCCAACAATTGCAACAATGTAAGACAGAGAACTGTGTCAGGTTAGGTAAAGATGGGACACAAAAATACACAATCTCTCAGGGCTTGTCTACACTACAAAATTGGGTCGACATAGTTTAGATCGACCTACCGCCACTACAGTAATTCAGTTGGCTGTTGGTATCCACATTGCCCTCCTTCTGCTGGCGGTGCATGTCCTCACTAGGAGCGCTTGCACTGACCGAAGCAGAGCATTATGGGGCACTGACAGCTGTGGGGCACTGACAGCCATGCAGGGTTCACAGCTGGAGCCCCCCCTCCCGCCTGCCCTACGGGGACAGCGCATGCTGTCTGTTTTTTTTTTAAGGAATGGATCAAGGTGGCAGATGGGCTTCTCATTGTCGCAGCTGTGGTTGACTTGACTAAGCTATTTGTATTTGCTTCAATTTCTTTTTTTGTGTCTTTCTTAACTAACAGTGCTGCTAGCATATGGCCTTTGTAAATGCTGGGTGCTACAGTATAGTCTGTCTTGCAATTCAACTGATTATCTAGAGAGGAAGGATGCTCTTGTTGTTAAAGCAAAAGACAGGGAGAGCTGGATTCACAAAGGGATTTATGTCCTTAAAGTGACAGGCACCTCACTCCAATATTTAGTCAATGTTGGCATTCACAAAAACTCTATTCAGCTGCTGCCTAACCCTGCAGGTGCCTAACTTTCTGCCGTTAAAGTCCTCTAGATACCTATGTTTTGGCAGATGGGCATGAATACAGTCAACTCAGTCCTGACCCCACCCAGCAGCTTGTGCCTGTATTATACCCAGGGCCCTTCGTTTTCAGTTTTTATTTTATTTTAATTTTTCCCAGGAATGTATCAGTGTTTATTGCCACAACATCAAAAACAGATGAGAACCAGTACAAAAAACTATTAATATTTTTTCTGGATCAATATTGGGGTTTGTTTTGGTGGATGGAAAGATGGGAAAAAGTATTCAGTAGATCAGTGGTTCTCAAACTGGGGGTCAGGACCCCAAAGTGGGTTGCGACTCCATTTTAATGGGGTTGCCAGGGCTGGTGTTTAGACTTGCTGGGGCCTGGGTCCAAAGCCTGAGCCCTGCCGCCTGGGACCAAAGCCCAAGCTGTATCCCCCAGGGCCAAAGCCCAAAGACTTCGGCCCTGGGGAGTGGGGCTGGGGCTTGGGCTTGAGCCCTGGGTGGCAGGACTTAAGTTACAGGCCCCCACCTGGGGCTGAAGCCCTTGGGCTTGGACTTTGACCCTCCCCACCCCAGGGCGGCAGGGCTCTGGCAGGCCCCAATCCCCCTTCCTGGGGTTGTGTAGTAATTTTTGTTGTCAGAAGGAGGTTGCGTTGCTGTGAAGTTTGAGAATCCCGGAAGTAGATTAATGCTTTGAATTCCATTCATCAATGTGGTTTGCTGCAAAACTAAAACAGAACTCAAAACACAATGCCACCTCTGAGTTTAAGAAAACAATACATATCTAATCCCCAAATAAAACTTTTCATTTGAATAAACAGTTTACTGTTGTAGACTTAGAACTATTAGCCTATAAATAGTTACATTTAATAATTGGGCCACGCCATTTGCAGCGCATACACTCAACTTCATCCTTTTCTCCTGTTTTTTTTTAAAAACTTTTAAATACTTGTGTTCTGAAATGTATTCTGATACAGATTTTCATTTTCTTCTCATTTTAGTTTCTCAAATCTTTAAACCGTTATCTGCTTGAAATGTGTATGTGGTAGGCGTGAGATTCATCAGTACGTTCAGATGCACATGCACTTCAGAACTTGGGCACGCGCTTGTTTGTTTATTGTGTGTATTTTCTAGACTAATACATAGCCTTACTTCAACAGGCAGCTTTGCATATACACACAGACTAATGTATTATCATAATACTTATAGCTCATGCAATATATTGTATTTTCCTAATAAAACAAGTTATTTTTATATATTTGAATGATACAAAAGTAGAGCAAAAAGCAGAAAAAACCTGAAAAATACTTTTTGTAAAACACAGGAATTTTCTGTAAAATCAGTTTAAACTGAAAATGAAGGGGCTTAATTATACCTAGGCCCTTGTGGGACCCTCAAACTAGGCATATCTTGCCTGCAGAGCCCAATCCAGTAAATGTGCTCAGAGGATGCTAACTCCCCATAAGATGACTTGGGGGCAGGGAGAAGGAGGAGGAATGAGTCCCTTATAACCTTTAGCTCAGTTGTTAAGGCACTTACCGGGGATGAGGGAGCTCCTGGTTCACGGCCCGCCTCTGCCTGATGCGGAGAAGGGATAAGAAAGTGGGTCTTGTTTATAATATTTATCCTAATTTGTAAATTCAACTGTGAAAAGTAAGTGAAAGTTCATAAGTGGTCACAATATCTCAAAACAACAAATGTTGCTGGCAAAAGGTGAAAAAGGAAAACAGAAAAGCTAAATTAGTACAAATAAAAAGGCCTATCACTGGCCAATGGGAGCTGCTCAGCTGGTGCTCTTGGCAGAGGCAGCACGCAGAGCTGCCTGGCCATGCCTCCACCTAGGAGCTGAAGGAGGGGGAGGTTGCTGCTTCCAGAAAGGTGCAGAGCCAGGTAGGAAGCCTGCCAGCCCCCCCAACACCCCCCCCAACTCCCAGCACCAGTGGGGTTCCCGGGCTGTGTGCCATCACTTCCCCTCCTCGTCCCCCCACCCAGCACCCACGGTGCCACTGAACCACTTCTCCCTCCCCCCAAGATTTAGTCAGGGATATATAGTACAAGTCATGGACAGGTCACGGGCCATGAATTTTTGTTTACTGCCAATGACCTGTCCATGACTTTTACTAAAAATACCCATGACTAAAATGTAGCCTTACTAATAAGATACCGTGCCATGCTTGTGTTTCTCCAGCAGGGGAGTTGCAAGCAAGAGTCAACACCAGAAACAGACACTGCATTTTCTCTCTTCACTGGTCCTTTCTCTCCCTCCTTGTCTTGTTTTGTCTTCTAAGAAATAGGATTCGATTTTAACAGCTCCAGCTCCAGCCCTTCCCTTTTCCCTAAAAAGAACAGTTACCTCTAAGGGCTGGTCTACACTAAGGGGAAAAATCGATATAAGATACGCAACTTCAGCTACGTGAATAATGTAGCTGAAGTCGAAGTATCTTATATCGATAACTTACCCGTCCTCACGGCGCGGGATCGATGTCCGGGGCTCTCCATGTCGACGCCGCCACCGCCGTTTGCGGCGGTGGAGTTCCGGAATCGATAGAAGCGCGTTCGGGGATTGATATATCGCGTCTAGATGAGACGCGATATATCGATCCCTGAAAAATCGATCGCTACCCGCCGATACGGCGGGTAGTATAGACGTAGCCTAAAAGACAGTCAAGTAAAATTCTCTCCAGCTAAAGGGAACAAGAACAAGGGTTATATAGTCCATTGAAATTAATACAGTCTCTTAGCTCTCAGGTGAGTGCTCTAGCCGCTAGAATACAGAATATTCTGGTGTGGGTCTCTCTGAAACCCTCCTGTCTAAAACTTTCTTCTGTCTCTCTAAGTACAAGATCTATTAGTTTCTTAATGCATTCCAGGATGATGTTGCAAGTGATTTTCCCAGGCACTGAGAGTAATGCAGTTCTCTTCAGTTGTTGCAGTTGGTAAGCTCAGCCTTCTTTGGCAATTTTGCTAGTACGGCCTCTTCTCCCCAGGTTGGAGCCAAAATCACAAGGAAAGTCTGAAGGGCTATTTTGTCACTTGCTTTAAGTATCTCTCCAGGAATGTTGTTCTCTCCAGCTGCTCTCCCAGTTTTAAGTTTACTGATGTGCTTGCTAGCTTCTTTTATTGTAATACCTTCTAAATCAGTATCATGCTCTGGTGATAAGGCTTCGTTGTGTATTTCTAGTAGTTTCCTTGTGTCTGGTCTATTTCAAATAGCCTGAAAATGTTCTGCCCGTGTTTTCCTTTATTATTCTACTATACTAAGAGTCTTTCCATTGATGTCTTGAATAAGGCCTTCAGTACTGCTAGTTTTCTCTTAGCTGTTAGTGTCATTTTACAGATATATAATACAATCCCCCAGCCCATACAATTTACAATCTAGGCTGTATAAAATGTAATATGATGCCGCAAGAGATGAAATTATGGCAATGGAAAGGGAGAATGTTATTCTCTCCAGCTGCTCTCCCAGTTTTAAGTTTACTGATGTGCTTGCTAAGGGAGAGAGACTTACACATAAGTGTTATTCTTCTTCTTAATTAATACTTGACATGTTTCCTACATGGCATGGATTATCCCAGGGTGTGTTCTTCCGCAAACTATTTCCTTTGATGAGACAAATTACTTTTCCCCAGTTTCTACACACACAAAATTATGTGGGAAAACCTGTTTTATTTTCCCAAAAACAAATAAAAACAATCGGTGTGGTGTATGAACATGGCTCTACTCCTCACAAGAACAAAATACATTTAAAAAAATTAATTTTCATTTAAACCTTTCTTTCAGACTTCAGGTACCAAATTTTTAAGAACTTCAGGCTTCAAAGTTGGATCAGCACAGGCAACAGAAGTGATGTACTGGATTTTCACCCAATTTATACATTTTCATCTGAACTGTCAGGATGAAATTATACAATTTAAAATAATCCATAAAGGATTGCACTTTTCCCTTATTCACTAAAATTTAAAGCATCAACTGATTTCTTTCTTAAAGATGATTTGTGCACAGTACAGGCATAAGTTAAAAAGAGAAAGGCATTTAAAAAAAGGGGGAATCTGCCTTCTTTACCTAGACCAGAAGGTGGTGCTCACCCTCCATGGCTAGTGCATGTTACATGAGTAAAGAATTATAAAGAGACCAACATGAATGGAATGTGACTCAGGGGTACTAATTTTAATCTGGAGTCAAGACTCTTTGTAGCAATTTTGTCAAAATATTTGCACTGATTCTTTAAATGACTTGTGATAAATATTTCAGTGCATTTGAAACCTTTTCATCTGCTTTGGAAATGGTCAGCAAAAACAAAGGGACTCTTTGTGTTGTCTGTAACCTGATGAAAGGTTTTGAAGAACTCTTTACCACCCCAAATCTTCTGGAGCGAGAATATTCTTAAATCCCTTGTTGGGTTCTCTTGTTTGCCAATGGGGCCTTTACACTTAAATCTCTGGCTGCATTTGCAACTTTTAGGCCTGGTCTATGCCACATAATTTTACAGCTAATAAACACGTTTGCTAACACATTTTAACTAACTTGTTGACCATGATTTGTCCTGATCTACCATGTTCAGCATCAAGTCATGTAACATGACTGTTGGCAGCTGCTGTATTCGGATACAGTATAATCTTATAGCCTACAGCAGGCCCCAGAAAGAAGGTGAAAAGTAATTGATCTAGGATTCCCTATTCATGCAGAAACTTTTAATGTATGCTTGGCTTATGAGGCCAATATTATATAAAAAAGGGTGGTCCAATTCTTCATGTGAAAGTTCCAGGAACCAAGCTTTAACTTTGCAGTTGATCTTTTTGAACTATAAAATATTCAGTATGAACCAATGAGCGTGAATCTCTAGTAAAACGTAGAACTAGGTGACTAATAAGCCCCAAGCACTGGTCAGAGGAAATGTGTGGTGGAAATGCCAAATTAAATCACAGGTAGTTAATCCTTGAAGAAGGAAACAATTTAATTTGCATTTTTAAAAGCAGGTGTGGTTTTCTATTCTTCTTCTCCCTTTCCCCTGCCACCCTACAAGAAACCCCCCCCCCCCATCCTTGGCAATGGAAAAGCTCCTGTTTTGACAGTACATGAGTGAGAAACATTAGTTTGGGTCTACTAATGTATTTGTCACCCCATAATTGAAAAGTGTCCAAGAAACACAGTGTCTTGCTTTCTAAGGGGTTATGCTCTAATCCTTAATGCTCCTGCCAGGTTTTTTCTTAACTTCGTAAACCTCCCCACCCCCCCAAAAAAGAGGAAAAGTGGCCATACAGCAACACTCACTGCTGCCTGTTTACAGCCTCAGCCTGACTCAAGCTTTAGGTGGAAAATCAGCTTTGAGAAGGAGGGGGGAACCTGCCAGTGTTTGAGCGCGTTAGCTTGTTACTGTGGGAAAAAGAGACTGAAGACCTCAAAACAGATTAAAATCCTGGGGCCTGATTTGGGTTAGAGAAAATTCATCTGCAAGAATGATTTTAGTGGCATTAAGATTCATTGACTTGTGTAAATGAAGTTAAGGGTTTTTTTGTTTTTTTTATTTAAATACTTTCCCATGGGGTTAACCATTCACTGTGCAAAGTTAGACCAAACTGCATGCAGCCCTACTGTTGCTGAGCCAGTAGCAGGGTTTGTCCACAGGAGGCATTGAACGTTTGCTACAGTTCTGGAGACTTTTAATCACTGGTTTGACAGGGAGGTGGGTGTAGTTTGAGAAGCAGTAGATTAGCTCTCCTCCCCCATCTCACCCTATTCTGAATCCAGACTTTCAATGCAATGCTTGTGTTCTTATTGCATTGATCCCTCACAAAGGGTCGCAATTCTGATTGGTCAGAGCAGCTTCTGTATTAAGAGATCAGAGCTGGCTTTCTCCCCAGCTTCCGAGGATGGATTTGGTGTCAAGGGCAAGGAAAGGCAGCTGATGCAGACTGTGTGGTGCCACCACCCACACACCTGTTCACTCTGCAGAAAGTGTTACTGGCCTCAGGTGCGGTGCCTTTCCCTGGAAGAGTCCTCAGAGTGCACAAATCTCATCCCCACTCACCAGGCCTAAGGTAATTCCTCTGCAGAACAGTCCTTACCCAGACCATTATCAGAGCTCCCCTCATTCCACTGCAAATAACTCCATTTAGTTATAGGACTTTGAAGTCTACTTATTTAGAATTCCCAGTTTAGGAAACTTTATAGCTTAGTTTAAACTAGAATGCAATACCAGGAGATTCAAGTAAATGCATCCCCACCCTCCTTCTTATGTTATGGCAACAAAATAAATCAAATGAAGACAGGTAATTTACAGTGGACAAGTACAGTACAACAAATGCCCTTGAGTAGTACTAGAGTGTATACATAAGAAATACCAAATCACACTCTGCTTTTAAAAATGTTGAGTCTCGTTACAGGCTTAAATTTCTTTCTGATGGAGAAAGAGTTAATGCTAGGACCAGCCAAAATTTAATCAGTAACACAGCAGTGATTTAGTTCAATTCTCAATAGTCATATGGAGAAGCTGCTGCAACTGATTAGAAAACCCATTTCATTGAGCTATTGCATGGAAGCATGTAAATTCCAGTGTGGAAAGGCAACAGTCACTTCATTATTCCAAATCACATGTTAACGCATCACCAACTTTTGCATTCAAAGCCTTTTGCAGAAATTAAGTGGTTGGGAGACTAATAGCCAGCCGCAACCCTTAATTCTGTGTAATTATTCTAAAAGCAAGTTACCAGATCTTGGGCAGCACTACTGGAGAACTGAAAGTGAGTCATCAACAAGGGGGTTGGGGGGGGGGGGAAATCAAACACCAAGGGAATTTCTTAGGACTAACCACTTTTGTGTATATTTCCAAACTGTTCCTCAATGGTGTCCGCTCTGTAATAATCCACAACTCTGGCAATTCCTTATACACTGTTTATAAGGTGATTGGCTAGAAGTATGGAACATACATTTAAATAAGATTTAGTCAAATTACAAGAATTAAAAATAGTAACATAGTAATTTTATTATTTATGTTCTACATACATTTGAACTCTTACTTTGTAAAATTATAACACCTCTGTCCCCAACAAACTGTTGGTCCCCAAGAATAAAGCAGGAAATCAATTCAATAAACACACTTGATTTATTTTGTATAAAAAAGGTTAAGTTTACAACTAAACTTTTATAAAAAGTTTAGCATGATTAAGTACATCATTACACTTTTTGCAGAAATGTACATTTCTGCCACTATACAAGAAAACTCTGATTAAAGAGTTCACAAGGTTTCACTCTCATATATATATATATATATATTTATATATAAATATATACACAGCATTCAATCCTAGGCTTGCGTCAAAAGGTCATTTCTGACCATGGACTTCCCTAAGAAACTGAACACTGGATCCTTCTGGTACTCACGCTCCACCTTTGGAAAAAAAGGCAAAGTCTGCTTGAAAATGGGCAATTCCTTGTGAGTTTATGTTTCACTCCCCATGCTGGGAATAGTATATAAAGGACACCTTCCGACTAGGGAAAGGGCATTTAAAAGTCTCTTCATAAATAGCTAAGATCAGTCCAAGTTGAGGGGGTGGAGAGAGATCTCAGTTTCTTTCTTCTGTCTTAGTTTTAAAAGGTCCATTTAATTAGATGTAGATTCCCCCTCCAGCAACAGCTGAAAAATAAGTTCAGCACCTCGAAAAAAAAATAAAAGAAAATCCTGTAGACATTTTCTTGTGGGGAAAAGAAGTCAGCAAACACCTGCAAAAGATTGAAAAGAGGAGTATTTAGGAGAATGCTAACAGGGCAGAGATCCGGACAGACTGGCGCCAGAGAGGAAGCCACAGTTTGAACATTTAACCAAACACTCAAAGATTGGGCAAACCCTGGCGTCCAGATGAAAAACACACATACACACCCCTCAAAAGCACAAATTAAACATTAAAATAACATACGTTCAGCAGGACGGGGGAGAAAGAGGATTCTCAGTCCAATCTCTATTTGGATCTCTGTAACTGCACTGCTCAGAGGCGCCAGTCTGCCTCTTACAGCAATTATTTGATTAAAAGCAGACACTTATTTAACTGATAGTGCAGACAACCCCACATCACAAAATTTAATAGATTATGCTAAAATCCTCAACTAAATCAGTCATTTCATCTGAAGGTTAGGGTTTTAGGAACAGATAATGACAGAATTTACATTATGTGGTAACATATTAAGTACAAAGGGACAGTATCAGAGCAAACAGTCTATACTATTTATTTGCAAAGGTGAAACTACACTTTCAGATGGGCTACCCCCAAATGAATTATTAGTGCAATTGTTATGGCTTGATTACTGGTTATAAAGGCATCCTCTGATAAACCTGTTACTTTTATTATAAATTAAAATGTGTCTTAAATCCAAGCCCATACACACATTTTCCTCCCCAAAATAAATTGTATTTTGCATTATATTTATTTGTTGAAAACCAAGAGCCACAAACACTCACCATTGAATTTAGCCACAAAGTGCTTTGCTGTCATTTGACATTAATTCTGAAGGGAATTCAGATGCCTGCAAAGAAGAAAAATAAAACAAAACAGCACAATGTTAAATATCTTAACAGCACAACAAAAAATACAAAATACTCTGAAGCATGAAGCTCATTCCATATGACATGTCACGATTTAGATTCACAATGGCAACCAGCAACTAGGGCTGCCTAGCAGTTGGGGCATTTTCATCTATTTCAATCTAAAATGATTAGTTTAGTTACAAAAAACCATGCAACTGTTTCTCATGCCAGTCACTCCCTATCATAAAAGATACATCACTAATACTGACTTCCTAACAGCAATGTCCATTATCATTATTAAGGTCCAATCTCAGACATTGCATATAGGCCATGAAGACAGCCAACAAGGAGGGAGAAAGCCAGCCAGGGCTAATGAGACAAAGTAGGTGAGGTAATATCTTTTATTCAACCAACTTCTGTTACTGAGAGATACAAGCTTTCAAGCTTACACAGCTCTTCTTCAGGCCAACACAGCTACAACAACACTGCGTACAGCCAGGGCTAAGACATTTACCTGTAATGACAAGATGCTGATGTCTGTGTTTAAGGTAGTCAGAGGAGTTCTGGAGGAAGGATTTGGTCCTGGTCTCTGGTGATGGAGGCTGACAATACTGGGGTGTGAGTCTAAAGCAATTTGCAGGTCCAGGATGTAGTCAATAACGTGCTGCAGGATTTCCATCTTGCTCACTTTCTTGTTCTGAGGGATGCTGGGCACTAGCTCTTTCAGTTTGGAGTAGCAGTCGTTCATGTTGTAAAGCAAACTCATAGGATCATCCATGGGGGTTTTGCTCCGGGATATTCCCAGGGTGTGTTCAGAGAGGCTGTTTTTCCTGACGGATCTCACAGGACTGAAAGCTTTCATGCTGGGAGACAGCCCGACTTCCAGGGTACCGAAAACACACACTAGGATCTCTCTGCCTGCTCGACTGTCTCCCTTCCTTTTCTTTCTCTAAGCAGCTGCCTGAGCTCAGAATGAAGCAGCAAGCTACCTCTACTTGCTTTTATAGTGCAGGCTCAGGAGCTGCCAAATCCAGCTAGTGCTTGCTGCCATTGGAGGCACCCAATGTGTCCATCAGGCGGGGAAACATTCTCACTGGTACAAAAAAAACTAAAAGAAGGTTCAGGCCTTCCGCATTCTGAGCCAATTGTAGGGAAGGGGGTGTGGCTATTCTAGGCACAGCTGAGGATAGTAAATACTGTACAGTAACTGCTGAGCCCTCCTGACTCATTTTACAAAGGCACTGAGAAAGGAATGAAATTGGCATTTTGCATTGTGGTTGCAAAGAGCCAGGTCTGATCACAGAGCTCTCAGCCCTCTCCAGTACAACAGACGATCCCCTAATATTTTCTTCTTCATTTTATAGAGCTAGCTTGGATAAAGTTGGAATGAAAAATGTTGCAAATTTAGGATCTGAAAATGAACTAGGCTTTGGGAGCATAAGCACATTATGAGCATTTGTATGTGTGGTGGGGTAGGAATGGACACACTATAAAGCATGCTAAGTGCAGAATACACCATGACCAGATAAAGTCTGCAGTTGTTACATGGTGTCAGTGAAGCCTGATACTTCCTGAAAGCCAATTTGAATTATAGTAACAAACAGGTCTTTCTTTTTTTAATATGGTTGCGTACATCAGCGGTCAGCTTCACTAATAAGCATTGTAAGCTGAAGCATTGCAGGAGTATAAGCATAAAAAAGTTAAGTAAATAAATGAACAAGAACAACTGGAACTTTTTCCTATAATGACAGAAAACTCAGCTACAGAGCTAATAGCTCAGGGCTTTAAAGGACTGAGAAGTCACTGCACTGTTAGCTTGCTGTCTCATAAATAGGATAGGGCTATTTTAAATGTTGCTATTAATTGGTGATCATTAGGCAAATATTGAAAGTTCATTTACACATATTACCTCTGAAAGGCTGCTGACCTGTAACCCACCAGTGCATGTGACGTTACTGTAATTAATTCTGCATAGACTGATTCTGGTGACAAATGAGAATACTTACTGTACTGTACTTTTGCATCTTTGCTTTTGCTGAAGCCAATGAAACACATCTTCCAGAAACATTACAAACATACAGTGATTATTTTGATGAGAGAAACAGTCTTTGAAATTTTCCTTTTGCCCAATTGCATTTTCCACATTTTGTCTTGCACTCAACTGCTGATTATCAGAACTAATTCCCACAGTGTCACAGACTACTCAAGGAAGACTAAAGCTATGAAATTGTAAACTTCTAGATATGGAAATTATATACGATATAAAATTATTGTATTGTAAATTGTTAAATTTTCCAACACACTAAGTTCTGTATTGCACAAAAACCACTTACACTACATTAATATATAGATGTAAAGTCAGTGTGGGTATTCGATAATTGTATTTAAGAAGACACACAAGTATTTGATTTATCCATGTTGTTGGGTCCTTGTTGCATAGCTACATCATACTTCATTTTGGGGGGGGGGGAAGGGATCATTATTGGGAACTGGAGGCAGAGCTCTATAGGGATCAATCAATATTTTCCTCCAATTAATGTTGCATTCCTTAGCTGGTGTTTGGGGAGGTCTCTGACAGGACATTTTGCTGACTGCAATACAAGCTTATTTGCCCCAGGGCTTTTATCTAGGGGTGTAGGCGGTGCTGAGCCTGACAGGAACACAATTCAATCATTTTGAAATGTGAAGGGTGAAAGTGAATCTCTCCATTCAATCTTACAGGAAGACAAGTACATTGTTTACGTACAATTAAAAGGCACAGTCAATAAAAACCTGTGTGGCAAATAATCAACAGCTTAATTAAAATAAACAAATACTGACTGCAACTCCAATCCTTCTAAAACACTAAATTAACAAAATCTCATTTATATTAAATCTGGTGATTTACTATCACAGATTTTACCCTACTGACTTGCTTGTATTTCTGTTCCACATGTGCCCCAGTGGAACGGGTTTTGTTTTGACACTATTATTGGTACAATAATAGCCAATATCAACAAATATCTTCATGTTTCTCTCATTATTTGCCATCCCTGGATAATGAAACAATGTTACAGAAACGTCCTCCTAGGCTTTTACAAAGGACTGGTTCATTCATAGCTGGTTTCGTATTTTCATACTGAATACTTGACACTTCACATTTTTAAAAATTTTGTTTTATAAAGCGGAGTTATATGAAGAGGGATTAACTAGATTAATTGATTCTGTGACCAAATCATCGCTATGCCATGTGTACTTTCTGCATGTAAAGTGGTGTTCAGAGCACACAAACGCCACTTCTGCCTGGGGACTCTTGATTTGTGTTTACACTCCGTCATTTTTTGGACAGATTTTAAGCCCTGTTTTGAAACTCTTTCACTCTTGAAAGATTTTACAATAGACAGACAGATCACTAAAACATTGAAACTCTCCCCACCCCTCCTGGCTAATCGTTGTAGTCCAAATTGTCCCAGCAGTTTTACACATAGCCCTGGATCTTATTTTCATATTGTGCAAAGGTGAACGGATTTTGTGCAGGGATTCTCAGAAAACTGGACCCCTTGAAACTGCTGTAGCATTTCCCCTAAGGATCTCAACGAACGTTGCAAACAGGACTGGATGACATTCCACGTGAGACTCCCTCAGCAATAGATGTCAGAGCCAAGCCTGTATCTGTGTCTCTATTCCCAACCTCAAAATGCTGCTGTTAACATCTGGAAGAAAAGTAAGCGAGCTCCTGTCACCCAAAGCGGTGCTCTACTGCTCCCCCCCCCACAACCCTGCAGTGGGGGGAAGGGTCTTTCCTAGTGCATGAGCCCCCCCCCCCGTCACTCCCACCGGGGGCGCCCCTCTCTCTAGTGCCCCGAGAGAGGGACCGCCCTGTAGCGAGCGGGGCTCCGGACCCCCAGCCTCTGGGGCGCGGAGAGGGGTGGAGCTCCCCGCTCTAGCGCCCGCACGGGAATTCCCCGCCTCGAGAGCCCCAGCTCGCCAGGCTCTCCCCGGCGGGCTCCCCAGGGAGCGGGGACCAGGCGGCGCAGCTCCAGCGCCGGGGGCCGGGCCGGACTGTGCGGCGCCAGCCCCGTGACATCACCCCTCGCAGCCTCCCCCCTCCTCCCCGGCCGGGCCCGGCGGCGGCGCCGCTCAGGCGGCTGCCATGGAGACCGGGGCTGAGCCCTGGGCTGGGGGAGGCTGCGGGGCCCGGCCTGGCGTTCCCGCCCGGGCGCACCTGCAGCGGGGGCACCCGGACACCCCCAGCTGAGCCCGCCTCCCGCCTCCTGGCCGCTGCGTGGGGCCCTGCAGCCCCAGGGAGCTGATGCTGAACGGGGGCCCTAGGCGGGGCGCCAGCCCCCGGCCCCACGCGGCTGCTCCCCCCGGCCCCGCAGGACATTCCCGCGGGGGGGCTCGTTCTGTGCCGAGCGCCCCCCCCCGCCGCGGCTCCAGCTGGCCGAGGCAGGGTCCTGCTGGATACCAGAGGCCGCCGCCGGATTGCATCCGGCAGCCTCACCCGCCGTGCCGCTGCCCTCCAAAGCGCCCACGGTCGTTAGCATTAGCTGGGCTGGTCCTTATCAGCGGAGACCTGAAACCCCTGCCCCGCTGGTCCTGCGTGTGAAACTGTCATGAGCTCAGAATGAGAAAGGCAAGAAACCGCTGCTCCTTCTCTGTGCGGAGATGTTTGCAAAGTTCCCGACCCTGTTCTCTCACCATGCACATTGTTGTGGTTTTCTAGGAAACAGCCTCTGGGTTACATAAGAATTCAGGTTGTTGCCTCCTGGGTTTGACGCTCACAAGAAGTCTTGGGAAAATGGAGTGCGGTGTCGGAAGCAGAGCCCGTTTATCGGCTCTTGGCTACCAGTCACTTATTTGCCTTATGATTAAGGAGCTTGAAAGTTTTCACACCCAAGACCCTGTGTTTGTAATAAAATGTATCTAAAAACCAACTAGAAATAGTATAAATGCCTTTAACTGCTGCATATTTGTGCCATCAGACTCTACTAAAATCTGTTGTTAATCCTGTCCCTTCTCCACCTTGTTGCCACAATCCAAAATACCAAAAAGAGTATGTTGGCTAAATATGTTTTGACATAGAGGTTTTCAGTGTACCTACCTCCCAAACCCAATTGCTTTCAACTGCCTGATCCTTTTTGTTTGTCTCGCCTTTTAGATCCATTCAAAGAATGCAGTTTTGGACTTTTGGGGGGAGTCGGACAGCCTGCATGCAAAATATTTAGTTACAAATTCTGTGAAGCGCACTGATCTTTAACAGCATTTTCTGCTTTTACAAAGATTTTCCTGTTACTTTGTTCCGGTCGCAAAATTTAAAAAAAAAACCAAAAACTTAAACTTGGGAGAGATAAGGTCTGGAAAACAATCTGGAATTGCCAGTCTGTTGGTGGGAGCTCTGCAGGGCTGGCGTCAGGAAGTCTGCGCCGCCTTCTATTACTGTTGATCCAGCTTTGTGCAGCTGCACTTAGTACAATTAGCTTGTAGAAACAATCCTGCTGTAGGCAGCCTCTTCCCTTCAAAGTGCTTTTCTATACTGATCCCCTCACATCATGATGCTGGAAATCAAGTCACAAGCTGACCACTGTTTGGCCAACATCATCTGTGGGAATTCATTAACCTCCATCTCAGCGATGCAACAAGAGATTGTTTGTCCAGAACCAAATTTACAGCTTAATATTATGATGTAGCCCATACAGGAAAAAACCTGTGTCCCATTTTTTGTTGTTGGCTATAACAAGAAACACATTGTGCTTACAGAGTGGGGAATGTAGCTGAAACCAAGCATAAGCCGGCTCCTGCTAAAACTTTGCCATCGAAGTGATTGTTTTTTGGTTAATCAGCCTGCAGTTTCCATAGAAGCAACTTATCCCCTCAATCATTTTGCTGGGTGCACTTTGCAAGCTCATTTCCCGTCTGAGTTTGCTCTGCTACTCTCAGATGCTGCTGCTGACACATTTCCTCCCCTTGCACTTTGCACCCACCTTATCCCTGCCCGAGATGCTCAGGGCTGATTGTGTCTAGAGGGGGGCGTTCAACGCAAACTGCAACTGCTGTGGGGGTTGGGATTGGCCCCCACCCCCCACACATACTTTCCGCTGCTTGATCAGATCTAGGCCATGCAATCACTGAACAGCAAACAGCCCCCCGCCCCCGTCTCCTTCCTATCCATCGCCTCAGTCCCAGATTGCAGGGACACCAACTGCTGCTCCTGCAAGCTCTTTGCCACGCGCCTGTCGTGTGCTGCTATGTGTAAACCTCACTGGTGGCTCACGCGACTCCACTTCCAGCAGCGGCCCCAGGAGGGGAGAGAGCAGGGGCGGAGAGTAACAGCAGGGAGGTGGGTGTGGGGAGCTGGCTACAGAGCATGGTGGAATAGCTGCAGTTGTGGGTTGAATCAGCAGGAGGAGGAGGCTGCTGCATGGGGAGGGCCAGCAACAGACTGCAAAGATCCCCTTCATCCATTTCTCCAGCCACTGTCTTGACAAGGGATCCATCAATCACCCCAGTGCCCTGAGGACGTTTGCGCCTAAACTCTGGCCTGGCCCCAAACACCCTGCACATCCCGGGGACATTCGGGACTAAAATCCCCAGCCCTAATGTCCTCACGCACTCCCAGGGATGTTCGTGATCAAACACCCCATTTCCAACGCTCCTATCTGCCCCCTGGGGACATTCATGATTAACTCTCCTTTTCCCAATGTCCCCACATCCCCTGGGGAATGTTCATGATTGAACAGCCCCACGTGCAGTGGGGATGTTGGTGCCTGAATCCCAGTTCCCAATGCCCCTGTACATCCCCAGGAATGTTTGTGCTCAAATCCTAGTTCCCAACACCCCTGTATACCCTCAGGAATTTTCATGCTTAAACCCTGGGTCCCAGCACCCTAAGGGACATTTGTGCCTGATCCGTGGTTCCCACCATCCCTGTGAACCCCCGAGGATGTTCAGGCTTGAACCCTGGTTGCCATTGCCTCCAGAGATGTTTGTGCCTGAACGCCACTTCCAACCCTCTTCCCTGTGCAACCTGGAACCTCAGTTGCAACCTGTCCCCATCCTCACTCACTCCAGGGACATTTGAATCCAAACCCCAGACCTATGTGCCTGGGGACGGGCTTCTTTAACATAGAACTGTGCCATCTGCAAAGGGCTATTGTTATCTTGATGGTACTTGAAAGGTGATGCTGCAAAATCCTTTTACGTGCTAGTTCTGCTTGAAATAGTAAATGTTAATTGTTCAAGGTGTCCTGTATAGGCTCTTGCTTATCTAGTGACTTGAAAGTAAACACATCTCTTTCTTTTTGAATCCTGTTCTCTCTGTGTGTTCAGTCCTGCTGAGGTAATTTGACATTTTAATTAGATTAAGTCACGTCTTTGCCAAGTAAAAGTTTAGTTGCATGTGATTATACTGACCCAATTAAATGACCCCATAACTATTATGGTTGTGCTGAAATCTGGAACCAGTCAGATCCCCCATTGTCGCAGGAATAATATTATCTTATGGATCAGAACATATTTACAGCTGAATATCACATATGTCATAATTAGCTATTCATTTGGATCCTAATTTTGCACCCATAGCAGCTCTCAAGAAAATAAATCAAGGGAGTGTAGCATAAAATTACTTACAATGCATGGTATGAAACAGAGATATGCCAAGGAGAAAAGAAAGCTACAGGCTCTTTCTGAGGGTGTATGTATACAGCAGCTGGGAGATGTAATTTCCACATGCTAGCTCTGTTCAAGCTAGCCCTAAAAATAGCACTGTGGCCACAGTGACTCAGGAGGAGTGGCTCGTGCGAGCTGCTTGAGTGCAATCCCACCTGACTGTTTGTGTAGGTATTTTCCGGGTTAGATCCCTAGTGAAGAAGGGCCACAAAATTCCAATTTTAATTTCTCTTGAAATTGGCTTATTGCAAGAAGCCCTTGAAAATCTGCTCCGGGTGCTTCTTTGCAAAAATGCCAACCTTCATTCATTTTAGGGGTAAGGTGCATTTGCATAAAGCGCCATGAAGATTTCAGCTACATAGCGGAGGAGCAAGAGCTATGCCATCATAGAATCGTAGGATTGGAAGGGACCGTGAGAGGTCATCTGGTCCAGTCCCCTGCACTCATGGCAGGACTAAGTATTATCTAGATCATGCCTGATAGGTGTAACTTGCTCTTAACAATGTCCAATGATGAAAATTCCCACTCTCCCTAGGCAATTTATTCCATTGCTTAACCACCCTGACAGTTAGGAAGTGTTTCCTAATGTCCAGCCTAAACCTCCCTTGCTGCAGTTTAACCCCATTGCTTCTTGTCCTTTCTTCAGAGGTTAAGGAGAACAGTGGAGCTGTGACATAATGGTCTCAGAGTGGATCTGTGCCATAATTGTTGGGGAACTCATTTTGCTGGAATTGTAGCTCTCCGTTTTGACTGGAATCTATCAGCTCAGTAATGGAGAGCAATCTAATATAAACCAAGTGTGACACTGAAATGATTATTAGAGCATCACCCACAGCGTTCTGGGTGTTTTCCAAATGTGTACTAAAACAGAGTGTAACATTTTCAAAATTGCCCAAGTGATTTAGGAGTCTAAGTTCCATTTTCAAAAATGAAGATAGATTTTCAAGGGTAGTTAGGAGCCTAAAGAATTCTAATGCTCATTGAAATCAATGCACATTAGCTGATTAGGCACTTTTAAAAATCCCTCTAGGCATCTTTCTGTAGGTGCCTAAATACCTGTAAAACCTGTCTCCACTTTTGAAAATGGGACTTACGTCTCTACAAATTGTGACCCTGGTCCCAGCCTCTAAGAGATGACAAGGTAATTCTCATGTTTCAGCAAGCTACGGTATTGAACGTTGGTAACATGTTCATTCTAAGGTGCTGTGTGCTGTACAGGAGAAATTCCAGATACGTACCCTGACCTTTCCATTAGAGACCAACAAAAGGTCATTGGTCCTTCTTACCAGAGTTCAACTATTCAAGTTCCTTTTAGAGCTAGTTTTAAGTTTGTTTATTATGAGCCATGGATTATAGAAAAATCAAACTGACCACATTTTATATGTATTTTTATAATTTACTATTTCTGTCACTGATCACCAGACAGTCATCAGTCTAGTAATTTTCAAAAATTGTCACACTCTTTGTAGGTAGGCAGTAGACTTCCAACTGGGAGAAATTAAAGTAATCTGAGGTCACCTGTTTCATTGTTCAGGTTTCAGCTAACTATATTGTTGGTGAGTGAGTCTGCTAAAGAGACTGATGTCAATAGCTCCAAAGTGTGGAATGCTGTGCACATACCTTGTAGAACCCCATCTACCCCTATTAATGAAACTGTGAAAGTAAACACATATGCTCAATGTGTGAAATTTGGTGACACCTGTGTAGCATGTCATGCCATTACAGCTAGTGGAATTGAACTCAAAATTGAATTATTTCAGGCTTGAACTGTTTCAAGCAGAGATGGCGGTGAGAGAACTTTAAAGGGATCCAAGAGCTTCTTTAGAATATTCTGGGCCAAAAGTCATAAGAGCTGATTTATAGCAGCTGAGGCTGTGACTCATGATGATCAGAAGCTAAACCCTTTTGCAACTGTTTATTGTCTGCCTCCTCCCTTTTATAGTCCTCTGCTTTCTTTTCACCGTCTTCCTTTTCCCTCTGTAACCTGTATCATGCCCAGATCATGGGCCCATTCTACCTATCACAGTGTTGGTAATTCTCAAGATTTTATTGCAGGTCTTGTGATGTTTAGTGTTTTTTTCGTAAAGCCCCAGCTCCTGGAGTCACGAGAATCTAAGTTTTAATTAATTAAAAATAGGTAAGTTTCTAGCCCTTGCGGTTGTGGAGAAAAGCTGGAAAATGTGACCCAAGGGTAACCTAAAGGCACAAATATCATAAGGCAAAGAAAAAGAGCCCAACATTTATTTTATTTTAGACTCTTGTGATTTTCAAACCAACCTCATGAGTTTTTGGACCCCAACTCAGGTTGAGTGGTTGGTGTTGGCAAAACTACTTTCCATGTCCGTCCCGTTTGTATTTCTGTGGTTGTTTTTCCACCTCTTCAGTGCTGATAGCAGAATTGTTCTTGGTGCAGAGTAACTGTGAGAAAATTAAAATTCCACTTGTTTCCACCAAAAGGTGAAAATGAAATGAGGGACTAAACAGAAGAGACTGCACCTGTTAAACATGATCTAATGTTTATGGCTTTCATACCTAAACCATATCAGGCAAGGTGTGTGAAGAAAACAAACTGTTTTTCTGGTAATAAATTCCCATGATTTGCTGGGTAAATTAAGGCAGGATCCAAGGATCGATAAATCTAGGCCCCAGAATGGAAAAGCGAGGATCCACAAAGTTTGGATCTCTGGTGGGGGCCACTGCCAGAGAGAGAAGGGAGAAGCATTGCAAGGAAATGACAACTACATGGGTTTTTCTTGGACTTTATAGCTTCTTCCATTTGCTGACTCTGGCCTTGGCCACTCTTAGCAGTTGGGTTGTAGGTATGTTGTTAGGCTCTGTAATCTGTCCACACAAGAGAGAAGAGCAGGATGGACTCCCACTGCCTGCCAGCCCAGTGGAGTTGCTCAGTCTCTTGTATCAGCTAGTCATGAAAGAAGAGGATTCGGCCTGAAGTCAGAGTTCATGCCCCGCTCGAGTCACACTTAAGAGTCATCCCTTTGTTCTGAACTGAGGGAGGAGGATCTGAGTCAAGCTGCAGCCAGCCCAGCCTGCATATGACTGAAACGGGCATGTTAATCTGAACATGTGCAGGAATTCGTGTCTGTGCCTGCTGCTCTCAGCTTGAGCTATCCATCTGGGGACATGACAGAGAGGAGCACCACCAATCCACAGCAGCAAACAGAGTAACATGCTAAATGGAGGCACAGGAGGGGGAGGAATGGCCCCAGGGCTTGGAAAGCGGATGAAAAAGAGCAAGAATCAGGGCTCTAAGGAGGGACAGAGGAAGAAGGCCCTTCAGGGTTTGTGGGCAGAACTGGGGAAAGAGCCTTCAGGCCTTAGAGTGAGGAAAGAAGGGCTGATTGTCAGTGTTTATACTTGGGCCTTTTGGAGGGGACGCTGATGCTGTTCCCCTCCCCCCATATTTTTAGGCTTTTGCCATGTCATGTATATGTTTTTAGTTTTTTGACAGCACTGCTGGGGCTATTTGTGTTTGGTATGTTTTGCTGTTTGCAGTGGTGAAGCTGTGTTTTAGAGAGAGTTTTTTTCCAGGAAGAGAGGTGCCTTTTGCCTTCTCCATGAAAATCTTCCCAAACCTAGCTGAGTTTTAAGCATCTGGAAATGGCTGTTTGCACATGCTCAATAGAGACTTGTTAGAAGTCAGCAACTAAAGTCTCTGAAGAGTCTCTCTGCACTGAGCCTGCTTTAGCCCCAGGCTACAGGGAATGAGGGGGACTTTCTCTGCAATTGCTCATCCCAGCTGCTGGATGTTCAGTGGTAGTGGGCAATGGAATTGAGAGAGGGGACTCTCTCTGTTGTGCTCTTGGTGCTCCCTGGTTGGCCTTGAGGCAGTGTGAGGAAGAGAATGCAGCTCGAGGTGACAGCAGAGAGGTAAGGAGCAGGGATTGGGGGGGACTGCAAGAAAAGAAAGGAAAGGAAAAGAAAGGATGATATTGTGGCTTAGGCAATTGAATGACACTGTGGAAAATTGAATTTTAACCCTGCCTCTGCCACAGAGTCCCTAGGTGATGCTGGGTAAGTCACTTCAAACCAAACTATTTACAGATGACCACTAATTGTGCATTATGAGCCGTGCTTGAACATCTTAAGTGCTATAAAATGCTAAGGTCTCTGAACAATCAGGCCTCAGGTGTCTGAAGTTGGGTACCCAAAAGTAGTGGATACTTTTGGCAATTTTTTTCTTAATTTTTCAGTGCCTCTGTACCCTATCTGTAAAATGGGCATAATGTATCACCTTACCTTCCAGTAAGGTGTGTTGGGAAGTTAAATTCACTAGTGTTGTGAAGCAGTCAGATGCTACAATGATGAAAGCCATTGGAAAGCTGACATGGAAAATAATAATTCTGTATTCAACTGCTAAACTTCAACAGTTCAGGCTAAAAAATTTTAGATAAATCACCAACTGAATGTTGAAGATAAAATAGAAGCAGCAAAGAATCCTGTGGCACCTTATAGACTAACAGATGTTTTGCAGCATGAGCTTTCGTGGGTGAATACCCACTTCTTCGGATGCAAGCAGTGGAAATTTCCAGGGGCAGGTGTGTATATATAAGCAAGCAAGAAGCAAGCTAGAGATAATGAGGTTAGATCAATCAGGGAGGATGGGGCCCTGTTCCAGCAGCTGAGGTGTGAAAACCAAGGGAGGAGAAACTGGTTCTGTAATTGGCAAGCCATTCACAGTCTTTGTTTAGTCCTAAACTGATGGTGTTAAATTTGCATATGAACTGGAGCTCAGCAGTTTCTCTCTGGAGTCTGGTCCTAAAGTTTTTTTGCTGGAGGATGGCCACCTTAAAATCTGCTATTGTGTGGTCAGGGAGGTTGAAGTGTTCTCCTACAGGTTTTTGTATATTGCCATTCCTAATGTCTGATTTGTGTCCATTTATCCTTTTCCTTAGAGACTGTCCAGTTTGGCCGATGTACATAGCAGAGGGCATTGCTGGCATATGATGGCATATATTACATTGGTGGGCGTGCAGGTGAATGAACCGGTGATGGTGTGGCTGATCTGGTTAGGTCCTGTGATGGTGTTGCTGGTGTAGATATGTGGGCAGAGTTGGCATCGAGGTTTGTTGCATGGGTTGGTTCCTGAGCTAGAGTTACTATGGTGCGGTGTGCAGTTGCTGGTGAGAATATGCTTCAGGTTGGCAGGTTGTCTGTGGGCGAGGACTGGCCTGCCACCCAAGGCCTGTGAAAGTGAGGATCATTGTCCAGGATGGGTTGTAGATCCTGATGATGCGCTGGAGGGTTTGAGCTGGGGACTGTATGTGATGGCCAGTGGAGTCCTGTTGGTTTCTTTCTTGGGCTTGTCTTGCAGTAGGAGGCTTCTGGGTACACATCTGGCTCTGTTGATCTGTTTCCTTATTTCCTCATGTGGGTACTGTAGTCTTGAGAATGCTTGGTGGAGATTTTCTAAGTGTTGGTCTCTGTCTGCGGGTTAGAGCAGATACGGTTGTACCTCAGTGCTTGGCTGTAGACAATGGATCTTGTGGTGTGCCGGGATGGAAGCTGGAGGCATGAAGGTAGGCATAGCGGTCGGTAGGTTTCGGTATAGGGTGGTGTTAATGTGACCACCACTTATTTGCACCGTGGTGTCTAGGAAGTGGACCTCCCGTGTAGATAGGTCCAGGCTGAGGTTGATGGAGGGGTGGAAGCTGTTGAAATCATGGTGGAATTTTTCCAGAGTCTCCTTCCCATGGGTCCAGATGATGAAGATGTCATCAATGTAGCGTAGGTAGAGAAGGGGCGTGAGTGGACGGGAGCTGAGGAAGCGTTGTTCCAGGTCAGCCATAAAAATATTGGCATATTGTGGGGCCATGCGGGTGCCCATAGCGGTGCCACTGATCTGGAGATATATATTGTCATTAAATTTGAAATAGTTGTGTGTGAGGATAAAGGCACAGAGCTCAGCAACCAGTTGTGCTGTGGCATCATCAGGGATACTGTTCCTGACAGCTTGTATTCCATCAGTGTGTGGGATGTTTGTGTAGAGAGCCTCTACATCCATGGTGGCTAGGATGGTGTTCTCTGGAAGGTCACCAATGCATTGTAGTTTCCTCAGGAAATCAGTGGTGTCACGGAGATAGCTGGGAGTGCTGGTAACATAGGTAACATACACTAACACCAGAACAAATCAACATACCCTTAGAACCCCGACCAGGGTTATTCTATCTACTACCCAAGATCCACAAACCCGGAAATCCTGGACGCCCCATCATCTCTGGCATTGGAACTCTCACTGAAGGACTGTCTGGATATGTGGACTCTCTGCTCAGACCCTATGTTACCAGCACTCCCAGCTATCTCCGTGACACCACTGATTTCCTGAGGAAACTACAATGCATTGGTGACCTTCCAGAGAACACCATCCTAGCCACCATGGATGTAGAGGCTCTCTACACAAACATCCCACACACTGATGGAATACAAGCTGTCAGGAACAGTAACCCTGATGATGCCACAGCACAACTGGTTGCTGAGCTCTGTGCCTTTATCCTCACACACAACTATTTCAAATTTAATGACAATATATATCTCCAGATCAGTGGCACCGCTATGGGCACCCGCATGGCCCCACAATATGCCAATATTTTTATGGCTGACCTGGAACAACGCTTCCTCAGCTCCCGTCCACTCACGCCCTTCTCTACCTACGCTACATTGATGACATCTTCATCATCTGGACCCATGGGAAGGAGACTCTGGAAAAATTCCACCATGATTTCAACAGCTTCCACCCCTCCATCAACCTCAGCCTGGACCTATCTACACGGGAGGTCCACTTCCTAGACACCACGGTGCAAATAAGTGGTGGTCACATTAACACCACCCTATACCGAAAACCTACCGACCGCTATGCCTACCTTCATGCCTCCAGCTTCCATCCCGGGCACACCACAAGATCCATTGTCTACAACCAAGCACTGAGGTACAACCGTATCTGCTCTAACCCCGCAGACAGAGACCAACACTTAGAAAATCTCCACCAAGCATTCTCAAGACTACAGTACCCACATGAGGAAATAAGGAAACAGATCAACAGAGCCAGATGTGTACCCAGAAGCCTCCTACTGCAAGACAAGCCCAAGAAAGAAACCAACAGGACTCCACTGGCCATCACATACAGTCCCCAGCTCAAACCCCTCCAGCGCATCATCAGGATCTACAACCCATCCTGGACAATGATCCTTCACTTTCACAGGCCTTGGGTGGCAGGCCAGTCCTCGCCTACAGACAACCTGCCAACCTGAAGCATATTCTCACCAGCAACTGCACACCGCACCATAGTAACTCTAGCTCAGGAACCAACCCATGCAACAAACCTCGATGCCAACTCTGCCCACATATCTACACCAGCAACACCATCACAGGACCTAACCAGATCAGCCACACCATCACCGGTTCATTCACCTGCACGTCCACCAATGTAATATATGCCATCATATGCCAGCAATGCCCCTCTGCTATGTACATCGGCCAAACTGGACAGTCTCTAAGGAAAAGGATAAATGGACACAAATCAGACATTAGGAATGGCAATATACAAAAACCTGTAGGAGAACACTTCAACCTCCCTGACCACACAATAGCAGATTTTAAGGTGGCCATCCTCCAGCAAAAAAACTTTAGGACCAGACTCCAGAGAGAAACTGCTGAGCTCCAGTTCATATGCAAATTTAACACCATCAGTTTAGGACTAAACAAAGACTGTGAATGGCTTGCCAATTACAGAACCAGTTTCTCCTCCCTTGGTTTTCACACCTCAGCTGCTGGAACAGGGCCCCATCCTCCCTGATTGATCTAACCTCATTATCTCTAGCTTGCTTCTTGCTTGCTTATATATACACACCTGCCCCTGGAAATTTCCACTGCTTGCATCCGAAGAAGTGGGTATTCACCCACGAAAGCTCATGCTGCAAAACATCTGTTAGTCTATAAGGTGCCACAGGATTCTTTGCTGCTTCTACAGAACCAGACTAACACGGCTACCCCTCTGAAGATAAAATAAAATATTTAATAGCTGTCTATTCTGTGTACTGAATAAAGCAGGGGTCCTGCGGAAAAATAGCATGTGATAATGTAATTAAAGACTGTATCATAATGCATACATGTAAATAAGCCCTAAGTATAATGTGTGTATATGATGGAGTGTTCACCCCACGCCAGCCCTGAAAGGGTTAAGGAAGCTGAGAAATGGCCAATTAGTGTGATAGGCCCCACATGAGGGGATTAGTCTGGAGAAACAACCCCAGATTGGTGAAGCTCTGCTGAGCAGGTGGGGGCTGGGCTAGTATAAAGCCAGGAAGCTGGCAACAGAAATGGCTGTAGTGAGGAAGTCTGCAACAACTCTTTATGAATTAGGCCTGGTCTACACTGGTGAGTGGGGGAGGATCGATCTGTGTTACACAACTTCAGCTACGTGAATAACTTAACATACTTAAATCTACTTACCGCGGTGTTTTCATTGTGGTAAGTCGACAGCTGATGCTCTCCCATCAACTCCGCCTGCGCCTCTCGCCCTGGTAGAGTACCAGAGTCGACAGGAGAGCACTTGGCGGTCGATTTATTGATCTAGACTAGACACAATAAATCGACTCCCGCTGGATCGATCGTTGCCCATCAATTCAGCGGGTAATGTAGACAACCCCTTAGAGTGGGATGGAGGGAACCAGGAAAGGAGTAGGACCAGGACCCTGGGAACCTGGCCCTCAGGGAAGAGTGTACCCAGAAGAAAGAAGGGTGGAGAAGAAAGCCTGTGGGAGGTGGAATAGGATGCAGCCCAGGGAGAGAGCAGCAAAGGTGGGGACTGAGCAGACGTTAGCTGCATATTGTAGGATCCCTGGGCTGGGTAGTGGGCATTAGTAGTGGGCAGGCCTGGGTTCCCTGCCAGCCAGTGGTGGAGTGGCATTGCCCAGACAGTGGGTCCAGTGAGACTTTATATGCTGGGAGGGAAACCACATTTTAACCTGGCTGGAGGGCTGAGTTACAAAGAGGAAACTGCAACTCCCGGAGCCAGAGAAGGGCTGCAGAGCAAAAGAGAGGACAAGTGGTTGAGGCATCGGCTAGTCCCCAGAGCAGCCAGGAGGAGATGCCCTAGCAGGGAGTGTACTTCATGACAGGTATATTTGTAGAATTTTTAGTACCATGTAGCTTCTCTATAAAGTTTAATCTAATAAGTATTTGCAGATATTGTCTTTTGTTCAAATTACACAGTATGTAGGTTGGTCTTGATCTACTTTGATTTTATTGTAGTTTCATATGTTTCTCCACAGGTTAGGCTCTGTTTCAGGGGTCTTGATACAGACAATGGAATTCTGTTAAGGACAGGATCTGTTTGGGAAAACCTTTATGTATTTATTTATTTATTTTATTTGCATAAAGCAAGTTATCAAATGATCACTACAAGTGCTGGGCAGCAAAACCAAATTCCACTGACAGGTCTGGTTTTGCAGTAATGCTGGGTTTCCTATTTTAAACCATGTAAGTGTGATGTAATGCTCAGTGCTCTAGCATCTCTCCGTTTCCTGCAACTCCCTGTCTTAAATTTTAGTCTGGAAAAGGGAGTCTACAGTATCCTAGTTACCCACCATAACTCTTAGAGTGATGAGCTAAATCTTTGGGTTTAATAAACCCCATTGCACAGCTTGCACAATGGCCCTTCATCCACCTCTCTATGGAAGGGCCATTATGGGAGGGGCTGTGGATAGGTCAGGGGATGAGGCATGGGAACTGCATTTACAGAGCTCCATTGGCCCCAGCATCTGGCACATCTGGGGCCTGATCGAAAGCCAGTTAAGTTAGAGATTTTTTCCATTAATTTCAAAGGGTTTTGGATCAGGCCATAGGTGTGGAGGGGTGGTAGCTGCTGGCCCCTGGGTTTGATGATAATACAAATTATTATTAATAATAAAATAATAGCTGTGGGTGAGAGGAATTATGCAGAAGCTCTTCTCAGTGCTCCCAGGTTGGCGGGTGGATTACACCACTCAAACCCCTCCAGACTCCCCCGGACCAGAGATGAAATACTTGTGCTATATGTGCATTCTACCTTTAGACTGTAAATAGAGCAGAATACGCATTTTTATTTTTTGACTCGATGGTAATTTACTTTGAGTCTAAAATTAACAGATTAATAAGAATTTTATTCATAGGGACGCTTTGAAGCAACTTGGCAAGCAATATTGCCACCCTTGCTTTAAATCCCTGCACTAGCTTTCTCTTCTCTGCTCTATCCAAATAGAAGCTTCTTGTCCTTACTTTTAAGACCATTCATGATTGAGCCGTCCCTAATAGCACTATTACTTAGTCACATCGTTGAGCACTCTTTGCTCCCCTCCCCCTGCCCGCAATGCCAGCCTTTACTGCCTTAGTCTGCTTCACCCACAGACATCTTTGTGCTTTCCCCTGTGCTGCCCCCTAATGTATGGAACAAACTCCCTGGAAAAATCTTCACAGCTGCTCTCCTGTTCTTCAAATCCCTCCTTAAGATTCCCTTCTGCCATGATGCCTTTGGAACAGTGTTGATAACAGCTAGGCAGAAGGTGAGCGAAATCGTCTGTACAGGTAGCCGATGTGAAAACATGCTCCTATTTCTGCAATAGTGGTTCCTATGCCACCTCCCTTCCTGCAGCTGGTGCAGGGGGCATGGTTGAGAGAATGTGGTGAGGGTGTCCCCAGGGCATGATGTTCCCCAGCTGCCATTAGTAACTGATGCGGATGAGAGCAGCCACGAGGTTCGCCTGTTGTCATTTTCTTTCTCCCAGGCCTAAAACAATTATATCGACCTTCCTTCTGCCACCAAACAGTTCCTCCCTCATTTCACTCTGAATGAGTTCTGTGCAGCTGAAACTACATAGTGTGGATCTTATTAAATGTTATCACAGTCACACAATTTACACTCTTTTTTTGAATGCATATACAAATGCGCTTGCACCTTTCCCACATTTCTAACCAATTTGGGAAGATATTTTTTACACTTACAATTTCAGGGTTTTTTAAAAATAAAAACAGTGGGACTAAAAATAGAAGTATTGTTGTCAAAATGCAGCATAGCTTATTTGAGGCTCCCAAAGAACTCAGCATAAATAGACGTATTGTTGTCAAACTACAGCATAGCTTATTTGAATATTTGAGGCTCCCAAAGAACTCAGCAAATAGTCTTCTAACTTTGCAAAATAGGGTTTATTTCTGGGATGAGAACAAGTGTGAGAAATTTCTGCCCAGAAGGTAATGTATAAGCCAATGAATATAGACACTTAGAAAGACCATGCCATCTCGACCATAACTAAAGTAAACACACCTGATGAATAAGCATATATTGGCTCGAATAAGTAAAAAGTGTAAGACCAAACGTGGGCCATGCAGGATACAAAAGAATAGCCAAGTGAGTAAACACAAAGTGAAAAAAATCCTTAATTGTGAGGAATCACTGGCAATGGGAAACACCACTCAAGGAGCAGTTGAGCCTCCTTTCTAGCTAAAAGGAGAATCTGCCGGTTCTCTCAGTATTATTCTCATCTGAGGCAGGTCAGCGGCAGTCTGGTACATGTAACATGCAGTTCAAAGGCTGCTTTTCAAACCCAACAAGTTCAGCTTGCAACGCTTGTCAGATATACTATCATGCTGCATCTTGGCAATTTCTCTCATGCATAGATCTCCAGAAGGACCCCATGATATTTTCCTTTAGAGCTCTCCTGCAACAAAATCACTTGGAGCTGACCAGGCTGTGGGTGGTCATGTCTACCGGTGGAAGTGAGAGTATGGCCTACCTGTTAGAGCTGGGTCCAGGGTGGGCAGAGTCCAGGAATTGACCCAAGGGTAGGTATTGGAGGGAAAGAAATCATATGGCCAAGTTGTGGAGTAAACCAGAGTTGCAAGCCAGAGGCAGAGCTGGGGCTTGAAGCCAGAAGTCTGAAGCTGGAGGGGAGCAGGGACTGGAAGTGAGCTTGAGCAGGGCTGGAACAAAGCAGGACCAGGGACTGGAATGGGCTGGAGCATGGGCTGGAAAAGGGCAAGTGCAGCTGCAGGCATGGTACCTGTTGAGCTGCTGCTGATATGCTGTGTGGGGCCAGACTTATAAGCATGGCTGCTAAACCAGCAGATAATCAGGGGCTATGTCCACTTCATCAGTTCCATGGCAGTGCAGATGGTCTTATTGGTTACCTAACAGTGACATCTTACCTAATTGGTTACCTAACAGTGATCCTAGCTGGCCTGGTCCCTGGCAGCAACCCTCTCCTTTTGGTATTGCCTCCCACAAGACTTTGGGCTGGGTTTCTCAGGTCAGGCCCCGTGGAAAGTGTGCAGACAGTTCGGGACATGGACATATTCTGCAGGTTCCCACGAACACTCCTCTGGACCGTATCCCTCCCAGTCAATCAGATATTGGAATCTCTTGGACTTGGTGGGGTCCAGCAGATTCTGGACTCCACCATGTATTCCTCTTGGCCCTTCATGATTATTGGTGGATGGGGAAGAGTAGTGAAGTTTGGGAAGAAATTCTCAATGAAGAGTTCAGATGGGAGATGTGGTACATGAATGGAGCTTGATGGACTCTTGCAATTGCAGTTGAAAAGCTAGCAGATTACATTTTTCCATGATTGCAAATGGCCCCAAGTACTTGTGGTCCAGCTTCGCAGATGGATGGGTGAATCACAGATCTTGGGAAGCGTTCAGATTCGGGGTTGGCTGATGGTGTCGGTCAGCATGGATCTTGTATTCTGTCCTAGCCTCTTCCGACTGGTGCCTGAGTTCTCGTGTGTAGTGAGGTCAGCACTTCTGAGCATTGACAAGTTGAGGGGGATTTGGAGATGTTACCAAGGGTGAAACACATAATTAATGAAAAAAGAGGTCTGCTGGGTGGTAGCATGTGTGGAATTGTTGTAGGCAAATTCTGCATGGGAAATGAGTGCCAGCCAATTATCCTGATGGTGATTTAGGAAGCAGCTTAGGTACTACTCCAGGACCTGATTGACACTCACTGTCTGACCATTGCTACTAAGGTGGCAAAGTAGTTGTGGTGTGAGGTTTGATGCCCAGGAGGTGCAGAAATTCCCACCAAAAGTGGGAAACTAACTGGGACTCCTGGTCAGACACTACACTTGTGGGCAACCCATGAAGGCAAAATATGTTGTCTTTGAACGGATGAGCTGTTTCCTGCATTGTGAGGAGGCCACCAGATGTTATAAAATGCACCATCTTTGTTAGGAGATTAACTACAACTATAATTGTGGTGTACCCTTGAGAAGGTGGCAGCTCCATGATGAAGTCCATCAACACAATGGCTCATGGTGGAGTGAGCTAAGGCCTTAGAAGACCAACCAGTTTTGCACAAGGGTTTTTGGTCCTTCCGCAGAGGTCACAGGACTGCTACCGAAATGTGGAGGGCTGGCCACCAGAAACTCTGACACCAGGGCCTGCATCTTGAATTGACCAAAGTGACCAACTAGAGGAGCATCATAGCAGATTCATAGGACTTGCATTCATAGGATTGGCCAATGGCTACATAGATGCACCCCTTGTGATCCAGAATTCCTTCATGAAGAATGAAAGTCGAGGTAGTCTGGGCATTGTCATTGTTTAGGGCTTGGGAGATCTGAACTGGAAAGGGATCATGGGGCAGCAGGGAATGTATGGAGGGTAGCAGGTCTACTGAGGTGCTGAGCTGTCTTTGGGAATTCCAGGTTTTTATAGTCTGTGACGACTTGGATTGGGAACCTGCACCCTTCAGGAGATGCTACCATTCCTCGAAGGCTGCTGTGATGGCCAGTAGCTCTTTATTGGGAATGGCATAATTTTGTTCCACTGGGGTGAACTTGCATGAGTAAAAAAGGGGAAGGATGAAGCTGGCCACATGGGAGAGGACTGCTTCCAGCAGGAGGCATCCACTTTTACTGTAAATGGCCAGCCCAGGTTGCAGTGAATCAAAATGGGGGCTGTAATGACTTTCTGCTTTAGGCACTCAAAAGCCACTTGTGCCTCTGGGGTCCAACATACATGGGGACCCTTCTGCAGGAGGGCTGTGATTGGGGAGGCTATCCCTGAGATACCCTTGATGAACTGACTATAGAGATTGGCAAAGCGCAAAAAGCATTGCAGCTCTGGGAACCACCAAGTCAATGATGGCTGTCACTTTGTGTAGGTCCAGGGGGAGCCCTTCAGGGTAGATGATGTAGCTGAGAAACTTTACTGTGTCCTGGTCAAACTGGCACTTCTCTAGGTTGGCATACTGGCGGTGCTGGCGAAGCCTTTCTAAGAATGTCTGTATACGCTGTTTGTGCTGTGCTTGGTTGTGGGGAAAAATAAGGATGTCAATGAGATAGATGACAATAATGAACTGATCTAGTGTGTCCTGGGAAATGTCATTGATAAAGTGCTGGAAGGTCACGGGAGCATTACAGAGACCAAACAGCATGACTGGTTATTCCAGGAATCCATAGTGGGTGCAGAAGATGGTTTTCCACTCATCTCCTTCTTGCACCAGCACCAGATTATAGGCCCCATGGAGGTTTAACTTTGTAAAAATTTGGACAGAGTGTAATTGGTCTAGGAGTTTATGAATGAGGGGAAGTGGGTAATGGTTCCGAACCGTCACCTTATAGAGGGCCCAGGAATCAATGCAGGGCCTCAGTGAACATCCTTCTTTTTAACCAAGATGATCAGGGAGAGGTGGGTGGCCAGATAAATCCCTTCTGCAGATAGGACCTGGAGTTCTGCTTCAGAAAGGATGTATCTGCAGCCAAAGGGAATTTTGGAGCCTGGCTGAAGGTTAATTGGGCAGTTGTATTTGCTGTGTGGGGTCAGGGTGTCTGCATTTCCCTTGTCAAATACATCTGCAAGGTCATGGTACTTGTGAGGTATTTTTGCAGCAGACAGGGCAGTTGGGGTGCGCCCAACTCCTGTGGGCCTGTTCCTTCACAACAGGATTCCCCAAATGATGACACAATCTGTAGAGGATATCTGTTCTGTGTTTGGCCTTCGGAAGGCAGAATCATTAACAATATGGGGAGCAAAAATGCACTGTCCCTTTTGGCCAATGAATACAGGAATCATAGGCAGCAAGTCAGGTCATTCCCAGGATGACCCAAGAGTGGATGGCACGAATCAACCTGAACTGAAGAGTCACTCAGTGCCCTGAAGAGTAATGAGCCCTAAGGGGGTAGTCTGGTGAGTGACCTGCCCGAAGGCCAGGAGCAATACATCAGTGGGTTCCACCAAATCCGAGGAATTCTTAGCCACAGGATGGTCCATAAAATTACTTGAGACCGCTGAGTCGACCAGAGCCTCTAGCTGGAGGCCTGGGCTTATTGGGAGTAGGACTTGGTCCTGGACATCACCTGACAGTTCTTTCTCAGAAATGGTGAAAAATTCTAATAACTCCAAAAGCTGAACAGATTTCAATGAAACCTTCCAGAAAAAAATAATTTCTTGGCAATACAGGCCTTTTGGGGCAGGCTGTGATGCACACATAGACTCACACCTTCTTGTCTCCCCGATTTCTTAGGATTCTATCAATGTCAAGGCTTTTTAGATTGCATTTAAAAAGAAGTTTTTAGGCCTTTTCCTAGATTTTCCTGTATTTCCTTTAAAATGGAAAGCAGTTGCTAAGGCTGAAGGTCTATTATGGCTTTTTCCCTCCTAAAAATTGTGGTTTATTCATGGTGCTTCCTTTGCAGCTGCTCAGACACCCGGGCATCTTTGGCATTAGTGAATTTAATTTGTTTGTACTCCTTTATTATATTTTGCTTCCTTGGCATGTGTTCTATTTCTAATAAATTGGGAGAAAGGGATGGGATAGTTGTTTGGAGCACTTATGTTACAATACTGTTACAGATGGTGGGTGAAGAAAACAGAGAAAATTATCTAGCATTCACCAAAATATACACAAATCCCTTTGGTGTTGGAGAGCTTAGTGGCTGCCAGGCCTTTGCGTATGTGGAGAGTTTCCTTTGTTAAAGTGTTAGAAATGTTGCCAACCATTATCAAACCCTAGCACAAGTAACTGGGCTCTACTTCACCTGCAGCAGAGGAAGCTCTTAGCTCGAAGACTTTTTCTCTTTTGTATAAAATGGCAAACTCTTGATCATAGTGGTGTGATCAGTAGAAATATGGGTAAAGTTGCCTTTGTTTCTGAGATGAGACCAAGCCTGAGAAATTGTTAGGGACTATATATATATATATATATATATATATATATATATATATATATATATATATATATATATATTTAAATTTATGAAGAACTGAAAATAGAGATGTACCTCCTGATCCTGCAATGAATATTACATTGGCACAGGGATCTGCTTCCTTTGAAATCATTGCAGGAACGGGGGCTTTAGAAAGGAAGTGCCTCCTCTACGATTAACTATAGCATCATTAACAATGCACAGATCCTGATAATTTAGTAATACTTTATTACCATGACAGATTGTTCCTGCTGCAGATAACTAGGGGGCTCTGCATAGCAGCCGCAAGATGAGAAATTAGTACGTTTTTGAACTTCAAAACAAAGTACTGTAGCATCGCTCCTTTTTAAAATGCTTTACCAACTACTACTAAGTATGCTTTGTCCTGCCTCATCTTTAATGAATTTATAAAAGAATATATACAGTAGTCCTGAAATCCTTGCCAGTGCTTCATCTTGTTTTTCTTGGCATGGTGGTAGGGAATCAGGATTCTGAAGTTCATTGCTAATGAAGTACCTCATTTTAGAACCTGTTGCTGTTTTTTTTGTTTTTTGGGGTTTTTTTTTTGTTTTGTTTTTGCAGTATCTGAATTGGTTGTGCTATTATGCAGGGTCAAAAAAAAAGACACTGAGGAGACAAAACATAGACATGGCCAGTTAAAGATTTTTACTTCTAATTATTTTTTAATGTGGAAAGTATGGTGGGTAATTAATTATGATAATATATTTATTGCTTTATGGATCAGTAGATTATAATTCCATAAAAATTCTGTAATCATGTTTTCAATGGTTAGATAGTCAGGGAAAACAGTTCTTGGTTTGTATAAGAGAATACAGGTCACAAATATTATTGTGGGGCTGTTAATTGAGACGGAGACAGTTGAGCACTTTTGCTACCTTGGTAGCCAACTTTCTCAAAATGCAAAAATCGACACTGAGATCCAGCACAGGATCCAGTGCACAAGTGCTTCCTTTGGGAAATTGCTCTGATGCATTTTCACAGACTGTGACCTATGGCAGGACACCAAGATCCAGATCTATAAGACAGTTGTTGTTCCTACACTCCTATGGATGCGAAACCTGGGTGACCTATTGATAGCACATCAGAGTTTGGAGAGGTATCACCAATGATGCTTCCAGAAGATCCTTTGCGTCAAGTGGCAAGATCACTGCACTAATGCCAGCATCCTCGCTGAAGCCAATGTCACTAGTGTTGTGTATTTGGTTGTCATGGGTTTTGTTACTATGGCAACTGAGTTAGACTATTAAGGGATAGCTCAGCCGGTTTCAACCGGCTGGGTGAGCTCTCTGTTTCTGTAAATAAAATGGAGGTTTTGGTTAGCTGTCTGCTCTCTGGCCTCAAGTGATTGCTTCCTACACCGGCTGCCCCAAGGATATAACAACTAGCATTGAAGCAATGATCCTCATGCATCAACTTTGCCGGGCTGGACATTGTGTATGGATGCCAGACTCTCGCCTCACAAAACAAGTCCTCTACTCTCAGCTCGCCCATGGTCAGAGATCCTGTGGCAGTCAGGGGAAATGCTACAAAGACATACTGAAAGCGTGTCTTAAGAAAACTGATGTGGACACCACAAGCTGGGACGAGCACACCACCAACCGACCCCAATGGCGCCATATCCTCCATCAGACAGTGGCCTGCTTCGAGGAGAAGCACCTTGCCCTCGAAGCTGAGAAGAGAGAGAGGAGGAAGAGAAAAAGAAATAACTTTCTTCCAGCAGGCTGCTGGCCTGCCACAAAATGTCTGTACCTACTGCGGGCGGATTTGTGGATCCAGGATCAGACTCCTGAGTCATCTCAGGACCCATATGTAAATCCATGGTAGAGATCATCCTTGAAATTGAGGAATCACCAATCAATCAATCAATCAATCAGTTGAGACAGACAAAAGCCCTAGGTAGGGGCCTGAAGAGACACTGTGGTTTGAGGTAAACCTAAAGCTGAACTCCAGGTTGTAGCTAGAATGGAGGAGGAAAGGGTGAAGAGAAGCTTAAAACACTCACTCAGGAGTGAGCGGGAAAAAAAGAGTAATTAGACAGGAAGGATTCAAACTGATAGAAGTAAGAATTAGGGACTCTAGGGTCTTGCTACGTGTCCAAGCAACACTAGGCAGCTGATATTATTGACAACTGTGCTGAAATCAGCTAAGGCAAAGACAGTAGGTTCTTGGAAGTCAGGGTTGAGGGCGTGCTCTACTCCATTGAAGTCAATGGCACAGCTTCCACTGGTTTCAGTGAAGCAGTGGGTCCCTAGTGAAGAGAAGTAAAAGTAGAAGAGTAGTTTTCAAACTGTTACTTTCATACACTTTGTAATGTTTCATTTTAGACTTTGTAAAATGTAAAAAATAAGTGGTTGTGCTGGGGAAAGGTGCTGGGTTGGTGTGGGAATGGGCAGTTCTGTGATTATCCATAGGATTGGTACAGTATCGGTAGTGGCAGTGCAAGATCCCTCATGCCACTCTGCTAATGGGTGTCAAGCCTGACCACGTCTAGGGATGAGAGAAGGGTTCAGCTTCCCGGCGAAGTTAGTCTTTGCTTGTACTGAAGCTGCTAGCAAAGGTTCCAGTTGTGGTGACGATTGAGTTACTGTTGATCAGTAAGTGGAATGAGTCCACTAACTCATTCCACATATGCCACTGACCAGCTAGGAGATAGTGCCCATCTTCAGTCATTAAGAAACTGGAGCATTGAACCAGTGACCTAGAGGTAAAAGACTCTGTATTCCAGTTCCTGCCCAAATGATGTTCCTATTTATTGTCAGGGCCAGTTGGACAGGCAGAACTGCAGAGTCTCAATGTGTGGATGAGATGATGGTGTAGGGAGGAGGGGTTTATATTTATTAGGAACCGGGGAAACTTTTGGGAAAGGGGGAGCCTATACAGGAAGAATTGGCTTCCCTTAAACCAAAATGGAACCAGATTGCTGGCACTTAACATTAAAAAGGTCATAGAGCAGTTTTAAACTAAGGGCTGGGGGAAAGCCGACAGGTGCGGAAGAGCAAATGGTTTGGATATCCTTTAGGGGAGGATCTATTAATAGAGAATCTCTATGTCCTAGTGAGGATGAGAGGAAAATGATAAAATACAGGCAAGGTCTAATCAGAAAGAGTCAAATAAAAAAGAGTCCTATTCAATTACATTGTGTAATGGCAGACAGCTAAAAGGAGACAAGTTTTTAAAGTGCTTATATACCAATGCTCGAAGTCTAAATAATAAAATGGGTGAACTAGAGTACCGCGTATTAAATGAGAATATTGATATAATAGGCATCACAGAAACTTGGTGGAATGAGGATAATCAATGGGATACAGTAATACCAGGGTACAAAATATATCGGAAGGACAGAACAGGTAGTGCTGGCGGGGGAGGGGCACCATATGTGAAAGAAAGCGTAGAATCAAATGAAGTAAAAATCGTAAATGAATCAAACTGTACCATAGAATCTCTACGGATAGAAATTCCATGCTCTGATAATAAGAATATAGCGGTAGGGATATATTACCGACCACCTGACCAGAATGATGATAGTGACTGTGAAATGCTCAGGGAGATTAGAGAGGCTATTAAAATAAAAAACGCAGTAATAATAATGGGGGTTTAAATTATTACCATATTAACTGGGTACATGTCACCTCAGGATGAGATACAGAGATAAAGTTTCTTGACACCTTAAATGACTTCTTCTTGGAGCAGCTGGTCCTGGAACCCACCAGAGGAGAGGCAATTCTTGATTTAGTCCTAAGTGCATCACAGGATCTGGTCCAAGAGGTGAATATAGTTGGACCGCTTGGTAATAGTGACCATAATATAATTAAATTTAGTATCCCTGTGGCAGGAAAAACACCACAATGGCCCAACATTGTAGCATTTAATTTCTAAAGGGGAACTACACAAAAATGAGGAGGTTAGTTAAACAGAAATTAAAGAGTACAGTACCAAAAGTGAAATCTCTGCAAGCTGCATGGAAACTTTTTAAAGACACCATAGTAGAGGCTCAACTTAAATGTATAGCCCAAATTTAAAAACATAGTAAGAGAAGCAAATAGGAGTCACCGTGGCTAACCAACAAAGTAAAAGAAGCAGTGAGAGGCAAAAAGGCATCCTTTAAAAAGTGGAAGTTAAATCCTAGTGAGGAAAATAGAAAGGAGCGTAAACACTGAGAAATGAAGTGTAAAAATACAATTAGGAAGGCCAAAAAAGAATTTGAGGAACAGCTAGCCAAAGACTCAAAAAGTAATAGCATAAGTACATCAGAAGCAGGAAGCCTGCTAAACAGCCAGTGGGTCCACTGGACGATTGAGGTGCTAAAGGAGCACTCAAGGACGATAAGGCCATTGCGGAGAAACTAAATGAATTCTTTGCATTGGTCTTCATGGCTGAGGATGTGAGGGAGATTCCCGAACCCGAGCCATTCTTTTTAGGTGACAGATCTGAGGAACTGTCCCAGATTGAGGTATCATTAGAGGAGGTTTTGGAACAAATTGATAAACAGCAATAAATCTCCAGGACCGGATGGTTTGCACCCAAGAGTTCTGAAGGAATCATAGAATCATAGAATCATAGAATTCAAGATCAGAAGGGACCATTATGATCATCTAGTCTGACCTCCTGCAAGATGCAGGCCACATAAGCCGATCCACCCACTCCTTAGCAAGTGACCCCTGCCCCATGCTTCGGAGGAAGGCGAAAAACCTCCAGGGCCATTGCCAATCTTCCCTGGAGGAAAATTCCTTCCCGACCCCAAATATGGCGGTCAGCTGAACCCCGAGCATGCGGGAAAGACTCTCCAGCCAAACCCTCTGGAAAAGCTTATATCATACCAGGCACATAATTGACCTATTGACTAAGCCCGTTATCCTATCATACCATCCCCTCCATAAACTTATCTAGCTTAATCTTAAAGTCATGGAGGTCCTTCGCCCCCACTGTTTCCCTCGGTAGACTGTTCCAGTATTGCACTCCCCTGATGGTTAGAAACCTTCGTCTAATTTCAAGCCTGAATTTCCTGACTGACAGTTTATATCCGTTCGTCCTCGTGTCCACATTAGCACTGAGCTGAAATAATTCTTCTCCTTCCCTGGTATTTATCCCTCTGATATATTTAAAGAGTGTAATCATATCTCCTCTTATCCTTCTTTTGGTTAAGGAAAACAAACCGAGCTCCTCAAGTCTCCTTTCATACGAAAGGCCTTCCATTCCTCGGATCATTCTAGTGGCCCTTCTTTGTACCTGTTCTAGTTTGAATTCATCCTTCTTAAACATGGGAGACCAAAACTGCACACAATACTCCAAATGAGGTCTCACCAACGCCTTATATAACGGGACTAGCACCTCCTTATCCCTACTAGAAATACCTCGCCTAATGCAACCCAAGACCGCATTAGCTTTTTTAACGGCCACATCACATTGCCTACTCATAGTCATCTTGCGATCAACCAGGACTCCTAGGTCCTTCTCCTCCTCCGTTACTTCCAACTGGTGCGTCCCCAGCTTATAACTAAAGTTCTTGTTAGACATCCCTAAATGCATAACCTTACACTTCTCACTATTGAATTTCATCTTGTTACTAATACTCCAGTTTACAAGGTCATCTAAATCTCCCTGGAGAATATCCCGATCCTCTTCCGAATTGACAATACCCCCCAACTTGGTGTCATCCGCAAACTTTATCAGCCCACTCCTACTCTTGGTTCCCAGGTCAGCAATAAATAGATTGAATAAAATCGGACCCAAAACCGAGCCTTGAGGAACTCCACTGGTAACCCCCCTCCAACCGGACAGTTCCCCCTTCAATACTACCCTCTGCAGTCGCCCCTTGAACCAGCTCCTTATCCACCTCTGGATTTTCATTTCGATCCCCATCTTTTCCAATTTAACCAGTAATTCTTCATGCGGTACCGTATCAAACGCCTTACTGAAATCCAGATATATGAGATCCACCGCATTTCCCTTGTCTAAAAAATCTGTTACTCTCTCAAAGAAGGAGATCAAGTTGGTTTGGCACGATCTACCTTTCGTAAATCCATGCTGTAATCTATCCCAGTTGCCATCGGCCTCATGCTCCGGAACCACTCTCTCTTTTAAGATTTTTTCCATGACTTTGCATACTACAGATGTTAGACTAACAGGCCTATAATTCCCCGGGTCACTTTTTTTCCCCTTCTTGAATATAGGAACTACATTAGCTAATCTCCAGTCAGTCGGTACAATCCCCGAATTTAGGGATTTATTAAAGATTATCGCTAACGGGCTAGCAATATCCCTCGCCAATTCCCTTAATATTCTAGGATGAAGATTATCCGGGCCCTCCGATTTACTTCCGTTAAGCTGTTCAAGTTTGGCTTCTACCTCAGATACCGTAATGTCTACCCCCATATCTTCATTCCCATCGGTCCCTCTGAAGGAACTCAGATGTGAAATTGCAGAACTACTAACTGTAGACTCTAACCTATCAAGTAAATCAGCTTCTGTACCAGATGACTGGAGGGTAGATAATGTGACGCCAATTTTTAAAAAGGGCTCCAGAGGTGGTCCCAGCAATTACAGGCCTGTAAGCCTGACTTCAGTACCAGGCAAACCAGCTGAAACTATAATAAAGAACAATATTGTCAGACATATAGGTGAACATAGTTTGTTGAGGAAGAGTCAACATGGTTTTAGTAAAGGGAAATCATGCCTCACCAATCTACTAGAATTTTTGAGGGGGTCAACAAGCATGTGGACCAAGGGGATCCAGTGGATATAGTGTACTTAGATTTTCAGAAAGCCTTTGACAAGGTCCCTCACCAAAGGCTCTTATGCAAAGTAAGCTGCCATGGGATAAGCGGGATGGTGCTCTCCTGGATTGGTAACTGATTAAAAGATAGGAAACAAAGGGTAGGTATAAATGGTCAATTTTCAGAATGGAGAGAGGTAAATAATGGTGTCCCCCAGGGTAACCAGTCCTATTCAACATATTCATAAATGATCTGGAAAAAGGGGTAAACAGTGAGGTGGCAAAATATGCAGATGATACAAAATTACTAAAGATAGTTAAGACCCAGGCAGACTGTGAAGAACTACAAAAGGATCTCTCAAAACTGGGTGACTGGTCAACAAAATGGTAGATGAAATTCAATATCGATAAATGCAAAGTTATGCACATTGGAAAGCAGAATCCCAACTATACATATAAAATTATGGGGTCTAAATTAGATGTTACCACTCAAGAAGGAATAATTAAGAAAGGGATAGATAATAGGAGAAAAAATATCGTGTTGCCTCTCTATAAATCCCTGGTACTCCCACATCTTGAATACTGTGTGCAAATATGGTCGCCCCATCTCAAAAAAGATATATTGGAATTGGAAAAGGTTCAGCAAAGGGCAACAAAAATGATTAGGGGTATAGAACGGCTTCCATATGAGGAGAGATTAATAAGATGGGACTTTTCAGCTTGGAAAAGAGACGGTTGAGGGGAGATATGATTGAGGTCTATAAAATCATGACTGGTATAGAGAAAGTAAATAAGGAAGTGTTGTTTACTACGTCTCATAACATAAGAACTAGGGGTCACCAAATAAAATTAATAGGCAGCAGGTTTAAAACAAATAAAAGGACGTATTTCTTCACACAATGCACAGTCAACCTGTGGAACTCCTTGCCAGAGGATGCTGTGAAGGCCAAGACCATGACAGTGTTCAAAAAAGAACTAGATAAATTCATAGAGGATAGGTTCATCAATGGCTATTAGCCAGGATGGGCAGGAATGGTATCCTTAGCCTCTGTTTGCCAGAAGCTGGGAATGAGCGACAGGGGATGGATCACTTGATGATTACCTGTTCTGTTCATTCCTTCTGGGGCACCTGGCATTGGCCACTGTTGGAAGACAGGATACTGGACTAGATGGACCTTTGGTCTGGCCCAGTAGGACCATTCTTATGTACACAGGCTAAATTCTGACCCCTGTAATATGAGGCTAAGGAGTCAGCAGGCCCTAATGATTCATAGGGAGAAGGCTTTTTGGCTCCCTTGCTGTCTTGGTAAGCAGTCACTAAACCAGGGAGGCCACATCATGTACGGAAATGTCTGGGAAAGTACTGCTACTAATGGATGTGTTGGAAGGTGGAATCTTGGAATCCAGCTCCTTTTCCACCACCCCAGGGAGGAGGCAGGGCTGAGTGACTGGGGGACAGCTCTGTGGCTGCTGCTGAAAGAGGGGGTCCCTTGTCTAAATTAGAGTAGCGTTGCTTGGGTGCTGAGCATCACTGGTTGTGGAAGGAGGTCTGTGTTAGTGGAATGCCCTGGCCGGGATGAGACCCCTGACGTGTAGTAAGCCTTTACATGTACCTTTATTATGGTTAAGGCTATATGAGAGATGTGGAGATGCTATGTGATAATCTAAGAATACTAAGATGTAGTAATTTTATGACTACTGTATGTGACCTGGTCAGTGAGAGGAAATTATTGTATATTGGGTTATAAGACTTTCCCATATGAACGTTTTGATCTAGCTTAACAAAGGGCTGTGGACAAAACAAGCAGGGAAGCAACACAATAACTATATATAAGAAACCTCCTAGCAAATATTGGGGAGTCCATTACAATAGAGCCTCAGAGTTATGGGACTGGAGATTGTTTGTTTATAACTCTTGAATGTTCGTAACTCTGAACAAAATGTTATGGCTGTTCTTTCAAAAGTTTACAACTGAACATTGGCTTAATACAGTTTTGAAACTTTACTATGTAGAAGAAAAATGCTGCTTTTAACCATCTTAATTTAAATGAAATGCGCACAGAAACAGTTTCCTTACCTTGTCAAATCTTTTTTTAAACTTTCCCTTTATTTTTTTAGTAGTTTACATTTAACACAGGACTGTACTGTTTAGTATTTGCTTTTTTTTGGGGGGGGGGGGGTCTCTGCTGACTGATTTGTGCACTTCCGGTTCCAAATGAGGGGTGTGGTTGACCGGCCAGTTCCTAACTCTGGTGTTTGTAACTCTGAGGTTCTACTGTACAGGATGACACACTTTCAGGCAGCAGGCCATAGTGACACAACTCTTTTGCCAGTGCTGGTAATGAAGAGATCAAAAGAACAGTTAAAAAGTGAGGAGAAGAGGGTGGGGATCAATTCTCAGCAGGTGTCCAGGGAGACAAGCTGATACAGAGGCAGACTGCAGAGGGAATCTAAAGAAGTTGGGCGTTACTCAGGTTCATGGAATGGGTAAGCGTTAGGGAGAGACAAGCACGCATACAAACTGTTATATTGGTGTTAAGATCTGTTTTCTCTTAAATGCTTTGGTTCTATATAAATAATACTTTGCTTTAAGAAGGCTGTTTGGTCAATATATTAACCACTGGTCATTGCTTCTGGAGGGAGTGAACTGTAGCGTCTAAACCTTAATCAGGCCTGCTGAGGCAATCATGGTTAATGCCAGGGGACGGCAGCCCTGCTCTGGGAGTGGGAGAACCACAGGATTCCATCCTGAGACAGGTGACAACTCAAGGCCTGGGGGGATGCACTTGGTGACACCAGAAGGGGTCTGAGGTGCAGTTAGCCCAGTAAGTGTGATAGGCTGCACCAGGATTTCCATTTTAACAGGGGTGAGAAAGTCTGTCTTCTTGCTTAGAGTAACATTCTAAAATGTATGTTGTAGCAAGGGTTGCCAACCCTCCAGGATTGGCCTGGAGTCTCCAAGAATTAAAGATTTAATCTTTTAAATTAAAGATTATGTCATGTGATTAAATCTCCAGGAATACATCCAACAAAAATTGGCAACCCTAGTTGTAGCCCTACTGGACTTTTCTATAGCAGTTTGTGGTGAAAACAATATCATTTGAAGTTTGCTGTGACTGTTTACAAAGATATTATTTAATATTTATATTCTAATAGTGCCCAGAGGCCCACTTGGGATTAGAAGCTCATTGTACTAGGCATGAGACGAACACATACAAAGAGAAGGTCTTTGCCCCAAGGTGTTTATAATCTAAGTAATCTTAAAAATATGCCAAATTTGAAAAATGTTTAGAGATTTTTTTTTTGTTCCAGCATACTCCAGTAGTCACCAGAAAAATGAAAGTTCAGATACAAAAAGGCCATCCTGGTGGTGGGTCAACATCTCACTCCTTTGCTATGTAGAGGATCTGGGGTTTGTAATGAACTCTGAACTCCCTGCTGGCTGGACAGGAGGAGACACATTGTGCCATAGAGAGAACATGGTTAATTTGTTGAGGACAGTAATAGTTCCACTGCCACTCATATTCACTGCTGGTAGATTCTTGAAGGGTCATGAAGAAAAATTTTGGAGGAAGCCATATGTTCCATTGCCTAGGTTGAAAGGTTAACACTGCAGGCTATTAGTGATCTGCACCACATGCACTCCTATTAATAAGAACTTGAAACCTGAATAGATTTCTATGCTTTCTGATGAAGCACTCTGAGCAATGCTAGTTTTGCTATAGCAGCTGCTGTATTAGGGCCCAATTCTGGTTCCACTGAGGTCAATGGCAAAATTTCTTTTGAAAACTACTACATTGGGACTACAGTTAGGCCCTTACACAGCATAGCTTTGTGTTTGCAGAATGTGTCCTATGTTAATAATTAAAATTGCTCTTCTTTTTTTCATGTTACTAAGCTTCAGAGACTTTGAAAGCTAGGGCAGAGTTAAGTTGCCCAGACCAATTCTGTGTGACTTGGCAGTTGTCATTTTAATGAGCAGGTAAAACAATTACATCATGGGCCATGCTGTCTTTTGAGTAATCTAATCAAGATATATCTGTCAACCACAAATTAATATTTCCATATAAACAGAAACATTTTCTTCAAACTTGTCCTGATTTTATAAAAAGTAAAATAATAAAAACTATGCTGGTTAACCCTCCTTTTTGACCAACACACAATCAGCCATATACATAATCATCTGCAAATGACATTTGTTTTTATAAATCATGTGATATTTGCATAACTAGAATATCCTTATGAGAATGACTCTTAATTTTGAAATAAAAACTACCGTATATGATCATACCAAAACACTATATACATATACAGGGTATGTTATAAACATAAACTCACCCATATCTATACTTTTTCATATTTAGTTCAAATTAACCATAGTTTAAATCTATATATCAGAAGCTAGCAATTGTAGAACATTGATAAGGGAAGCTATGGGACACAAGGAGGAATCTATAGCCAGTAGAATTAAGGACAGTGAAGAGTTTTTTAAATATATTGGGAACAAAAAGAATCCTAAAAATGGTACTGGTCTGTTACTAGTTGCAAATGGTAAAATTATCAATAATAATGCAAAAAAGACAAAAGTGTTAAATAAATATTTCTGTTCTGTATCTGGGTGAAAACAGAAGTAGTTATATCATATGATAACTCTTGCCATTCCTCTAGTCTCTCAGGAGGATGGTAAACAGTAGCTATTAAAGTTAAACATTTTAAAATCAGCAGATCCAGGTAACTTCCATCCAAGAGTTTTAAAAGAGCTGGTAGAGGAGATCACTAGACAGCTAATGTTGATTGTCAATAAGTCTTGAAATACCAAGGAAGTTCCTGAAGAATGCAAATGTTGTGCCGATATTTAAAAAGGGTAAATAGGATGACCTGGGTAGTTACAGGCTTGTTAATCTGACATTGATCCCAGGCAAGATTATGGATTGGCTGATACAGGACTTGATAAATAAATAAATTGAAGGCGGTTAATGTAAATAATGCAAATCAACACGGGTTTATGGAAAATAGGTCCCATCACACTATCTTTTGTTGATGACATTACAAGTTTGGTTGATAAAGGTGTTGACATATTATACTTAGACTTCTGTAAGGCATTTGACTTGGTAGCACATCATACTTTAATTTTATATTGTTCTAATGTTTTAATCAATGTGACACACTTAATTGGATTAAAAATTGGTTAATTGATAGGTCTCAAAATGCAGTTGTAAATGGGGAATCCTCGTTGAAGAGGGGTGTCTCTGAAGGGGTGCTGCAGGGATCAATTCTTGTTAAATGTTAACATTTTTATTAATGACCTGGAAGAAAACAAAATCATCACTTATAGAGTTTGCAGAAGACACACAAAGTGGGGGACTGGTAAATAATGAAGAGGACACGTCACTGACAAAGTGAGCTGGATCGCTTGGTAAACTGGACTCAAACAAACAATATGCATTTTAGAATGGCTAAATGTTAATATGTACATCTAGGAGCAAAGAATATAGGCCATATTTACAAGATGGGGGGGCACTACCCTGGAAAGCAGTGACTTTGAAAAAAGATTTGGGGATCATGGAGGATAATCAGCTGAACATGAACTCCCAGTGTGATGCTGTGGCCAAAAGATCTAATGCCATCCTGGATGCATAAACAGGATAATCTCAAGTAGGAATAGAGAGGTTATTTTACCTCTATTTGGCACTGGTGTGACTGCTGCTGGAATACTGTTTCTGGTTCTGACATCAACAATTCAAGAAGGATGTTGATAAATTGCAGAGTTCAGAGAAGAACCACAAGAGTAATTAAAGGATTAGAAAAACATGCCTTTTAGTGATAGACTCAAAGAGCTCAATCTGTTTAGCTGAACAAAGAGAAGGTTAAGGAGTGACTTGATTACAGTGTATAAGTATCTAAATGGCAAACAAATATTTAATAATTGGCTCTTCAGTTTAATAGAGAAGGGTACAGAATGATCTACTAGCTGTAAGTTGAAGCTAGACAAATGGAAACTGGTGTAAATTTTTGACAGCAAGGATGATTAACTATTGGAAGACTTACCAAGGATCATGGTGAATTCTTCATCACTAACAATTTTTAAATCGATATTGGTTATTTTCCTAAAAGATCTGCTCTAGCAATTATTTTGGGGGAAATAGGGTGACCAGGTGTCCCGATTTTATAGGCTTAGTGTTATATAGGCGCCTAGTACCCCCCATCCCCTGTCCTGATTTTTCATACGTGCTGTCTGATCATCCTAGGGGGAAATTCTATGGCCTGTGTTTTGCAGGAGGTCAGACTAGATGATCACAATGGTCCCTTCTGGCCTTGGAATCTATGAAACTGATGAACAGATGGCAAGTGTTAGAACATAGCTGCTGTTAGTAAAATCTATTTGTAGCATTTTGGGGGGGCAAACAAGTTGTCCAGGGGACTGCAATTTTTGTTGTTAATTTAACATCTTTGCATAGTTTTAAAGCACTTTGTGTAAATAGCAGAACTGAAGTTCATCATCCTGTGTATCTAGAAGACACCACTAAATGCAATAATTGCATCATTTTTTTGAATGCAAATGAAAAAGAAAAACAACAATACATTCTTGAAAGTGAAGCCTGCAAGTTTATTTTGTCTTCCTGGTTGTGCAAGATCTCTGTTAACTATGTGTAAGGCATGATCGAGTAATAAAACATGCCAGACACTAAAAGGCAAAAACCTAGTTCACAGATGTTGTAATGTAAGGAGATAATTTTAGGGAGTGAATGGGGTGAAAAGGCTGGATTTGTTAGAGAGAGAGGATACCTATGGAGGCCTTTTCTATGAGCAATACCATGACTTCATTACCATGTCAATTCTGGGAAAGGGCTCTGATTTAACACAGCAGTTGGCTGGATCCATATGGAGCTGATGAACCTCTGAATGAATAGTGAATGGAAAAACTGCTGGAATCTGCCTTCAGCTTTGTTCCCAGGATAACCAATGTAAAAGGCCTAAAAGCAGTACTGCGCAGATGGTGTAACGAGGTAAAAATCTGCAGGATTTACCTTTTTTTTTTTATCCTACCCTGCATATTTTTTGTGTGTGTGTTTTAAATCCATATTTCAGTTTCCCCAACTCCATTTCTTTCAATGTCTTACTCACAATTTTTTTTACAAAATCAGCTTTTGGGAGGTAGAAATTAAACCAGAAAACACATGTAGCAGTAAACATTTATATAAAAATAAAATTTTAAATAGCCAGTTTTGTATGGTATTGAAGTAATTGAAAACATAATTATGAAATCATGAAAAAGGATAATTAAAAAGTCTGAAAAGTTTGGAATTACTTTCTCAATTCACCCTATGCTGTGGGAATATGCAGATGTTCACATTTACACAGTCATGTATGTCCACTACATGCCTTTATAGTCTGAAGCATCATCACAAGTGCCAATACAGTAAATCAAAAGACTCTCTGGCATTATCTAGTTTCCTTTCTGGCTTTAAAAGTTAGAACAGATGTCACAAGAGAGGACAAAATGGATTTTACCCACCGAGAGGAGCTTTTCTTGCCATCATTAATAGGAAGCTCCTTGAAATGCTAATGTACACAGTTTGTGTTGCCGGGTTTGCATAGAGATGGTGGGAAACAGCTCTGATCCCAACAAAACCTTTTGTTATTAATCAAGAAAAATCTGCTCTTCTGAAACAGCAAAGCGCTTGAAATGGTGTGGTTACATGCAATGTGGAGATCTCTATAGCAATGTCAATGAACAAAAATGTAATAACTGTTGAACAGTTCTACAGGATATGGCACATACAGCAATTTATTTTCAGTGATTTTGCATACACCTCTTACTTTCCTTTGTCAATACAGCCTGGCTATTTACAGTGAAAAGAACACAGGGTTCACTTTTCAGTTTATTTCTTCAGAACTGTCATTCTTTAAAATCTTGTTTCATTTCTTGGCAAATCTAAAGAAACAAGATTGGAAAAGCACTTTGAAAGGGCAAGCTTTTTTTTTTGTTGAAGAAATGAAGCAGGGAGACGGAGTTTGTCTGATTTAAGATATTTTGCTTGGTTAGTATATAGGATTATGGGATCTTATGAGCCATTTTGCTATACTTATGTACTGTCAAATATTAGGGTTTGGTTGTGCTTGCCTTGATAGCGGAGGAACTTAATAATTGTTAGTGACTTTCAAAGGAGTAGATTTGGACCCTTGCTTTGCGAAATATGAAGTTTTATGTCTTAAGAAATGTATATAAAATCCTACTTGGAAAAACTATTATCTGCTGCCAGTCTGTAGGTGTGCCAGTTTAGATAGTAGCCTTGTCAGAAGCATTTCTGCCCCAAAGTGAAGGGGGTAATGTGACATTAAGAATATGAGTTAAAGCTACAAGTGCAGAAATAGCCTGAATTAAGATGAAAACTCTGTGTTCAATATTCCCGTTCTTACTCACCAAGTAGTCCCACTGAAATCTCTAGGCCAGACTGTGATCATGGTTACACCAAATCAGTGGTTCTCAAACTTTTGTACTGGTGACCCCTTTCACAGAGCAAGCCTCTGAGTACGACCCCCCCCCTTATAAATTAAAAACACTTTTTAATATATTTAACACCATTATAAATGCTGGAGGCAAAGCAGGATTTTGGGTGGAGGCTGGCAGCTCGCGACCCCACATATAATTACCTCGTGACCCCCCAAGGGGTCCCGACCCCCAGTTTGAGAACCCCTACACCAAGTTCTCTCCCTTATGCAACCCGTTGCACCTAAATTCCACCACACACATTATACATCACATCACAAACATTGAACTGAGACTTCAATAACCAGGCACAAGTGTATTAATTAAGGATGAAGAGTTAGCCCAGAGTTTAATCCTTTTTTAATTTCCTTGATTTTGTGGCTCTAACGCAAATACTTAACACTGTAGCACCATGGATTGTTGTGATTTAATTTCTCTTGTACCTTTTAATGATGGTACTAAAAAATAAAGAACATAGTATCTGTTTCTTTATTATTATTATTATTATTATATTCCATGCAAGATGTTTGATGAGTTTTTCTGTTGTGTACAGAAGATACAATATATGTATTGAGATAGTTTTTTAAAATGTGTATTGTTTACTTGCTCATAGTTCTATCTGGTGATTGGAGGAAAGAAGATCTGGGGAAGGGGTGAATGGAAAGAGAGGATTGCGTGGAAATATATGGAGTAAAACTGAGCAAGAAGGATTGGAGTAGGGAGACTAAAGGGAAGAGGAGAAAGATAGCATTGGGAGGGAAAGAGACAAAAAGGGAGGAGGAGTTGTGTGTTTGGAAGTGTAGGGCACAGCGGCAGGAAAGCATTACTCCTCTCATTTCAGTTAAAAGAAGCAAAAGAGTTTCTATCATAAAGCGTGTTCTCATGCTCATAATGTCTTCATTTATTAGCTAGAATTTTTCTTGCTTGCTCTTTCCTTGTAGATCTATATGTTTTTAAGTTTTAGCAAAATCCTTCCAGCTATTATTATTATGATTATGATTATTATTATTTTTTACAATGGGTAAAATTCCTTTCCCATTAGGGGAAAATTTTTAACCATGCTTTAAAAAAATTACTCACAAAGTCAACATACAAAAACCACTGCAAGTTGAAACTTGGCTGGACATAGCACTTATGGAGAGTGATAGTTATTGTTTGTTTGTTTATATTACCCATAGCACCCAGAGGCCCATTGTGCAAGGCACTGCATACATGCACCTGTATACTCTGTCCCTAGAGATTACACTCCAAGAAGATAAGTGGCGTTTGGACAATTGTATGAAGCATCAAATATACAGAGTTCTTATATATGTTTGCTTTTTAATATATTATATATTGCCAATTCTTGTGATTTTTACCATGAGTCTTTCATTATAAAGCTCCAGCTTTTAGAGGCAAGTGATTACGTGAGAATTTCAGTTTTCATTAAAAAAACAAAAACAACAACAACAAAACCAACCCCCCCCCCCCCTCCAAGGGACGTTTCTGTCCTTTGTGGTTGCAGAGAAAAGCCTGAAAATCTGGACCTGATCTACACTTAAAAGTTTTGCTAGAGTTGCTGTATCAATCAGGAGTGTGGAAAAAATCACCCCCGTAACTGACATACCTATGATGTCAAAATCCCCAGAGTAGACACATAGTTATGTGGGCAAAAATGTCCTTTTGCCAGTATAGCTCATTTTGTTTGGGGAACTGGTATAAGTTACACCATCAAAAATACTCTTTTGCTGATACAAGCTGTGTCTCCCCTGGGAGGGCTTGCTGGTATAACTATCCTCCCTCTGCGCTGTGGCCAGGTTCTCCCACCCGGTGCCAACCACAGCACCTCCACCACATTGCAGTAGTGTTGACTTGGTCAGTGTTAACTTGTGGGGAGCTGCACTGCAGGTCTGCGAATCCCAGCTCCCATAGAGGGGATACTGTGAGGTAGGTGGCAGCATTCAGCAGTGGGAACCATTGGGGCACCTAAAATAATTTTAGGTTTTTAAAGGTTCAAAGTTTTCGGCACCTAAAATAATTCCTACAGCGCCTGCTCTGTGGACATCTGCTAAGATTTCAGAGACTAATGAAGTTTTGCCCCCTTTGTGACATCAATGCACATTCCCTCTACTTGGAGTGGCTAGGAACAAGCTTTTCTCCTGGGAAAATCTCTGAGGGGGATTGTAGGTGTCTCCAATCTGCAAAAGATCTTCCTTTAATATCAGGCCCATGAGAAACCTGCTGAACACACAGAAATTTAAGGCACAAGTCTCACTGGTTTAAGTAAAGGTGTACTTTAAAACTGATTTAATAAAAGTGCTTCAAAACCCCATAGAGACACTCTTATATTGGTTTCAACCTGGCTTCTATTGGTTTGGCTTGTGCTGGTAAATTTATAGGCACAAACTAAACTGATATAACTGGTTTTAAACTGATAGAAATGTGTTTCTACAGGAGTCTGCACCTGTTCAATTTAACCCGATTTTAGTTAAACTAGTATAAATTATAAACTCTGTGTGTGTAGACACAAGATGTAAAGATCTTCATTAATGGCTAAGTGGTAACTGACTGCTTACCTGCACAATTTCCCACAAATTCTACTCTCATTTACAATAGTACAAATCCTAAATAACCTCCCTGCAGTTGATGAAGTTACTCTACGTTTATACCAGTTTAACTCAGAGCAGAATTATAGGCTTAGCACTTAGCAAGCACTTAGCCGCGCGCCGCTGCGCGCGCGGCGCCGCGCTGAAGAAGTAGTAGTCAGAGTCCAGCGAGAGCTCCGAGCTCTCAGCAGCACTGCACTCCCTCCACCTCCCCTGTGGGGGAGGAGACGGAGCTGCAGGAGCCGCGCGCGCTGCTTTGACCACACTGCTTTTGCAAGCGCCAGCATTTGTAGCGCTGAGAGGTGTGTGTTTTTTTCACACCCTGCTGCAGCGCTGCAAATTTGTAAGTGTAGCCAAGCCCTTAGACTTTAAATCCCTCTGCTGGAGATGTATTATGTTCTTTCACTCTGGGTATAGGTACTTTTGTATTAGGGCTCTGAAATACAAACATTTACTACCATGCATAATGCTTCCACATTATTAGTAGTCTCATTGAGGTCAATGGGTCTGATTCTCTGCTGCCTCATCCCTTGTGTTGTTGTTTACACATGTGGAAGATGAGTCTAAATTGATACTAAACCAGAATTCTCTATTCCCCTGCTGTACTGGTACAATATACAAGGTACAATAAATCAGGTCCCATATGACTAGCTCTCACTGCTTTCAGCACTTCTCCTGGCAGTAAGTGTATGTAGGATGAAATCCCTGCTTTGTGCATTAAAATAATAATTTTAAAAATAGAAGGAATATGTGTAAATTATTTAGGACCAGAGCCTAACTTCAGTGGGACTTCTCATTGGAGTAAACTTAATCAAGTGTTCACAAGATCAGGCCTTAGTCTGTTGAAAAATGCATATATGCAAACAGTGAAAAAGGGCAGTCTTTTAATATATTTAGATCAAACTTCCACAAACTTTTAGGCTTGTTATCACTTCTGCTTTCCCTGTTTTTTGTTCTTCAAACTTCCACAGTCAGGTAGCACCCTGCAAGCCGCTATGACTCTAACACCTAACATGGCCTCATAAACCCTGCGGACATTAAACTACTGGAAAACAGATTGGGTTGGTAAAAATAAGTGTGCATGTTCTCACAGAACCTGAGAAAATCACACCTTCACTTTGTTAAAAAAAAATCTGTTTGTGCCACTCCAGTAATCACTTCATAACTGGTGGGATAGCAGAACATATGTCTCAGAAGTGACTGAATGTAAAAGCTTCTACTTCTAATCCTATTTTCTTTAGGAGAAAAAAATACCTTTTCAGCGTGTCATCTTGAAAATCAGTGCCAAGGATTTTCTGCTTAAAAATTACAAATGAAATGTAAATTGCTCATGAAAGCTAAATGAAACAGTTTTTTTAGAAGTGTAGAATGTAGCAGGATCATGTACTAAAATACTTGAAGCTGGAACAAAGATTACAAACAGTGGGCCCAATCCTCTACTCCTTAGTCCTCTCATTGGTCTGCTCTTGCAAACACTGAGCTGCTGTAGTAATGTGCTGAGCTACCTCCCCTCTCATAGCAGGCAATGGGATTTTAGGGCACTCAGCACCTCTTGGGATCAGTCCCAATGTTTGTAAGTTTAAAAAGTCCAACTCCTTTTTCAAATAGACCTCTTTGTTCTGATGTACAAATGTATCCTGGTCTAAGAGATCCAATTTTCCTATCTTTGTTTTGCTAGAAATATATTTTTAAAAAATTAACAAAGTCAGCATAGACAAGCTTTATTTTGGTAAGGATTTTTATACTTCGCTAGTGAAACATAGCTCCAGTCTGGTCAAGTAGGCTTTCCCTACCTCATCTTCTGTTTCAGCCTGTGGCTTTGGGACAATCCTCCTTTGCCCAGCAGATTTGGCCTTGTGGTAATGTGAGATGATGTATTCAACTAAACTCCTAAGGAAGTTTCTTTTGCTTATACGTAATTTTGGTATCAAAGGATTTGGAGCTTGAATTTAGTTTCCTGCTATCCGTTTTTGTTGATGTAGATTTCTTTTCCCTCACTTTTAGTAGTAATCTATGTGTGTTCAAAATTCCCTAAGACCGCGTCAGGGCAGCCGGACTAGGGCTATAAAGTATATTGTTGGGACTTAGGTGAAACTCCAGGGATAATTCTTTAGGAGTTTTATTAGCCATTGCTGAGATGGCAGAAGTAGAGCAGTGTCAACAAGGATGTTGTGAATGGCTTTTGTAATCCTGCTGTAGTTAAAGTATCCTGCGTGCCACTGTTTCATAACCATTTCTCAGTAATCCTTTTGTGGTGACTAGAAGCACCTCTTTTCAAACATACCTTCTGGACTCTGAGCCACGGTAGTAAATATTAGGTAATGGGAAATTTACAGAGGGATGGTTAAAATGGACAATAGATGCGACTTGAACATTGACCCACTGGGGAGAAGGGAAAAAGTGTTTGTTTGTTTTTTCAGGAATTTAGGGTGGTTAAGTAGTTAGTAACCAGGGCCGGTGCAAGGATGTTTCGCGCCCTAGGTGAAACTTCCACCTTGCGCCCCCCGCCCCCACCCTGAGGTGCCCCCCTGTGGCAGCTCCCCACCCCCTACCCTCTGCCCTGAGGCTCCCCCACACCCCAGCTCACTCCTGCTCCGCACACGAGCACCCCAAGCACGCCGTGGCTGCTTCACTTCTCCCACCTCCCAGGCTTGAAGCGCCAATCAGCTTAGGTGCCGCAAGCCTGGGAGGCAGGAGAAGTGAAGCAGCCACGGCGTGCTCGGGGAGGAGGCGGGGCAGGGGTGAGCTGGGGCGGGGAGTTCCCCTGCGTGCCGCCCCCCCCCCCCGTGCTGCAGGTGGCCCTCCCTATGCTCCCCTGCCCCAGCTCCCTCCGCCTAAATGCCGGCAGTGACCGGGGCAGCCGAAGATCCGGCCGCTGTGGTCGCTGCCGAAAAAAATGGCGCCCCCCAAATCCCAGCACCCTAGGCGACCGCTTAGGTCGCCTAAATGGTTGCACCGGCCCTGTTAGTAACTAGGACCCTCTAAAATGCATCAAAATTGCCCTCTGATGGGAACACTGAAGGAAAAATCCTAGTCTAATGCTAAAGGTTCAAAGTGGGGAGGAGTGAGAGGCTATTTAGTTTACAACCAATTAAGTGATACATATCCCTGATGTAATCCCAGTGAAATTAATGAGACACCAAGACAGTACTGGCTCATGGTGTCTATGATAAAAACACAGGCAATGCTAACTTCAGAAGTTTTGGTCCAAGCAAAATTCTTTTTGGCAGGGTTGTCATCTCCTCAGTTTTTCTTTCACCTTTCTCACAGATCCCATCAATCTCTTCTCCTTCCCCCTCTCACTAGTGGAGTGTCAATCAACGTGCTCAGACACTTGGAGATCCTGAGAGTCTTGTGTTAAGACTGGGGCTGTTCTGTGGATTGTGGGCTCCCTGGGCTGCTGACTCCGATTGTGAGATGTGACCGGATCATTCAATTGGGTTTCATGTAGGTCAGCATCTTGGCTACACATCTCATCCTGAAAGCATGCGATGGAGCATTAGTGCAGTTCTGCCTCAGCAGGATACGTGCCAGTAAGAAAGTCAACCAGACCATAAACTGCAACATCGTGGTTTTACCTTTTAGACTTTCTATCTCCTTACCTTGCTTAGCTATTGTACCCTGATATCACAGGGTAGCAAATGTCACACAGTAGCAAATAACCTGAAGACTTAAAAATATACATACCTTAAACATTTAGAAACAGCTGGTTTATTAAATGAATCTCTTTCTATTGCTATGGAGCCAGTGCTTCCTTGATGGCTTATATAGCATGTTGTACATTAACTAATTTGTGTTTCATAGTAGTGAGAGAACATTCATTATTTAGGCTACACAAGATTTTCTGGCCTTGGCTACTGTATGTTAATTCACGTAACAAGGTTTTCCTAAGTAGCATTCAGCTATGATTAGTCTTCATTAATAAAAATTCTTTATGGCATGGTGGTTTCTGAGAATCAGCCCAAAATAACTGCAGATAGAGTAGCACTGGATATAGTCCTGAGTATTATAACGTTTAAATGCTTGTGGTGACTGCATGCTCTAGATTGGGGTGGGCAAACTTTTTGGCCTGAGGGCTGCATTGGGTAATAGAAATTGTATGCCAGGCCATGAATGCTCACAAAACTGGGGTTTGTGTGTGGGAGGGGGTGCGGGCTCTGTGGTGGGGCTGGAGATGAGGAGTGTGGGGTGTAGGAGGGTGCTCTGGGCTGGGACCAAAGGGTTTGGAGGGTGGGAGGGGGATCACGGCTGGGGCAGGGGTTAGGGGCGTGGGGAGAGGCTCAGGGGGTGCAGGCTCTGATCAGCGCTTACCTCAAGAGGCTCCTGTAAGCAGTGGCATGTCCCTTCTCCGGCTCCTATGCAGAGGCCTGGCCAGGCGGCTTTGCACGCTGCCGCATTTGCAGGCACTGCCCTGCAGCTCCCATTGGAGCACGTAGGCGTCAGAGCGGGCCCATGCTGCAGCTTCTGGGAGCAGTGTGGTACGGCCGCCGACCCAATGCCTCGGCCACAGTGGGGCTGAGCCGTGTAGTGAGGCCTTGACCCAGCGATCCGGCCAGAGCGCCCCGGTTGGAGTGGGGCCGAGCCTTGTTGTGCGGCTCGCGGGCCAGCTGAAAACGGCTCGCGGGCTGGAGTTTGTCCACCCCTGCTCTAGATGTCAAATTAATTGTAGATAAAACATGGACATCCTAAAATAAGAAAATAATGTATCTAATTTTATGTCCCCTAATTTTGAAACAGGCTCAGATGAAGAATAATAGAACAATGTTCTTGGAATCTGTATTACAGTGATGAAAATCTATTAGAAAAAAGTTCTATTCTGTTTTGCTCTTTTCTGCCTTTTCCACTTTAATTACCTTTGTTCTTACTTTTAGTGTCAGAAATAAGTCACCAATTTCTGCACTCCTTAACATATGCAAAGATTAGTTCATCATGTTTATCTGAGTGGCTGTGTACCACTCCTTTCCCTTTTCCCCCTCTTTAGATAGCCAGGACTCTGTCGGTTTATTTTTGCTTAATTTCGAAGATTTCCAATCCACTGGTAAAGTTCAGTAAATTTCTGTAAACAGTAGAAAAGTAAAGCTGAGCTGTGTCTTTAAATTTGACTAAAACCAGATAAAATTGTATTGAAAGAATAATTGTACCAAGTCACTGAAAGAGCAGAAGGCTCTATGTTATGCTGGATACAGTGAGAAACTCACGGAAACTGGTTGGTAACACCGACCAAGAGTGCAACAGTGTGTTTTAAATTCACACTGGAAACCAGTTGTAACAAAATGTGAAGATGTTAACTTGGCTGTATTTAAAGTGTAGATATACTTACTGAACATCCTTACCACAAATATCAGTGTTTATTTTCAATAGCAAGCTGGTTGGCTGGTGGTTGTGATTAATCAGATTGTAGCCTGGTCATGGAAACTCTATTTCAACTATGTGCTTGGAATCCCCGTTCTCCTTCTGAGAGGGCCTTTGAAGAGACATGGTTCCCTACTGTGTCTCTCTTCTTTCACGTTTCCTCTGAGTCAGAATTGTATTGAGATGGAGTCAAGGAAAAAGGTGTTCATTTTCTCCTTGCTGCAGGCTCCTTGACTAGGGAGGGATAATTTAAAGCATGGTGTCCTGTTCTTGCATACTGGGCATTGAGTCAAACAAAGTTGAGTCAGTCAGTGTAGATGGTACTGGGAAAAGAGATGACTTTGCAAGGGGAAAGGGAAAAATATAAACTAGCAAATTTCCAATCATTAAAGATAGCTTAGTATGGATGAAAATCTGGCAGCTTTTAAAAGATACATTGAGTTATTTAAAACTGGATATCAAGTTACTGTAGTCTAGAGCTGGCTGAATAATATTCATGAATACTTTTTGCATCAATTGATGCAATTGTCACAAATACATTTCCCCCTCTTTGACTAGCTTTGTGTATGGTTGAATACTATTCAAATAAATGATTCATAAATTTTCAGCAATCAGTAGGTAATTTATTCAGAATTAATTAATTTTCATTATTCAGTCAACTTTCCAGTAGACTGTGGATGAAATACTCCATAGTATCCTACTCCAGTTGACTTCAATAAGGCCAGGATTTTACTGAGTGAATAGTTTTCCTGGGGAGAGGCGGGAGATCAAAGCAATTGCTTTTTCTTGTAGAACTTCAGTTTAAATATTAATGGTGAATACCTGGCTGTAATTTTGTCAGTGTGCAAAGGAGATTCAGGACTGAGTAAGAATTACCTAAGTTTTTATTAAATATATCCCTTGAAGTTCTTTGAACATGGGTATGCCAATTTGCAGGTAAGGTGCTTCCTCCACTTCCTAATATATTGAACTCATGGCCCTGCATGCTGCTACCCTCCATCTGCACAGTTTGTCTTCCAGACACAAGAACCAAAGCCAAAACCACTTACAGGCACAAAAATCCCATGACATTTCTTGCAGATGTAGTGGTCTTTAGGTGCAGTGTCCTGGCCAGTTCCCAACTTTGGTAATTATTAAAACTGGCAGAGAAAAATGTTTGAATTTTCTAAATTTGCAAAAATATTTATAAATTATTTGTAACTTTGTATGTGTTCTGTTTTTCAACCAGCATAAAGAAGAGTTGAAATTTTGAAAAAAATCAACCAAAAAAATCATTGTAAGTTTTTCCCTGAAAATTTCATTGCATGTTTCAATTTGTTTTGCTAATTATAATCTATCTACCTACGTTCCACCTGGGAATATGACATGTTTCTTCACTTCCTGTCCTAAACCTGTGTCATGTAACTATATGCAATTAAAGAGCTGCTGGCATTGGGCCATAGCTGACTGCATTTAGTTGGTGGGCGAAGTGATTCCTATATAAATACTTTAGCTTGTACAGTTAATTGGCAAATGGTGTAAAGTGCTTTGGGATCCATCTGGATGAAAGTCACTACATATGTGTAAGATCATCATTATTATCATGTTATCACTGTATTTGGTATATACATAGACTAAGCTGAGCTCCTGCATTATGTTTGGCACTGTACAAAGATACATGCAGACAGGGTTCCTGCCCCCGAAACTTATCGTGTAGGTCAGCCAAAGACAATAGTCATTAGGCATACAAAATGCATAGGTTGAATGTCCAAACTTCAAGTGCTGGAGTTTTTTTTTTTTAATCTATACTTATTGTGATAGTGGCTGGAACAATTTGTGGAAGAAGTGTGTTGTAAGGAAGAATTTTAATGAAGACAGAGTTTCTTTGGTGTGAGAGGAGAGGGGGGAATTCAAAGCTGAAGGAACAAAAAAGAATGGGAGAACGATACAAATGGGACATTTAAGAAGGTCGTTTGGGAAGAGCATAATTACTAGGAGGAGAATCAGGGGACATAAGAGCATGTGTAGAGTAGGGGAGGATGGGAAACTTAAACTTGATGCAATTTGAAAGGTGTGGGGGACCCAGTGAAAAGAGTTGCAAAGGGAGTTATGTAGTCAGAGCAACAGGAGAAAACAAGGATTTTAACACCACAGTTTGTATTGAAAGGTGTGGGGTGAGAAGATGTGAGGAGAACAGGAATGAGGAGGTTGCAGTAGCTGAGGAAATAGATGACCACCAACACCTGGACAGGGTTTTTAGCAGGAGAAGAGGAACAGACATATTTTAGAGATATTATTGAGGAAGAGATGAGGTTTGCTGAAAGACGGAATCATATTTGACACAAATCTAAGATTACAAGTCTCTGTGATAGGGAAGATGTCAGTGCTGTCATCTGTGAAGAAGGGGAAAGTGTTGTGAGGAAGGAAGCTCAGACTTTGAGATGAGATGGGGCTGTCCAGACAATGTAGAGCGACCATACATCCCATTTTGGCCAGGACAGTCCCTTTTTTAAGCCCTATCCCAGTCGTTCTGACTTTTTTGGCAAAACTGGGCATTTGTCCCATATGCTTGTGCCAGCTGATCTTCAGATGGCAGGAGCAAGCTGGATAAATGCACAGTTTTGCCAAAAAAGTGGAGTGCCACCCGCTAGCAGGGCATGGAGGAACATGTGAAGGGAGGGAAGGAAAGCAGGAATGCCAGCCCTGTGTGGGAGGGAGAGGGAGGGAGAGTCGCTCAGGCATGGCCAGCTCCGTGTGGGCAGGCGACAGGGGGTCTTGGGCTGGTCCAGTGCATGGGGAGGAAACGGGGGCCTCAGGCCAGCCCCATCCGTTTTCCCTTTGGGAAAATATGGTCACCCTAAGTCAATGCTGAGATGTGTGATTGCATGGGATGTGGGGGAAGGACTCTGAGGTGAAGAAGTAGGTTTCAATGGTGGTAGCTGAAACAGTGGGAGCTGCTGCAGGTACTACCAATTCGTGAATATTTACTAGCACTAAAATCAAACAGGTCTTTTTTAAAAAGCTAGAAAATTCAGGTAGGTTCAGTTTTTAGAACAATAGTTCAAAGAGCACTTTCAGTAGCATTTTTGTTTTGTAATAAGTGTCAGAAACATAGGCTTGAAAATAAAAACTCTGAACTCCATTGTTCAAAGCTGTTGCTAAAATTAAGGGCCAACATTAAGGAGCCTATTTAGGATTCTGTACTTCAGCATGGTGTGATGAAGGATGGTTTTGTGGTTAAGGCACTACAAAACTCAAGAGCTGTAGGTTCAATTCTCACTTGTACAACAAACTTTCATTGTTGTTTTGGGCATGTCATTTAATCTCTCTGTACCTCAGTTCATCTGTAAAATGGGAATAACCATTCCTTTCTTACAGTCTAAACAGACAACCCAGACAAAGGATGTAAGCTCCTAGGGGCAGGGACTGTTTCTTACTATGTGATTTGTACAGTGCAAAGCACAATGAGGCGATGATTCTGGAGTGTTTAGGCATCACTGTAATGCAATATTAATATTTATCAAATTGAATAATGATTACTATAAAAAAGTCAACATTTACTAGACACTGATATCTAAAATACCTGTTTTTCTCTGAGAACAATTTATAGCTGTGGCCGTTGTGTGGTATCAGTTGTCAAATGGCTTTTTGATGGCTGTGAGACTGTGTGTATATATATATAGTCTTTTCTGGCTCTGAGAACCTACATATGTGGGTTTTTTGTACTGGTTGTCTTTCTAAATATAAAAAACTGATCTACTAATCTTATCATACTGTGCGTTGTGTAAATGGGCTGTACAGGTTTGAAAATGAAGCCTTCAACAGACTAACAAAATTTGGTGTTTAAAATCTACAGTTCAGCCCACTTAATATCTTTATTAATGACAGTTTTCCCATGCAGCAAACCATTTTGCACTAATTCAGTGCAGTTTTGTCTGTTTAATAATAATTGACAGTAAATGACTTCCTGCTTAAATATCAGTTGAAAATCAGTGATTTCCTGCTCCCAACTGCACTTAGTGTCAATCATTGCATATGGCCCCGTGTGGCACAAGTGATTTTTTCCATTACCCACATTGTGTTGGTTTGTTTTAGTCGAGTTGCGTAGGGCTGAATTCTGTTGTGTTACTCAGGTTGAGTGGTAGATATTTCTCGAGTAGCACCAGTGGGACTGTTCATGGAGCAAAGACAGTGTGAGTAAAGATATCTGAATCTGACCCATTATCTGTATGTACACTGCGGTAATCAATGACCTGGATAGACTGAAAGCATTTTTTCACTCTTTAGCATCAAAGAACTGATTGATTTGATTTCACTTTGAGCTGGAGTAAGATCAAATTGTTTACTGAAAAATCTTGGTGTAAAAATGTGACAAATTGATGTTGCCATGAAGCAGGCTTGACTGTGATTTTTTTTTTACCCATTTTTTTGGTGATGTTGTTTTATAATGCTGCCTGTCAATGTCTTTCTGTGAGAGATGAACCAAAATGGCCAACCAGTCATCCACAGAAGGAAAGGGTGAGGTGTCATTCCTAACTAGAGAACCATCTTACATTATTCACCATGCATCATCCCCCCTTCAATATGTCTTTGCTTGCTTGTGAAGATGAGTAGGCATTAGAAGTGGGAGGCACTACCTGAAGAGATGGCATTTGTAGACAATCACCCAAGCTCATAGCCACAGAAAGACAGGCACCCCAATTTTGAAAGCCTCACACTGCTTTATATGCAATTATCTAGGTTTATTTTTGTTTCCTCCCCTGCCCCCCAATATCTTCTAAGCAATTATTCTTTTTCTTCTTGGTAGCTATCTTCATTTGTCTCAAGCAATGAAAATGTTTTGGCTTGAGCTGGTACTAATGCTGCTTTGTGGAAGGACAAGCAGGTGAATTTGTAACGAGATTGTAGACACTCTCAGCAGTCATCAATAACTTTCCAATATGTTTCATCCCTGGGAGCATAACAACATATGACAATACAGGTGTGCCTCTTGATCTCAAATAGTGTTTTTAATTACTAAATTAAATGTTCCAGTTTAACAGAAGGCCTTTTCTATTGTCTAGAATGTCTGTACTTCACCTTAATTATAATGATGATATTATATCTTCTTTAGCACCATTCATACCAAAGGATAGTAAAGAGTTGTAAACTCCATATGCAAGAAACATTTCATCCCCGTGGAAATGCAACTACCTTGGGTAAAATGCCAAGAATGTAGGTAGAGAATGTAATTAGCCATGTTGGAATTTGGCCAGCACACTGAGATTAAAACCCCTAATGCCTTGGGATCTTTAATGATCACAAATGGTCAGATCACTAATTTTTCTCAGCCTATAATGCTTTACTACAACAAGCGTATTTTCAGTTGTAAAGAACAGTCATCACAATTAAACCAGTAAATTTACTCTCTGTCTAGTTTCCAATAAAGTTACAAAAATATCACTAAATAATAATAACAGTATGATACTATATTTAGTCAAAAAATTGGTGGGCCGTATTCTGCTCTCATTGGAGCTGAATCTTTCCGTGTAAAACTGGAGGACTTCCTTTGAAGTCAATGGTATTCCTCTGGATTGACACCGGTATAAGTGAAAGCAGACTTGGTCTCACTGCGTATTTTTATGTACATATAAAGCAGATATATTTGAAAAGTTAAATATTTATGTTCTATCTAAATATGGGAGATTTTCTTTTTATTTTAAAACCATAAAATTGTTAACAGACCCATGAAAAAGAATACTATGGCTCTGTCTGTTTGTTAACCTTCACCACAAAAATTGATCTGTGGGAATTTCTCGCAGTGTAACATACTGTATCCAATTCCATAGTTATTACTGTAAACCTATTAGTGCCACCTGGGTTTGCATATCCGCAGTGCTGTCCAAGGGAAGACAGATTAGCTCTGTCACATGTTATGCCAGAGGGAGAGCCTCAGGAGGAGTCTGCCCTCAGGGAGAGAAAAAGGCTCAGACCTTTAATGAGAATACAGTGCTTTATAATAGCATTTGGTGGCCTAGAGATTTTCTGTCAAGTCATTTCAAATTAAATTGGCAGCCTTGCAGTGTTCAACCTATATGAGTTTTTGTGCTGTGTATATATTTAATGTTAACCCAATTCTCACATAAGATCAGCAGAACGTATAGAGGCACTGTTTGCACCACTTTCTTTTTTTTTTCTTTTTAAACCACTGAAAAATGCTGTTTATAGGGTGACTCTAAAATTTTACTTGGAGCTGAATCTTTCCAGGTGAAAATTCAGACTTTGTAATTTCTTTGCAAATATAATCATCAGTGTCTTATACTGTTTAAAATCATTACTTGTGCAAACATAAGTGGGCCACATTTGTATTTACATCAGTGTAACTCCATCAACTTAGAGGATTGATTATGGACAGACACTCTCATAAATCAGAGCAGAATTTGGCCCATAGAATTGTATTTATTTCAGATGCTCTTTTGGAGGTTTTGCTTTTATTTTAAAAAGTCACGCAGGATGACTTAGTCTTTCTTGTGTTTGGGAATTAAAAAAAGAACAGCAGAGTGATTAGTGTTTGAAAATAGTTTATTTTCACTGAGCAGAAACTCATTCCATAACGTGTATCAGTACTCATGATTTTTTAGGGTCCAGTTCTGCAAACACTTACACATGAGTAACCTCACTCCCCTGGGCACTGGCAGCCCCATTAAACTAAAAAGTTCTACTCATGTGAGTAAAGTTACATCTGTAAGTGTTTACCGGAGCAGGTGCACAATGACTATAAACAGAATGGAACAGCATGGGGTGTAAAATAGTTCCTGTTGGCTGCTGTTAGAACCAGCAAATATGTTCTCAGGTCAAATTTGAAGCAATCTAGATTATGCATGGTCTGTGCATCTCTTTTTCTTCGGGACCAAGTGTCAAATCCTGCAATGCACTGTGAATCCCTTGATGTGCTGGGTGCCTGCAAGAAAAGTGCAGCAGCTTCCGGGACTGGGCCCTAACTGATACAAGCTAGTGCTGGTCTGGAGCTGGATGCCAAGCTGAACGGTGGAGCAGCCATCCCATGAGGTTGGTAGAAAGGGAGCTCTAACTCGCTGACCAATGGAGAAGAGTGAAAAACTGGGCAGAGCCTTTTATTGAGGCTGGCATCTTATACTGATGTCTCTGCGTTTTTGTATACTACCAGTGGGAAGGTAGACTATGTTTTGGGGGTACTTGGAGAGATCTAAGCGTACAGTTAGCTCTTTTACAAATAATATTAATTTAAGGACCAGTATTTGTTTTTAGTTAATAGGTACACAGGAAAAGCCATCTAAAACAAGCTCTTCGGTGTTTTTTTTTCTGTGTAGAACAAGCAGTGAAAGAGGCCCATCATTCCCTTTTCTGTTTAATATAACCTTTAGTTTGGGGCACATTCTGCCTGTAGATATTTTATACATTTAAACAAAGAAAAGATTTGATTTATTTCTTAATATTCCCGGCCCTGTGTCTTCTATTATATAACTGAGGGGAAAGTAAATTCTGATGGGCGATAAGCTTCCCAATGTGGTCACCATTCGTATATGTTACTTTAAAAAAAGAGAGCTGAACACTGCTCACCTATTTCATGTCTATGGTTCCACGGGCTTCAGTGGGAATTTTGTATGAGTAAAGCCAGCACAGTTTGACCTTGCATCATGTAGGCCCAGTTCTGCCCTCAGCTAAGTGTGTATAACTGTCCTAACTTTACTGAGGGCTACATTCCTAGATATGAGGGAAGAATTTAGCTCAGTTTTCTTAGTTGATTTAAATATTAAACCAAATTCACCCCCATTGTAATTCCGTTGACCTCAGTGAAGTGACACAAGGGATGGATTTGGCCCAATATGCTTTTCGATGTGTCATTCCACTTTGTGTACGTGTGCAGTACGGTCTTGGGAGGTAATAAACAAAATAAGCATTGTATAAACCTCCATTGAAATATTATCCTATTTTTTTCGGGTAGAGAAGGAGAAAATACAAAATGCACTTTCAGTAATGCTAAGTTAGTAATAGTGCTGAGACCCTGCCTTTAACTCACATAGGGCCTTCTGCTGGTGGAGTTAATAGCAAAACTCCCACGACACTGGGGAGCAGAATTTGTCCTATCATTGTAACTGTTTTTTTCCCTCACAATGTTTGTGACTGACCTGCGGTAAATGTGACAATTCCTTCAATGTCTGTAATAATATTACCTGTAGTGGTGACCTTGAGACATTTTGTGTGTGTGTGTGTATATATTATAAGATATTTACTTATTCAAACTTTAGAGCCAAATTCTCCAGTCTACATGCAGGGTGGGTGCACAATGTAAAGTCTTGAATGGGAAAAGGGGGAGGATATTGGGATGGGAGAAATACTGGGCATTCTCCTTAAGCAAACCTTCAAAGGTGTTTGGGTCCTGTTATGATGCTGGCTGAGGTGTTTTTTTTCTTTGGGGGGGGCAGGGGGGCATGAGTCCTGCATTACTAATATGATTTCATGGGGAAGGATTGGTGGCATAGTGGGATAATGTGCTAATCTTTCATATCTTAAGCCCTGGATTCAAATACTATCTCAGGCCTTGCTGACACATGTGAGTAATTTTACGCACTATAAGCAACACTGTGTTCAATGGAACTCATGCCTGATTCTCCACTGCTTTGCAGCTTATATCATCCTACACAACTATGCAAGGTGGGTCTAAAGCAGGGATCTTTGGCATGCGGCTTGTGAGGGTAAGCCCCCTGGCAGGCCGGGCCAGTTTGTTTACCTGCTGCATCCACAGGTTTGGCCGATCGCGGCTCCCACTGGCTGCGGTTCGCCGCTCCAGGCCAATGGGGGCTGCGGGAAGCGGCGCAGGATGAGGGATGTGCTGGCGTTGCTCTGTGACGTTACAAATACCACATGGATTGCATGGGTTGCAATGAAACTTGTGGCATTTGTGAAACTCTGATTTCTTTAGTTAACTAAGAGGATTTCACAAGATGAAACATAATTTTAAATTTTATCTCTCTGATAAATGGTTTGGTTAATAAGGACATTCAGTACACAAATTGGGCCTTAGCTTAATGCTCATTTTTGCGTTGCTATTTGCCTTTAAAACTTGTGATAGTCTTTAAAGTGTTGTACTAGTGTTTCAAGAGGAATGTAATTTTACAGAGTGACTAGTCTGGGAATAGAATGAAATGGAACATCTGTCCTTCTGAACTGCCTTACTGTTGGAATTACTTGGCTGTAGCAAATACAGATGAAAAATGAAGATAAAAATACAAATGAAAAAAATAGATATGACTTGTTAATCTTTTCTCTAAAGCATGAAGTAGACTTATAAAATTAAATATATTTATAATATTTCCTGTTATTTCATACTATTATTTCCTCCCACATAACAACTACTTTTTTTAAAGGCATAAACATCATAAGTTAAAGTCTGATGCATTTTCTGAACATAAAGATGTGCTTTATTTTTTTTTAAACTGCCTTAATGAAAATAGATCGGACTTTCAGTTTCCCTGTAGCAGGTGTTTATTGTACCTGTCACACTTAGATCTACATCTATTGATTATATTGTCAGTATGCCCACCAGCCACTATTACTATTATTATTTTGTTCTGTGTTTACATTTTATAAAACATAAGCAATCATGAAGACTTTGATGATAAAGTATACTTTGACTAGTAGAGGTTTTTAAAAAAAATGTAGCCAGTAATCTATTTTCATGGTGTTCTCTAAACCCTATTATCAGGGCTGCAGATTCCTACACATGACCAGCCTTCAGTAGGTGAACAAAAATGGCATCTAAATCCCAAGTGACACTCTTAAGCACTTGGCAGCAGAAGGGCTCTTCTGAGGAAGATTAACTTAATGGAAGCATTTGGGTAACATCTGCATGACTCTTCATCCTGGTAAGGCCAACTCACACTGCAACAACACGTGATGGAGGATTTCTCTGATTATCACTTAAGAACAAAACTGGCTGAAGTTTCTTTTCAAGTACTGACCAGGGTGTCAGGTGTGTGTGAATATATATATATAATTTATAAACAGAAACAGTGGTAAGGGTAGATCTGTCTAGACTTGTGATAGTACATAAAAATAATTGGATTATTTGTCTAATAAAAAGTAAAGGGGTGAGGGGAAAGATTTTTTTTTTGGATGTTTATTTTAAAGACTTTATTTACCACAAAATGTGCTGTCTTTTTCAACAGAGCCTGGCCCAGGGCAACTGGGGGTTTGTTAACATAGTGGATTGATGCACTAGCCCTTCAACTCAGTTGACCTGTGTTCAAATCTGTTTTGTGTCACAAGTTAAAAGAGTTTATTGCTCCTACTCTAACCCTGGTGGGTGCTTTTCCCACCTCGTAAAACCACTACACAGTTTGGCATAAGTGCTATTTTCTGTTGTGAAAAGGCCCAGGACTAGAGCAGCAGGGCAGTGGCAGGTCATGACTAAAGAACGTCTGTAGAGCAGAATGGGGAACAAGGTATGATGACTAATCACTCTACAGGGCTGATCCTGCATTGTTTATGCACAGGGAACTTCGATTTGAAGTCAGTGGGAATTTTGGGTGTCCAAGTAATGCAGCTTTGGGGCCTATGCCTAACTTTGGCAGCTGCTATCCATCTCATTTTCAATATTGCTAATCTGGTTGGATTAGGGAGAGGCAAATTATTGCAGTCTTGCGATTGGACTCACCTCAGGGTGGGGAAAAGCCTCATTCTATTCAAATGGAGTTGACTTGGAGAGAAAGTTGCCGCATTCCAAGAAAAAGGCCTTGGAAATTGAATTTGAAACTTTGCATGATCCCATGCAAACCTACCATTTCATATAATTGCACAGAAAAGCAAAACTTGAGGGGCATACAATTGCCTGAAATGAACATTTTAGTGCAAAAATTCTAGAAAAATGTTCTCCAGTTTTGCACAAATGGAAGCAACACAAAATACTTCTACATGGCTGCATCATCAGATGAACATTCAGGATTGAAATTTAAGTACAGGTCATTTCTGATTTTTAATTGTTGCAGTTAAGGGATCTGTTTTATTTAAATTTCAAATACTAGTATTTCCAAACCAGCATAGATATGATGATTATTAATAATTACCACTACTTTACTTCCACAGAGTACTTTTTGTCACAGAGTATCCAAAAGGGGGAGAATTATATAGGAATCGCTTCCTTCTCCAAATTTGGGTAGTATCAGTGACGGAACACAGCAGCTAGGGTCTTTAGGTAAGTTGTTTTCTGCATGTTTTGAAATGTTGCCCATGATCCCTTTTTTTAAATTTAAAATTTTTTTCTTGTGTGGTAGGGAAAGGAAGTTTAACTTCTACTTCAAGTAGTGTCCTTATGGATGTTGCACCTGAGTTTTTCCAGAGATTTTCAGCAGAAGTGCCTGTTTGAGCTGCATATGTGATATAGCTATCCTCATACCCTGTGCTGAGGGTATACAGAGCTGCAAGGGATGATCCGCCTTCAGTTCCTTTCAACCTCCTAGGCCCAAGATGGTGCATCCAGAAGCACCTACTTGCACATCTACTTGTCTCGCTGTTTTTCTTTAGTTTGTTTAACTTATTTTCTCTTAGTGATGTAGCTTTCAATAATTTTTAGAGTTAGTTTAGTTGTTTTGGGGTTTTTTCCTCCCTCTCTTTGAGACTTTAGCTTTAGCCTCAACTCCCACTGAAGTTCCCACCTACTCCAGGGGGTACTGCTCAGGAGTCACCTCAAGCAGAGATCCAGGAGGTTCTGTTGAATAGTAGAAAAGAATCAGTTAGAAACACTTACCTTCAGAAATGGAAAAGATTCTACCCATCGACACCTATTTCCTGCTGACTCTTCCCTCCTGGCAATCCTAGAATACCTCCACTAAAGTTGAGCTCCATTAAAGTTCACCCGGCAGCTATCACGATATTCTGTTTCCCCAGTGGAAGGCTTCTCAGTGTTTGTTCAACCTTGCAACTTCTAGATTCGTCAAAGGTTTATCGAACCTGTGCCCACGTGTCACAGAGCCCACCCCAACCTAGGACTAAAACTGATCTCTCATTTCTCTGAGGAAACCACTCTTTGAACTGCTCTCAACCTGTGTGCTTTTAAACCTAGCCATGAAAACCACTTTTTTGGTGGCTATTAGCTCTGCTTGAAGAGTTGGTGAATTAGGGCCTCTGATGGCTGTCCCCCACCCCCACTGTCTTCGTTAAGGAAAAGATATCCCTTCAATCACTCCCACCATTCTTATATAAGGTCACCTTAGACTTTCAGACCATCTACCAGTTTTTCCACTCTAAATCTCACTGATCTAGGTAGGATGCCACCCTTCACACCGTGGACATTAGGAGAGTGTTGGACTTTTATTTGGACAGGACTAGACCTTTTCTGGTTTCTCCTCAGCTGTTTGTATTGTGGACAGAGCTAAAGGTCTGCCACTCTCTACCCAAAGACTTTCCAAATGGCTTTCTGGATGCATCCTCTCCTGCCATGAAACTGCTAAAGTGCCATGCGCACCTAGGGTCATAGCTCATTCTACCAGATCAGTCCATTGCCCTACTGAAAGATGCTCCTATAGTAGAAAACTGAAAAGCTGCTACCTGGGCTTTGGTTCACACCTTCTCAAGTACACACCACTAGGGCAAATGCTGCCTTCTAGGTCTGCAGTTCTGCAAACAGTTCTAGACCAGGGTCTGAAGCTCCCACCTCCTTCAGGGCATGATGATAGCTAGGAGGCATGTGTGGACCGACTGGGCATTGTTCCTGAAAATCTCAGATCGAAGGTGAATGGGGAACATGCACACAAGTAGAGCACCCATAGGGACACACATATCAAATAACTCCAGTTATCATCCAAAGTAAGTCATCTGTCTTTTTCATTGGTAGTTGCATGTGACCCATTATGTTGCCACTTTAGCAGAGGTGGGATTAGCGGGCAAAGGTTGGTCTTGCTTAAAAGTTTCATGTTCTTTTTCTGGACATGTATGTGTGGTATCTTATGGATTTTCTTTGTTTGACTCTGGAAATTTCTCCTGCTAATGACCTTGTTTATTGTGATACCAAATTAAAATGCTTCTAGGTAGGATAGGGCTATTTGGAACCATTACAAAGCAATTGACTTGGCCAAGACAAAGTACTGCAGTGAATTTGAGAGACATGAATGTGTGAGATAAGAATGGGTGAGCAGCCCCCTTTGAGCTCTGCTTTTATGTAGCTTGTTTTCCTATTGAACCACTGTAGTCTAAGAAAACAGATCCTGTCACTCATTTTATATCATACTAAAAGCATATTTGGTGAACTTTACTAAGCTTCTAGCACCTACTAGCTAACCTAATTTATTGACTGGGTAGAAAGAAAAGCAAATACCACGGCTTGGTTGGAGTTCACTTGGAAACATGAGAACATCAGCAGAAAGTTTCCATCTGAGAATTAAGATTGGGGGGGGGGGCGGGAAATGGAAGACTCAGTAATATTTCTTATGAAGCTATCAACTTAAGTCCTACATCAGGCATAGCCAGCTGTTCTGAACTCCTGTGGAAAAAGGCTTAAAATCTCTACAGACTTTACAGGCAATTCTGCAAATTAAATGTAATAATTTATAAGCACAAACACCAGCGGTCTAGCAAAGTGCCTAGTATCTTGACATGCTTCTCAGTCAAGCATAGACATTTTCTTTTTTGTAAAGGGCTGGATTCCAGCTACATAAACTAAACAGCATTAACCGTAAAAACAACAACAACACACAGAAGCTGTCAAAAGATATCTTAGAAACTGTTGTGTATTTCTGTTTCTGACAGTATATGCTCTGTGGGTCAGGTCTTCAGCTGATGCAAACCCATGCAGCTCCAAAGTCAATTGAGCAATGCTGATTTACATCAGTGGAGGCCTCTGTTAGAGTGTGTGTGTCTGCAGTACATGGCTGTTTCACATATAGGTGATCCTGTAGTGGTGTGCCAAAAAAATATTCTCTTTCCATGGAGTGCTGTCAAAGCTCTTCTTTTGTACTTTGAATCATCAGGGCTCTAACTTTTAGGTTTTCAAATGTTTAAAAGATGTCATAAATATTTCTTATATTCTATTAAATGCAGTCTGCTTAGATTATCTAGCCCCGCTTGACTACAGCACTCCTGGGGATAATGATAATATTGATTTACCTACATACAGTATGTAGTATATCAGTGTTATCAGGCATGACTTTATTTTAACAGAAACTTTACAGTACAAATCTAATCTGACAGTTTTATGTGATCTCTGGCACTGGATGTTGAAAATAGGTTACAGCTTGTATAGTTATGGTTTTATTCAACACAGGCATGTGTCTTTTTGAAAGCATTTGAGGGTTAAACTTTTCTCATGGTTTTGCTTTTGCCCATGAATGGCCATTTGAATGAGTGAAATCACAGGAAAGGAATTGCAATGTTTTAAGAAAGCCATTGCCTGTGCTTTGATGAGCTTGTTTTTGGGGAGCATACTTAGAGGCTCAGTGAGTTATATTCTCTCACTGCATGGGCCCTGCTGTGAGTGTAGGAGAAGAGTGCAGTGTACCTAGTCCGCTTCCCACCCCAGCAGACATGTCCTGACTGCTGGGGAAAATACAGGGAAACCCTGCTGCCCCCCAGTTATTCAGACCTCTGCTGACATTCCGCTCTGGGAAGTGCAGGGTTCTCCTTGCCACAACCATCTGACTTTGTGTAGAGATGGAGCCACAGAGGCCCCAGTTTCATGGTGTGCTTTGGGGGGCTAGCTTGCTTTAATCTGACTCTGTCTTCAGTTTCCAGAGCTCCCCACTTCTTGAAGGCGGGAATCCATGACCCATTCTTTCTCAGTTACTCACAGTGAAAAACACCATGAGTAGCCAACGCAGGCTCCAGCTGGTGGATTAGCATGAATCATAAAAGATTTGTGGGTTGGGGGAAGGATGATACAATGATGAAGGCTGTTCCTCCATCCATGCTCTGGCCTACCCGTTCTGCACAGTGCAGCTCAAGCTCCATGGAGGCTTCATGGAGAGGATTCCACAGGATCAGGTAGTTGCTCTCCTTTTGCTGCACCATCTGAGCCAGGATCTGCTAGATCTCGGTTCCTTCTGCTTGCTGGAGCAGGCTCTACAATAGGGTCCATTGGCAGGTAGTATAGACCCCTAATTTAGGTTTTGTTAAAGGTTTCACAAACCCTAATGCTAGCAGAAATATTCCCCTCAAGTTCTAAAGACTTTAATGTGAACAGTATTTGGGTGGATTGAACATTCCCCAGCAAATCTGTCTAGAAGCCAATGTAGGCATTGAACCAGAAAAGCAAGCATCAACTTGCACCTCTTTTCTTCCTTCTTCACTAGTCTGTTGCACAAGACCCAGAAGGTGAACTGGATATAAACTAGAGTGATCACCCTTTTCATATTGTGTGGATGAATGGAAAAGAAATGGTAAACAAACAGCAGATGAACATGAGAAGTTTGGTCTTGCGGCTCAGGCACTGGATGAGGACTCAATAAGTTTAGGTTCAGTTCTCAACCCTGCCTGTGTGATTGTGTGTAAGTCAATTTCTCTCTCTGCCTTGGCTCCCCATCTGTAAAATAATTCTCTTCTATTCTTTGCCTGTCTTTCCCCCTTCGATTGTAAACTCTTCAAGGTAAAGAGACTCTCTCTTACTATTTGTTTGTACAATGGGATCCTGATCCTCTGTGGGGACTCTGTGCTTTACTGTGATACAATGTAACACCAACAGCCCCAGTTGCTGGTAGGCAGGATTGAACCTGGTGCCTCTGGAGCTTAGTGCATGAACCACAAGCCAACTGGCTGTTAGCTAAGGCTATAGAGCAAACTCAATCTCTCTTTCTGCCACTCTATGGGACAAGGGGTAAAGAGTCCTGTGGCACTTTATAGACTAACATAAGTATTGGAGCATAAGCTTTCGTGGGTGAATACCCACTTCGTCAGACGCATGTGGTGGGACAGAACACCACACCCAGGAGGTGGGTGGGTTATACATATAAATAATAAATGGTTAAAATTAAGCTACATTTTTAAACCTCTTAAAGTTTCAGTAGTCTTTGGAGTTAGCAGCAACACAGATTAGGAACTGGATTGTTTTTAAATGGTGATTTTAAATGTATCTGTTTCCTTTTAAGGCCTAAGATTGCACCTCCAACGTGGGTTTGAGTTATGAGGCACATGTACGTGTGCATACATCCACTATACTGCTGCTCTTCCCCCCCAAGTCTGGTGAGCACTCTGGAAATTTACAAGAATCATATATCCTTGGAAGTACTCTTGCATATTCTAAACCTTTCCACTGGCTCATATGATTTCAACCTGCAGAGTGGAGGAATGACATTACATGCATATGCATGTTTATATGCAAATTCCCAGCACATCCATGAACTAAAAACAAGCTCAGTACTCAGAGTTTATTAGTGCATCACCTAGTTCAACACATTGTGCTGCTGATAGAAAAAAATTGCAATTAATGTGATCTAAAACAGGGTATAATCATACTTACCTATTTCATAGCACTATTGTAGGCCTAATTAACTAAAGTTCACAAAAGCATTTTGAGATTCTCTGATGAAGGGCACTATAGAAATATAAAGTGTTTCAGCAAAACCTTGCTAATTTGCACCGTTGACTGGGAGACCCAATTATGGATGAATTAATTTTGCAAATTAGTAAATAAATATACACAGTACAGCAAGGATGGTGCATCATACATTGCAATTTGTTAGCATATTTTGACAACTGTACTTAAGTTTCAATTTATGATGTGCCTTGATGTTCTAGTAATTGTTCAGTAACATATGTTTTTGTAAAAACAATGAAATCTTATTGGTATAAGCTGCACTGCAGCACTTGTCTATTGAGGGCTAGACACATAGCTGGTGTAAGTAGTTGGAGCTCCATGGGCGTCTGATCCTATATTTTTGTGACGAGAGAGACCGACATTTTTTTCTATATTGCTGGAGCCCTGCAAATCTGCGGATATCCGCAGATCATTTTTGCAGATCGTGGATCAGATGCGGATACAAATTTCGCAAAGTGTGGAGGTTAGTGAGGCCCTATTGTACTATATGGCTACTCCTGCTGTTTTCGTTACTGTTTTTATTGTTTTTTTGTATCTACTGTTTTTATTGTTCTTTGCCTTGTTATTGCTGAAGTCATGTCTTATTTGTGACACAGCATTTTGGGTTTGGAAGTACTCTCAGCCTTCTTTCTGGCTCATAAAGAAGAAAGCAAAGATCATGGTGGGTAGGCAGGAGATATGTCCATGTGAATAAGTTGAGTACTTTCTATGCTGATATAGCTCCTAAATATCAAAATGTTTTCTGTACATTTGTCACACTGTTTCCTTGTACTCCTCCGTCTGTCTGTGTCCATCTGCCATCTCTTGTCTTATACTTAGATTGTAAGCTGTTTGGGAGAGAGACTGGCTTTTTTTTCTGGGTTTGTATAACACCTTGCACATTGGTTTCTGATCCATGGCTGGCGCTCCTAGGCACTATGATAATACAAATAACAATCATGTACAAATTTCAACCCTTTTAAATGTGTAATGAGTTTGCTGCTGAGTAAAAAAATATACAGTGAATGTGAAGTGCCTTCTGCAAATTACATAAGGGCCTGCAGGATCTGAAATTCTCATTCTGTGTCATGCCACCACTTCATTTTCCTTCTGGCTCTGCTCTACAGCATGTACTAGACTGGGGATAAGGTGCTTTTTTTTTGCCCAGCCTGAAAGTCAGTGTTTATTTCACCCCGGTCACCAGCAACCATGGTGAACTGTGTTTTCAGGTCTCTTAGTTTTCTAGGCAAACCACCAATTATTTCTTGCATGTTTGCCAAAGCCAATATTTTTTTGCTGATTTCCGTGCCATTGGTGGCAAAGATGTTTTCACACCGATACTGACTTGCCTGCCATCAGTGCTTAGGAGGTAGCCTCTGTTTGTATGTGGCATGCAGGAACTGGGTGATTTCCTATTACAGGACTGTGTTCTTGCTGAAGCTTCTTGTAAGTGTAACCCACACATAAGCAGGCCTGGCATGCTTCATGTCATTTGGCTTGCCCTGTCACACATTGACCTATGCCAGTTTCCTTTTGCGAAGGAAGCCTCAACCCCTTCCTCTATTAACCAAGTCCCACACTGTTATCTTATTCCTCCTTCCACCCACCTTAGCGTCAGATAATAGCTTCCTTCTCTCTGAGGTACACACCAGTGGCTGCTCCAAAAGTTGCTAAATCCAGGTCCAGCTATCTTGAAGAAAGCAAAACTTGTCCACAAACAATAAAAACGTCAAGCAGACTATAAGCACGGCTAGACTAAACATTGCAAAACATATGGCTAGGTAGGCCCTTAACTGAGTTACACACAGTCTGTCCCTGTCAATGTGTCTCTCTCTTTTCCCCACCAACAGACTGTCTAGCAGACTGTTTTAGGTGGCTCAAAGGCTCCTAGCTTCCTCCAGAAGACAGACAAGGTTAATGGATTTTAAGGCCAGATCATCAAGAGATAAAAGGGGAATACGTCTGTCAGTCTACATTCATGCCTGGGGAGTGTTGATGAGAGTTTAGACCCACACAGAGAGTTGGGTGGTTTGAAGTAGGACCCACTTGTGGGAATATTTGGGCTCAGTATAGTATTAAACCCAGATAACAACCAGGTGTAACTGGTTCACCTACCTCTACTTTTGATGCCCCAAGAAGACTGATGCCACAAATACCTTTCTCCCATGTTGGTACCATTGCGATATGCGGTGGGGGTGTGGGAAGGGAAACAGTCTGCATCTTGTTTTAATGCAGTGTGAGGAAAATCTATTTCAGTGCCTGAGGAAGGAACTGGTTGCAGGTGTTCACTAAAGATGTGTTCCTCTTTGCCACTGGTCTCCTGAAGGGGAATTCAACAAAAAGGACGTGAGTGTGGAACATAATCCTTTACTTCCTCAAAACTGTATAAATGTAGCATAAAAGCTGAGCATTTGTACACTGAGTAATTCCTAAGTTCTTATCTTCAGTGCTGTGAATCATTCCTTCCATCTGTAAATTTAAACACCAGCTAAGGAATTGACCCCTTATCATAGATCTTCTTCAGCTGGTTTACTGAATTTTCAAGGAGGCACAAAATCTATGCAGCACGGATGCAAAAGCTTTCCACAGCACCTAGAGACCATAAGGGGAGGGTGGAATAGTTCCAAAAAAAAAAGTGGTTTGCAAATAACTATGGGGCATTTGCTCCATTTTTTTATTTTGGGGTCATGCCATTAGCAGGTGGTGAGTTTTTCATACCATCACTAGTGTATTTGAGGAAATGTTTGTGATGCCCCAAAATTTTGCAAGTTTTAGCACAAATAATGAGTCTGCGTCCAGGCTGAATTATCATTACACTTAGTCTTTTATCACTTTTCATTATTCACTATTCACCATTTGTTAGTATCCTATTTTAAAAGTTTCTGTCATCTGGTCAGGGAGCAAAACCAATGCTATGCATATAACAGACAGCACACTGATAATCATCAAAGACAGTTTCATTGTGTATAGTTCATGAGCATCTCACAGGCTATGATTTGTTCACATAAATCCTTATCTAGCAAAGCGCTTAGTACATGCACAACTATAATAATGTAGGTAATCCATTTAAAAATAAATATTTGTATTGCTTGTTTAAAAGTTGCACATATAAGTAGTCCCATTGAAGTCATATAGAGTATTCACATATTTAGTTATGCAGGTGCTTAAAAACTTGCTGAATTTGTGGCCTAAATTTGCAGTATGATTCTTATCAATTCATTCAGTCGGCTCTAGTCTAGAGTATATGCAGTTATTGCTACATTTGCTCTGTGTGTGTACGTATACACACACAGTAAGGGAATGTGATTATGTAACTCAAATCTAAATGGAGAGTGACATTTATTAGTAACAGTAAATATTCAAGGAAAAGGGGAGGCAGGGAGAGGAATCCATATGAAAAAAAAAGCGTGCTTGTATCCAGAGCATTGAAAACATTGCTCAAGGACAGTTTATCCTTGTGGAAAATATGACCCCCTGTAGAGCTGCTGGGTCTGTTTGCAAATCATTTCAGAATAGAGTCCTTGCATTTGCCATTGTAGTTTGTTTTGGCTCTTGGTGTCCAAACTACATTCCTAGTAAATGGCATGAAGTGCTTATTCCATTATTTCTATTGTTATGTTTCTCAATAGAATGTGATTATCTTGAGCTAGTGTCATGCTCTAGTACATTAGCACTAAAACGCACGGATGCTCTTGTAAAGAGAGTGGAGGGAATCTGACATTGAACTGGTACTTTGTACATTGCATCTACAGATTCCAAAGTCAGGAGTTGCGTTGAGCTTAAAATGAAGAAAGAATATTTGCATTTTTACAATCTGGCTTACAGTTGTGAAACCATGACCTGCGCCAGTTCACATATTTCAAGCAAAGTCTATCCAAGGGCCTTGATTTGCTTCAGCAGCCCTAATTGAAATTTGGATGAGAGGTGGTTTAATCTGCTTCAAATTTATATTTTGCATGGCTACAACTGTCACACAATAAGCCAGCCTTAGCTACTCTGTGTGCTGTGCTGCTTTCTTCAGGTCCCATTTCATAATTCTATTACGTGCCTTTTTGTCCATAGAAATAAAAGAATCAGGGAACTGAAATTGAATTAGACCCAAACATGCTTGAGTTTCCTGTTTTTTCTTGTATTAAAATACTTTTTCAATTGAGACCCAACATTCAGTAGTGTCCTGACCACAGCCACAAGGACAAGCAGGCTTATCGTAAGGCACTCTGGAAGAGGCAGATATGGTACCGGACGTGGCATTCTGTCACACTGTGCACGTTGGCCATTGTGAGGATGATGAAGAAAACACTTGATCATGTCACTCTATTCAGATTTTAACTTCCTTTGCTCTTCTGATGGGTTAGAAATAGGGCTGTCGATTTAATCGCAGTCAGCTCACATGATTAACTCAAAAAATTAATCACAATTAAAAAAAATTTGCGATTATTCACAGTTTTAATTGCACTGTTAAACAAGAGAATACCAAATAAAATTTATTAAATATTTTGGATGTTTTTCTACATTTTCATATATATCTTGTATTCTGTGTTGTAATTGAAATCAAAGTGTATATTTTGATTACAAATATTTTCACTATAAAAATGATAAACAGAAGAAATAGTATTTTTCAATTCACCTCATACAAGTACTGTAGTGCAATCTCTTTGTCCTGAAAGTGCAACTTACAAATGTAGAATTTTTTTTGTTACATAACTGCACTCAGAAACAAAACAATGTAAAACTTCAGAGCCTACAAGTCCACTCAGTCCTACTTCTTGTTCAGCCAATTGCTAAGTTTGTTTACATTTACAGGAGATAATGCTATCCTCTTCTTATTTACAATGTCACCAGAAAGTGAGAACAGGCATTTGCATGGCACTTGTGCAAGATATTTACGTTCCAGATATGCTAAACATTCATATGCCCCTTCATGCTTCAGTCACCATTCCAGAGGACATGCTTCCTTGCTGATGACGCTCTTTTAAAAAAAATAATGCTTTAATTAAATTTCTGACAGAACTCCTTGGGGGAGAATTGTATGTCCCCTGCTCTGTTTTACCTGCGTTCTGCCATATATTTCATGTTATGACAGCCTCAGATGATGACCCAGCACACGTTGTTTGTTTTAAGAACAATTTCACTGCAGATTTGACAAAACGCAAAGAAGGTACCGGTGTGAGATTTGTGAAGATAGCTACAGCACTTGACCCAAGATTTAAGAATCTGATATGCCTTCCAAAATCTGAGAGGGACAAGGTAGGGAGCATGCTTTCAGAAGTCTTAAAAGAGCGACACTCCAGTGCAGAAACTACAGAACCTGAACCACCAAAAAAGAAAATCAACCTTCTGCTGGTGGCATCTGACTCAAATGATGATGATAAACATGCATTAGTCTGCACTGCTTTGGATGAATTTTGAGCAGAACTCATCATCAGCATGGATGCATGTCCCTTGGAATGGTGGTTGAAACATGAAGGGACATATGAATCTTTAGCACATCTGGCACGTAAATATCTTGCGACTCTGGCTACAACAGTGTGATGAGAACACTTGTTCTCACTTTCAAGTGACATTGTAATCAAGAAATGGGCAGCATTATCTCCTGCCAATGTAAACAAACTAGTTTGTCTTAGCTATTGGCTGAACAAGAAGTAGGACTGAGTGGACTTGCAAGCGCAAAATTTTACATTGTTCTATTTTTGAATGCAGTTTTTTTGTACATCTATACTTGTAAGTTCAACTTTCATGATAAAGAGATTGTACTACAGTACTTGTATTAGGTGAATTGAAAAATACTATTTCTTTTATCTTTTTACAGTGCAAACACCTGTAATAAAAATAAATATGAAGTGAGCACTATATACTTGGTATTCTGTGTTGTAATTGAAATCAATATATTTGAAAATGTAGAAAACATCCAAAATCCTTAAATAAATGATATTCTATTATTGTTTAACAGTGTGATTGTGATTAATTTTTTTAATCGCTTGACAGCCCTAGTTAGAGACAAATATTTTTTTGTTCCTATACAGTGGCACTGAAGGTAACACTGAGTGTAAGAGTACAAGAGGAAGTTTTGGATCCTCTTATGCCATTCAGGTGCCATTTTGACACTTCTGAAACTCAGCATTTTGATTTCTCAGGATCGATTCACAAAGCAGTGGTGGGTGCTCTCCTTATAAACTAGAGGTTAGGAGACTCTTGGGTTCAAGTCCCTATGCCAGACAGAGATTTGAACCTTGATCTCCCAGAAGAATGACCTAACCACCAGACTATTGGCTATTCCAGACATAGGCTCTCTCAAGCTTTCCTGTTGTAGCTGTTCTACTTAGTATAAATAATTAAACACTCATTGGAGCAGGGTTTGGAATTCTGGTGTCCCCTTCCCCCAACCCCCATCTGAGTGCCATTCATTCTCATTCTCTGGCACCATTAATATGTGGACGAGCTTTAATGGGAGACCCTGAGAGTGCCTCCTCCCTGAATACCCTACGCACTGGTGGTTAGGGCACTCATGTGGGATATGAGAGACCTAGGTTTAAATCCCTGTGCCACGGTAGAGTTATAAACCTGGATCTCCCATGTCTCATGTGAGTTCCCTAATCACTGGGCTATAGAATGTTAGAGGGAGGGGCACATGTCCTCTTCCTCAGTTTTGTGAATAGCACCAAAGTCCCTTTGTGTCCCTTCATTTTCGCTTTTACTACAAACAAACAAACAAGCAGGAACCTGGCTCCTGACCCCCATGGCACTGAACACACATTTTCTGTGACAGTTTTCATGATAGCTTCTGAAATACCCAGAAAATTGATCCTAGTACTTAAACATTGAATAGACTGGCTAGATTATTGAATCCATCTCCCTGTAAGAGTAGGGTGCTGTTCCCCAATAAAGGATGTGCTGGATAGTCTCCTGTTAGTTTTGTCTCAAGTGTCACTGTTTGGGGAGTAAGGTACCACTCAATGTGAGAGGGGCAGAGTCTGGCCTGCAATGACCTATATTGCTGCTGATCCAACCACAAAGCTCCTATTAATTTAACTGGGAAGGCCTTGGTTATTCATAGATTCCAAAGCCAGAAGGGACCACTGTGATCATCTAGTGTGACCTCCTGAATAATAGAACTTCTACCAAAATAATTCCTAGAGCATATCTTTTTAGAAAAATATCCAATCTTGATTTGAAAATGGTCAGTGATGGAGACTCCACCATGATCCTTGGTAAATTGTTCCAATGGTTAATTGTTCTCACTCTCAAAAATGCACACCTTATTTCCAGTCTAAATCCGTCCAGCCATTGGAGTGTGTTATTCATTTCTCTGCTAGACAGAAGAGCTCATTATTAATTATTTGGTCCCCATGTAGATATTTATAGACTGTTCAAATCATCCATTAACCTTCTCTTTATTAAGCAAAATAAACTGAGCTCTTTGATATCACTATAAGGCATGTTTTTTAGTCATTCTTGTGTCTCTTCTCTTAACCCTCTCTAATTTGTCAACATTCTTCTTGAATTGCGGGCACCAGAACTGGACATAGTATTCCAGCAGAAGTCATGCCGGTGCCAAAGTCAGAGGTAAAATAACTTCTCTGCTTCTATTCAACATTCCCCTGTTTTATGCATCTGATCACATTAGCTCTTTTGCCACAGCATCATAGTGGAAGTTCATGTTCAGCTGACTATCTTCCGTGACTCCCAAACTTTTTTCAGAGTCACTGCTTCCCAGGATCAAGGCACCCATCCTGTAAATATGGCCTACATTCTTTGTTTCTAGATGTATACTGTCACATTGTCTGGAATGGCTCGTGGTACTCAGGGCACACTGTCAAGAAGCAGGGCACAGACCTCAAACTGGTTGTGTGTTCTATAATTAGATGTCACCAACTCAGTAACAAGTGTGAACTTTTAAAGCACTATAAAAGTCTTACTGTGGAGTCAGACAGGAACCTTAGGCATTCCAGTCCATCTTGCCTCCCAGCCAAGCTGAACTTAGTGATAGATGGTTGCTTTACACCAAAAATCAGAACAATATTCAGGTTACTTTCAGTTCCAAAGGACCAGCCACTTACCCCAGGTCAATTTGCACCTTAGATCTCGCACCAAAGATGATGCTTGTAGCCAGTCCTATAGTAAACTCTCTAAGGATTTATTAACTAAGAAAAGAAATGAGTTATTACAAGGTTAAAGCAGGCAAACATATATGCACAAATGAGTCACAGTTTATGGTTTTACAAGGTCAGAGAGTTGTAGTAATCTGTCAGCTCTGAATGTCTTTTAGTGCTAACCCAGGTTGACCCTGAGGATCTCGGCTTCTGTTTCATAGCTCTGACACCGTGCGAGTCCAAACGACAAAAGAGATGAAAAATTTTCTTGTCTGCTATTTTTATTTCTTTCTTCCAGAATTCAAGCTTATGGGATGAGCCCTTTTGCATGGAACCTCTTCATGAGTGTAAGCAGCAATTAACAAAGTCTTTGTGTTGCAGTGCCCCACAAATGGCCCATTTAGTTTTGATAACTTTCTTGATGGGCTGGAGAAAATCCCTCCTGACTGGGTTCAGAGTTTCAGAGCAAAAACGTATAATTTCTTTATCACATGATAGAAGGTAAAATTTAAGTTAGATTAATGCATGTGACAACTTCATAAAGTCTAAACACGAATCACATTGGATATTGGATTTATAACCTCTTAATCATACTAACACACTAGTGAGCTGGATTGGTTTCCAGCAGTGAATTTCTCAGTGTTCGACTGAGGCCTAAAGCCTTGGGAAGAACTGGCACCTGGTCTGCCGTGTGACATATAAATTTACATTCAGATATATTATAATGCAAGTTGTTTACTTGTGCCCAGTTTACCAAGTGATCCAGATTGCTCTGAGTCCGTGATATGCACTCTTCATTATTTATCACATCCCCAATTTTTGTATCATCTGCAAACCTTATCAGTGATGATTTTGTTTTCTTCCATGTCGTTGATTAAAAACATTTAATAGCATAGGGCCAAGAACTGATCCCTGTGGGATCCCACACACTTGCTTGATGCTGATTTAACATTTACAATTACCATTTGAGACCTATCAGTTAGCCAGTTTTTAATCCACTTAATGTGTGGCATGTTAATTTTATGTTGTTCTAGTTTTTTAATCAAAATGTCTTATGGTACCAAGTCAAATGCCTTACGTCAACACTATTACCTTTATCAATCAAATTTGTAATCTCATCAAAAATTATATTAATTTAGTTTGACAGGATCTGTTTCCCATAAACCCATGTTGATTTGCATTAATTACACTACTATCAGTCAATCTCTATTAACCGAATCTGTGTCAGCCACTCCATTATCTTGCCTGGGATTGATGTCAGGCTGACAGGCCTATTTTTATGTGGGTCTTCCCATTTACCCATTTTTAAAAATTGGCACAAGATTCATTTTATTTTAGTCTGCTGGAATTTCCCCAGCACTCCAAGACTTATTGAAAATTAACTTTAATAGTTCAGCAATGGAATGTGGCTGCAAATTTTCTCTGTGAATAAGGACTCCATGTCTGTTCTTCAGTTCCTTGCTGAACAATGGAAGTGATATACTTTTACCAAATATAAGGAGGAGGGGTGTGTGCGTGCGCGCACAAGTTGAGGGTTATTCAGCTTTAGGTTCAAACCCATCTTTAGTAGTAATAAAAAAAACAAAACAGTGATACTTTAAATTGTAGTAGTTCTGTCGATAGTCACAAACTATTTAGTAGGATGTAGATGGACCTTTAGTTAATGATCCGCCCAGCACTGAAACAAAGATAATTGACATTATGCATTAACTCAGAGTTATACAGCTTACATGCACAACATTGTTTGGAGCAACTCACATTCTTTGTGGGGCTATATATAATATATAATATTTTAAGCTTTGGTCCTTTGTTAAAGCTCTGAGAGCCCCTTTTTAGCATCAAATTTTGGTCTATTGCACAATAAGATAACACTTTATTACACAAATGGAAAGAATATAATTACTATATTGAATAATCATTTTCTGAAGGCTCTGAATGTAACCTTTAATTAATATTTCTTCTGTGGCCAGGTTTAGAAGCTTAAATAAGGCCTAATAATACTGCTGTCCTCCTGTTTTGTTAGATATTTAGTTATGAGTCTGCTTGCTTGTTTGCAATTATATTGAAAATATTTTAATTTTAGAAATAAACTTCTAACAAAATGAGGATCATGACTGTTCTACTCTTCAGACTACACATCTACACTGTATTTTTATGCTCTGTGTCTCTCTAGTTACTGTTAACTTTTGACATCTGGTATCATTTTTTCCTTTAAAAACCTCAGGATCATGGTTTTGCTTTTAAGGCTAGTGTGCTGATTTGACTTATTTGTTAGGAGAGGCTTTTCTATATGTATTGTTCTTCCCTTTCTGTCAACTATCCCTCCACCTATTCATCCCTCCTACTTAAGGCCTCTTTGACACTGTTGTAATGACTTCCCTTGGGAGATGTACAATTGGATTTGTAAGTTCCCTCACAGCTCTTGCTTCTTAATGTCTGCTCCTGAGTCAGCACTGTATGCATGGCTAGCTGGAATAGAATGAAAATCTGAATAACTCCCTGTTGGTTTCCCCCTCCCCCCCCACCTCTGTGTAGGGAAAATCATATAACTTGCCACAAAGAAGAAAAACGTCTACAAAAACTGTCCAGAATGCCAACCTTATCTGTAGATGTATACTGTGTTTCTGTGAGTGCTCTGGTCTTTCTGTATTTCTTTGCAATGGCTAATCATTTTTGTTAGTAGTACATTTATGAAGATACTTTTGCACCATCTGAACTAGACTAGACTAAAACACATGATGCTTGTTTGCATCCTGTAATGGTGATCCTCACAGGCACCGACTTTCCAAAGTGCCGGGGGGTGCTCAACTCCTGGCTCTGCCGCAGGCCCCACCCCACTCCACACTGCCTGTTCCAGCCCCTGCTCCACCCCCCCCACCCCCGAGCATGCTGTGTTCTCTCTTCTCCCCTCTCCCAGCCTCCTGCATGCCGCAAAACAGCTGATTGAAGTGGGCAGGAGGCGTGGGGAGAGAGAGGGAATGCACTGATCGGTGGGGCCCACTGGCAGGCAGGAGCCGCTGGGGGTAGGGGTAGGTGCTGATGGGAGGCACCCACTCAGCACCCACCATTTTTTCCTCATGGGTGCTCCAGCCCTGAGCACCCATGGAATCTGCACCTATGGTGATCCTGATTAGCAGAATTTGCTTTGCTACATGCCATATTTAGTCATATGTTATGATGTGACAGGTTTGTGCTTTTCTGTATCTGAATACTGGTGGAGCAGTAAGCCTCAGAGCAAAATTAGCCCCGTCCAAATTTATCTCTGATTACAAGTTACTCCAGGGATGAATTTTTGGCCTGTGTTCTAAGAAAAGAAACATTATGCTGGGGAATCTCTGGATTCCACATTTCCTTCTGGAGTTCTGAAACAAAGTACTTGTAAACAGTTCATGAGAGTTAATGCTTCTTCTGCTTCAACCAGGCATGTTGTCATTTGGATACGGGTCTGAACTAAAAGAGGGCTTCCATCCTTTTGCCATGTGTTGGTGAATCACATTCTGTTGTGTACTATAGCATGAGGTGATGCAATCTTTCTGAAGCTGTAAACAATTATTTTCTTTTGGTCTGCATGCCCTTATTAATCCAGGTAGCAATTACACAATCTGAATATTTGGCAACTGATGAGTCATCTTTGTGGAGAAAGTGTATGCAATCCTGGCTCTGACCTGATTCCCTTTCTTATTTGACTGAATTTAGCAAACAGTGTCCAATACCAGTGGGGAACTAAAGCATTCCCAGGTACCTCTCAACTAAACTACAGGAGTGAAAAATAATCATCCATTTTGCTTTGGTATTTCTTTCATCTGAAGCTGGCTACTTCCCACGTGGGTGCAGCTCCTGGCAATATGCCCTGAAATGTAGGTGGTGTTCTCAGAACAGGAGTGAAGAGCTGCCAGATGTGCTATATGTCACTTACACTGAGAACTTTTGTCCTTTTAAAAATCTCCAAATGATTCATTTCACTTGGTGACCGTAAATGTTGTTGTGTTATTCTGATGTAATCGTATGACAACCAACAGCAATGACCGTATGATGTAATATTGCTTCTGTGTTCAAGGAAGGTGACATTTAACTTGCTCAATAGTACTTTGCAGCTGCAGAGAAGGCACAAACAATTGTGGGGGTGGGGAAATGAAAGCAAGTTTGCATTACAAGAATGCCCAGCATGCAATATATCCTGAATTCTAGCAGTTGTTGCATAGAGGAATTCTGTGTCTTAGCAATAGCTATCCCTGTGTCAAGATTTTTGGACCAGGTTTAGCAACCCTCTCTCAGCAGCCAGGGAATGATGAAGTCAGAGAGCAGAACTCCTCTCCCTAAAGGCTCAGGTGGCCATTTTTTCTATTGAATTGGGCCTTAAATGATCAACAGGTAAAAGGGAGAGAAAACATGGCTGCTGACGGGATGGGATAGAAAACTAGGAGGGGAAGCTTCACCTTCACATAGGAGGGAGGAATGAATGGAGTTCCACCTCTGCCATACAGTTTTGAAGCATCACAAAACAGCACAAGGGATTCTAGTGTCATAAGAAAAAAACAGTGGCAGAATTTTGGTTCACAGGAAGAAAAAGTTTAAATCAAAGCACAACAATTCCCCCCCCACCCCCATCTTCTCAAGAAATAAAGGTGTCAGCAGGCTTGTTCATGCCAGTTTTTTAAATCAATAGCATTCTGATCACTATCAATACAAGCTGAAAGCATATGCTTCTTTTTTTTTTTACTGTAAATTCTCATAGCTCCTTTCCTCCTTCTGCACCAGGCTGTGGGTCAGTGATATCAATACCAGAGATCTCTCTCATGCCACACCTAAACTAAATTGTCAACAGACGGTGTTGCAGCAGATTCATACATCATTCCAGGAACTGTAATATCTGTTGGGAAATGCAAAAACACCAGGTGCATAGCTGCTGGTTAGAGTTTCCATTACTTTACCTGGGGCCTTTTTGTAATGTGCAACTATTTACATCACACATTGAAATCAAAAGTAGGTGGAAGGTTCTTTCCAAACCACATTGACCGAAGGAATGTGTGTGTCAGGTAGCTGTACACTGATATGTGCACACTTTCTATAAAGTGTTACCTTATTAAGGAAATCTTGATGGTGCAGGTGTGTATACTAGTCGACTCATTCAGACATTGAGAGAATAGAATGAGCCCTCTGATCTGACATGTACAAACAATATTTTATCCATTTGCCTCTTCCAACATTTGCAATTCATCTGCCCTTGTTCATCTATTATCCAGAATTACACTGTTTTTGATGGGAAACAAACAAATAATCTGTGAAGACAAATCTTCAGCCATCTTATTTCAGACTGTGAGTATGTCAGCCTGCATGAGCTAAATAGAGCTGGGCCAGCTCAGTACTTGAATAGGAGACCAGGGAGGTGCTGCGGGAATGGGGAGATGTTGCTTCACTAGGCAATGTGCTTTCTTATCTGTCTAATTAGGTACATATATGGCCCCTACTCCCATATTATCTCAGCTTTTCCTTACATGCCAATGTCCCAGCATAGTGTGTCGATTGGCTGACATTATTGCCTGAAGTTTTTCTATACTAATTTTACTCTTGGTAATATTTATTCAGTAAAGCTCAGCTCACATACAGCATCTGATTTTCAATGCAATTCTGACTTTAAATAGTAATTATTACAAAAGGGAGTCCCCAGGCTTTTGAAAGACTAGAGTTTATAAATATTTATATTTTGTATTGTTGTTTAATGACAATTACCAAAGCACAGCAGGGATTTATTTTCAGTTCTTTAAATTCCAAAGTTATTCTTGTGCTGTGTGACATGGGATTGAACCACATGGGACTGAAGCCAGCCCGACTCCATACCTAGCTGTGTTCCATATTTATTCATTCTTTAGAGGATCCTGGATTGGGATTTTGAACATATCTTTTCTCTAAATATTTAGTACTTCTGGCATACTATCTCAGTGTAACTTACCTTAACTCCAATAAGAGTTATGATCACTGGAGAATGTACCTGAAAATACTAATTTGGCTTTGAAACATTATTGGAAATCTTATGGAATATTACTTAGATTGCAAGCTCTTTGGGGCAGCCACTTTCTCTGTGTTATGCCTAGGAAATGGAACTGGAGACATGGAACTACTGCAGTAAAAAAAAAGTTAATAATGCATGCGGGTGGGGAGACCAGTAACACTTTTCTAAACGTTTAATATTAGAGAAAGATGTTTGATTGACAGCACTGGAAACAGAATCCTCAGTTTGTCTTCAGAACAGGTACAGAATAATAGGTGAGCACAATGCAGTCTTTCCCACAGTGCATTGCCAAATGCCTCAATACTGAAATAGAGGGGAATGCCTCTTGCTGTCTGAGGGTTCTGTAGTTCAGTTTTCATTCCAGTTGACTCTCTGGTCTCTTTGCTGAGACTGGCAGCAGGGGGTGGGTATCTGTTACAGTGGTGGTATTGTGTTGGTATCTGTCAAATAGGAGCTAGACATCCTCCACCAACTCATTTCACATACTGTTGGGCCACTGACTTGTCAGCAGCGGGCGATTTTAGTCCTTAACAATCTGGGCCTAATTTGAGCTGCTGACCTGGAATTGAAACATGTTTTGGATCATTACTAATCCCCTGAGCCACTGAAGAGTTTGCTATTTAACATGTAGGATAAAGAGAAACTTGCAAAACATTCCAGTATTATATTTCCTACACCCAAAGCTGTTGACTCAGAAACACTGAAGCTAATAATGAGCAGGGCGAAATCAGTGAAAGTGCTGTAGCAACGCGTTGTCTTTCTGTTAGAGATTTAGAAGCTATTTCCCCTGACATGGTCAGTGAAGACAGAGGGCTGGTTTCTGGCTGCTCCTTCTTAGGTGTGCAATGGGCACAACCCCTGCCCCTCTGCCTTATTAACTTGTGCATGAAGTGACCAGAATTGGAGCAAGAAATGGAAAAGACCTATTACGTCACAGAGTCTATCCTCCTATCTAGTCAGCCTAAATTGCCTTATACTGAATTTCCTCCTATAATTCATCCTATTTACACCTTCAGGTAACACACTAAATGAGTTCTCCCTTCTCCCCTCCCGACCCCCATTGTGTGTAACACTCTTCAAATGTCCCGACTATCATGTTTCCCCACCTTGTTGTCCTTTAGCCAAGCTAAACATATTTAGCTCTTTTTTTTAACCCCCAGCTCTTTGTGGTCCTTGAGCACAGGGTGCAGTTGAGAGTCACATTGGCAGTGCTTCTAGACACCCCAAAGGGAGTGTGGCCATAACTCAGCCCCTATTCACACCTCTTAGGTAGGGTGGCCATATTTTCCCACAGGGAAAACGGAACATTGCATGGGGTCAGCCTGAGCCTCCCCTCTCTCCCCCACATACAGCATCAGCCTGAAGCCCTCCCCTGCCCCCCATGCATGGGACTGGCTCAAGGCCCTCCTGCCACCCGCTCACACGGGGCTGGCCCGAGGCCCCCCTCAATTCCTCACATGTGGGACTGGAACAAGACCTCCTGCTGCTGGCAAAAGACCCCATGCCACCTGCCTGCACGGGGCTGGCCTGTCCTGAGCCGCTGTCCTGAGCCCTTCCTCCTGCATAGGCTGGCGTTGCCGCTGCCCCCTCCCACACATTCCTCTGCGCCCCACTAGGGGTCGCACCAAACTTTTTTGGCAAAACTCTGTGTTTGTCCACTTTGCTCTTGCCATCTGAGGGTCAGTTGACAAGAGCAAATGGGACAAATGCACAGTTTGCCAAAAAAAGTTGGGATGGCCAGGACAGGGCTTAAAAAAGGGACTGTCTCAACCAAAATGTGACGTAAGGTCACCCTACTTCAGGAAGTGGAGGCCTCTGTTTCTATTCCCCCAGGACCCCTGGAGGCATTCCACCTGCGTCTGACCTATGCAGTCAAAATGCCTGTGACAGCTCCCACTGTTGGATTGCATCATCGCACGCACCCTTAAGGTGGCTGCAGCTTTAAAACCTGTCTAACTGATCTTAGGTTTATAGAGTGGCTATTGCTGTGTTATCTAATCCCAGATTGCTTTTACATCCAGAATTGCAATTTGCACAGTGCAGTGGCCTGTAACAATTTGGGATGTTGATGCCACGTTACTTAACTTAACACAGGTACCATAACCTTTTAAGCTTTGAAACAAACTGTGGCTTTCAGTGTACTTCACTGTAGATGGAATTGAACTATGTCTATGTGTGCTACAGGATGGCTCTATTGTACAAATATGAGGGTAGGATACATGTAAGAACCTTTCACATGGTTCAAGTGGGAGCAGAAGCAGGCCATATTGTTAGGCCCAACAGAGATTTGCTCAAATTTACTATGCCCAAAGAGAAACACATCTTCCCCCTCCCTTATTTAGAGGATTTTACTTGGTTCATTATGTGATGCACATAATTTGCAGTATGAGCCTGTTCGTGCAATCCTTATGCAGGTAAATTTCCCATTAACTGTGCAAAGACTAGGATTGGGCCCAATAGTCTCTGCATCAGTGTTATGGTGATGCAGAAGAGTACTGGCCTAAAGCGCACCTTCCAGAATTCTTTCCTTCTTTCAACAAATTTGTTTCAATAAGAAAAGGGGGGGGGGTGGCATTTTAAAAAAGGACACTAGAAGGAGAAATTTAGCTAATGTAATATTCCCTGAAAACAATTAGAGTTGGCCTTGATAGCAAGGGAAACATATCTAGTTTATTGTAGCAACCTGTAAAAGTACAGAAGTTAACAGATTGCTAAGTAAAATTCTTTTAAAAGGTGTTCTGTAGCTCCGAGGTAGTGGAAATTACAGTGTGATGTGGCAGTTGCCGTGGTAACCTCTTGGCTGTACATTGAAGAGCACAGCACAATGCAGTAGTTACGTGAAGCCCATGTAGTTCCTGAATGTATTAGGTGAGGCTACTCAAGGGCAACTTTAGCATTAGGCATCCTATCTGCTGTAGTTTTCATGCTTACAGCCTTGTATTATGCAGATCTGACTGGGCCTTTGTTACTCTGTAGTTATCACGAGGATGAAGTTCTGAAAAAACACAATTTTTCTAGTAGTGCAGACACTTCAGAACTGAAAAATTAGGAGGCCTTTTAGGGGAATAGTTTGTTGCAAAAATGTATCAGTTCATCCATATTGAGAACTGACTGTAATCCACAGTTCCAGTTAACTTCAGTGGAAGTTTGGCTATTCTGTACCTCTGAAAATTAATCCCTGTACTATTTTTGCTATATTACCTCCTCATTAATGCTCCATCTCCTCTCCAGTCACATCACAAGATACATAACTATTTCACCCTTGTTTATACCGTCAGTTTCTTACTCTTCTTTCATTAGCTTTAATTTCAGTTTATGCGATTGTATTATTTAGGCTCCTTGTGATACAATTTGTAAGAGAGACATTGTGCAAAATTTCTCTCTCTCGCTCTCTCTCTCTCACACACACACACACACACAATTTTATCTATCGTGCCACCCATCAGTGTAGTAGCTGAGCGCTTTCCATGTAAAATCAGTTAGCAATAGTGAAATCCCTAATGGGCTTCATGGAGTCTGTGGCTCTTCCCTTTCTTGGGGTACAAAAGCTTTGCTTGCATTAGTGTGTTTTTGTTATAGCTGGAGTGATGGTGAAGGGGAAATGGGACAGATGTTAGTGTTGTGTCATTCAAATAAGGGTGGCTTCTCCCTGGGTTGGAAATAAGTAAGAGTAGAATTTCAGGTAGTTTCAACTCATGGAAAGCTCTTGAATGATTCTGTGGGAGGGAGGTCTCCTTTACCCTGTCTCAGAATGAAGCTCAAGGTTCCACTCCCATGACTTGCAGCTCTCAGGGGATCTACTAGATGTGAGAAATTTCTACATGGCAGTCCCTTGCCTCTGTACTGCTACCCGTGTCATATGTCCAAGTCTATGGTTATAATGAACTCAAAGGCATCCATGTAGAGTAGCGTGGATTGGAATCATACAGGAATGGGTAATCTAATGACAGATGTGTTGTAATAGATCTATGAGTATCCATGGGAGAGTTATACATGCCTGAGTGTAGAGTTATATGTCCGTGTGTCTATCCTTCTTGCTCCTGTCTCCCTTCTCCCCACTTCTGTTTATGAAAACAATGCAACTGGAAAGATTCATCTCAAATTCATTCAATGTATTTCAAAACAATTTGAGGTTGATCCCATGCAAGGGTCACTCAGTCATATTATTATTCCTGTGAAACTCTGCGTGGGACACAAAGCGGGTAGAAGTAAACTCAGGTGATCTCATTGGGATTAAAGATACTAATTAAATCTGGCAGCAAAACTATTTTGTCAGCTTCCTTTAATCCGGTATTTAAATCAGGCTGTATGTATTTTGGCTCCAGATTTCATATACTCATTTTTCTGCAAACTTCCTTTTAACCATATCCTGCCATCGGTACATATGTGGTTGCTTAAACATAAACGCCAGGATATAGACCCGTATGATTAAATTCAAGGTGCCAAATTCTGCTCTCAGATCTACCAGGTTCTCAGCAAAATGTAGTAACCATCTTATTATGGGGGTTTAGTGCCCAAACTGTTGATCTGAATATGCTTTACTAGACTCCAAATAGTAATAGATCTCGGTATCTTGTGAATGCCTATCTCCCAAAGGAAGAGTGGTTTTATCAAAGGTGGGACTATCTATCCATCAAAAGTTATTTGCACACTGCCATCCTTAGGTGCTGGAACCAGGGGTGCTGCCAGGTACCCTGTCTTGAAGTGGTTTTCATTATATACAGGTTCAATGGCTCTCAGCACTCCCACGAAACAAGTTGTTCCAGCACCTGCTGCTGTCTGATGAACATGGAGCTGAAGTTTGAGTTTCTGTAACCTGCTGGTCAGTGTGTGTTATGTGTCTTCAGCTGCCTGCTGCACAGAAGATGTGAGTCTGTTACAGCTCCTACCTATAGAGCCTGGCTTTTTAGCTCCAGTTGACATGACTTTATGCTGTCAGCTCAGAAGGTCCACAGTTCAAATCCTCATTTTAGCTAAGATGGCAGCTGTCACACTTGTACAGCTACATAGGCAGGTTAGAAGTGTTAACTTTCTGAATTAAGTTCTAAACACATTTTACGATGAATTAGAGACCCAAATGGTAAATATAGCACCCAAGGATTTGTGACTGTTTTTTGGGTCTATAAATGAATTGCATACAGTACAGTCACAAGCACATTGCCAACACTAAACATCCAGTAAATAAAAGCACCCTTATGAGCACAGTTTTCATGTGATAGAAGTGGTAATAAACTTCCCTTTTATGTAAACTGTTTCAGAACATATAGAACCAAACTGCCATAGCTTCATTGACTTCATTGGAACTATGCCAATTTACACCAGCTGAGGATCTGTGCCATGGGAAAACTGCAGATTGAAAATTGGTTATATAGACAGTTTCAATAACTATTGGTCAGATATATTGGACTGCTGGGCTGATACCCCATTCTGTTAGTGATTTTTATGCCAGTGGAATTCCCTTGACTTCAGTGGAGTTACACAAATGTAAAACCAGTGTAACAATGGAGAATCAGGGCCTACATATTTAGTGATTCCAACAGTGGTGAGCAATAGTTGAGGAGTAGGTATGTGGGGATATAGCACAGAAAGACAACACATGTTAGTGTGCCATAAGTGCTCATTCTGCATGGGTTTGGGATGAAGGCATTATTCAGGAGTGGCAAAACCACAAATCTCCCCAATTGACTGCTGATAATGTTATGCTACCACCCTCTAGGCAATTCATATGCCATGTACGTTAATAAAAAAATTAACACATTCTAGAGCAGCTTTTCTTTAAGAGCAGTTTTTGTATCCCTTTATTTGTAAAACCAGGTGCCTTACTTACTTGTTCAGGTCAAACTGTACAAAGCTTAGAGAGAGAGAGAAAGAAAGAGAGAGAGAGAAAAATTAAAGTCAATTAGCCCTTCTAAAAATTACCCCAAAAGATTTCCCTCCTTTCAGAATGATGCAACTAAAAGCTTTGATGTCCCTTCATCTTCCGGGGTTAGAAGAAGGTGCCATGTACTTTATTGGAAACTGGGGTAACCCCCCTTTCAAAAGTGTAAAACTCTAGCTATCAGTCATGTGATATCAGACTTCAGTCTTCATGTCAATGGTGAAAAATGAATGTGTCCAAACCTGGAATTTAGGCCTGGCATGTGACTTTTTAGGGGTTGCAGAAATAAGATCATTATTGTGACAGGCAGCTGCTTGGAGCACCTCAGGAGCTTGGAATGTTAGGATAAATTCTGGGGTAGATGGAGTTGTAGGAAGATGAAGAAATCAAAGATGTATGAGAAGCAAATTTAGCACATGGTTCTGCAGTTTAGCAGATGTGGAGTGTATTTGTGTGTATAGACACACAATATGTGTGCAGTAAACACATACACCTTTTAAAGGTGTTTGCATTACAATAATGGATAGTACATATGTTAGTTCTCTTTTCCACTCCCACTCGCTCTCTCTCTCTCTGCATTTATGTATAGCGTCTGCATTTACAGCCAAAGATTATGTATTCTCTATTTTGGGCCAAATTCTTCCCTTAGATACATATGCACATGTTGGTGAACATGGAAGCTGCATGGAGATCCAAGGGCAGAATGGGGCCCAAAACGTAAATAAGCATTACTATGCCAATTTATATGATGTCTGTTAAATGATCAGGTAACCTAATTTAAGACAGGGCGGTCAGAATAAGGCATAGGATATTGAGCAGAGACCCATTGAGGAGCAGGTGGTAAGAGCACTCCTGTTTATAGAGCATGAGAGTGTGGCCAGAACACTGGATTAGAACTCAGGAGACCTGGGTTCTATGCCTTGCTTGGCGACTAGTGACTGGGGGCAAGTCAATGCCCTGCTCTGTGCCTCAGTTTCCCTCTCTGTAAAATGGGGATAATGATACTGCCCTCATTTGTAAAGCACTGTGAGATCTATTGGTGAAAAGCTCTATATAACAACTAGGTATTATGGCTTCCTTGAGACTGCCGCTGGAATACTGAGTTCAGTTCTTGACATCTCAATATCAGAAGGATGTTAGTTGGAGGGAGATCAGAGAAGAGCAATAAAAATGATTGGAGTGTTGAAGGGATTGCTTTGTATGAAAGGACCCATTAAAATGTATAGCTTGGGTAAACAATGATTAAGCAGGGAACATGACCATGTACAAGGACTTGGAGCAGGGGCGGGAAAACATTTTGGCCCGAGGGCTACATCTCGGTATGGAAATTGTATGGCGGGCTATGAATGCTCAAGAAATTGGGTTTGGGGTGTGGGAGGGGGTGAGGGCTCTGGCTGGGGGTGGGGCTGGGGATGAGGGGTTTGGGGTGCAGGCGGGTGCTCCGGGCTGGGACCGAGGGGTTTGCAGGGTGGGCGGGGGATCAGGGCTGGGGCAGAGGATTGAGGCATGGGAGGGGCTCTGGGTGGCGCTTACCTCAAGCAGCTCCCAGAAGGAGCAGCATGTCCCTGTGCTGGCTCCTACGTGGAGGCGTGGCCAGGTGGCTCTGCTGTGCGCTGCCCCATCTGCAGGCACCGCCCATGCAGTTCCCATTGGCCATGGTTCCTGGCCAATGGGAGCTGCGGGGGAGGGGGACACTTGGAGCAGGAGAAGCATGCGGAGCAGAGCTCCCTGGCAGGCCCTACACATAGGAGCCAGCGGGGGGACATGCTGCTGCTTCCGGGAGTTGTGCAGAGCACCCCCCAACCCTGCTCCCCGGCTGGAGTGCTGGAGCGGGACAAGCCCCAGACCCCGCTCCCCAGTGGGAACTTGAGGGTCAGATTTAAACAGCTGGTGGGCCGGATGCGGTCTGTGGGCTGTAGTTTGCCCACCGCTGACTTGGAGGGTGTGAACCAGTGTGATAATCAGTTTTTTTTAGATTGTACCCTCTTTGGGGAAAAGGCTATGTATTCCTCTGCATTTGGAAAGTGCTTAGCACAATTGTGGGTACTACTGCAATCTAGATGATAAATAATGATGATAATATTAACCATACTTAAGAAGGCCTATTAGATTGCATGTCTATTACAGTGAGATCTGTTAGATGATGGAAGTGGTGGGAAAGCACCCTTCCTAGCTATGCCTAGAACTAAACTAAACAAAACAAGCGGGACATTTCTGCTTTGGATATGTCTTTTGTATGTGCCCTAGTACAGCTTTTCCATATCTAATGGCTTTGGTTCTAGGGGGTCTGGAATTTATTTTCTGAAAAAACCCTCAAATTTTACCAAATTAATGTGTAGCCAGGAAGCCCAATATCTTCTGGAGGCAGTATCGGCTGCAGGATACAGAGAATGCTATAATACCCTCTCCCTTCCTCACCCTATACTCTATCAGAGTGAGAGTTTTTGCAGTAATAACCAATCTTCCTTTAAAATATCTTTGGTTATAGTCATTACTGTATTTGCAATAGGTGTACAATAGGCCTCTGCTATACTGAGTTCCTAGTTTTAGGTTTAAACTGATAAAACCCCAGTGCAGCAAAACACTGATTATTGGCTTTTAAAATGTACTCTGAAAATACTTTCTTGCAGAAGATGTTGGTGGCCCAAAGAATCTTTCATTCACTGGGAACTTATCTCCTGGAGAGTGGGCTTTAAAGAGGCCAATTTTTACACAATTCATGAAAAACAATTTTATAAACAATGATTTAAAAAAAATTCACTGTCCTTTTTTTGAAAAAAGCCATAGAATCATAGAATATCAAGGTTGGAAGAGACCTCAGGAGGTCATCTAGTCCAACCCCCTGCTCAATACAGGACCAATCCCCAGATCACTAAATAGCCCTCTCAAAGATTGAATTCAGAACCCTGGGTTTAACAGGCCAATCCTGCTGAGCTATCCCTTCCCCCCATCTCAAAGTGAACGCAAAAAATAATCAACGAAACCCTAAGACTGCTTCCTCTTATATTCCATAGTTTTGTCTTTAAGAAGTATACATTTGTAATCCAATATTGCAGTCTCTAGGCAGACAAAGTTTACATAGGCAAAACTACAGTTTATTTCAATTTAGGGACAGGGCCATATATCAGCATAAGTGAATCTATGGATTCTGACAGTGTCCACTGTTGGAAGACAACATACTGAGCTAGAAGGAACATTGGTCCGACCCACTATGGCCCTTTGTATGTGTTCTTATTATAGTCTTAGGAGCAAGATTAAGGCCCTTACGGAACAGTCACAGGTTCTGAGAGATTTCTTTTGCTCTTGGTGGTGAGTTCTCCAAGTTTAAAAGATTGTGGCCAATTTGCTGTAGAAACACCTGCATTTGTGATGTTTTTCCTTATGTAAAGACTATAGCATAGATTGCACCTGGCCGTTGCATAGGCGGGAAGGCTGTGGGAAAGGTGCAAGAGACTTCTGCCAACATACTTGCATTCCTGCTGCACAAAGACTGAGTGCCAGTGGTTAGGGGAGTTCAGGGTGTGTTATTTCCTAGCAGTCCCTATGGCACATAACAACACAAACGTTATGGGGAAGGGCAGGGAAAAGATAAGGCAATAGCCCTACTTTGCCAGTGAATCCATCAGCCCAGCTGGGTGGAGAAGGAAGTATGTTTCACCACTCTGTTGCAGCATGAGTTGCATCATGCAACTCCCACCCTGTTGCAGCAGGCTGGGGAGGCTCCAGGAGAGCTTGTGCTTCCTGAGGCAAAATACCTCTTGTGGGCAGTGCACTCTCACTCAGGGCTATGCCTTAATACCGCCGTGATGGGAAGATAAACAGGTTCCACTCCATAGTGCTATCACCATTCCTGGAATCTTTCAGGAGTCCTGTAGATACTCTAGTTGTGTTCCCTGTAGGTATTCAGGGCGCTCCGCTCACTGCTCGCACCTCAGCCTCCATTCATCTCAGAATTGTCAATTCCTTTCCTCTCACCACCTCTCTTCCTCTGTCTGAGGAACCAAAGCAGCCAACAGGATGTAACTGGAGACTGAATATTTAGAGCTGTCACTGCTGCTCAGCATGTAGAACAGGTGACTCATGAATGAAGGGATTTTAAAAAAAATTGTTATTAACTCACACTCCCCTTGCACCTCAGGCAATGCAGTGTTATCTGAAAAATGACTTAAAGACAAGTCTCCCAGTTTCCTCATTTTGCTTTATGTAGAAAAGAATGTTCTCCTGCATGAAATATAATAGAGGGCAAATTCTGCTCTGTGAATACCAGAAGGATCTCTGTCAAAGTCAATGGAATTACACTGGCATACATCTGGTATGGGTGAGAAGAATCAGGCCCCAGGCATTCCCACACTGCAGAGACTGATAAAACTTTGCAACCCCTTGCAAATCTTCACAGCAGCATTCCTTGTGTGACAAACTTTTTCACATTTCCCCATTCAGCTGATTGTGGGTGCTATTCTATTTTAAACCCACATGGAAGTATGTTTTTAGGACCATCTGTTACCGGCCCTAACCCAGATGATACAGTTAGAGCCTACCCACAGCATCCTCTCCTCCTTCAGACAGTTCCAGGAACAAGCAGTGAGTCAGTCACACAGCTGAACTCATATTTAGCTAACCCTGATATCCTGCATATCAGAGAGGAATGCACAACGAACTCTCCAGGTGCGACACACCCTGCTTGGGATAGGCAGTTTGAGTAAATGTGACATCAGTGCACCTACCATTCTTGGTTACAAGAAATGAGGAGAAGGAAAAATGTTAGCAACTAATACTCTTTACTCATCTGGACTGCGTTCCATTTTTTGTCTCAACTGCAGTTACTCAGCTAAACTGCTGTCACGGGTCTTCCCTTTCAGCAGGCAGCAGAGATACTGCTAAGGCGATGACTCCACCTTCTCCAGAACTGAACTTCACACCAGTTTGAACATTGCTTGTTTTTGCCTGGGAGAGTTGACAGTTCTCCCACAGAATGGTTAGGAGACCATTGTCTTCAGCCAGGGTCCCTGACCTATGTTGTCATGTTAGCGTTATTAAACACTGACTACTGCTGGATGACTGTAAATCTGGAAGAGGCTCTTTGCCCAGTTCAACTCCCTGTTAAGAGCCCGCAACCCTGAAATAAGGTCTCAGCCAATGAACTGTGTGATCAGGAACCTGGGTTTATGTGTCATTAGTCAGTATATTTCAAACCTTTTCTCTCTAATCCCTGAATGACCTGACAGCAGTTTTCAACAGGACATCTATTCATTTGGCAAGATTGGCAGAGTGTCTCCCCCGTTCCCTGAGCTGCACTGTAGTAGCAGGTCTCCTGGATCTACTTACTACTCTGTGTTGTTGTCACCAGGAGGTTAATGACTCATAATTATCTTCTTTTCATAATGAGGGAAGCCCGATATCCCTGTTGTGAATACTGCACTGTCTGGCATGGACAACATATTTCAGTTGAAAACAACACTTGGGGGTATGGCTACACTGCATCGTAAACTTGGGTCTGTGAGACCCGAGCTGTGGATTTGGTATTTCCAAGCCCACCCTTAGATGCTCACACTGCATTGTAAACCTGGGCTCACAACTGCTGGACCCAGCTCTCCCCTGTACTGCACTACAGAGACCTTCTGACTTTGGATCTGTGGCTTGAGCTGGGTCCATGCTGCCAAATGAAAGGGTTTGGACTTGAGTCACAGTGGGACTTGGTCTCTGACCTGCCCCCCACCCATCCCCCTCCACAAGCAGGGTTTTAGGACCCAAGTCCCATGTGCTTGCTGACCCAAGTTAGACTGATAAGTTTGTGGATAGAAGAGGGGCTTGGGCTCAAACCTGAGTCAAAGCCCAGGTTTAGTGTGAAGTGTAGACATACCCTAAGGGCCTGAGGCCCTGTCCTGCTTCTGCAATCTCCCATGACTTCAAAGAGGTCTGGATTGCCTAATCCACAAAACTCACTCAGAAGTTAAAGGGAGTTTTGCCTGCATGAGTATGAGATTGGGACGTAAATATATCCATGTTTATACAACAATATAGATGTGTGTGTGATGCTCTGAGGAGCTTTCATTAGTATCCTGTTTTGATCAATGATGGTTTAAATAAGTATTGCAAACCTACTTATTGTTGTATATCTGATACTGAATTTGCTATAGTACCCTTGAGTCAGGCGGGCTCTATCCTGCCTAACAGAAACATCCGCAGCTGTACCACAGTGAGCTCCAGGCTTCTTGGAGTTACTTCATCACAGACTGACAGCTGTGTCCCCTGACCATTATCTGGTGGCCACATACTTCAATAGCAGTGTGAATGTACTGTATGCACTATACTACACTGTGGCCTGCCAGCTTGGCTTCCTCTTCCAGAGTATATCTTCTGCTACTCTTCAGCATCCTACAGTTTATCTGTGGTCAGCTTTCTTACCCATTTCCTGCCAGCTGCTACTGGTCTTTCAGTCAGCTCTGATAGGCATGTAGGCAATGATTAGCTTTTAGGTTTAACTACATGATTTATTGGCTACAGACTAAGCAAATGCCATAATGCAGCTTTAAATACAGGATTTCCTAGCAATTAGCATACTGTACATTTTTAAAATAAACTAACTCAAAGGAACATGCCCTCTCCCTTTATGGCACATTATTAATTTTGTTTACAAATTTACATTAATGCAATATTATGGCTGAGACTTTACAAGCACAAAAAAGGCATGAAAATTGAAACAGCAATTGTAACTCACTCCTCTAGCACAAAGAGCCAGATTCTGATGCCCTTGCCCACTTTGGGTAGCTTGTGACTCTGCGAGTAGTCCCACGGAAATGTTATTGTGATTCAGGGTATCAGTAAGTGACCCAGAAGTAGAATTTTATATCATTACATAGGCTGATAAGTTGTCAGTGTATGATGGCCTATGTGGAGTGAGTTTGATGGTCTCAGCTTACAGATGTTAGCAGCATTTGGAATCCTTATTGACCGTCTTAGAGGAGAGGCCAATGGCTGGATGGAAATGGCAATCTTCTTTGTCCTTCTCTGGAACTGCTTTTGTCAGCTGAGTGCTGAGGTATATTAGCAGACCAATGTGGGAGAGCTTGCACTGTTGCTGCCCTTTCTTGCACCTGTTGTGGGTAAATATGGGACTTAAGAGTTCAGGGTTGTCACTCAAGCACTCTGTGCTAGCACTAAATTCACACACAAACTTAAACAAAACCAATAAACCCAGAATAATTGTGATGACTGTCACAGAATACAATTTCTTCTCCCCAGACTGTAAGGAGCCTGGTTACTAGAGGAAAAGTTTGTGAAAAAGAATGCAGGCTAGTACTGAGTAGCAGAGCTCAGTGTGCCACGGAAGCAGCTCAAAGGCATTTGCATAGGAGTCCCTATTTTTCTTTTTTTTTTTAATTATGCTTTTAGTTTTGATGAGACAGCTTGTCGTTGGCTCTTGCAACAATGGATGAGACAGGATGTAAGGAGCCTCCCCCTCCCCTTTGTACACTGTTTGCTGGGGTCACAGCCCCTATGCTCAGAGGCTACTTCCTCTATGCACCTCGGAGGATGCACATTATCCCAAAATGGTGCAGGGAGGGTTAAGGGGTAGCTGGAGCTGTGATCCTGCCCCTCCCCCTCTTGGCACTGGCTCATAGAGCAGGCCAGCTGCACCTGGGGAAAAGGAAGGATTGTGCTAAAGCCTGGTGCAGATGCATTAGAAGTTCAGGGACACATTGTACCTCAGGAAGGCACAATTCCTCCCTGAGCTTTCCTGGGAGTGGCATAGCCATGCCATGCGTGGCTGTGTCTAAATGGCATAATATAGCTCTCTGGTTTCAAATAAGTTCTTCCAAACATGAAGCCAGGCAGTGCTGTCTTCCTGAATCTGCAGCCTGACAGCTAGCCTGAAAGGGTAGGTCCAAGTGAAATGAGAATTGCCCTTATTCATCTTGGTTTGATGTTGCATCTGGAGCCTAATGACAACATAACTATCATCATCATTGCCTATTTCTCTGCTAGTCATTAGTCAATAGTAGATATATTCAGAAAAAGGGCTTTGTCCAGTACCGTTAAGTATCATACCTATTAGATCATTTTATTCCTGCAAAACGTTTATAGATTTTAAGAGCAAAAGGGACCATTATGATCATCTTGTCTGACTTCCTACATAATACAGGCCAGGAAACCTAGGCCAGTAATTTCTGTATCTGTTGCATTTGGCTGTATTAAACTATGTTGTTCAATAAACCCACCTTACCAAATGTTCCAGGACATCTTTATTTACCACTCCACCAATTTGTGGCATCTGCAAACTTTACCATCAATGCTTTTAGATTTTCTTCCAGCTCATTGATGAAGATATTGAGTAGCATAGGGACAAGGTCCTTGCAGGATGATTCCCCAATTTACAATTGATATCAGCTAGTTTTTAATCCATTCAACATAGGATACATTGATTTTGTTCCTGTGGTAGTCACAGGAAATACTACCAAGACACACTGAAATCGTATCTCAGGAAAATTGATATGTACATCACAAGCTGGGCGGAGCAAGCCACCAACTGACCTCAGTGGCGCCACATCCTCCAATAGGGAGTGGCCCATTTCAAGGAGAAGCGCCTTGCCTTTGCAACTGAAAGGAAAGAGAGAAGGAAGGAAGAAGAGAGAACTTTCTCCCAGCAGGCAGCTGACCCGCCAGGAAATGTCTGTACCTACTCTGGGTGTATCTGTGGTTCCACAATCAGACACATGAGTCATCTCAGGACCCATATATAAATCTGTGGTAAAGATCATCCTTGAACTGAAGGATTGCCGATGGTGACACTGATTTTGTGTAATTATAATTTTTTTCATTAGAATGTCATGTGAGACTGTCAACTGCCTTACAGAAGTCTAAGTATAATATGACAACACAGTTACCTTTATCAGCTAAACTTGTAATCTCATAAAAAAATCAGCTTTGTTTGACAAGACATATTTTCTAGAAAACCATGTGGATTGAATTTAATTATTCTATCATCTTCTAAATCTTTATTAATTACATCTCATATCAACTTTTCCCTGATTTTGCTCAGAAGCAGTGTAAGGCTAACTGGCATATAATTACCTGGGTCATTCCTTTTACCTCTTAAAAATATTGGCACAACACTATCTTTTTTCAGCTCTCTGGAACTTCCCCAGGATTCCAAGGTTCGTTAAAAATTAATGTTAATGGTCTATACCATTGTTAGGCTTTTGTTTGTTCCTGATATAGTTAAACAATTCCTTCTTAGCAAAAAGAACGAGGTGTACTTGTGGCACCTTCGAGACTTCTTAGCAGTTGGTCACCTATCTACACTTGGCAGAGTTGGTCACATATCTACACCAGAGACACCATCACAGGACCTAACCAGATCAGCCACACCATCACCGGTTCATTCACCTGCATGTCTACCAATGTAATATACGCCATCGTATGCCAGCAATGCCCCTCTGCTATGTACATCGGCCAAACTGGACAGTCCCTACGGAAAAGGATAAATGGACACAAATCAGATATTAGGAATGGCAATATACAAAAACCTGTAGGAGAACACTTCAATCTCCCTGGACACACAATAGCAGATTTAAAGGTAGCCATCCTGCAGCAAAAAAACTTCAGGACCAGACTTCAAAGAGAAACTGCTGAGCTTCAGTTCATGTGCAAATTTGACACCATCAGCTCAGGATTAAACAAAGACTGTGAATGGCTAGCCAACTACAAAAACAGTTTCTCCTCCCTTGATTTTCACACCTCAACTGCTAGAAGAGGGCCTCATCCTCCCTGATTGAACTAACCTCGTTATCTCTAGCCTAGTTCTTGCTTGCATATATATACCTGCCCCTGGAAATTTCTACTACATGCATCCGATGAAGTGGATATTCACCCACGAATGCTCATGCTCCAATACGTCTGTTAGTCTATAAGGTGCCACAGGACTCTTTGCTGCTCTGAGAGTGTTGAGATCTGATTTGTTTTCAGTACACCTTTAGTTCAGGAGTTCTCAACCCTTTTCCACTCAAGATAAAAAAAATCCCATGTGGTTCATTACTGTGAACCCCCTGCTCTCAGGAACTTTGGGCCTTGCCCAGAGCAGGTAGAGGGTCTGAGGCTCCCCACAGCATACCAGGCTCCCTGGGTGGCTCTTACTTCTGGCCAGGGGGCAGGGCCTCAGGGGAATGAAAAGGAGCAGGGGGCACTTCTACCCAGGTTCTGGTGGGCCCATGGGTTAATCTGCCACTGGGTAGATGATGGTGGGGTTTTCTCTCCTCCACTCCCACGTGGTACTTAGCTCCATCAAAGCACATCCTGAAGAGGTTGTACATATTGGTTCCATATCCTCTTGAGGTGCCATTTCCACTAGATCTGAGCTCTGTGTGGAAGGAGAATGAGGGGAGCTGCATTGCAGTTGAGCTAGGGGGTGGGGCAGAAGCAGCATCAGAAGAAGGTTGAGTGGGACCAACAGCAGGAGTTTTTTTCCCTTTTTTGCTATTGTTTCTTAACTGGTGCAGTGTGACCCATTAAGTGTCCCTTTGCCACCCACTTGCAGGTCATATCCCAAAGGTTGAGAAGTGCTGCTCTAGAAAAGAGGGGTTATTTATTATTGCACATCACATCTGGATGACCATTATTTGACTATTACAATAAACAGGGCAAAGTTATTTAGAGAGTTGTGACATAGCTGGAAAAACACCATAAACCAGGCTTAGTGCTTTCCCCTCATAGTAATTTTACTTTGATTTTCCATAGTTCATTCCCTCCTGAAGTCTGCTTTCTGTAGATAACATAAAGTGCTTGCTGTAGTAGTTGATAACTGAATGTATGAAGCATGACATTTTCCTAGATACAGTGAACTACATGAACACTTTTCTTTCCTATCAGAACCCATAAACAAGAGTTGAGTAAGAGCAAATAACTCTCACAGGTCTGTACGAGAAGCAAGGAATGAAACTCCATGCTGAGAAGAAAGATTCAGTGATGTCTACTAGGTGCTGATACATGCCAAGAGAATCCCAGGCCCAGGGGAGAGAGCTGTCTATTAAGTACAGCTTAGAAGTAGCTGACTAATTGAATGACTGGAGGTACTCTAATTTGGAAGGAGGAAAAGGTGTTTTGGAATCTTAGTCTCCTCCTTACTACTTTTTCTTTCTATGTTTAAATTACTGACAACATAATTTCCTGGCTCTTGAATTCATTTGTTTTGTTTTTCCCTGGGCACTCAAAGTGGAATTTTACTAAATTGCACTAGAGACTGGGATACGCTTTACAACTCTGGTCCTACAATCAGCTCTGTGTGGGTGGACCCTGACAACCAAGCTGAGTCTCATGGCAGTTCAGCTAACCTTTTCATTTCTCAGTTACTCAACTACCACTTGCGGTAAATAGTACTTGCCTATCTCAGAGGGGTTTTGTGAGGCTTAATTTGTTAATGAGACTAAAACAATGAGTTCCTGGGCTGGAAACTGCTCTGTGTGCAAATGTAGAGTATTATGTATACTATTTACTCCTGGGGGAATTCTGTGCCACTGCGCAAGTGCAGAATTAGTGTCCCATGTAGATTTTACTCTTTCCCTGCAGAATAATTGATTCATGTGTCCCTTCAGGGTAGCAATCCTGAGTGAATGCCTCTGGTTTAGGTGTCAGGAGCAGCCAGGAAAGACGAAAATTGCTGCCTTTTTGGGGGTGGGCCTGGGCATGTGTGTGAGAGCTGGGGAGGAGTAGGGCTGGCTCCTACTATATGCCAAGCTCCAGCTGCTAGTCCTGGTTGGGCTGTTGGAGGATGGACTTCCTCTTCCCCTGTACAGGCTGTGCCCCATGCCAGGTCAGACCCATCTCCAGGAAACCTCCCCGCTGTCTGCAGGAAGCTCTGCACTCCCCTGCTTGCTGCCCCCATCACTCCTCAGTGCAGGGGGAGGGGACACCATGGGGAACTGCCCCCTGTTCACCCAACCCCCAAGCCTCTGGACGCCTCCGCTGAGCCTGCCACACTCAAATCCCTACCCCACCAAGTCTCCCCTGCACCCAGAGCACCCTTCCGAGTCCCCTGCACCTGGACCTCCACCCCATTGAGCCCCCAACCAGGTGCACCTGGACCCCCACCCCGCCAAGTCCCACTCCCCCAGCCCCTGGACCCCCCACTGAGCCCCTGCACCTGGATCCCTCCTGCTGAGCCCCAACCACCTTCACCCTGACCTCCCCACAAAGTCCCATTCCCCCTAAACCCAGAACCCCCCAATGAGTCCCTATGCATCCATATCCCCCTGCACCTGGACCCCCCACCAAGCCACTCATACCCAGATTGCCCCACACAGAACCCTCTCACCTCATACCTGGATCCTCCCACTTGGATCCTGCCTTGAGCCTGCTTGTCCCATGCTTGGATCAGGAGGCAGGTCTGGGTGTACGTGTGAGACTCTGTCCCTCTTGCTCGCTCTCATGATGCAGTCGGCACAGAAGGGCAGGGCTGTGGGGTGTTTCTGAGGCAGCCCTGGCCCTTGCGCTGTGTCAGGGGCGGGGGCAGCCTCACCGCCGTGTCTGAGTCCCAGAGGGGGTGGGGGGCTGCAGGGTGATCCCCACCACCACCTCTGTGCAGCCAGTGGCCTGTGCTCCCCTCTGCCATACTGGAGCTTCCACTCCCATTGCCCTTCTAAACTATTGTTTGCAACAGTTTCAATTCTAGTCCAGTGACTGAACAGTGACATGCTGAGTACTACTTAGCCATTCACTAAGGCCTCACTCTGGCAAAGCATTAGTTTCAATGGGGATACTCAGGTACTGAACCTTATGCACATATTTAAGTGCTGTGCTAGATCATGGCCTAACTCCTAAGGATTTGCTGCCCTTTAGTTAGCTGGAGTTCTGCAGGGTGAGAGCATCCCAGAGCTCTGGCTCTAGTCCAAGCCCAGAAGTCAGCACAGCAATGAACCAGACCCACAGCCCCACCCTTGGGTATTTCTTTGTTGTGTAGACGTACCCTTAAAGTCTTCTGTGCTTGACATACATGGAAATATTAGTATCGCTGTCGGCTTGGTAGAGCCATATAGATGTGCTAATATGCCTAGTAAGGAATCGATTTGTCAAAGAACGTTTTCTGAATCTTTTTTGTTGTCTGTATGGTTACAGACATACTTGCTGACAGGTATTTTGAAATAAATTACTGAAATAATTGAAAATGGCGTGATTATATTGTGTTATTGTGACAAATAAAATATGCAGAATTTTAAATTATTGTGCACAGAATTTTTAATATTTTTGGTGCAGAATTCCCTGAGGAGTAACTGGTAAATATACTGCACTACAGAGACTTTTTGAAAAATATAATGAAGTTTTAGTCATATGAGACCTCATTGTGGCAACTTTGCTATTAAAACTTTGTTGAGAAGTGGACTGAGACTGCTGAATTCAGAGAGTTATTGCACTTCTACTGTTTACAGATTAAGATTTTATTCTAATAGTATACTTGGAGCTAAACTCTGCTTTTAAGATGAGTTACCATGCAATGTGTGGTCCCTGTGCTTCACTTTCCCATGATGGTAAGGGAGAGGGAAACTAATGTGAAGCGCAAAGAAAGGCATAATGGGAGACAGGTAGGCTGATGTAAGCAATATGCATCCAGGGTGAGTCAAGTTTAGGACATTTAGGACTAAATTTTTAAGATGTGTTTATGAAATTGTGCCTGCAAAATGCATGTATGCAAGGACAGAATGGAGAATGGCTTGAATAAATGCCTACTCTGTGCATGAAAATGCAGATTTTACGGTTGTGTGTTTTAAGAACTGTACAAATATCCACATCGCAACTGAAAACACTTGGGCTTGCCTCAGGCTCCCCACTAGAAGTTTAGCCCATCTTTTATGAAAGTTTCTGGAAAAGTAGTCCCAAGCCTGTAAATTCTCCACCTGTGCCATTCCCATTGACATCACTGTGCCAGTGTTTTGTACATGAGGATTTTGCCAGCAAATTTAGGTGGTTAATATTGAAATTTCTGTGATTAATAATGGAAGTAGAGCCTAAACTTCTTGTTGTGAGTTTGCAGCTATGTTCAATTTCCCAATGCCTGACAGAGCTGCAGCATTATAAGTAGAGCCCCGTTTCTGTCACGGAGGTCATGGAAGTCATGGATTCTGTGACTTTCCGCAACCTCTGTGACTTCTGCAGGGGTCAGTGCGGCTGATCCCAAGGCCGTCCAAGCAGCTGGCTCAGGTGGCCACTGGGACAGCCACACCAGCCACTGCTGGAGCAGCCTCAGGGACAGCCACACCAGCCGCTGCTCTGGCGGTGTTCCCCGGGTGGCTGGCTGTAGCAGCTGAGGTCTGAGGCCCTGGGCAGCTGGTGCTGCTGGCCCTGGGCACCCCTGCCCAGCAACAGCCCTCTTATGGCCTCTTAGCACCTCGGCCCCCCCCCCCCCCCAACCCAACAAGATTTACTCACAAGTATTTTTAGTAAAAGTCATGGACAGGTCACGGGCTGTGAATTTTTGTTTGTTGCCCATGACCTGTCCCTGACTTTTACTAAAAATACCTGTGAGTAAATTGTAGCCTTATTTATAAGTATATGGGGCTTAGCGCAGATATGAGTGGCAAAAACAGGTAGAAATGTTGTTAAATTTATTTTAGTACTTAAAGTTGATTAGAGTTGGGTGAAAATGATTAGCTGAAAGGATTCAGAATAAACCAATTTAAATTGTAATTATGTAGGGCTTGAGATATACGTGTATGTGTGTGTAATTATGTTCCTTTCTTATGTGGCACTGTAGTAGGAGTGATTTGTTCTGCAGAGAATGGATCAGGAAGCAGGGGTATGCAAACGAATAATTGCTTGGAGAGCTATACTCCTTGCAAAATACTTAGGCCTTGTCTTTACTGCTAAAAAGGTGCATTTTTTTACCTCAGGGTAACTAATGTGCATGAGCTATCCTGAGGTAAAAACACTTGTAAGGCAAGGCACTTTAGTTTTACCAGGAGGTAAACTTGCTGAGGACAACCCCTGGAGGGGATATAAGACTGTTTACCTCACAGTTTACCTTATGGTAAAACCAAAGTGCCTTGCTTCCCAAGTGTCTTTCCCTTGGGATAGCTCATGTGCGTTATTTACCTTGAGGTAAAAAATGCAGTTATTTTAGCAATGAAAAGAAGGCCATAGAATTCACTGCACATGGACAGTGACCAACTGTTCTTCCCCTATCCTCTTATGTTTCTGAAGACATGGAGAGTCAGAAATTGTTTTGAGATCTGTCTAATCTCCCTCAGTTTGGAATCCATGAACCTCTGAAGAAAGAAAGCATAGTAGGGAATTATGTAGTCATGGGAGAGACAAAAGAAAGGGAGTGGTGGCATTCCTTTGCCATATAGGGTGAAAGATGGCTGTCCATTCAACAGTGAATATAAAATGTGCTAGTATTTAAATGCTTGCTAATTAGCCATGCACAGGGACACACTTTTCAAGGAAGCTGGAAAGGCATATCTTGGCTAGTGTATGCAATCACTTTTTGTATAAATGTAAGAGATACAGTCATAGGTAGGCAGCTGGTGTTCTGTGACTGCTGCCATCATGCTGACCAATATTGTATCATTGTTTCCTAATGACCCCTCTATTGGTATCCACCTAGTGTCTCTTGCCTTATAATTAGATTGTAAGCTCTTTGGGGCAGGAACCTGTCATTTTGTTCTGTGTCTGTACAGAGCTTAGCACAATGGGGTCCAGATCCAGGACTAGGACTCCAGAGTGATTGATTAATAATGATGAATAATGCAGTCAGCTGAAAGGACATGTGCCCGAGTAATGGCCTAACAATCAAAATGGCAACCTGAATTTTACACTTGGTTAAAACTTATAATTGGAAATGGCTTTGGCATCAATTTCTATTTGTGAAACTGGTGGAATAAATAATAAAATCTCCCCCCAGGGAGAAAAAGGAACCTTTCGATGTCTGTCGTCGTAACTCTCCATGTATTACAGGAAAGGGCTATTCTTGTAAGATGGCCAGAGAATTGAGAAGTGGTGGTGGTGCCGATCGCCGATAACACTCTTCCCCTCCAGCCAACCTTCCTCTGTACTCCTCTGAATCCAAGGCCAGCTCTGCTGGAAATATAGGTGATTCATCAGTTACACTGCAAGCACATAACACAGTACAGAAACACAGTCATACACATTATTTTAATAACCTGAGTTTTAGCTGTTCCGCTTTAAAAACTAATGAAGCAAATAGTATTATGACACACATGTAGGCAGAGAAAATGTGTCAGAGAAAGGCAACTAACGTCTGTACTAATAAAGTCTGTCAAATTAATAAAATATTTTTATATATTGTGATAGCTAATAAGTAAAACTAGAAACTTTCAGGTACATGGCATGATTACCCACTGCCTTGCACCTTGTGGAGTTACTCATACCTGTGAGAAGTGGGTGTACAACTCTGCTCAATTAAAGTAATAGCATTTTACACTCACTTTGCACAGGTACAAGAATAGGGCACATTGAGTAACTCAGTTCCATGTGAGATCATGCACAGCCTCCTGGAGCTATGGTTGGCATTATTTTCACATATGGGACTGCAGACATCTCTGTATCTCTGCTTATTTGATCAGTTAGTTCCTTAATATTAATGGGAGATTTTAGGCTGAAAATACAGTTGATTAAAATAATAATAATTAGGATTTTGTAATTCCAGCCATTCGAGTGGGATAAGTGCAGATCATATCATCTCTCCTGGGCCCACCCTCAATGGTTTTCTTTATACAGTTGTATTTGGAGCTTTACAGAGGGTACAGAACCCTTTCTGTGTGGCCTGTTTTTATTCCTTGGCATGTAACTTCTGAACTAGGGTATGTTCATTGTTCAGACTTTCTTTAGACCATGGGCATTGCATTGATTGGTCTAGGTGGTACTGAATAAAAGCCTTTCCTTGTAAAGTGAGGTGGGCTCTATCAACTGTCTTTCTCTTACATAGTTCCTTCCTCTTATTTCAGTGAAGTTGGTTCCTATCACTTTGACTGAAATGAGCAATTGATCTGATTATCCATATGGCCTCCAGGGTGCACAGCCCAACTTGCATAGCATGTGACAGTGCTGAGAATGTTAACAGCAGCATCTGAATAACACAACTTATAGTGGCAGTCATCTTTTATTATCTATTGAATCTTCACTGGGCTGTCTCTTGTTAAACCACATTCAGAATTGTTAACAGCCTTACTAAATAAATGTCAACTTTCAGTAGCTGATGATTGAATTATCCAGTAACAAACGAATGATCTAAAAAAACCAAATTTGATCAAAACAACTGATGGAAATTGTCATTTAAAAAAAACGAGTTAGTTCCTGAGGGTTTGCTCTAATTAAACAGAGGATCAGAGTAACCATTCACAGGATTTGTACTTTTCGAACAGGTCTTAACGCAATAATAAATTTGGTTTGGTTATTTTTAAATTCTGCAAGTGAAAGTAAACTGGTTTACAAAATGTCATAATTACACAGTGAAAATGAAATTTTCATTTCCTGTCTGAGGACTTCAAAGTGCTTTGCAAACATTAATTAAGCCTCAGAGTATCCCAGGGAGATAGGTAAGTAAGATATTATCTCCATTTTACAGATGGGGAGCCTGAGGCACAGAGCCCACAAAGTGCTAGCTTCAGTGGGAGTTAAGGATGCTCCGCACTTCCCAGGAAGCACTAAGTAAGCTGGAGAATCGGGTTCTAAACACTTGCCCAAGGGTCACACATTAAGGCCCCAATCCTGCCGTGAGCTGCAGATGGATGCAGGGGTCTGCACTGCAGATCAAGTTGCAGGACTGGAGCCAAAGGGCACAGTCCTAACCCTGTTAATCTGGGTGACTGAAATGGGATTGAGTCCGAACTCTGTGGTGGAGCAGCAAAGAGAACCCAGACCTCCTGATTCACAGTCCTGTGCCTTAACCATAAAAGATTTTCCCCTTCTTCCTCTTAAATAAGGTGTTCCTGTGTATTTACAGTGAGCATTATTCCATTTTATAATATGTTTAAGTTCAGATGATACAACCTGAGCCTACTTTCCTGGAAATCAGTCTGAGTTTTGACTTTGACTGCAGTGGATGCGGGATTAGGTCTGTAGATTTGATTGGCTCCCAGACTTGTGAGCCACTGGATAAATAATGTGTTTAAGACACAAATATGTAGTGTGTAAGTGTATAAAACATAATCCTCCTCCCCCACTGTCCCTTTTTGCTGAGTCCCTGGACTGTTGAGTAAATACTGTAGTATGAATTGTAGTAAATACATGGGGCTCAAATGCTAAAGTCTTTACTCACTTTTTATGCAGTCTTCACTTAGGCAACTCTCCCATTGAATTCAGTGGGTTTTTTTTTTTTTTTTTTTTGCTTAAGGAAGGAAGAATCTGGCTTTGGTTCCTATTTAATCACCAGTCCCCACCAGAAGACTCGTGAAAATTAAATACATTGATCACATTTCAGTAAGAAGAGCATGTGCAGAAAACCACCTAGAACTTCAGACTTAAGGCTGACATAGGCCTACATTTAATGGATTGTCCCTTTTTATTTGTGGATTAAGGACAGTGCTGCAGTTTATGCATTTCCTGGGGTTTTTTGTTAGTCAGTATCACAGTCATCACCATTACTGAAATAGTTACATTAAAAATGTAACTACAGAGATGTTGTTTTGTACATAAGTGCTCCGGAATATGATGAATGCTGTGCAGGTGTGCTTATGTGACTTTTCTGTATCTATAGAAAACATGCTGCTGTATTTTGCTAGCATTCTCTCTAAAACTGTAATTAACAAGTGAACAAAGTGAAATAGTTAAAGGACAATATTTGGGGATAAGATGTACATAGCCACATGTATACGCTGCACATTCAAACATGCAGTTGTGTGTGCGGTTACAAGTTACACAACAGGAAATGTGCAATTACTTCTTTTTGCACATAAGAAATGTCGTTTGGATGTGGGATACTATGTTGTCACATGATTAGACAAAGGACTAGATGTGAGAAGTCTTGGTTTCTGTTTCTGACTCTGTCAGTGATCTATCATGTGACATTGGGCAAGTCACTTAAATTCTGTGGACCAATTTCATCCCAAACCAGGAATGGATTTGGTACAACATGCCCGTCTATAAAATGGGGATAGAATGGTAAAGGGCTTCCAGATTCTCTGATGAAAGGCACAACATTATCATTAATGTTTTGCACAGCAGCTTAGGTATATACTGTGTCATGTTCAAGATCTCACTCCTTATCTTCAAGGTACTTAATGGTCTGGGATAGCTAAAGGATTGCTTGAAGCTTGGGAACAATGACTGTGATTGACTGTGAATGACTGTGAATGTTGTGCCTCACCTCAGTCCCTGGAAAAATCATGGAACAGGTCCTCAAGGAATCAATTCTGAACCACTTAAAGGAGGGGAAAGCGATCAGGAACAGTCAGCATGGATTCACCAAGGGCAAATCATGCCTGACTAACCTAATTGCCTTCTATGATGAGATAACCGGCTCTGTGGATGAGGGGAAAGCAGTGGATGTGCTATTTCTGGACTTTAGCAAAGCTTTTGATACAGTCTGCCACAGTATTCTTGCCAGCAAGTTAAAGAAGTCTGGGCTGGATGAATGGACGGTAAGGTGGATAGAAAACTGGCTAGATGGTCGGGCTCAACGGATAGTGATCAATGGTTCCATGTCTAGTTGGCAGCCGGTATCAAGTGGAGTGCCCCAAGGGTCGGTGCTGGGGCCGGTTTTGTTCAATATCTTCATTAACGATCTGGAGGATGGTGTGGACTGCACCCTTAGCAAGTTTGCAGATGACACTAAACTGGGAGGAGTGGTTGATACGCTGGAGGGTAGGGATAGGATACAGAGGGACCTAGACAAATTAGAGGATTGGGCCAAAAGAAATATGATGAGGTTCAACAAGGACAAGTGCAGAGTCCTGCACTTAGGACGGAAGAATCCCATGCACTGCTACAGACTAGGGACCGAATAGCTGGGCAGCAGTTCTGCAGAAAAGAAGCTAGGGGTTACAGTGGACGAAAAGCTGAATATGAGTCAACAGTGTGCCCTTGTTACCAAGAAGGCTAATGGCATTTTGGGTTGTATAAGTAGGGACATTTCCAGCAGATCGAGGGATGTGATCATTCCCCTCTACTCAGCACTGGTGAGGCCTCATTTGGAGTACTGTGTCCAGTTTTGGGCCCCACACTACAAGAAGGATGTGGATAAATTGGAGAGAGTCCAGCGGAGGGCAACAAAAATGATTAGGGGGCTGGAGCACATGACTTATGAGGAGAGGCTGAGGGAACTGAGATTGTTTAGCCTGCAGAAGAGAAGAATGAGGGGGGATTTGATAGCTGCTTTCAACTACCTGAAAGGGGGTTCCAAAGAGGATGGATCTAGACTGTTCTCAGTGGTAGAAGATGACAGAACAAGGAGTAATGGTCTCAAGTTGCAGAGGGGGAGGTTTAGATTGGACATTAGGAAAAACTATTTCAGTAGTAGAGTGGTGAAGCACTGGAATGGGTTACCTAGGGAGGTGGTGGAATCTCCTTCCTTAGAGGTTTTTAAGGTCAGGCTTGACAAAGCCCTGGCTGGGATGATTTAATTGGGTTTGGTCCTGCTTTGAGCAGGGGGTTGGACTAGATGACCTCCTGAGGTCCCTTCCAACCCTGAGATTCTATGACAGCGCCATTCCCCTGGTGCAATAGAATTGTCCACTGCCAGGGTAAAGCTCAGTTGAATAGGAGGCTGAGCTTTCTCACGGGCCAATCCAAGCATGTGGTACGAATTCCCACAAGAACTAAGACCCACCATAAACCTCACCAATTTCCATTCCAATTGCAAGATGGACGTCTTCAACCTTGTCTTCAGGTATAAAACCACAGATAATAGCCGAAAGAAGTAATATTTAAAAATAACCCAAACCAAACCAAACAAACAAAACCATGCACAATTTTCCCCCTGGGGAGAGGAAGAGAGAAAGAAGAAAGAACAACATGTAGCAGATGCTAGTCATGTGGGTTGATGCACTTCTGGAGGTGTTCAGATATCACAGTGATGGGCATGGAACTGGAACCTGAGTAGCTCAGAATACATATTTTGGAAAATTTAGCACATGCCAGAAATTATTAACAAAATTAGTGAGAACTGGCACTAAGGTGCAGTATCTGGAGGCTACATAAGGATTAGTTCCCCAACATTTTAAATAATGTGCAATCTGGAAAAGTCTCTCTAAATAGGAGTTAGAGTTTCAAGTTGAACCTTTTAAATTTGCCCCCAAAGACAGATCTGGTAAGTTTCCTTCTTATGAGGACACAGGCTTGAGGAAAATCACCTGTACCACAGCAGTATCCTCTGCTGTTTGAGTTGAAATTGCAATCAGCCTGCCTCAGCTGATACAAACTGACCTTTGAGTCTGTTCTTGCAACCCAGTATCTGTTTTCCAAGCCTAAGCTGTATGTCACAAACCTTGTAGCTCTATCCCCAGAGAGCTTTGAGGCAATTCATCAAAGCCTGGGGAAGGCAGAATATGTTGCAATATATCTTTCATTCTTGCATCTGAGTAACAAGGATGAACAATGCATGCTGTATGTAGACATCATTTTTTGAAAGAAACAAATCATACCAGGACTATAAATACAAAACATTTATTACAGGTGCTTTTGTAGCACCTTCATTATTTTTCTGGTGCCAAATTATATGTATGGGTGTGATTTTGTTATAGACAGAGAGAATTATTATTTTTTCCTTGTGAAAGTGGAAATACGTATGTTGAACAGATTACTCCCAACCGATAACTACAGTTCATTTGAAACATTTTTATGATCTGAACTGTTCAATCCAAATTATCAGAGTTGACATTAAACTTCCTGGTTTCTTAAATAAGTTATTTAGTGTTCTTCATGATTGCAGTTTAACTGGTGGCTTAGGTTAGAACTATGCTTCTGTTTTGCCTACTCTCCATAAGCATGGTTTATTCATTGTTCAGGCAATGATCTTATTAAGTCAGTTACAACTTACTGTAGCTACAACCCCCACTCCATTTTTGTCACCTTAACCTGCTCTTTCCTTCCAGTTGTTGTGTATCTTGAAGCATGTTAACCTCTGTCTATAATTGGGATAAATTGTTCCCCAGAGAGCCTATCTCAGTTTCAGTCCATGAACTTGCAGATCCCATTAGAAGGTGAGTATGAAGTTGAAGTTTGCAGTTCTGCTGCCCAAGAGATTAAAAAAAGTTATTGCTGCATTGCATCTGACTTTCATCAGACCAAGGTTTGGGATTTGATTGACTTTTTTTTTTCCAGATTATGTTAAATCAAAACTTTCTGGGGCAAAGCCCTCCACTGCAACCAATGAACTATCCAATTGCTATCAACCAAGTTACATCCTATATGAATTAGGCCGCCTGGTTCTGTTTTCATCCCGCCCTAGACACTGGGCCTGACCTTGAGGTTTGCTGAATGCCCTCAGCTGAAGTCAGTGGGAGTGCTTAGCCCTTCTCAGGAGGCACTCAGCACCCTGAAGAATTGGGCCCTCAAGGATGTAGGAGGTATATCTGTATATCTGCTGTGCCCTAAAATGTAATTACAGTATATCAGAGACCAAGAAAACTGCTTTGCACCTGTTTTATCACAGGAACAAAAGGCACAGGAGACATTTGGAAAACGAGGAACACACCTGCATGTGAGTATATAACAAAACATCCTATATTTAATCACTTGCTATAAGTCACTTTAGAGCTGACAAAGCTGATTTTCAACTTCCTGTCACCATTGCCTGATGCATCTAATTAGTCCTGTCCTCCAGCTGACAAATATCAGTTGCTCTTACTAAAAGACAGTCCCCCCCAAGTACATTTCTCTGACAGTTAAATATTAATTATCCCCTTTTATTTCATGATTATTCATGGGTGCTAATGTTGCCACAGAATGAACTGATAAATCACTGCCATGAAATATTAAAAGCAGTGCTTCGTAACCAAGCTACTTCCAGCAGCCAAGCAAGAGGTAAAGAAATAGCCATTCTGGAAAGTGATGCAACTGCTGCTGTGATGTACTACCTGTTTATAGAGAGAGTTATTCATATCAATAGCAAAAGTCAAGGCAATATGGTCCAGTGGGTAGGCACTGGACTTGGGACTCTGGACCTCTGAATTTTATTCCTAGTCTGCTACTGACCTCCTATATGACCTTGCCCAAGTCATTTAACCTCCCTGTCTCCTCCCACCCTTCATCTGTCTTGTGCATTTAAACTGTAAACTTGGTGGCAGGGACAGTCTCTTACTATGTGATTGTTCTGTGCCTACTACATTGGGGCCTCAAGGAGCTACTGAAATACTGATAATAAAAAATATAATAATAGTTGCAGATCCGGCATTTTTGAAGGAAAAAAATACTAAGATCTGGATCAGAATTACATTCTTGCAGCAGCATTTTGTAGAAGCACAGCATGTTTGCACATATCATCATTGTAAAGATAAAAATTAATAAAGATCAGTTTGTTTTGTGTGTGTCCCAGGTGGGGAGTAAGTGCAAATAATACAGCCTGGGTACCTGCCGTATGTTGTGGTGATTTTATTACCTGAAAACCCTATATGTCTTTCTTACATTGTGCTGTATTCCCTGGGTATAAAACTAACCAGAAAAAAAAAGTGGCATAATTTGACACCGGACAGATATTTTGAGAAATGCTCTTATTTTCAGGACAGATCCCTGCTAATAATCTAGCATCTGACTAAAAGTTATTGAGGTGAACAGAATCAATGTGAACACATGAGCTTCCAAACTGGCAGACATAGTGGATATCCAATCATTCTAATTATTTCCAAGTAATTTAGCATATCTCTAATTATAATATGAGGTCATCTTAATTAGAATGACATAAAATAATGTCTAATTAGACACAATCCCCTCTTTCAGATACTCGTAATAGATTCTAGTGGAAAACCTTTTGGCTTCTCTGATGGGGAGCTTTTTATTCTTAATTTACCATTTTTTTGTAATTAATTTTTTTGAACAAACAGGGCAAATCAATCTAGTTGAATCTAATTAACATTTCTTTCTTGGCTTCCCATACTACCTCTCTTCCTCCCTTCCCCTCCCCCGCCTTATCTGTATGTTGTTCTAATTTATTCATGTTTGTTTGCAACCAGTGCATAATGATCTCGACTGTAGCTGGCAGGAGACTGCAGCTACCACAGAGGTTGCAGCTCTGGGGAGGAAGGTACTGGCTGTGTTTATTCTGTTACAATCTCTTTCTTGCTGCAGGGCCAGAAAAGGTGACAGTAGAGTCAAGCAGCAACTGAAGATGGAGGGCAAATATAAAATAACAGAATGGGGGGTTTAAAGCAACCACTGAAAGGGGATTTGATATGCACCCAAATAGGAAAGCTGACTATTATCTAAAAGTTATATATGCACTATCCTTTCCCCTTTATATGTTACTTTTAATAGGAAAGTTCCTGCAGGTGTGAGTTCTGATTTGCAAATGACATCTGAAGATAGCATCCATAGAAAAATATTCCACCTGTACTAGCTAGTGTTTGTACAGTTACTTTCTTTTTCCATTGTTTACACTTCACTATTATTTTACCTGCTCAGTGGAGAGACCAGCTGGCATGATTTCAATCTAATATAAGCTCTTCTTTTCTCCCCTCAGGATACATCAGTTGTGAGCCTACCTAGCTGAGAAAGGCAGTGTTGTCCGGTGGTTTGAATCCTAGGCTGGGAGGCAGGATCTGAGTTGTTCTTGTCCCAGTTCTATCACTGACTTGCTGTGTTCCCTTTTCTGTCTATCTAGGCATTGATAGCACAGTGGTACCCCACGCCCAGACCCTCAAAGGTATTTAGGTGCCTAATGCCACCCGAAAACAGTGGGAGTCAGGTGTCTAAATACGTCTGAAAATCTGGGCCTCAGTGCTTTGGGCAAACCACTAAGAGCTACATTTTCAAAAGTGTCCACAAAGTGTCCAAAAACTGAGACACCCAAAATTAGTGGACTCTTGAAAATTTGTTCCTTAACCTCACTGTGTCTCATATTCTGTGCCTGTAAAATGGGTGTAATAGTACATACTTACCTACTTCACTAGGGTATTGTGAAGATTGATGAATCTTTGTATAGTATTTTGAAAATCTAAATTGCTAAGTAATATTAGCTCAGTCAGAAGTTGATTTTCTGTTACACAGAATCTTCATCTTTTCCATATTTTGCCCCTGCTGGATCATCAGACTCCAAAAACTGAAGTAATCTTGTATTCAGCATACTCATGGTTAAATACAGTAAGAGGGGCTGATATGTACCCCATTTAAGGTCCAGAATGGATGAGGGAGAGAGGGGTCATTTTTGGGGGCATTTTTGTGAGACAGTAGATTGCTATTTGGAAATGCAAAACTAACCTATAATCTCAGCTTTGGGTTCCAGATCAGGGTGGGTTAGTTCTCACGTCCTGTTGTTCCAGTGGAAACAGTGCTCCAGTCTGATAGACACTTTGATCTCATTATCTGGCCAATAAAATCAATGGATGGGATGAGTGAAAATTGCAGAGATGACTCTGAATCTGCAGAAATATCTGGGTAAATAAAAGAATATGGACAAATCACGGCCCCTTCACTCAGATGAGTTGCTCTTACTCACGAGTATTAACATGGACATCAATGGGAATGTTCAAGTAAGTAAAAATTACTAGACCAGCAGTGCCAGTCCTAGGAATTTTGCTGTGCTAGGCAAACTGCAGTACATGTGTTCCCCTACCACTGATCCACCACTTCCTTTTTCTTCACCATTAATAATCTGCTCCCCTCCCTTTCTTGAACTCTTGGTTTGGCTTTTGGTTCATTTGTCTTGTCTTTATTTAAGGAACTATATTGCCAGACATGCTCAGGCCTTCATTATGAACAGTGCAGATTTGTACTCCCCAAAGGGAAGGTCCAAGTGGCACCTCTCCCAGGTCTCCATTGCACATGGGGAAATGCACACTCTGCAACCTCCTATACCATGCTGTGCTAGCCAATGTGTAGGGGAAACAGCGTCATGGATTGGCTTCCTTCCCACCACTTACCATTCCTTTAGGGGTGGCTTGTGCCTATCGAAGCAATCCAGGGCTCTTCTGAGTACAACTGCACCTGGTTCTGGTGAATGGGTGCATTAATAGCAAGACTCTGTGTGCCCTCATTTCCCAGCTGCTCAAGGGACATTCACACCTTAGACTTAGACTGTAAAATCTTTGTAGCAGGGAATGTGTCTATTTATAAAGTGCCTTCTACAAATATGCACAATATGAGCGTTCTGTAATAATATAATTTCAGAAAGTGGGATGGGAAGAGATTACACTGCTTTACAGGCAAAATGCTTCTGAAATAAATGTAGTCAAACTTTACTAATTCTGGGTCACTGAGAACGAAAATGATGCTTAAAATTGTTGATTGGCTCTAGTTTTCAAGGTATGCTATTGGGTCAGTATATACGACCCTTGACTTGGGAATAGCGGAGGATAAGTGAGTTATAAAGGGAAGGGATCTCAATTTAAACCAGAAATGACTAAAATACATCTTTGACTGGATCTATGAATAAATCTATGACTGGGTTTGGACAGTACTTGCTTTTTAGGCAAAACAATGAATGATGCAATCTGAAGCTGGTATTGTGTCATACATGATATGAATTGCATCCTGTTATTCCTAGAAGTCATGGATGATGCAATCATAACGAAGCTTACATCACTCTGCTGAACAAATTGCCCTATATCAGCTCTAGAAATCATACAGTGTCATGCTCTCTTATTTGTCAGTGTTTGATTTTGCAAAGGGACACATTTCTGTTTAGCCAAAGTGAGCAGAGATGCCTCGTACTTGTGTGAACAGTGCAGATAACTTCTGCTATGTTTGTGGTGAAGTGACTTTTGCATCACAAAAGCGCAGTATAACCACTATGGTTAAGAAAGCCTATCACCTTTATTTTGGCTGCAAAATTGGAGATCAGGACAAGAGGTGGGCCCCACACATATGCTGCAACACTTGTGCAACAAATCTTCGCCAGTGGTTGAACAGGAAAAGGAAATCTATGCCTGTTGCAGTGCCAATGATTTGGAGAGAGCCAACAGATCATACCAGCAATTGTTACTTCTGCATGGTGCCTCCAGTTGGGAAAGGTGTGTCAAAGAAGAAAAAGTGGACTGTGCATTATCCAAACATTCCATCAGCTATACGCCCAGTACCCCATGGAGAAGGACTGCCGGTTCCTGATGCACCAGAATCATTCTCACTTGAGTCAGACGAGGAAGAGGATGAAACTTCTGGTCCTGAACCATCAATGTCACAGGACCCACATTTTCTCCCATCCTCCTCCTCTGAACCACACCTCATAACACAAGGTGAACTGAATGACCTTGTCAGGGATTTGGAACTACCCAAGAGTAAGGCAGAGCTGTTGGGCTCCAGACTACAGCAGTGGAATCTCCTGGCAGGTGATGTTAGGGTTTCTATGTTCCGTGACCGTCAAAAGGATCTTGTCCCATTCTTCTTCATGGAAGGTGATCTTGTAGCCTGCAACAACATCGATGGTGTGATGGCAGCCCTCAACATCGTTCACGATCCAGATGAGTGGAGACTGTTGATTGATTCATCGAAGACGAGTCTTAAAGCTGTTTTACTGCATAATGGCAATGTTTTGCCATCAGTTCCAGTTGGTCATGCAGTCCATATGAAGGAAACCTATGACAACATGAAACAACTTTTGAGGTGCATAAACTATGACCAACATCAGTGGCAGCTTTGTGGCGATTTGAAGGTTGTTGCTCTCTTGCTTGGTCTGCAGACTGGATACACAAAGTACTGCTGTTTTCTCTGCGAATGGGATAGTCGTGCAAGAGATTCCCACTACATCAAGAAAGATTGGCCACTCCGACAGTCATTCGAGCCTGGGAGGAAAAGTGTTCAGCATCCACCACTTGTTGAATCAAGGAAGATTTTGTTACCACCCTTACACATCAAGCTGGGTCTGATGAAGAACTTTGTCAAGGCCATTGACAAAACACAAGCAGCTTTCAAGTACCTCCGTGGAAAATTTCCAAGGTTAAGCGAAGCTAAGATAAAGGAAGGTGTCTTTGTTGGTCCTCAGATTCGTGAACTTCTTCGAGATGATGCATTTGACCATGCACTGCGTGGCAAGGAAAAGACAGCATGGAAAGCCTTCCAGTTAGTGGCAATAAATTTTCTCGGAAACAACAAGGCAGACAACTACAGGTTGTTGGTGGAAAACCTCCTCAAGGTATACAAAAGCCTTGGTTGCAACATGTCACTAAAGATACATTTTTTTGCACTCTCATCTAAATTTTTTTTCCACCGAACTGCGGAGCAGTGAGCGGCGAGCGATTTCACCAGGACATTGCAACAATGGAGAAACACTATCAGGGCAAATGGAGCCCATCAATGCTTGCAGACTATTGCTGGACAGTGACAAGAGATGCTCCATTTAATGAATACAAGAGACAAGCCAAGAAGCACCGAGTGGACACTGAATAGGACTAAACTATGTACATAATAGTTTTTTGCCTTTTGTTTCATAATACATTTTAGTTAGATAACCCTTTTGCTGATTTTTAAAGTGTTACATAAACAGGACAGGTGAAATAATATCATGTAAAGCAACCATAAACACATGAAAAGACCTAGGTTTACAATTTATGATTAAAACTCTACTATCTACACAATATACATAGACATAAAATGTAAAAACTTACATAACTTAGAAACAGTAGCCAATCAGTTGTTTTAATTGTCATATTTGAATTCAGCACATCAAAATACATAATAAATAGCACATTTTATCTCTGAAGCAGACGACTTCTCAAAAATTGTAGACCAGTGTTATTAACCTTATATGAATTACTCTGGAAACACTAATTTCTTCTGCTTTGCAAACCTAGGGAGTGTCATGTAGAATGTTTCTAGGTTTCTGGTAACTACACATACAAGTGTATTTGACAAAATGGGAAGATGATCTGAAATTAGAGTCCAACTCAGTAATGAGAATATAATTTGTCAACAAGTTAAACTAATAACAATGAATTTAAGACATAAAATGACTTTATCAATTTTTCTGCACAGATCTTATTTACAAAAGAAAGAAAACAACTCAGAATATTACAGTAAATATAAAATGATGGAAATGTTTGACATATTGCATAAAGAAGTAGAAAGACAGTAATTTTGTAGTAAGGGCCAGACTCTGTCATCAGTTTTTAAGGATTCAGGAGGGGAGGGATAGCTCAGTGGTTTGAGCATTGGCCTGCTAAACCCAGGGTTGTGAGTTCAATCCTTGAGGAGGCCACTTAGGGATCTGGGGCAAAAATTGGTCCTGCTAGTGAAGGCAGGGGGCTGGACTCAATGACCTTTCAAGGTCCCTTCCAGTTCTAGGAGATTGGTATATCTCCAATCATTACCCATTCACATGAAATACTGAGAGTCAGTTATTTACCCCAAGTCCATTTTTAAAGAAAGGCATTCCTGTTCAGCACATCACATTAAGCACATGCTTAAAACTATGCACACACTTAAATATTTTCCTGAATTGAGGCTTAAGTTCCTGGTCCTGCTCCTGCTCCCATTGAAGTCAATGAGAAGTTTCCCATGGGCTTCCGTGGATGCAAAACAGTATATAAAATAATTTGTTGGAGGTGGCCTTAGTCAGTTTCCAGGCAACATTTGTAGTGTGACAACATCTGAGGCAAACTGCCTTTTGCTTCGCAATTGAAAGAAGTGTTCTATTTGTCCAAGAAAGAAGGACACCTCTGGAAAGGATTCCTTACAGGACAAGAGAGAGGCTTGAGTCTTTTTGACAGGATCTGATTTGAACTCTTTAGAGCTTTGGTGGAAATTCTAACTACCAGATAAAATGCACAGACTATTTCCCTGCTATCTGTAACAGATCAATGTTAATCTGTCAGCAATCTATATTTGATACAGAATAGAATAAAACTGAAATAAAATTGTTGTTGGTGTTTCATGTTCTGCGTTGATTCTCAGGGTTTTCTCTGTGTTGATTTTCAGCCCTACTAATTGTGTATAGGCCTGGAGAGCATTTGTTTTTGTTTGCATGTCTCCATAGTATAGGATAGCAAGGTGATGTCATCTGCAAAGTCAAGATCCTCTAATGTCTGTGTGAAAGATCATTGCATACCCCTGGGTTGTTCTGTGATCTTTCTCATTACCCACTCCTCTATCAGTAGAAAAGATCAAAACATCCTTTTCTGATGCCAGTTGTAACTTTGAATGGCTTAGTCAGTTCACTGTTATGTATTACTCGGCATGTCACATTTTCATAGGATCTCTGAACGATGTTCACAAATTTCGGAGGGATTTTATAGTGATGTAGCAACCTACATAAAATCTCGGTCCATGCTATTGAAGGCTTTTAGGAAGCTTTCTGGGCCTAACATATCAGAGGTCTGATATTTCCTGTATCTTGGAAGCATTGTAAGCACAACAGGTGGCGCAGATGAAGACATTAAAGCCAGAATAGTGAAAGCCAGGCTTGCCTTTGTAATGCTAAAGCTGATCGCGAGATACAGAAATCTTGCCTCCCAAACTAAATTTGAATATTTAACACCATTGTAAAATCACTTTTACTATAGGGCACTGTAGCAAGGCGGTGGGATGCCCCACTGAGGTACGAGCCTCCCCTAGCACCAACGTGGGCGGAGCCAGTGGGTCCTGCACCTGCCCCCCAGAGGTCACGGAGTAGGACAGGAGGTAGAAAAGCCCCGCTGCAAAGCTCAGTTAAAAGCCAGCCACCGGAGAGGCCAGATGCCTGTGGCCTAGCTCCGGGCTGGGGAACGCTGACAGGCCACGGCCAACCCAAGGGCTGGCCCTGCCAGCCGCACCTACCCCTGGCCCGCTACCCCAAGGAGGAGGAGCCGTGCCTACCCCTGGCCCGCTACCCCAAGGAGGAGGAGCCGCGCCTACCCCTCGCCCGCTACCCCGAGGAGCAGCCGAGCCTACCCTTTGCCAGCTACCCTGAGGAACCAATGGTCCTGGAAACCGCTGAGGACTCAGCCAAACCCAGGTACCTTACAAGGGGGAGTCTGGAAGTAGCCCGGGGGCAGCCGACCCTGGCCTGGCTGCAGCTCAGCCAGAACCCATGTCAGTGTGTTGCAGTCAGGATCCCCACTGATGCAGCAGCGAGTCTTCTGCTGCTGCTAGGGCCCCGGGCTGGGACGCAGTGGAGTGGGTGGGCCTGCGTTCCCCCTGTCACCCCACTCATGGGTGGCAGTCTCCCCCTCGCACCAGATACTCAGAAGCCGGAGCTCCTGACTGTGTGTTTGCTGTCCCGCCCTGACCTAGGGCCTGGGCTTGTATTGAACTATTGGCTCAACCCCTGCTTAAGGGCCCGAGCCCCCGACTGTTCGTTTACTGGCCCACCCTGACCCAGGGCTTGGGCCCAGAGCGATCTAGTGCGAGGCGGTGGGATACCCCACAGCCCCACGGAGGGATGAGCCTTGGCTGAGCCCTTCTACAGGCACTAAACTTGGAGACTTATTCCTTTCTATCTAAACTCCAAGTTTTCATAAACAGCTGCCTTAGACAAATTCTCAATGTCAGATGGCCAGAAAAAAATTACAAATGAAGAACTCTGGAGGAGGACAAAAGAGAAACAGAAAAGATAGGAAATTACAAAATGAAAATGGAGATGGCTGGGATGTACATGAAGGAAAGACCTGAATAACATAAGACAGGTGTTGGACTAGAACCCCCAGAGCAAGAGGTGATGAGGTAGACCAGGGATAACATGGAAAGGCACAGTAGAAAGAAAACAGAAAACTATCAAAATGACCTGGGGAGAAGCGAAGACTACAGTAGAAGACCAGCAAAGATGGAAGGCAGTGATGAAAGCCCTGTGTTCCACATAGACTACAAAGGCATAAAAGAAGAGAGAATAGAATTAAGAGGAATTAGAATGTGAGGCAAAGTTGGCCTCAATTTGACATCTCCAGGTAGGACAACTAATCGGCAACTGCTTGGTCATGAGGCTAGAAAAAAAGAACAGAAGGTGGGATTGGGAAAAAACAGAAATCAAAGCTCTTTGTCCAAGGCAGCATATGCAGTCGTGAATGGATATGGAAACAGAGAGAAGGCATTCTCTAGGAATATCTGCATTGTAACTCACCCAAATGGTGCCTACCTGGATTCCCTTTTAAAGTGTGCAAACCTAAATCAATTATCTCAATGTATTTTGTTTTTCTCTATTCTGGGTAAATCTTATTTTACTATAAACCAGGGGTTTTAGACTGTTTGGGAATTTCATGTAGGCTGTCGCAGAGAGCTGGAACAACCTTTGACCTCTGAGAAGGGGTAGTGAACGAAGGGTGTCAAGAACTTATTCAGCTTTGATTCTCAGCGTGTTCTTCAGGGTGTGTCGTTTTGAAGGCTATGGTCCAACAAATGCATGGGAAATGTTTAATCACCACAGATGAGAATCAGGTTTAAGGGGCATAAGGTGAAAATATTAAGAGCACATGGTGCTTGATCATGGTGTTAAGTCACGGGCATGTGCTGGGGATGGTGTGGCTCTGCATTTTGCTTCTCAGCATGCAGGGAAAATGTGCAGACTTCTTCCTTATCTGGGGCTGTCCGGCTGAACAGAACAGTAAGGGAGGGAAGCGATGGGAGTGGAGCAGGGCCTTCCCTCATCCCCATCCTCCTTGAGGTGATTCTCCCTCTGAGGTGCAGAGAGGGAACAGTCTGTTTTTCTTCAGAAGCAGAGACTCTGATTGCACCTGGCCCCTGTAGGGGAGAACAAGATGGAGAAGGCTCCCTGCCCCTGCCCCACATACTCCTGTTCAGAGGCCAGAGATGGTCGCGGTCTTGTTTTGAGGACAGATGCACTGGGTATAAACTGTGTTAGACCCTCACTGTGATTTAGCCACTTACCTATCACAGTGCTGAATGTAACTCTGGCGTAGATCATGCAATTTCATACCTATGTTCCTTTATTTTGTCTTGTTTTTAAATGAGTTTTAAGTCTGCGTGTGAGTATTCCAAAAGTATTAATATAAATAATGTTAAAAGATGGTTCTGGCCTTCTTATTTAGACTTCGTTCTTGGCAGATGTCTTACAAGTTCAGCTAGAGCTGCCCAAGCTTGCCAAAGCTGGCTGCGTGAGCGGTTCATTCCTCCTTCTCCTTCTCCCCCCACTTCCAAAAAAGCTTGTCACGCTTCAGATAAACTTCACAAATGTTTCCAAAAATAATTGGAAAGTCTAAGAATGGTCTAGAGGAGAGAGAAGAGCAACTTAGGAGGATATTGGAGTTGGGAAGTGAGGAGAAAGATTTGACACATTGTGAAAAGATAGGGACACTCAGAAAGTAGTGTCGAGGAGAAGACTGTAGAGAATCTATTAAACATGGTCACGTTAGTGTAACCCACCCGTCCCACTCTGTGCCTGATCCCCAAAGAATATGAGTTGTTACAGCCTCCAGCTATGGAGTCTTGGGCCCTTTAGCTCAAACAGTAGCCGCTTATGCTTTTAGCTCTGGAGTCGCTGGTTCAGTCAGTTCTGGGTATGTCATCCAAGAAGGGGGTCATCACATGAGACAGTCGGGGAAGATAACCTCACCAGTGAAACAGTTACTTGTTGCTGGTGGTGCAGGAGGTTTTTCATGATTGGGGGAAGTAAAAGCACAGCATTGACATACCATGAATGGGTGTCTATGACATTTGGTCCGATGGTACATTTGGCAAGATGTATGCTGATGCTGTTGACCTATGTACATATCAAACAAACAGAAAAGGGGCATTTAACGTAGCCAAGATTTCATACCGCAGATGGAAGGAAGGAAGGAGACAGCTTAGTGGGGGGCACTGGAACATGTTATTACTCCATATAGAAAGAGCTAGATGAGATAACCTCAATACTTGTGGTCCTGGAGGTCAAATGTGGCTACTGAGGCTCTACCGTATGGCTCCTGGAGGTTCCATTGTGTTAGAAAACGTCTTTGATTATGAATTGAAAATGTGTCCTTGAATCATGGCCTGCAGTTTCTAAACTGTGGAGTTTGGCTGGGCCACTTCACTGTGCAGAGGAGGTAGGAGCACTCTCTTCTCAACTATCGCCCCTGTAGCCTCAGGGGCAGCTCTCGTGCCAGCCAAGAGCTCGCTGAGAAGAGGTTGTCCCTTCCTTGCTGTAGTGGCTCAGTAGCTCCCCTGCAGGGCAACTGCTGCATGGCAGGGTAGGCAGAGAGTGTTGTTCTGGCTGCTGTATTGCCTACTTCCCTGCCTAGCTGTGGGAGGCGTAGAAGAGTAAGATTGGAGTTTGACAGGCTGTGCCTGACCACCTAACAAAGGACAGCTCCCCCCCACAGCCATGCAGGGCAGCCCAAGATGGGGTGAAAAAAGGAGAACCAACAACCAGTTATGGCTCCCTGGTTCTCTTCCTCAGTCCTTCTACAGGGTTACAGCAGCTCCTGGGCTGCTCCTAGCTTGCATCAGATGGCAACAATCTGGTTCTCTAGAGACTGTACACCAGCTGAGAATAACCAGAGTGAAGTATGCTCCAAACGCTCCCCTCAACCACCAGTGCAGGGAGGGATAGGAAGGAAAGCATGGCATAGAAATTGGCTATGCTGGCTGTACACCCACTGGGGATTCCCCTACCTCTGGGAGTCCCCCGAGGAGACGCGTGGGTGACTGTTTTGCTCCCTTTGCAGTGCCTGAAAGCAAAATGGACAGAGAATGCATCCCTAAGTACTGATTGTGGCCTCTTGACTTGTAGGAAATGGTATACATGGTACCCAGGCTGGAGAGGTTATACATGGAGATATACTGATCTCATAGAGCTGGAAGGGACCTTGAAAGGTCACCAAGTACAGCCCCCTGCCTTCACTAGCAGGACCAAGTACTGATTTTGCCCCAGACCTTAAAGTGGCCCCCTCAAGGATTGAACTTACAACCCTGGGTTTAGCAGGCCAATGCTCAAACCACTGTGATATCAGCATTGCTATATACAGCTCTTTTAGAGAACACTTTGGTGTTCTTCACTGTGTGAACCATATTTGGGGCTCTTTCCAATGGAGAGAACAAAAACTTTTCTTCACAAATTTTCCTTTTGACCTAGAATTCATTATTTCTCTTTTAACATAGCTGTGTTCATTTTCTCCAGAAACTGAGCTTTAATTTGAGTGCTGCAGATGGAGCATACTCATTCTCCAAGTTCATTTCAGAACATTAAATGCCCAATAATGATGTAAAAATATTTCTTGTTGAATGACTTCACAAGTAGACTTCAGATATACTTTTGGGTCGGGAGCAGGTTAGAGAAATAGTGGGAACATTTTTCCAGGGTAGGTCACAATTCCCTTTCTGTTTTACTACAGCAAAAGTTTTGTTGAATAGTCCTATAAATAAGATTGGACAGGATAACTTCAAAACTTACAGAGAGAGATAATTAATCAGTATCCTAGGTAACAGAAGGACTAGGAACAACTGTACCAAGTACCTGAATTATCAGCACAGCGTTCCATGTCTATGTGAGCCATGGGTGATGTATTGTTTTTACTCTGCAGAGAATATGGACGCTGCGCCAGAACCTGTCAAGGTTTAGAGAAGTGGAGGAAACACCTGCTAGACCATCAACCTTCTAGCTAACAGTGGCACTGCTAGTGACAGAATCAGTCCCTTCCGGAGATGATTCAGACTTCAAAAACTCTTGGTAGTGATGACACACATGCTGGTACTGTAGTTACTGAAAGCAGAACTAATGAGCAATGCCGCTCATTTAGCGTATGGTTTGACAACAGATGCACATGTTGGTAATTAAGTATTTGGCTGAATTTCATTATTTTATTTTGGGATTTCTAAAATACACACCCATCACAATCTCTAGGCACATTTACACAGTTTAAAATCTTCCCCGAGTCACTAATGTAACATAGGTAGAAAAATCAACTTAAATTAAAATAAACCTCTTCCAGCTCAGGAGAGAGGCTCAACAGGCTGAGAACATGGAGTGGGCTTGCAATTTGTCCTGAAAGTCAGCAAACTCAGGCTCTAATCCTGCAGATTTATGAGAATAGTCCCATTGACTTCAATGGGATTCCTCACATGTGTGAAATTAAAACACATGCATAAATCTATGGGATCAGGGCTTTAGGTGGTAACAGGCCAACAGGGAATATGGTTTACCAAAGGACACTGCACTGAGAATGCTCTGCCTCCAGCCCCACCCCAGAGTTCAAAACTGAGGATTGCTAGCAACACACCATATGCCCTGAACTGCAAGGAAGGTGCATAAGAAGAAAGGTGGCCGCAAATGTAGCCAGACCCAAACCATATAGGGCTTTCTAGATTTAAAAAAAAAGTATACAAGGGTGTCATGATACTCTCAGTCCAATAAACTGATGGAGCTAAATAGCTGTAGTAGTAGCTATCTGTTTTAATTGTAGACATTTAGATACAGTTTCTAGTTCCTATTTGTATCATATGTACAATGATGTGGGATGCTGCAAGAAAATGTAGCTTTCCTGTCCCAGGAATACTGTATGGTCAAATGACATTCTCATAAAATTAGATTAGAGGGAGTTAATTTTCCTTTGGAAGGTTGATTAGAGCTGGGCAAAACAATTCTGTTGAACCTTGAATTCACTGCTTGAATTCACTCCTTTTGAAAACCTCCTGTGAAGAAGCTTCCACAACCTCCCTTCCATTGTCCTACTCTTCATACAATTAGGAAGTTTTTAGTCTAAATCAGCTATACTGTAGTTTGATCCCATTGTCCCTTGTCCTGCCCTCTGCGGCAAAGAGAACAACTTTTCTCCATCTCTTTAATGGAAGACTTTCAAGTATCAGAAGACCACTATCATATTCCCCCTTATTTTCCTCTTTTCCAAACTAAGCATACCCAGTTCCTTCAGCCTTTGCTCAGATGGCTTGCATTCCATCCCTGTGATCATCTTTGTCGCTCGCCTCTGTATCCTTTCCAGTTTCTCTACATCCTTTCTATACATTGGTGACCAAAATTGGACACAGTACTCCAGCTGAGGCCTAACCAATGAATGATTGAAAGAGGTCAATGCTTATTTTCTGTTCTCCTTTACCAGGTGAAATCTACCTGTGTCCACTTAAAGATTTTTAAAGTTTGGATTGATTCAGAGGTTAGCTACATCCACTATTTGAATCAATTTCAAGGCTGAGGCTGAGAACAGTTAGGAGTTGAAGGGCAAAAGCAGAAGAGACCAAATGACCCCACCCACCAACTTCAACCCCCAGGGGAAATCTCAGATTTCTGGTATTTCCTCTTGTACAAAGCAGATGAAATTCTAACACTATCTGCAGGTGTCAGACTATTGGAAATGCATGTGCAGGTGTTTGAAAGTGAACAGTGTTTAATACTGCCAGCCTGGGTGCATTTATGTGTGTGTGCAAATGTAGACCAATCTTCAAACTTTTACCCTTTACTGTCTTATATTTTGTTTTTACTGTACTGGGCTTATGGTGGTTTCTGATTTTGCATCCTGTCAGTGGATATAAGAAAGAAGTAAAGATATTATCTATGTAAGACCTATGATACTTACAATTTAAAATGCCAGAATCATCTGTGATGGAATGGGCTAATTTATCATAGCAACAAAAGCATATGTAGGGGACTTTAAAAAAGAGGGTAAATTCTGACGAGGCGTGCCTTTAATTTCTCATGCAAGTATTTTTTGCTTGGGTGGGTGTTGCATTAGTTATATATACAGCTCATGCATTAAGCTGCAGCTAAATGTGAGAAGAAATAATAATAGCTGTTCACATTGAGGTTTCCTCTTTTTTCAGTTCAGATGGTTTAAGACTTTCGACTATTTTTTTCTGAGAACTGGGGAAGTATTTTGAATGTCTCTGTATGTAAGTAGTGATTGGGTTGTCTCTAAACTGAAGTGAAAATAACTCTGACTTTACTAAGGGATTGAGTCAGAGCTCTTGGACTTTCACTGTTAGTCTCCTTATTAGCAAATTACAGTGCTTGACCAGCAGGTTAGTAAGATAAATTAAATGAACAAGTGTAACTCTATTAACATAGAGTTACACTAGGAGTGAATTTGGCCCAGTGCTATGTTAATTCACAGGAAAGGTGCAGTATCAGTGCAGATTTGGGATAAAATACAGTGTATTCAGGAGGTTTTGTGCTATACACAGTGGTGCACAGTCACCCATATTGAAACTGCAGCACTAGCAGAAACTAGTGTAACTGTACCACTGCTCCATCTGGAGGGCAAGGAGGGGATGAAAGTAGGTGGAGCCATGGCTCTGCACACACTCTCCACCAATAGACTGCAAGGGTTGGGAAGAAGGAGGAGTGAGCGTGGTGCACGCCCCCAGTGTACCCTAAAAGCTGTTCTGCCTCTTTGCATTAGAGTGCCCCCTCCTGTTCCCTCTGGTGAATGCAGCTGTGCATCCCACCAATGCCAGGCTAAATGGAACAATCAAGTCTATAATCCTTGTATTTATATATTATCCCTCACCAAGGTACTCTGAAACTGCAAACCCTTTAATCTACCAAACAGTTGAAAAAATAATAAAATAATATAAAATCTCAATAAATCATAAAGTCAAACAATTACAAAAAGACTTAGGACCTGATTCTGCAAACCTTTCTCCGTGCAAATAAAAGCTACTCCCATGAACAGTCCCACTGATCACAATGGGATTGTGTTCATTACTAAGGGGTACTCAGCTGAGTAAGGGTTGCAAGATCAGGTCTGTACATATCGCAGAAGCTGACAGTGCCTAAGTTTTCAGATGGGAAAAAAAAATCATGCAGATGCTTTAAAAACATATGTTTCTCCTTTAATTTGTAGCTGTTAATGCATTTATAAACTATAAGTGCTTTATGAGCGATTATGCTAATGTACTTGACTGTTGAAACCATTGCACTGATTACCCTAACCATTTATTTTAACTAGATTGTAGAAATAAGATGTTATCCTAAAAATATGTCCAGCAAAACTCCATAATCACAAATATGTTTTCTTTTTATTGAAGGGTGCTATTAGTTTTTACTTAATTTAGTCATTTGTTCTTTAATTTTTAACCTTATATTTTGTCTGACACTGGTGTAGAGTGTAGAGTATGAGTAGGACGGCGAATGCATTTCATTGTAGGATGAACAGTTAGGAGGGTATTTCGTCCTGCAGCCAATCAAAAGGACACATGAGGCAACATTCTGATTACACATATAGAGAGCTGAATGAGGAATAACTCCACTAAAGTAAATATAGTGGACTAGATCCTCCAGTGCATTTGGGAGATAATGTAGCCTACTGGATAGAGGACTCGACTAGCTCTGGATTCTATTCCTGGTTCTGGCATTGGCCTTACCTTTGACAAGACTCTGTGCCATGGTTTCCCCATCTGTAAAATGGGATGATCATGATACTTACTTCTCTGTGAGATATACTAATAAAAAGTTCTATACAAGAGCTAGGTATTAAAATAATAATAATATTATTAATTAATTATTAATAAGGCAGCTTTGTGCCAAAGTGATCTTAGGCTGCCCTGAGAGGATCCCTGGATGCATAGAGCCTGCTGCTGTAGTGCCTTTGGGCTGCTTTGGAGCTGGTGGGCAGGCAGAACTACAGGTCAGGCTCATTACTTCCCTATCTAAGGCATCATGTATCTTTTGGGTACAGCGAGAAACCGGTGCCTGTGCTCCCCATACAGGGAATCTGAATGTGACGGTAAATTCACAGTGGTTCCTTCTTATGCTTTCTAGTCTAAGGGCCAGTGGCACTCCTGCATTGGTAGAAGGACCTTGGAGCCCAGATTTCCAGAATGCCAATGCACTGCAGGTAATTGAGAAATCACCTTTTTTCCTGAAAATGGAACAATCCCTGAGACCAAATAATTGCGCTACTTAATATTTTTTTCTTTTAAACATTTTTTTTGGATGAAAATTTTGCCCCAAAATTTCAATTTGGTTTAATTTTTCTCTTTCCTTCAATGAAAATCCAGTAGCCACATCTTTTTGGTTTTTAATTATTGAAAGCTGTAATTTTAAACTGAGAATGGGTTTTGAAAACTGAAAATGGTTATTGAAAACCAATTTTTTTTCCCTTTTTTTTTTCAACAAAAAACTCCAACAGTTTTCCTGGGAAATTTTGAAAAATAAAAAAGGTTCTATTGTGCTGTTAACCCACAGGCTCTATACTAGGGGTGGTGCAGAGCCGTGCTGAACCAGAAGTTGCTCAGGGAGACACTGTGCCTGAAGTAGGAGGACTGGGGGAGTGTGGCTGCTGTGCTACACTTCAGAGGTGCTGGCTTCCAATTTTCCCCGGGAGTGCTCAACCCCCACACAGTCCCAGGCCCCACCCCCACTCCACCCCTTCCCCCAAGGTCCCAGTGCCGCCCCACCTCTTCTCACCCCTTCCTCTGAGCAAACCCCTTCCCCGCTCCTTCCCCTCCCTCCCAGCACCTCCTGCATGCCACGGAACAACTGATCGGTGAGACCTTTGGTGGGCAGGAGGCACTGGGGGGACGGGGAGAGCTTGGCTGACACTGGGTGCTAAGCACCCACTAATTTTTTTTCTGTGGGTGCTCCAGCCCTGGAGCACCAATGGAGTCAGCGCCTATGCTACACTTTACTAGAACATAGTGCCCAGTCTCCCTTACATTCCTCCATCATCTTCTCCTGAGGGGACCCTGCCATCAGCACACTTTGTATTGTTGCTAGGTGCTGTTAATGTGCTTGGAGCTGCATGGCACACAAATATAAAGGCACTTCCTGCCACATGAAGTTTACTCTCTGAGAGTCAACCACAGATGCACTGGGAGACCCAGAGAGAGGATACAAGCTTAAAGATTAGTTTGTTTTGCATTAGTTGTTTCCCATATTTCATTGTCTTCACATTTTATTCTATATGGATTCTTATACTGCCCTCATCACCGGAGTATCAGAGCACTTTCCAGCAGTGCATTAAGCAGTGACTAACATCTGTCATATAGAGTTTATTCTCTCTCATCCTCTCCCCAAAGTAGATTAAAAGCCAGTGCTGGCATCAGCGGTAGCAAGCAGAGCAATTGCCCAGGGCCTCGTACCACAGGGGGCCCTGCGAAGCGAAGTTGTTTGGGCTTCGGCTTCAACTGAGGGCAGCAGGGCTTGGGATTCAGCTTTCTGCCCTGGTCCTCAGTGAGTCTAACGCTGGCCCTGCTCTCTGATTTATTTTGAGGGACCCCCTGAAACCTGCTTGCGGCCTCCCCAGATTTAATATTAAGGGTCAAATTTTCAAAAAAATGAACATCCATTTGTACACATGCAACTCTGTATGAACAAAACTCATCCTGCACTCATTGTCTAGGAGCATCCACATCCGTGTACACAGGTGACAACATTTACATCTACAGAAGCTACTACCTGGGTGCATGGGTGTTAGCACCCCAAAAACATGTGTGCAGTTGTTGATCTGTGCAAAACGACATGCAAAAATGAAAGGTAGGAAGATGCAGTCTTACCATCCCCAAATGTTAAAAATCATGAGTGACTTCAAAAATTCATGACATTTCTTGTTTTCAGGTTTTTCTCTGCAACCATGAGGGCTAGAAATTTACATATTTTGACTGAAAGCTGAGACTGGCTTGAGGAGCTGGGGCTTAAAGAAAACCACCAAGTATCATGAGACTCACGATAATTGGCAACTCGTTGAAACTTTGCCCCAAAATGTCCGTAAAGTGCTATGGACTCATAACACACCGTACAGCTTTTAAGGTCTATTATTATGTTGACCTGGGCTTCAAGCGAAAAGTAAACCAGAATTCTCTCATTTTTCTCCACATCAAAATTAAACACGCTAGCATGAGTGGGAGGAGGCAGGATTGTTTGTGATGACATTGCTCGTTAAACTCCAGCAAGAAAAGCAGCGTCAACCCAGGGATACCACATTGCAGCACAGCTTCCTTTGTATTCAGGTGTGCAAAATTCTGCACAAAAATGTGTATGCGTGTTCGGTTTTGAGGTAAGAAGTGTCAAGGTCGGGCTAGATACATACAAGGCAAACAGTCACATTATTGCACAAGCCCAAGTTGAGATGACAGTTGCATTTTAGGCAGGGCATTGAGAAAGTGGTGGTGACGGTGTTGAATTATTAAATATTAATAATATAGCAAACTCAAACTAACTTCACAATAATTCTTCTCCTCCAAGAGCCACAAATTAAGGGAGTGTTGTTACCCTTTTTTTCTTTTTATCATTAATGTATGAATTCTTACTTGCCAGAAGGCTCTTTCAAGAATTTGGAGAACTGATTTCACGATTTATTTTTTTTCAAAGTGGCCCTGATACCAGGCTTTCTGGGAAGACTTGCCACTGTTTACTCATATCACTCAAGAGCATAAAAATCCAAGTGAGAAAAATAGGGTCTACTCTTTGTCTTACTGAAGTCACTGGGAGTTTTGCTATTTGTCATCAATGGGAGCGGGATCAAGGCTAAAATATTGACTGAGGGTTACCTTGGGTTGCTGTGCACAGGCATTTTGAATTTGGATTTCAGATATCTGCTTAGGGATTCCCTTTTCTTTTATCCATCTAAAACTATCTATGAAGGCAGTTTGTGGTCTGACTATTGCTCAGTATCACAAGAGGAGCTGTCTCTTTAAGGGTATGTCTACATTACTGCTAGATGTGAGCCTCCCAGCCCAGGAAGACAGACTTGTGCTGGTGGGGCTCGAGCTAAAAAACAGCAGTGTGGATGTTAAACTTCAAGCTGGAGCTCAGGCGTTGCAGCCTAGGATGTTGGTGGGCTTGAGAACCCAAGATCCAACCTGAACTGCAGTGTTCACACTGCTATTTTTAGTGTGCTAGCTTGAGCCCTGCCAGCACAAATCTGAGTGCCTAGGCTAGGAGGCTCACTCCTAGTTACAGTCAGGGGCGGCTCTACAGTTTTGGCCGCCCCAAGCAGTCATGCGGGAGCAGTGTACCTCCCGCGGGCGTGACTGCAGAGGGTCCGCTGGTCCCGCGTGGCCCGGCTGGACCCCCCGCGGCTGCGGACGGTTCGCGGATCCCGCGGCTCCGCTTGAGCTGCCGCAGTCATGCCTGCGGGAGGTCCAGCCGAGCCGCGGACAGCGCCTCCGCAGTCATGCCTGCGGCAGGTCCGGTAGTCCCGGGGCTCCGGTGGACCTCCCGCAGGCATGACTGCGGCAGGTCCGCCGGCGCAGCCTGCCGCCCCCTAGATTTGGCCGCCCTAGGCACCAGCTTGTTTTGCTGGTGCCTAGAGCCGCCCCTGGTTACAGTGTAGACATACCTTCAGAGGCTTGGGGTTCAGGTGTAGACAGGTTCTCCAGGTGAAGGAAATGAGTCCACCTGGGCCACATGATGGGCTCATGTGATGCTGAACCAGGTCTGCTGGGAGATATAAAGGGCAGCCTGAGCTCAAGGAAACACTGAAAGGGTTAAGAGGGTTGTGCAAACTGTTCCATACAGTGACTGTCCTTTACTCTTAGGCAGCAGAGTGCCTGGGAAGTACAGCCTTCAGGGAGCAGGAGCCAGCTAGGAAGGCTGATAGGAGATTGAGTCTGTTAGGGGGAATGCCTGAAGCGGGCACAGGGCTAAGAATCTGTACCATGAGTGGTGAGCCACCTAAGAAGACTGAGTGGAAGATCTGTTGTTTTGAATTTTGTATTGATTAAACCAGGCACCTGAAAAAGGGAGAAATATTGAGAACACCCATCAGTGAAGTCTGATTAATTGGGGAAGAAAGGAAACTAAGGTCTGAATCCAGACCAGGCAAGCTCTGTTCCACTCAGCAACTGAGAAATAGCACCCGTCTCAAGCAGATGTAAGAGCCTGAAGTGTGGTGGTTTCATTGCATGTGCTAGGAGAACTCCTGCAGCAATGCTGATGTTTGCTGATACTAAATATGCTTATCTGTGGGTGCCTGTGGGCTGATGATTGAGTGAGTGCTATTTTTCCTTCATCTTCTGTGAAATATGGGCGGAGAAGAGTCAGAGCTATATGAGAGAGTGTCTTAAACTACTGGATCTTGAGAAGGGGAAGGCAGTGAGACTGCAAGGAGGAGGCAGAAAGGGAAGAAGACACACATAAACAGGGGGGAAATAGTGATGAGCAGTGAAACTTACATGGCGATCTAGAGAGAAGAAAAAGAGAATGTTACATGGGGAAAACCCCTTCAGGAAACAGACAGGAAATCCCAGAAAATAACACAAAAGTCACTTTGAAGACACTTCTAAGGTACCTCAAACAAAATAAGGGAATTGGAATCATGCACGCAGAGGGGATTTACACACTGTAGTGGTAACTGAAACCTAGCAGAGAAGCCAAAAATCAAGAGGTGAAACAATCTACTAAGTGGCATGGACTGCCTGGAGAGGACTGTCACTGAAGGGATAGAGAGTAGTTAGGCTTCCAGACCTAAATAAAGGGCAGAAGTATTCTACATACATTTCAGGAGTGATGGGGTGGGTAAAATATCATAGCGCTTAATGTTGTTTCTAGGGGTATTCCTACACAGCAGCTGGGAGGTGTAATTGCTAGCTTGGATAGACATTCATGTGCTAGCTCTGCTGGAACTAGCATGCTAAAAATAGCCATGGGGCACAGGTGATGGGACAGGCTAGCTGCCTAAATATGTACATAGGGCCTTGGCTGGGGCTTACTCAGGTGACTAGCATGAATGGCCACTCATGCTGCTGTGGCCACACTGTTATTTTTAATGTGCTAGCTCAAGCAGGGCTAGCACTTTCATGTCTACCCAAGCTGAGAATCACAATTCCCAGCTGCTGTGTAGACATACCCTAGGCCACCGCCTGTAGCAAGGGGTGGCATGTTGCTGTGCTGCCCTAGGAACATCTCAGGAAAGGAATTGTGCCTTATGGAGCTCCAAGTCCCTCTCTGCTACCCTCTTGCTCCAAAATGGTAGTAATTTTCTCCTGGCCTATAGTAGCAGCATACTACTACTCCCCATCCCAGCCCGCTGCCCCTCCAAAATTCCTATGCCAGCTCAGCTCAGCTCTCCTGGTTGGTGTATTGGGCCTGAGCCATGGCTCCCTCCATTCCCCATCTCCTTTCATCTGCTCAGGGGTGGGGAGTATCAGGCATGGAGTCTCCATTTACCCCTTCTCCACATGTATCCAAACCTAAGGCCTTGTCTACACTATGAAATTAAGTCCACCTATGTTAGGTCGATGTACAGCCACCATGGTAATTACTGCGATTTTTCATGTCTGCGCTACCCTCCTTCTGCTGGTGGTGCGCGTCCTCACTAGGAGCACTTGCACTGACTTAAGTGAGGCAGTGTGGGGGGCTGACAGCTGTACCCCCCCCCCCGGGGGCTGACAGCTCAGGCTGTCAGCGCAGGGCAGCGGGTAGTCCATGAAAGGATATAAGTGGGATTCTTACACTCACCACCCCTTACACCTTTGCATGGATGTGAAGTGCAAGGGACCACGGATTCCTGTTTTAAACTCTTATTTCATTACAGGCTCAGCTGGTAGGGGGAATTCTCCCAGTTGAGGAGATACATAAGTGTATATAATCAAGAATAAAGTAGGAGTAAGATATGTCAATCCCACTAGCAAACTCTGAAATGTTAAGGAGAAGCAATCGATTGAGCAACAACTCTGATGACAAGGTGCCAGTCTGCATCCTTACACTTGGGTCTGATCCTGCATTCCATGAATACCCCAAGCCCCAGGTGATGTCAAGGAGTGCTTTGGGTGTGTGAGGAATGTGGATAGGGCTCAAAAAGTAAAAGGCTTTAGCACATTGCTTCCTGTAACACAAAGGCCATAAGGATGTGTGTCTGAGATTTCAGGTGTCAGTAGTTAATGATCAAATTAAGTTTCTAAAGGAACTGCCTGTTTGGGTTTTGGGGGGCGGGGAAGATAGGTTTTGTTAAAAGAAACATTAAGCTTCCTTCATCTTCACGCATGTTAATGAGACTGTGTCAAGCTGAAATTGGAGTAGATTGACTTTGTCAGTCTATCAGGATAAAAATATTATTTTTTAAATTAAAATTGACCACAGCTATAGGTAATTTATTAGATTTTTAAATAATGTTAATTTTAATAACTTATCTTTGCTTGCTTACTATGTATTTCCCTCAGCTTTGTCAGGCAAAATAAACTTAATCAGCTCCACTTTTATTTAGATCCTGCTCCTTTTTCTGGTTTTCCTGCATTCTCACAATGTTGATAACACTTTGAACGGATGTTTAATTCAAACACGTTTATTGAAGCACTAAAAAATGAACAAAAATCTATGAATTCTAGGCTCTGTAGTACCTTAATTACAAAATATCTTAACACTCCAGTTTCTTTTTAGCAGTTTCCCCACCCCCACCAAATCCCGGTGGTTTCATGAAGCAATACAATGAGGGGAAAGACATATGGGGAAGTGGAAAGTGTCCACGAATAAACTAAGGTTTTCTTAAACGTATATGTTAACTATTCATTGTGAGTACGGATCTTGCTATCCAATTTCTCATAAGAGACACATTTAACCCAGAGGTAAACATGAAGCAATTAATAAATGTATGTGAAATACCAGCTTAAAATAGTAAGTATGGAATAGAAATAAGAATACTTCGCATTTATATAATACCTTTTATATGATGACTATAAGCAGCTTTAGTAGTCAATTAAACTGACAGCATTCATGTCACAGGTGGGTAAACTGAGGCACAATGGGATTTTTTTTTTTTTTTGGTGAGGTAGCCAAGGTCACACAGCAAGTCAGAGGAAAAAGGTTGTAATAGAAACCAGAAAACATGACTCCCATTCTAATGGTCCTAATGTTAGACCACACTGCAGTGCAGAAAGAAATTTAAAAAGTATTTAAATAAATGTTAAAGACAGATGAAGAATGAAAGGAAAAGTGCATAAGAGGTTGAAATGAAATAAATAGATGCCAACTATGCTGGGGATGGATAAAGTTGATAATCTGATGCCTTTTTCACACCTTTGTTCACTTTTTAATGAATTAGTAACATTTGCTGTCAGTGCATGTGGAACAAGAGGCAACTAAAAGGAACCATTGGGCCTGTGAGAGTGATTTGAGAAGAGGTAAATGTTGCTAAAAGCTTTGTCTCTTTGCCTCCATGTTCAGAAAGAGAGATGGGGAACAGATGGCAGAAACAGACAGAAATTTCCCAGGGGAGAAAAGAGAATTACTACAGAAGATCAGGATCAGACCTGAACAGGTGATCACAAAATCGAAATGTTTGAAAACTTAATTTCCAAAGGCTTATACAATCTACAACCAGGGAAGATGTGTTCCAGGATTGTGAACTAAATGACACAAAAAATAAGACAAGGAGGTGCAGGAGAATTGGGGAGAAGCTAATGTTAATGGTGATCTAGCAAGAATCAAATGATATGAGGAATGTTATAAACTGTATGGTTCTGTCCTAATCACAGTTGAAGTCTAGCGTATTCCAGAAATGTCTGACCAACAACAAGGACTGCATTTTTAAAAATACCCTCAATATAGCAACTTCTAAGTATGCTCTTTCCTCATCTAGCTAAGTAGTATGAAAAGATACATCGCTACAGGAAAGATACTGGGAAAACTGAGACAGAATGGAGAAGAGACTGCTTAAACCTTGTGATCCAATTATTCATAGTCAGCATGGATTCCACAAGGAAAAAGATTATACCTAGCAAATAGAATTCATTAGGTTTTCTAATTTTTGAAGGAAGTAATGAAAACTTTGATGGGCTGAAGGTATGGCTATGATTTAATTGAACCTTATGGAAGAGCTGGCTGTTATGACATACAAGGAATTAATGTGCAAAGTTGATACAGTGCTGACTACCAAAAAATACCAGGGTCTTGTAAGGTGGGAGTGAAATCCTTTACAAGTCTAGCAGTATCTCACATTGAACTGATCTAGAGACGCAAGGGAATTCCCAGATACTAAGAGGTCTCGCTTCTATCCCCAACTTTGCTATTTTTTATCAGGTAGCATTGTAAGTATAATGGATGAGTTGGCTGTTATGACATACAAGGTATAAAGACACCATGTACAAAATCCACAGTCCAATACCCTAAATTATACGTTCAGCCAAATTTGTAAAAATTTAGGGAGACCTACTCAGTAATAAATGAAAATAAATGTTGGAGGAGGAAATATGCTAGGGACCACTCCTGATCCAAATGATTGGATGGGCTTATATGGGATCATTCTTTTTTTTCTTTCTTTTTTTTTTTTTTTTTAAGTATCTTTCTTTATGTATTAAATTTATGTCCATCTCCCAAAAGATGGAACTACTGGCTCAGAAGGTCACTTGTCCTGCAAGTTTCCCTTATACAGATCACAAGAAATGTTTTGTTCAAAAAAAAGAATAGATTGAAAACAAGTCATGTGTGGCTGATGTTGATGGAAAGCATGTTTGTGCCCAGTACCGTGATACATTATTTAATGCTATGTCACCCTTGTGAAAATATTACTACTGTAATGTTACCAAAGTTTCTATATGCATGAATTATCTGTAAGTGTTGTTAGGTAAAAAAGCAAGTCCTTACTCACCTCTCCAGCACCCGAGTTCGTGCGGAGTTGGTATGGGGCTCACAAGTCTGTCAGAGACCAGACAACAATTCGTTGATCAACGGGCTCACACCATCCTTAGCTTACAGAAAAGCTTCGGAGTAAGTGTGGCAAGTTTATTAGGGGTGAGCATCAATATTTATACACAGAAGTAAACAAAGTGATTAACAGATCATAATGGTCATGCATAATCAATCAAGATTCTACAGGATAAAACAGGTTAAAATGTAAATTGGAGAAGACATAAGAGGAGATGACTACTTATGGCTACTTATTGGGAGGGGGGAGGTGTCAGGAGTAGTTCGCAGGTCAGAGCTTTTGATTAAAAGTTTCAGACAGAGACATGTAGTCTGAGTTAAGTTTAATTTCATAAAGAGTTCAGACTCAACAGTGTCAATAATGTAGGTTAAATCTGCCTTGTGACAGCTTTAACTGGTGCATCTTTAACTTTCTGCAAAACTATCCATTGTATTTTATACATCAGTCGACTGTTTTTCCTGTGCTGGGCTGACGCTTTTAACTTGGTCTGCCTGCATCTCTTTAGGAACCTCTTCTACAAGGTGTCTGAATACCTCACTGCACTGGGAAAGCCTATTCTATCCTTGTTGTTTACTGTGTGCTAGGCAGTGTGCAGAACATAAGCCTGGTCTACACTAGGCGTTTAAACCGGTTTTAGGAGCGTAAAACTGATTTAACGCCACAATCGTCCACACTAGGAGGCACCATATATCGATTTTAATGGCTCTTTAAACCGGTTTCTGTACTCCTCCCTAACGAGAGGAGTAACGCTAGTATCGGTATTAACATATCGGATTAGGGTTAGTGTGGACGCTGATCGACGGTATTGGCCTCCGGGAGCTATCCCACAGTGCACCACTGACCGCTCTGGACAGCAATCTGAACTCGGATGCAGTGGCCAGGTAGACAGGAAAAGCCCCGCGAACTTTTGAATATTTCCTGTTTGCCCAGCGTGGAGCTCCGATCAGCACGGGTGGCGATGCAGTTAAAAATCAAAATAAAGAAAGAGCTCCCGCATGGACCATGCGGATGTGATCGCTGTAAGGGCAGGCAAATCTGTTCTATCAGCGCTCCGTTACAGAAGACGAAATTCAAAATCATTTTTAAAAAATCTCCAGACAGATGCCATAGCAGGGGCTCAGCGCACTGCTGCGTGACAAACATAACGGAAAGCCCAAGAATCAAATGGACGCTCATGGACTGGAGGACTCAAGCTATCCCACAGTTCCTGCAGTCTCCGAAAAGTATTTGCATTCTTGGCTGAGCTCCAAATGCTTCTAGGGTCAAACACAGTGTCCGCGGTGGGTCAGGGCATAGCTCGGCAATTTACGCACCCCTCACCCACCCCCAGAAGTGAAAGGGAAAACAATCCTCTCTTGACTCTTTAACATGTCACCCTATCTTTACTGAATGCTGCAGATAGACCCGATGCTGCAGCACTGAACCCCAACATCCTTACTTCGCCCCGCCATGGGTGGCTGATGGTGCAATACGACTGGTACCCATCCTCATCATCAGCCTATTGGCAAAAGGGGCAGTGCAAAAGGACTGGTAACCATGATGACCAGCATCTGTTAGGTCGATCAAGGGTGCCTGGTCCTAATTTTTCATGGTAGATGGTGCAATATGGCTGATAACCATCATCGTCATAGAAACAGGGGGCTGAGCTCCATCAGCCCCCACCCTTCATGTGTAAAGAAAAGATTCAAGTGCCCCTGAACTAGCAGAGGGATGCTGGGCTCCTCTCCTACACACTCCTTACTGTCCTGTCTGGACTATCATAGCAGCTGGAGGCTGCCTTCCACTCATATCTCACTAACAAATCACTGTGTCTTATTCCTGCATTCTTTATTACTTCATCACACAAGTGGGGGGACAATGCTACGGTAGCCCAGGAAGGCTGAGGGAAGAACGGAATCAACAGGTGGGGTTGTTGCAGGAGCACCCCCTGTGAATAGCATACAGCTCATCATTTCTGCAGGATCTGACACAGAGCAGCTGTGCTCTTTGGTTCTATATGATACAGTGGTTCTCTAGTACACTTGCCCATATTCTAGGCAGGACTAGGGGACTTGCCCATATTCTAGGGGACTTGCCAATATTCTAGGCAGGACTGATTCTATTTTTAGATACCAAAAAGGAGGGATTGACTCAGGGAGTCATTCCCAATTTTGGCTTTTGCGCCCCTGGCTAAGAGCAGCCAGGGGCACTTATGACAGCAGCAAATGGAACAGTGCAAAAGGACTGGTAGCCACAATCATCTTATTACCAATTTATGGTATGGTAGATGGTGCAATATGGCTGATAACCATCCCTGCTATCATGCAAAAGCATGCTGCTGTGTAGCGCTGCTGAATCGCCTCTGTGAGCGGCATCTAGTACACATACGGTGACAGTCACAAAAGGCTAAACAGGCTCCATGATTGCCATGCTATGGCATCTTCCAGGGCAATCCAGGGAAAAAAGGCATGAAATGCTTGTCTGCCGTTGCTTTCTCAATGGAAGGAGTGACTGACGACATTTACCCAGAACCACCCGCGACAATGAATTTCTCAACCCGGAAATTCAAAGGGGTGGGGGAGGGGAGGCGGAGGAGGCTGCGGGAACTATGGGATAGCTACGGAGTAGCTACCCACAGTGCAATGCTCCAGAAATCGACGCTAGCCTCGGACCGTGGACGCACACCACCGATTTAATGTGTTTAGTGTGGCCGCGCACACTCGATTTTATAAAATCTGTTTTACAAAACCGGTTTATGCAAATTCGGAATAGTCCCGTAGTGTAGACGTACCCATAGATGTCATCCCTGGCCAGTGGGACTTGCACTTGGGATTAGTGTGTGACTTAGGCAGAACTCTGACCATAAGTTGCACCAGCCATGGAGTAGCTCCTGGAGGCTTTGTTACATACACTTATGAGCCACAGTTCCTTCCCTGCTTCCAGCTGGCTCCCAGGGATTAGTGGCGTGCTGTTGGCATATACTGGCAGTAAATTACTATTCTCTCTGTACTGGCCCTTTCACACTCTCTTCACTCCCTGCCCAGCTACTACAGCAGTGGTTCTCAAACTTTTTTTACTGGTGACCCCTTTCACAGAGCAAGCCTCTGAGTGCGATCCTCCCCTTATAAATTAAAAACACTTTTAAATATATTTAACACCATTATAAATGCTGGAGGCAAAGCAAGGTTTGGGGTGGAGGTTGTCAGCTTGCGACCCTCCAAGTAATAACCTCGCGACCCCCTGAGGGGTCCTGACTCCCAGTTTGAGAACCCCTGTGTTACACGAAGAGAGTAAGAGGTGAATAGTCTTGATTGCCACTGAGTCCAGATGCAAGGGATGCATAGCGTAAGCAGGGATGTAAGGTGCTTCTTACTCCCCTATGTGGGTATGTAATCAGTCACAATCCAGCCACAGGAAGATCAACCTGGACAACTTCATTCTCCCCACACTATGGGCCCAGCTGAGAAGTGATGTGTAAAGTGGTGCAAGTAAAACCCCATTCTACTTGCACCCACTTTGCCAATGTGTAGGAGAGACTAAGTTGGTGTATCTTGCACAAAGTAACTGGAATAAGAGATCTATTAAAGTCATTCCTACCTTACTGAATCAGAATAGTAGTTTTTCACACCCACTTTGCACAGGTCTAAATGACTACACAAGACAGTGGTGAATCAGGCCCCAGAATCTCTTGGTGACATGGTAAGCTGTAGATACTTGATTGTCATTGGTGGGAAAAAGTTCCATTGTTCAGGTTTGTTCCTTACAATGGACACTTCTAGTTTTAGTACAATATGAAGCCAAATTCACCAGAGGGCTAACATCAGGGAGCAATCTGTTCCTATGCTTTTGATCTTTTGGTTGCCTAAGAAACTTCATTCAAATTATCTGAATAATCAAATATGAGATGGACTGTGGATTACTTCTCTTGTTAAGTGCAGAGTGTTTTGCATAATTATCTATTGTAAATCAGCTGTATAAAATAACCTGGCAAACTAATCTGTTATCCCCTGGCAAGGCTTAATGACAACTTAAAATTATAATGATATTCATCAGTCAGTTGTTCAGTTGGTTGAAGAGCAAGATTCAGCTTGACATAGCACTCTCTGACCCTAAAGATTATATTTGTGTGTACTGTTTCTCATGGGTTGATTTGGTGTCTGGATATACTGAACTAATGTGCATTGGGACAGGAAGAGTCAGAGCCTGACACAAGTCATTTCGGAAGCTGACTGAGGTCAGTACCACTGAAATCTCATCAAGAGTTGTCTGAAGTCAAAGTCCAGTGCAGTCAGGGAACTATTTGCTTCGATAAGGGTAGGGGGCTGCTGGTGTGCTGAGACCACTGCCCATCATGCTGGCCAATATTGTCTCATAATTTCCTTGTGCTCTTTGACTGCATCCATCGGTTTTCTTGTGTCTTATACTTAGAATGTAAGCTTCTGAGGCAGGGACTGACTTTTGTTTTATGTATGTCCAATGCCTAGCACAATGGGGTGCTGGTCCAGAGCTAGGAATCCTAAGCACTATGGTAATACAAATAATAAATAATAATAGTTGCCTGAGGAGAAGTTTGCCAATCCAGGTCTTACGTTTGCTTCAATCCTACCTTTGTAGGGAGATGGACTTGATGAGCTAATAGATCTTTTCCCTTTCTATGTGCTTATATTCCTTTGATTCTATACACATTGTACGCTAAACATTCATGTCAAATATGTACCTTAATTGCGTGCTGCAAACCTCTACTGTGGATAAAGTACCAGTTGGGGATAATAAATAGGAACTAAATTTACATTCTTCTCTTTTTTGTTGGAAGCAATTTACATGTTATGCTGTTGGATCCTAAAGCGAAAGGAAATGTGCTTGACGCTAAAATTGGCTTCATGGCTCCAGTTTCCTCAGCTCCGCACCACCTGCCTCTAATCAAACTGTCCAATTACAGGAAACAATTGTTTTCTTGCTTTCTGGGAAGTGAAGAAATTCATCCACTAAAGGACTGTTTTCCAAATGTTGCTATTAACAAAACCACTTTCACAATTTGTTTGAAAAATGTGCTAATGTTTATGCATAGGATACTGGCAGAGTTCAGTATTATGGCCATTGGGATCTATATAAGGTCACTGTGACATGAAAATAAGAATATTTCAGATTAAAATGATTGTTGACATTTAAGCGTCATATAAATTGGAAGTAACTTCACTAAAGTCAATGGAGTTATCTTGGTATAAAAGTGAGATCAGAATCAGGCCCTGATCTATAAACGCTGTGTATATGAACAGTATTGGTAATACACAGAAGGGAAAGTTGTCTCTTTAGAGACGCTGCCTCAGTGTGAGATAATAATTTGAAGCTGGTTTTGAGCAGCAAATTTCACTTGCTGAAAGTATAATAAGAAATAACTAGGTAGAGTGATTTGATCCATCTCCGGTTAATTAAACTTTCTGCACAAAACCTCATCTCTGGCCAAATTCTCCCCTTAACCACACCACTGCAGTCCTACTGAAGTCATGGGTGCAAGTGAACACATAATTTGGCCCTTCCATTTTAAATGAAGAAGTATAAAAATGCACACTTGCAGATACTTGTCCTTTTTAGCTAAAGGTCGGACAGTAAAATATTAACAGGATCTTGTTATATAAATTAATGGTATCGCTGCACTTTGAAAAAGTATTTTGATCATCTGACAACACTTGTATGAAATAAAATTCAATAGAGAAGGTCAATGAAGATGGCTAAAGATAAGGGTTTGACTGCATAAGGGGAGAGAGGAAAACATGGAATAATTTAGTTGTGACATAAGCATGATACAGTTATATAAAATCAATGATGTAGTAAAAACATATAAGGAACTGCTATTCATTGTTTCATACTATAAGAAGATGGGAGGTATTCTGTGAAATTGACAGTTGATGAATGAGATACATGAAAATATTTCTTATGCATCAAATAGTAAGTCATCAGCGAGTGGACATAATTTCCATAGGAAATATGTATGTTAAAGTATAGGACAATTGGCACATTGCTACAATAAGGTTAAGAAGGATGATCTATTATAAACCACTTTTAGTTTCCCAGAATGTGTATATAATACATTGGTGTGTGTACTCACACACACACTTGCAGCTATGCTAATTGGATCAATAGACTGTGATTGCCTTTGCTGTTTGAATCAATAAGGATGTATTGGTTTTATACAGTAGAAAAAGGGTTGAAAATTATATATAGCATACTGCATGAGGATTTATCATTGTGCTCAAAACTATACTTGTTTATCTTTTCCTCCTCCACATTTCCCTATTCTTCTGGTCTTTGAAATCAAGATCCAGAAGAGAACCGTACTGGAGAGTTTTATGTTGGCTGATGTGTCCTATTTAGCAACTTTGGTTTATATGTTGAGGGATGGGGGTGGGTCATATATCAGTTTATCCCTGGTATTTCCAAGATTATTTTAGTCACACTTGAGTGGTTAGTCTTGCTGATTTTTGTATGGACAGCATATTTGTGTGCATGATAAGGATAAAAATTCAGCAAACAATATAACAAAACAAAAATGCTGTGAATGCTCTATTGCTGTGAAAAGAGAATCAAGGAGAAATTAACCTAACACAAACCAAATGTCCCTTGCAATGTAATAAACACAACAGAAAATCTGAAAGACTTAATAAAAATGAAGCTGGGGCATTTACCAATCATTATTACTTTGATGCTGGTTGTTACTTTAATCTTATAATGTAATTAATTACTTTTATTAATTTATAAGGGGCCCATCACCATGGTAACTTGGCTTTCCCCGCACAGCTCCATGACTCTAGAAGACAAGGGCATAGAAAAAGTTAAGCAATAGGCTGAATGCCAGCGATTCCAGTGCCCAGGACTAATGAAAAGCATAGATAAAGAGAAGCATCTCAATACACATTCTAAATGAGACCAGGTTTTTTTAGGCTCAAATATATTTCCAGAAGGAGAGAGAGTGTGTGTGTGTGTGTGTGTGTGTGCGCACACACGCGCTTCGGTTCTGAACCTGGCTATTGAGTGGAAGAGTGTTCTGAGTTGAGTGGGTGGTTCTGGACTGTGGAGAGATTCATTAGAAGTTCTCAGCCTGGATGGATAGGGGTATGTGTGTGAGGTGTCCTAGGTGGAGGTTGGGTTGAGGAAGCAGAAGGGGCGTGGGGAGGTGTAAAGCTGGGAGAGAATCTAGGTTAGCAAGTTTGAATGCTGGGGAATAGACTCAACTGCTGAGTGAGAGTATTGGTGAATTGGTAGAGGGGGCGTGGGTATGGGGGAGATGGTGAAGGGGATGGTAGGGTCAGAGCTAGATTGGAGCAGGAGAAATTAGGAAGTGGAGACGAGTAAAGGGGTCATAGAAGAATAAACATGATTATCCCTCATCCTATCCTCTACTGTAAATTATCCAGTTTCTCGCTCTGAAAGGAGAGGGACTACCCTTTTTGTTCCTGCCATCCCCCAACCTCCCAGACATCCTACCCAAACTCTTCGCTGTGACAACCCCCCTACTGCTTCCCTGTTTTTCACTTTGAAAATACGATCATCCTGCATTAGGGGTGTGTGTATACACGTCTGGGGGATTGGAGTGGGGGAGGAAGCTTATTACCTGCTAGCCCAACTACTTAGTTTGGGTCCCAGCTGCCTCTGTGCCAGCCTACAGCAATAAACCTGTGTGTCTGAGTGCATGATGGGGTGTGGGAAGTGTGGGCTAGGTAAGGTAAACACCTGGTACATTATGAAAAGAGGAAATCAGACTGAGGTGTCCATGGGGCAGTTATAAGTAGTGAATAGTTTTTTTTAATTATGAAGAATAGCTTGATCTTTTATGTACAGTAATTAGAATGAATTGGTCATTGCTTCTGCTACAGTACGTAGCTTGGATACCGCAAAGCCATTAAATGATGTTTATCATCCACAATGGTTAAATTTCCCACTGGATTGGAAGTATTTCTCCATATTGGGGGTTGTACAAATCCCTCACTGAAGGAAAATACTGCAGTGTACTAAGTTTAGTGTCACCCATGCCGTTGTCACTTTGTCACCTGTTGTCATTTTAATATCACCCAGGCTAGTCACTTAGTCCCAGATTTTAAAAGATAATTAGGCATCACTGTGCTCAGCAATGCCTATATACCTTTAAAAATCTGGGCTGTAGGTCCCTAGCTTTCCTCCTGCATGGAACCAAATACTCCAAATCCTGCTTATGTGTGAGGCAGGGCTGCATTCTCTCCTCTGCTGGGCCAAGGTATGGTATAGACTAGAGGCAAGGTAACGTCAGAAAAAGTAATAGAGATTAGTGAAAACCTGACCCAAATCCTGAGGATTCCCTTGTCTCTAAAGGGAGCCCCACTTCTAGCAGCTACAGCATAGCTAGTGAGCAACAGTTCAGCCATTGTCAGTCAGTTCAGCCACAGGTTTTGTGGCTGTTACTGTAACGGCTCTGATGGGCAGCATGAATGAATCTGGTTTTAATCTGTGTCTGAGGAGGAGCATGCTCAGTAGAGTATTCCCTGGCTGCTCCTCCCACTCTGGGCTTATCCCTGGGCATTGCATTGTTTGCACAGAAGCTAGAGGCAGCTACTTGGAGGCAAAACCATCCTGCTGTGTGACCTTCCCTTCTGGGTGCCCAGATTTTTAAATGTATATAGGCATTGCCGAGCACCTTTTGGCATATGTCCCATCTGTGCCATCGAGCAGGAAAGTGCCTAGAGGCGAGGCTTATTATAGTGGTTCATACATAAATAAAAAACCTGAGACTAAAAATCCACTTGAAATTTTTCCCTTGGGAAGAGGAAGAGCCACGTCAGACATGCCTGTCACATTGCACAGGAGACCCAAGGTCCATCTAGTCCAGTATCCTGTCGTCAGCAGTGGCCATCACCAGACTGTGCAGAGGGAGATGCAAAAAAACTGCAAAGTAGGCAGATGCAGTACTGGAAAGTGCTCAGAAATCATGGTGATGGACATCAAACACAGATTTACAATCAGATTACCTGGTGCTTGATGCCAGACGAGATCGTGACTGCACTTGAAGGGGGAAAAAGGAACTTTATTCCTCAGAAATGACTTGGTTCTGTATGGGTGTCTCCACCCCCATGGTTATTCTGGGGGATCCTGCCTACATGCTCCTATCATGGCTAATGAAACCTACCCCAACATCAATGACTTGGCAAAATGAGAATTCAACTTCAAACTAAGCAGCTGCAGGATGGAAGTGGAGTGTGCCATTGGATGACTGAAGGTTCACTGGCAATTCCTACAGACCCCATTGGATGCCGATGTGGCCAATGCCATCTGCTTTATTTTGGCATGCTGTGTACTTCATAATAATTGTGAGACTAAAGGAGAGTGCTTTAGGACAGAGAGGGCACAGGTCAGGACTGGCTTGTGAAGCCTTTACAGACAGCCTGATCCAGTGATCACACAAAGTAGTGCTGGATCACAGTGGCCCAGAGAAATCCAATATGCAATTTGTGCTTACGTCTTGGAACAATGGGCAGACGGGGTGACTTCAGTCTTGTCCCAAACAAAATTCCACACCCCATGTAGCTGCTGTAAAAACACAAGAGGAAAACCCTCCCACTCACTTGGGTTTCAACAGCACAGTGTAGTTCCGAACCCACCCACGGTCATTAGCTAGTCATTTAGGTTATGGCTTCTGGGGCAGGATGCCTCAGTAGGTATAACACCTGTCGGTTTGTGATTGTTCTGCAAGGGTGTCTGTCCAGTTAAATTGCACTTATTGTTCTTTTATTTTCTGTTATTGTTCACAATTGTTAGCCAGACCATAGTTTAGGGGGGATTGCTCAATGCTTGTAGGACTTTGCAAACAGTTGATGAAGGGGTTTGTTGTATTTGGATCCCTCAGAGAAAGAGATACACAGAGGAAGCTGATTGAAACCCAGCTGTCTGAAGGGGAGACTATTGTTCTGGCAGCAAAACAGGAACTAAAACTAGAGAGGCTTTTCACTGGGGAGGGGAGAGTACAGAATTCCCAAAAATTTAAAGGGATAGGACATCACATACTTGCCAAATATATATACATTATTGTTTATATAGCTAATGTATAACACTATATAACCTAAACTAAAAACTGTGCGTGAACTACAGACTCTTAAATTGCAAGGGATTATTTTGCCCCGGAATAGCAACTCACTAACTAAACTATATATAAAATTAAGCACACCACTGTTTTTTGCACTCTTTTGGGATAACGAGCTGATAATGGTGCGGCAGTGTCCTGAACAATAAGAACAGTTGGTGGTAAGGAATCAGCTGGATCTGGAACCAAAGTTTCTTCCACTTACTCATTGAAATTAGGAGTTGTAACAGAAGGAGCTTTGATTGGAGGAACAGAAAGCCCTTTGTTTTATTCCAACCCTTTGTTTCCTGTTTTAACCAGATACCAATGCACGAGAGGACCTTTGCTCTTTTTGTATGACTGCTGCAGAGTGTTTGGTGAGGGACCTTGTCAAAGGCTTCCTGAAAGTCCAAGTATGTGGTATCCAATGGATTATCCATATTCACATGCTTGTTGATTCCCTCAAAGAATTCTAGTAGATTGGTGAGGTTTAGTTTCCTTTTACAAAAGCTACGTTGACTCTTCCCCAATATATCATGTTTATGTATGTATCTGATAAATTTGTTCTTTACTATAGTTTAAACCAATTTTCCTGGTACTGAAGCTAGGTTTACTGGCCTGTAATTGACAGGATCACTTCTGGGACCTTTTAAAAAAATAGGCATTACATTCCCTCCAGTCATCTGGTACAGGAGCTGATTTAAGCAACAGGTTACATTCCATAGTTAGTAGTTTTGCAATTTCATATTTGAGTTCCTTTAGAACTCTTGGGTGAATACCATCTGGTTCTGGAGACTTATTAATATTTAATCAATTTGTCCCCAAACCTCCTCTACTGATATCTCAATCTGGAACAGTTCCTCGGATTTGTCACCTAAAAATAATGATTCTGCAATGGAGACCAATGAAAATAATTCGTTTAGCTTCTCTACAACAGCCTGGTCTTCCTTGAGTGCTCCTTTAGCACCTTGATTGTCCAGTGGCCCCACTGATTGTTTGACAGACTTCCTGCTTCTGATGTATTTGAAAAATATATTTTTTTGCTGTTTTTTTTTGTGTCCTTAGGTACTTGCTATTCAAATTCTTTCTTGGCCTCCCATATTATACTTTTGCACTTGACTTGCCGGAGTTTATGCACCTTTCTAATTTCATCACTAGGATTTGACTTCCAATTTTTAAAGGATGCCTTTTTGCCTCTGTCTTTTTTACTCTGCTGTTTAGCCATGGTGGTGGTAGTTTTTTTTTCTGGGGTCCTCTTCCTGTTTTCATTTATTTCTAGCCTCTATTGTGGTGTTTTTAAATTGTCTTTATACAGTTTGCAGGCATTTCACCTTGTGATGGTTCCTTTTAACATCCATTTAATGAGCTTCCTCATTCTTGTGTAATCCCCCTTTTTGAAGTTAAATGCTACAGTGGTGGCTTTCTTTGACAGTTTTCCCCCCTACAAGAATGTTAAATTTAATTACATTATGGTTGCTACTACTGAGTGGTTCAGCTATATTCACCTCTTGGACCAGATCCTGTATTCTATTAAGGACTAAATCAGGAATTGCCTCTTCCCTTGTGAGTTCCAGGTCTAGCTACTCCAAGAAGCAGTCATTTAATGTGTCTAGAAATTTTGTCTCTGAATCTCTTCCTGAGATGACAGGTATCCAGTCAATATAAGGATAATTGAAATCCCGCATTATTATTGCATATTCTGCCTTTGTAGCCTCTCTAATCTACCCAAGCATTTCATAATCACTGTCACCATCCCTGTAAGGTGGGTGGTAATATAGTCCTATAACTATACGCTTACTGTTCAAGCATGGAATTTCTATCCATAGAGATTGTGTGATACAGTATGATTCATTTTCAGATTTTTACTATACTTGGTTCTATGCTTTCTTTCACATATAGTGCCACTACCCCACCAGAGTGATCTACTCTGTCATTCCTACATATTTTGTACTCTGGTATTACCATGTCCTGTTGATTATCCTCAGGTTTCAGAGTGGTAGCCATGTTAGTCTGTATCAGCAAAAAGAATGAGGAGTACTTGTGGCACCTTAGAGACTAACAAATTTATTTGGGCATAAGCTTTCGTGGGCTAAAACCCACTTCATCAGATGCATGCAGTGGAAAAACAGTAGGAAGATATATCTATATATATATATATATATATATATATATATATATATATATATATATATATATATATTTTTCCTACTGTTACTTACCTTTTGTCAACTGTTTGAAATGGGCCATCCTGATTATCACTACAAAAGTTTTTTTTCCTGCTGATAATAGCCCACCTTAATTGATTAGTCTTGTTAAAGTTGATATGACAACCCCCATTTTTTCATGTTCTCTGTGTGTATGTATATATATATATATATATATATATATATATATATATATATACATACACCCTTTTCTTTTTCTGCTCCAGTTAATAAAGTCATCTGTTGTTTCCGTGCACATTGCGCTATATATACATACACACACACACACACACACACACACACACACACACACACACACACACAGAACATGAAAAAATGGGGGTTGTCATATCAACTTTAACAAGACTAATCAATTAAGGTGGGCTATTATCAGCAGGAAAAAAAACTTTTGTAGTGATAATCAGGATGGCCCATTTCAAACAGTTGACAAAAAGGTGCAAGTAACAGTAGGAGAAAAATTAGCATGGGGAAATAGTTTTTACTTTGTGTAATGACCAAGCCACTCCCAGTCTTTATTCAAGCCTAATTTAATGGTGTCCAGTTTGCAAATTAATTCCAGTTCTGCAGTTTCTCATTGGAATCTATTTTTTAAGGTTTTTTTGCTGAAGAATTGTAACTTTTAGGTCTGTAATTGAGTGTCCAGGGAGGTTGAAGTGTTCTCCGAATGGTTTTTTAATGTTATAATTCTTGACATCTGATTTGTGTCCATTTATTATTTGCGTAGAGACTGTCTGGTTTGGCCAATGTACATGGCAGAGGGACATTGCTGGCACATGATTGCATATATCACATTGGTAGATGTGCAGGTGAACAAGCCCCTGATGATGTGGCTGATATGATTAGGTCCTATGATAGTGTCCCTTGAATAGATATGTGGACAGAGTTGGCAACGGGCTTTGTTGTAAGGATAGGTTCTTGGGTTAGTGTTTTTGTTGTGTGGTTTGTAGTTTCTGGCGAGTGTTTGCTTCAGGTTGAGGGGGCTGTCTGTAAGTGAGGACTGGCCTGTCTCCTCGTTCTTTTTGATTATCCTTAGTTCACTAAGTTTCCGTGATGCTTATTATATGTCTCAATGTACTCTTGGTCCATGGTCTTCCAAAGTCTAAAGATAATACCCTTGATCCTTTTCTGTAAGAAGGATGTCATCCAAATAGCATTGAACTCTGTTCAGTCCCTTCAGGATCCCATCCTCATATGTTAGATTTGGACCCTACAGAGAAAGAGAGAGAGACAGAAGGAGCTGATTGAAACACAGCTGTCTGTTGTAGAGACTTTATTATTCTGGCAGCAAAACAGAAACAAAAACCAAAGTGAGGCTTTTCACTGGAGAGGGGAGAGTACAGAATGTCCAAATATTTAACGGAACAGGGCATTACAGGGTTGTGGGGGTGGGGCACTTTTACAGCTAGTTTCTGGCAACTGTGATTGTGTATGGGGATAAGGGCACTTGCCTACTGTTAACCATGAGTAAACCCATTTTCCAAAGTGGTTATAGTTTGTGGAGGTTGAGGAGGAACCATTTTAGTGCTCTTCAGTATGTGGTGGCACAACTACTTCCCTTTTTTTCCTGTTCTCAGTGTTGTCAAGCCCCTAGGGAACTTTACCCACCCTTTTCTTTTTCTGCTCCAGTTAATAAAGTCATCTGTTGTTTCCGTGCACATTGCGCTTTTCACTTGTCTATATTATATTCACACAGACCTGGGTAGAAGGTGGGTTGGGAGGATTTGGGAGGGATAGAGAGATGCTTACAATTTTCTGCCCTGAGCTATTACATGACTCAAGACACTGCTTGGTGGGGCCCAAAGCTGAAGGGGAGACACGCACAAAAATTTACCCTTTCAGCACAGCCGAAATGAAGGGTCTTCACATAAGTAAACAAAAATAACATTTATTGAAACCAGTAATTGTAGCATAACTCTGAACATTTTTAAAGGCAACTGTGAATGGATCACACTCCCTGAAGAACTTTACAACTTTAATGCCTACATCCCCGTGTCCTTGGCCTTGATCTCCCCAATGGTCAGGGGGACAAATGAGGGCATCTCCTGCACAGGGCTTGGGGAACAGACACTTGTTGGCCTTCAGCCACAGTCCTGGGCTCACCGTTCCCCTCCTGCAGAGTCACCGGGGGGTTTTCTGGTGCTGGTGCAAGATGTTGTGCCTGGTGTCCAGTAGCCTCCCCTGTGTCACTGAAAAGGGGTTGGAGCCTCTGCCTCAGCAGCCCCCTGAGTTGCAAGTGCAGGAGGAGTAATAGCTAGAGGATGAGGAGGAGCTGCCAGTTCCTGCACACTGGCTGCGGTTATTGTGGCAGGTGGGACCCAAATCCTTTCTGCCACCACTTGTACCAAGGACTGCAGCAGGCCATGCTCCCAGACCGTTGGGCGAGCTCCTGTTGCCTGTACCATGTGTCTTGCTTCAGGAACCAGATCACTATTTCCATTGTCTCTGGAAAAAACGTTCCTCCCACTCAACAGTCAAACTGCTCCTGGCTCCTTCCATCGATGCCGATGGACAGATCCTAAAGTGTTCTTTTCTGTCTGCCCTTACTGCCTGGGGCTGCTGCTCTTGGCCCCTGGGAAGAATGAATTCACCCTCAGCCAAAGGTCCTGCCAACTCAATCGTAAGAGCAGCACTGTATATTTTTTCTTTCCTTTCAAAGTGGGTAAGAAATCTCCCCACATAACATAACTTTGCTGTTGAAGGCTACACTATGGATACTTTTTAGCATTTCAGGAATGCAATTGTTTTATTAATGTTATTTTCTCAGACAACTTTTGCAGCCCTTGAGAAAGGAGTACCGCTGAAAATGGCAGGTAGCATGAAATAATAGCTTTTAAATATAATACGTCTTCTGGGGGGTGCATTTATTTCAGGGACAACATGAACAGTTCCTAATGCCTTTTTTTAAAGGCTGGTCATCAATTGGAGAACACAGCAGTTTTGAAAGTACCAGACTGGAAAAGGGAGGTGGCTTTCCAGTCATGTGGTGGGGATCCGGCAATCCGCCAAAAAGATGTGTATGCTGCTTGTCACCCCCTACCTAGTGCTGAATAGAGGGGGTTGGTGAGCTATGAAGGTGGATGCAGCAAGTTTGTGATACATTTGAACCTTAAGAACCAGCTGAAGTTTCTGCTGCACTGGAAATTTGCAGACATATGCTTACAGGACTGGGAGGCAATCCGAATAGAAGTACATTATATTCTAAGCTTGCAGGCGGAGTCTGCATGGAGACAGAGAGAGAAGCAAACCACTGCAAATGCCTACCTGTCCTCAAGCCAGCTCCTGCAGCATCAGGCAATCCAGCCCCTTCATCCAGTGAAGAGCAACAGGGAAAGAAAGAGTCACACAGCAACTGTACTTTGTTCCAGGAACTTTCCAATCAACACCGCAAGCCACTTGCCTCCCCACTGCAAAAGGACACCATGTTGTGTTTGTGCAGCCACTGGAGCAGATCCCCCACCTATCCACCCACCGTTTCTCCTGTCTTGTGCAGCATGGCTCTGAACAGGGAGACTCCGGACATCAGAGGCCAGGAATGCTTGAAAACATTTGTACTGACAGAGGACTGCTGTCGTGTTCCTTGGAGAAGCAAAGGTTCCCCTTCTCCTTCGGTACCTAACCAGTCCTGATACTACCCCTCACACCTTGTGTGTGTCTCCCATTTGTAGGGGGAGGGGTGGTTACTGTAGTGAAAGATTGTAATCTTGAAAGGAGCAGAAGCCACCTGTAACTTTGGAGAACCATTAATCTTGTGCAATTGCCCTGTCCCCTAACGAGGTCTTTCCACCTCTTCCCTTGCTGTCAGCCTGCTGGCTGATGAACTCACAAGCCCAGGGGAAATATGTTAGTTTCCTGATAATTTGTTCTATAACTTCTTCCAAAAGCTTTATAGTGGTTTGTGGTAATTCAATAAAATGTAGAATTTACAGGTGTGTCTTGGTTGGGGACAGTTTGGGAAAGGGGGAAGGCAAGGTGGCCTTCAAGTCCTGCCAACCACCCTGGAGAAAGAGGGGATGTTGCTGAAGAGGGTGGGGGTTTAATTTACCAGCCTTGAGTTCTGGTTCTTTCTCTGGTTCATCAGAAGGGGCTTGTGGAGCCAGCTCCTCTGGGTAGAGATGCAGGATAACTTGTTCCTCTTCCTCCAGGTCTTCCAACGCCACCTTCTCCTTGGTTCCCACTGCCTCCTCAGCCTCATCCTCATTAGCATCCTGCTGGGTGATGAGGCTGGCGTGGTTGAGGAGGGGGTCATGAGACACCTCAGGCTCATTACTGGGAGTACTGGAGAGTTGTCTGTCCAGTCACCAGTGTAGATGTAGCCATAGTGACCACAAAGAGCACCTTGCAAGAGGTGTCATAGAAATATATAGACGACCTCACTTTCACACAAAACCCAAGAAGGGTCATCCATGTACTCCTTTGGTAGCCCTGCCTCTGGTAGGTCAGAATTTTATTTGCTTTTTATTTGCTATTTAATAGAGTTGTTCAAATTATACGATGTGAATTTAGCCTCCCCCCAAACTGATTAGTTGATGGGATTCTGGCCTGCAGACTATTCATGAACTCCTTGCTGTGACTAATCATTAGTCATTGTTTGTGTGGCCCAATTACCTCAGTCTCATGGTGGTGTTTTTGCTCCCTGACTGAAATACTTTAAACAAGCAAAAATTCATAGTAGATAAGAGCTAACACACTTTCTTTTCACTTTCATTTCATAGGACTGTCCAGCCCAGTCATTCGTGACTTACAGGATTCACAAATATTTTTATGAATACCCAGCAGCAGTCTGAATATTGGAATAGAGCCTATCAAATAGCAGAATATTGATCTCTAAGCTTTTTAGTCACAGAAATATTCACAAATTATTTTCTGTAGTGTTCTACCAGCTCTGGAATTTAATTAATGCTGTGAGCTAAATCTGTTGTTTAGGCAGTATGGTTTAATGGTTATAGTGGGAAAATAGGATTCTGGGATTGTATTCTTGGCTCTGACCCTGACTTGTGGTGTGATGTTGAATAGTCATACCCTTTCAGTCTACCCACCTGTAAAATTGTATGAAAAATCATCTCAGAGTGGTTGTAAAGTGTAATTAATATTTGTAAAGTCTTTAGAGATATTTGGATGAAGGATGCTTTAATTTATAAGTGCAAAGTATTGTTAGTAGTAGAAGCATTATTATATTACCAGTAATGCTTTATAAAGGGAAATACTGAGTTTCAGTGTCTTCAGGAGCTAATAGTTTTCTTTTAACATAAGTATTCAGGAAACCTAACATGGACAAAATAGGATAGATATGTCAAACAAATAGCAGCAGTGTAAACTTTATTAAAAAGATTCTTTGTGGTATCAGGCAGGAAGTGAAACTGCTTTTAAATTGCAAACATTTCTCATTCATTTCATGCACCAGCAGTCATTGTAATGGGTTTCTGTGTGGTTTCCCCCCTCCTCCCAAATAGTTCAGATGAGCAGATAAAAGTTCAGACACAGTGGGGAAAAGCACTCATTTTCCTTGGATTTCACCAGCTGGTACATTTCATTCCTGGTTCACAAAGTGATGTTGCAGTGCCTTATAGAACATGTGAATGTGTAGCAGATGTGTACCCCAAACATTTGTTATAGGCTTGTCCCCTTTTATAAACCAGTGACATCATACACCACCAGCCAACTGGCTTGCTCAGTTTTGCACTATTTGGAATTACTCATCTGGCTGTAAATGTCATCTTGTGTTGCCCATAAAAGGCCCAACCCAGTAGCACCGAGCAATGCCTTTATTCCTAGTCAGGTAGTGGGATTGGGGGTGTTCAGCATTAGGGATGGGTAAATTTTTTTTCATCAAAACTGCTTTTCAACAGAAAATTGATTTTTTTTAACTAAAAAGGGAACATCTGAAAAACCAAAAACTGAAATATTTTGATATTGAAATTTTCCCTGGGTGAAAAACCACTCTATTCAGTACCTCACCTAAGTTAGGCTCAGAGTTAATTAACAATTGTGAGAGTTAATTAGAAATCTTTCTAGAAAAAAAAAGAACTCACTAAATAATACGGTTTGTGGGACCGCTATGGAAGCAGTAATTTGTAAAACCAGCAGGTGTAGTAGTAGGTTTTAACTTGTAGGAACAGTTTTACTCCTGGAAAACATAATAGTTTCTAGGTGCCAGTACTTTACTCTTGGGATATGAGCAACCAGTAACAGTTTATTCGGACAGTACATAATATGGAAGATCAAAAAGTGGGGAAAAAATCATGACAAATTTGGAAACTTCAGTGTTGCTGCCATTTTACAAGGTTCATAATTGACCCATTTTTCATGCTTTTGTGAAAATTTTCATTCAAAATATTTATTTCAATTTTGGTAAATGAAAAAATATATAATGATTTTGATAAAAATGTCATGTACGTTTTTGCAAAAAACCCGCAATTTTTTGGAAAGTTGTTTTTTGTGTGGGAAAAAGGTGGGTTTTTTTGTTTTGTTTTGTTTTTGTTTTTAAATAAAAGCTATTTGGTGATGAAAGACGTTCAAAATATTTGACCAGGTCTAGTGGTTAAGATCCTGGTCTGGGACTCAGGACACTTGGTTTCAAATCCTCGTTTATGACCTTCGGAAAGTTACTTAGGACCAGATTTAGGCACCTACATACCTTTAAAAATATGCCCCTAAAATTCTAGACGCCTCACTTCAACATCTGTAAAACTGGGGTATTACTATTTCCTTCCATCACAGGGGGGTTGTGATGACAAATGACTGAAAACCATGAGATGCTTAGATACTACAGTGACGAGGGTCGTTTGAGCTGAATGCCCACATCTTCCTAAGAAATTGAAAAGCCTGAGATTTTCATCTTGGTTACTCCCTGCATCCATATAGCCAAAATTTCTCTTTGCCCTACAGACACAAAGGAAAAGTATTTCTTTAAAATCATGGAATTAATCTATTCCTCTGCTTTAAGGGCCTGATCCAAAGCCCATATAAGTCTATACGAAACTTTCTGTTGATTTTGATTGATCAGACCCTATGTAACTCAGGGCTATTGTGGACTTGTCTATCTACCTACTATTCTAGCTATCATCTACCTACTTTTGCCCCACCCCTTTCACTGTGGGAGATCACTCTGAGATTTTAGAGGCAGGCCAGAGAGCTGGAGAAATCTCACAAAATCTAGAGGTTCAACAGGTATGTGGGCACCTGCTCGGCATCCACAACTTCCCTGGGGATTGCAGGTGTTGAACAACTCCTGCAAAGTTCTGAGCAACTTCTACTTCCATTGATTTCAGTGGGTTTTAAGGGTATCTAATACCTAAAAGGAGCTGCTCAGCAACGTGCAGGATCTGGCCATTAGCACAATACTTGTGGAATTAAGCCTCAATTATATTGTCTTCATCACAAAACAATAAACAGAGCCTCCAATAACCATAAATAATAGAGCACTTAAAACAAGAAAACTAGAAGGGAGGGAATTTGTCTACCATTTGTGATTGGCCACAAGCTGTGCCCTGTACACCTCAGGAACTCCTGCTTCACAGGATGTTGGAAACTTGACTCATTAAGGCTTGTGTGCTGCTTAGAAACTACAGGGGCGAATGCCATTGGCATGTTTATAAATAAATGTCAGTTAATAAAGGAAATAGGTGAGCTCAGAGTGCAGATCAAGATATATTGTTGTTGAAGAAAGGAAACCAAACAGATTCTAAAATGGAGCCATTTGGAGCAGATGAAACGGATCTTAGGTTCCATTTTAGGATCTATGTTTAGTAGAGCTGGTTGGGAATTTTCTGTCTCAATAATTTTCTGATGGAATAATCACTTTCTTCAAAATTTCCAAGGGAAAATGTCAACTTTGCTGGAAAATTTCAATTTTCCATTAGTAAATCATTCCCAGCACTGGGGGTCTTTCACGCCCATGCGGTCCTAGCTCCATGGAAGCCCACCAAGGCTCCTATGTCTCCCTAGCTCTGGGGTAGCATCCAGGAGCTGGTGATCCTAGCTAACATGTTTAGTTTTGGAAACACCAAAGTGTTCCTGATAGAATATTTTGGTGTTTCCAAAACAAAATATTGCAGAATTTTAGTTCCCTGAAAAATTTGGAATTTTTGTTTTTTCATACTGACTTTGGGTGAAAAAAATTCCAAACCCTCAAAAATCTGCAGAAATGCTGTTTCCCAGCCAACTCTTGTTCTAGTTTCCTTTCTCATCAATATCTTGTTTCAGCAGTTGCCTTGCATAGCAGGCAGCCCAAAACAGAGAGTTCTTCCACTGTATGTTACCTACAGCCTTGGCAAAAGCAGAAGAGACAGAGACCCCTTCATCAATAAGACATTTGTGTGGTGGTGGTGGTGGTTTTTTTTTTTTTAAACAACAGTTGTTGTTGTCCTTCTTTGCTGAGCTGCAGGACTCAGACTGAGAACAATTAACATGTTGTCTTCTATTTCCATTCTTCCTTCCTGCTTCTTTACAGTTGTAACTGAGATTCGCTCCTTGTCTCAAGAATTGGTAAGGATGACAATTACAGCCACCCTGCTTCTGAATTTCACCGTATGCCTGTGGAGGAGATTCTGTCAACTTCCAGAGGAGTTTGGAAACACAAATCAGACAGCTTGTCTACACAGGGAAACTGACTAGCATAGGTGTAGCAAAATAACTGTTAATAATTATCCTTCCACTCCCAGCCTTTTTTTTTACACCCAGTTTTGCTCCCGTTTAGTACTATAGTTAGCGGAAATCGGCCAGTGCCATTAGTCCTGCTTGAACAATCTAATTTTTAAGATAAGGTATTGTGAAGAACTAGACCTGACATTGATATTCTTTGTAAAGTGTAAAATGGTTTCATTTTAATATTTCTTCATACCACTGTTTGTAAGTGGTTGTTTTAACTACCTACTGAAATTCTAATTCAAATGACTGTGTTAATTAACTAGAGCATCTGCTGGTTGGGATGTAAAAGCCCCCCTTTTTTTTCTTAAAGAGATTTTGATCATGGGCTGGATAAAATGCTTAGAGAACAAAAAATACATCTCAGGTGAAACTGATGACTTAAAGTGAGTTAAAGAGCCCAGGCAGATGATGTACTTTTTTACTTTTTGTAGTGCTGAATCATGCACTTGGGAAAATATCTATTCCCATAAGTCAAAGTGAATATTTTCTGCTTGTTTGTAATAGACTTGAAAATACGGGTCATAAACAACTCACTCATCACATTTTTTTGCTGTTAGTCTTTTTTGATTTATGTGGGAGGGGAGGGGGTGCTTTGGAGCACTTGGAAAATGGTGTCTTTTCTATGTTTGTGCTATTTTCTGGTTATATCATATTATGTTTCAATTTTTTAAAAGCCTGATAGGATAGTTTAACATTGTTTAGTCACAGCCCAGCCTTGTTGCCCCAAGGGGAAGTTTGAGGAGGGGCTGTGCCTGAAGGAAGTACAATCCTTCTCCAAGCTTCTTTGTATACCATCTCCATCAGTTTTGTCTCCTGCAGCTGCCCCTTCCTGCACTTTTACATGGTCTAGAGACAATCTGGCCCCGAGAGTGGCCTATCTGAGATGCATAAGATTATAACAACAACTGCTCATTCCTTTTCTTTTTGGTGCAGCTCTGTATTGTGAAAACAAGGGGTCACTTGGTGCAGTAAGTGGGCAGTAAATTTCAAATATCTCAAACAGCCCCTCATAGAGTGTGTAGTGAGCCTGTGGAATCTGAAACCACAGGAGGCTGTCAGCTCAAATACTGTATTGGATTGAAAAGAGTCTAGATACTGTAGATGCCACTTTATAACAACCCTATAACAACAACTTTGGGTTAATTAGAAGCATTTTGCCTGGAACGGTTACCATCCAACTGACTATAATGTTAATTAGTCTGGGTAGTGGCAACAGACTTGCTGCTTATTGACAACCTTGTTAGTGGAGAGGTTTTAGTATAATCAATTTGATGGCTCACCTGAATGTGTGAATCATGGCCTCTTGATTTTTACCTGCAGCTTAAAGCCATGGATGTTGCCCAAACCAAACCAAACCCAATGATTATTGATGCACTTCATCTCGCTAAGAAGTCTAGGGCTGCAGCTCTCCCGAAGACTGTATGTAATGGCTTCTGAAAGGGCAGGTTTGTTTCAGCCAAGGCTGGAGGACACTGAAGTGCACCTTGATGTTGTCGTCCCCTACAGTCTAACAGCAGAGGAATTTGAGACCATTGTTGAGTTTGACAGCCAGGTGGAGACCCCGCCAATGTGGAACTCCTTTCAGACAGTCAAGGCTGTAATGAGTCACAGGAAGATAGTGCATCAGACGAAGAAGCCAAACAACCTTCGCTTCCAGAACAGTTACATGCTGGGAACATTTTCCAGGGGCTATGTGAGAATCGTGGCTTTTACAATAGATACGAGGCTCGACCACAAAATTGAGAGCAATTTACAGATGGAAGTGGCAAATCAGAAAAGAGACACAGGATTAATTTTGTTCTTAAACTAATTTTTTCCCCACTTTTTTTTATTTTACTCACATTTTCTTTATAAGATTTTTGTGCTGTTTCACTTTGTGTGACATGCCTGGAGTATTGACTTTAAGTACAGTAGACTGAAATTTTGTAAGTTTGCTAACGTGCACTGTATATAATGCAACAAACATGGCACTTTTGTAAATAAAGGAAATAAATTTCTAGGCCTCATATTTCTGGAGAAGAGTCTGAAAATGTGAGCCGGGTGTATGCTAACAGCTGCAAAACCAGAAGGCAAAAAAGAACTCCAACTGAATTATTTTATGGTATTATTTTATATTGTTTGGGTGGTCAATACTTGTAGATCTCTTTCTCTGTTCTAGTGGCACAGCTGGTTGCGACTGCAAAACCATTTCCAATATAACATTCTGTTTTCACACGCTCAGAACTTTCCCAAACTTTCACCTTTTAGGATGGGTGAGAGGAGAATCAGCCTCCAAGTTCGATTGTGGCATGTGCTTGCCCAAGTCCCACCCAGTAGGGAACCTATCCGTCTGTTAGCCTGCAAAACTGTAGCTTCTGTGGTTGAACAGAGCACATCAAAAGCCGTCTGTGCTATGGCTCTGTGGAAAGTACAGGGCTGTTTAATTAAAGTTCTTGGTCAAAATGATTACGCAGAGGAAAGAGTTTGAAAATCGTCACCTTAGCAGCTGAGCTCTATGCAGAAGATCAACACATTATTATTTAGTATTAACTATTGTTTATACAGAGCTACTGGCAAAAATATACTGGGCACTTTCCAAGTAAAGCAGGCACAGTCCCTGTCCTGGAGTGCTTATGTTTAGTGCACAGGCTTCAAGCAATGACTCTATCATTTAATGCAAATAATATGAAAATGGTGCTCAATTAGTTTAGTGTGGAAGATTGTGATAAGATTTTAATAATATGGACTTTACGTGAAATTTTTGCTTTCATCTCAGTAATTAACACTTGCAAAAGGTTTAATCTGTATTTATTGAGCATGTTGTAATATTGGCACATGAGCAGAATAATAAGAGGATGCATATGCACAATGGGGTTTTCACTTTACTGCAAGTTGCCGTTTATTATTATTTTATTATTATTCTTTTTTTAAGTGCTGAACAATAAGGTTTATTTTAAACAAAAATGAGAAGATGCGATTATTCCTTCAAAGTGGTGCTGTGCAAAAATTTCATTTGTGTCATATTAGATTTCCCTTCAAGGGCTTATAAGATGATGCTGTGGTGAAATGTTTACGTATTGCAGAGAAGTCAAACTCATTTTGATTATTTCCTTGGTGCCTGCAGATCTTTGCAAAGTGAATGCGTTGCAGTAACTTGTCTGACACTGTGTGTGTGTGTGCGCGTGTATGCGTATGTCTAAATGTATATACTTAGCGTTTATTTATTTATTATTTTAAAGTGGTAATAAAGTGTGTGGGGGGGAATACCAATTACATCCACAGACAGCATCTACAAAGTGCTAAATACTTTGTTTATAAAATAGAGCACAAAAATGTGAATAATTTCTTAGGGTTTGTGTACTCCATGGAGCAATGTGTCCCAGGGGTGTGTGAATTCTAATAAGCATCAAACTTTTATGCACTAACTGGCCTGTGCATGGTGTGCGCTAAAAGTTCCTTAGTATACATAAACATTTTACAGTTTTAATATTTTAATGAGCATTAAGAAACATCTAGTGCACACCAGCTGGGGCTACACAGTCCAGTTAGTGCATAAAAGTTTGTTGCTCATTAGAATTCACACCCCTCTTGGGCACATTGCCTCTGGTGTAGACAAACCCTTAGATGTATACACATAAGAAAACACCCCGGCTCTCTCACCCATCCCTAATTCTTCTCATGCTTTTCTATGTGCACTACCTCAGGCTTCCTCCACTCACCCTGCGGCAAAATCCTTTCCTTCCTTCCTTCTCTCCTCCGTTTTTCTTCACCACCATATGGCAAAAATCCAGCCTCATGTTACCTCCCTCTGCCTTCCCTTGCCATGATCCCCCTACCCCCCCAGGTTTTGCCATGCTACTTTCATCCTACCTAGCTGTTAGAAAGATCTCATCCTCTCAGGGAGTAGGAAAGGGTTTGCTGCTCACTTTGTGCTCCCTCTGGGGCCCTGCCATAGCTGGGCAGAACATGTATGTTGTGATGATGGTATGTGCTGATGACTGGCCAGGCTATGCCTCACTGCTGGTCCTGCAAAGGAGGCTCCCTGCTGCTGCTTGCAACAGAGTTGGTGCTGTCATCAGCTTGCGGCCTCCCGGTGAAGGGCTATTGTCCTGCACTGCCACAGTGCAGAATGGGGATGTTTTTCCAGCAAAGTGAGACTGGGTGGGAGGGGGCAGGGATAGTGGTGGGAGATTTCTCTCCTAATTTTCAAGAGACATAACATTATTGGAATTCACCATTAGTAGGCCTGCACTTCATTGCTTCTGCAGGCTAAACTATTTGCACACATAAGGGCTCTCCTTGCATTCTTCCGTTCCCCCTCACAAGTTCCTTTCTCCTGTCCCCCTCTATTTCAGGGATTCCATACAATGCCTACTCACTCCTTCATGCCCCAGGCTCTGTGTATTCCCCCATTTCCTCTCCCCATACCAGAATCGCCTGTTCTATTCCTATACCAGTGGCTCTGTGAGTCTCCCATTCGTCTCTCTCCAATGCTATTGCCACCTATTCTCCCCCAGCCAGGGTCCCCCATCCCATACCAGAGGCTCTTGTCTGCACCCTCACATTCCCTTCCTCCCACCATTCTTAATTCTTTTAATTCTGTTGAGGAGATAAATCATTCAGTGTGTCAACTCTCTAATCTGGATTGGGATGATGGGAAGATCTGAGATGGGGGTATTGTTCTGTGGGAAACTGTTAATGACTGCTACAAATCAGTTTTTTGATCTACAGACAATTACAGATGTGGTTGCAGAAGCTTCTGGGTCTGCTAACCATGTGCAGTGATACTTAGAACATTCCCTGAAAGTTTGGAATTAATCAGATGCAGAGTTCAAAAATTATCATACAAATGGTGATGCCATTGGTTGTATGTAAGACCTTGCTTTGCCTAGCCAATTACTGGAAAGCACCAAATGGTGCTGTTAAAGATAATGTTATATGTTCTGCTTATCTGAATGTTACAGCATTTAGAGCTGGGAGAAATGCTTCTTGGCAGCTGCGATGGCATTTTTTTTAGAAGTTGAATATGTCATCAGAAGTCCGTTTTTTGCTTGAATCTTTCTCACTGGATTGTTTTCTTAGGTATAGCTGCTGTCTACAGGTTATATTCATACAGGGAAACAAAGAATTACATGGTGCTAAAAACGTTAGGAGACAGACACACTTGTCTTTTAAATGCTAAGTTGGCGATGTTCAGCGAAGCTGGCTGGGTTGGGGCCTCCTGGGAAATGGGGCCACCATTCTTGTACCCTACTTTTCAGTACTTCCATCCTACTTCCCTTCTCCTCCTCCTGCCACCCTAAAGTCTGTGTCCACTTTTCTACTCTGGGGCATCCATGGTCTCAATCTGGTTTCAAGTTAATTTCTTATATGCATTCTATCCCAATGTTTGTCATTCTCTTTTCATGCTGAAAAAGTTTCAGTAGGAAAGAGCTAACTTGTTTCTCTGTCCAAGGATAAACTCTTTGGTTTACTCCAGAGCCTGGACGTCTAGTCCCATTAAGGCTAGTTCCTTCACCCAGGCTGGAAATCTCTTCCTATGAAGGCTGGGTTGCTGAGTTGCTAAAAAGGAGATTCCTCATACCTTTCTGGGAAAGTCACACCCATGCTTGTGGAATTGCAGAAACCTCCGTCTAGGTGCTTACATGTCTATAATGGCTTAATTACTTGGAGAGTTTAAAGAGATGACCTCAGACTATTGTTAGTCATTTTTGAATTTTTTTTAGTCCGTAATGGATTTGAGATTGTCCTGTATCATGACCAAAAGCCACTTGGCTGCTATCTGTACCTTCCAGGCTCCTATGCAAGGAAGTTCATCCTATAGAAAGTTAAATATTAAAGGCTTGATGAATGCATATATTTAAAAATGTACTTTAGGAATCCATGGGATTCAAATCTAAATGCTTGCTTGCTTGTGTCATAAATGCAAGCCCACATAGTTAGAGATTGACCTTATCACAGGAGAAATACCATTTGCAGGTATTTCTCTATATAAAATATATTAATGTTACCCCCAAGTAGAAATGAGTCTAAAATTATTTGAACCAAAGGATTGCCACATGAAGCCTAGTGTAAGTAATATAGTGGGTGAAGGCACAGCTACACTAGGGAATTTATAGTGGTCTAATGTAGCTGCTCTAAGCCAACGGGAGAGAGCTCTCCCGTCTGCTTAACTATTCCAGCCCCTGCGAGTGGCAGAAATTATCTAAGTGGGAGAAGCATTCCTGCCAACACAGAGCTGTCCATATTGGTGCTTATGTCAGTATAACTTATGTCACTCAGGGGGGGTGAATTAGACTCTGTCTACACTATAGCCTAGGTTGATATAACTTATGTTGCTCAGGGGTGTGATACACCGAGTTTCTCCTGCCAACATAGCTTCTGCCACTCACAGTGGTGAGCTCTCTCCGGTGAGTATAGAGCGTCTTCACCAAATGTGCTGCATCGGTAGAGCTGCAGTGCTGTACGTATAGACATGGCCTTATTCACACTCTGAGTGACATAAATTATGCCAACATAAGCTGTATTGTAGCCATAGCTTTCAGTAAAGGTCTGTGTGGTAGGTAATATGTAGTGAGAAATACCTGCAGGTGAAAGCCAAGTAGATAAATATAAGGTACTTCAGCACCTGCTTTCTTATCTAACCTTTTAATCCTACCATTAACAGTTTCCTGTTTATCCTTCAGTTAAAATCCTCAGCTCACCTTGAAGACGCTGATTGTTTTGTGGGAAGACTAATTATGAGCTGCATCTCACTCCCTCTCAATAAATGGGCAATCAGCCCTGAGGTTTTATTCCCAGTTCTGGATTGAATGGCTGCTTTATGTCACAAAACATTTTTTAAACAGGTGGCTTTGGCCACTGAATATGTTTGCTTTAAAAGTAAATATACAGATCTAGGTGGGTTGTTTTTTTGGCACCCATTTTAAGGTTAAAACCTTGAGGAGTCCCAGGGAGTTTATGGTTAGCTAACTCTATACATAATTACACACGGTAGGAAATCTGGGGACTTCTCTCTCTTGCTTCAGTGACTTGACCAGCTTGCTTAGCAATCCGACAGTGCTATGTTGTAAGGGTCAGGAGTTTGGAACGGAGCCAGCATTGGTATTTTGAAGCCGGGTTACTAATGACTCCATCAGCTTTTTCTCTTCTGGCCTGGCACAGGTAGCAAAACCAACATGTCTCAACGTGTTTGGCACATAAGTCCTGCCAGCTGCCTACTTCCCCCAGCTGAGGGAAAGCAAGCAAAAGAGGTTTACCCATTCCTGGCAGCCCTGCAGGTGTCCAAGTCTCTGAAAGAGTCCCAAAGGTGTGGGCGTGCTGGAAAGAAAAATCCCCAGTGACTTCACCCGGTTTTGCTTGTGGTGGTTACTCACAATGAAGTCATGTTTTTTTTTTCAGCTCTGCATGTTCAATGCTACATCTGCGTTTTTGCATATGAGTGAAACTGCAGCTCAAGACTGACTCAGGGAGCTTTCTCTGCAGAGTAGTTTTGGTGAGTAAACTGAGATAAAGAGGAAGCTGGGTTAATCCAATAACTCCTCCCTGAAGGGCAGGTGCCACAAGGATGGCTCAAGATACAGAACAGAGGAAGTGCCTTGTTGACACAGGCAATCAGTGCTAAGTGGTTGAAATTGATATAATAATATTAGTTTGGAGAGCAAAGCCCAATCTCTCAAGCCTGCTAAATTCGCCCCTTCATAGTGTGTGTGCTTTCTTTAACTACCTCCATTTGACCAGCCTCCCTTTGCAGTGGGAGTTCACAGCTCTCTCTCATTGTCTCACAGCGGTTGCATCACTGCAGTACAACATGGACTATGCCATGTTAGTGTGTAAGGATTATTAAAATAAACTCTGACTCACACTTAGCCATCCTTGGGAAAGATGGTTATCAAGGGTTTATTTCACACAATTAATTCTCTTAAACATTACATCATTAGATATCTTCTGTGACTGATGTAGAAATCCTGTGGGGCTAATGATTGTTTATTTTCGAGGAAAATTCACATGGTAAATGGTGTAGGGAAACTTGCCACTGCTTGGTAGGATATTTTATCTGACAGTTAACCCATCATCTCTTTGAAATCCTGGGTTACTCCTGATGTCCTGATCTTTTTTTATTGACAATCCTCCCACTTTTATTACATCTCTTGTATTCTACAACCACTGGTTGAAGCAAATCATGGACATGGTCATGTGTGGAGGTGGGGGGAAGTGCATTAGAAGGGCCACCAGGTTGTGGAGTGGAAAGGGCACTAGAGGTATGAGAGGTAAGAGGGCTCCTCAGTACTGTGCAGAGCCACTCGCTAGTTTGGGATGTGGTTTGGAACTTGTAGGCCTTGACTGGACTCCTACACCTAGCAGGAGTTCCAGATTTCCCATGGTTGCTGAGCAATCTATTTCCATCGTGTGGATAAGGGCTCAGAGACTGGGCATGCCTGGGGCAATGGCGCTGTCTCCTCCAACACAGCCCTTTGGACATGTGAAAGTGGCTGCAGGAGAAGGTGCCAGCTCAATGTGCTTTTCACTGCACTATGCACTTGCTTGCAGCTCCCCAACTCGCCCCATGAAGGCTTTCAGGACTGGACTCCTGAACATTGGTGTCCACTTCAGGGACACCTCCTTGCAGCATTTTACCTGGTAATGTCAAAGACCAGCGCTGGTTTTATGTTTTTGTAGGCAGTGGGAGAATTACTTAGTAGATATATCTGTTTCTTCAGTCACCTGCTTTTTCCCCCCTCAACCAGAAAATTCTTGTCTGTCAAACCTCACTCATCATAGGCCCACCACTACTCTCTTCTCTTTCCACCTGGGGCAAGAACATGACCAGGATGTAGGAGGCTGTGTCTCATGGTTGGAGCTATGGAGGTAGCCAGGCCTAGAGGTTAGAGTGGAGCCAAGCTGGAGTCAATGATGAGGACCATAGGATACCCAGGGGTGTAATTACGAGCAGAGCCCGTGATCATAAGCCGAATGCCAAAGCCAGTGGGTGCGCCGGAGATGTGATTGGGAAGCAGAGCCAGATGTGTCAAGGATGGAGAAGGGCAGGGGCTGATGCAGGCACAAAAGCAGGAGCTGGCACAGGAAGCAGTGCCAAGTGCAGCTGCAGACTTGCAATGCGTGGAGCAGCTAACAAGCTCTAGGCTCTTGCTGGGTCAAGTAGTATCTAGCTCCACCCCTTCACCAGTCAGGAAGTGCAGTCAATCAGACAGCCCCTGGCACTGGCAGAATCAGCTGTGTCCAGTGTGTTGCTAGGAGACTGACTCCGCTGAATCTAGCTCCCTGACACCCCTCTGTCCTTTCCATCTCCTTCCTCTTCAAAAACAAGAATAACGCACTTGCTGCTCCCAGTCACAGCAGATTGACCACTGTGGGCCCCCATCCCTAGGAACAGCTCTGGCTGTGATTCAAAACAATTACTAAATCTTGTTGGAACCACAAGATAGCCCTCCCTCTCTTTCCTCCATCGTCTTTCCCATTTCCTGGATTATTGTTGCCAGGTTACCTTTCACTGTCTCGGTTGTTAGGCAAAGTGGATTGGTAAAGCAGGTTGAATAATACCAAGTGATTTGTGAATGTTTTCTCACTCAAAAACTGTGAGTTTGTTTTGCTGTCATTTGTGAGAATCTTAGATTTTTTGCCTGCTGCAAGGAGGTCTTCTTGGGGTGACCCCAATTTTCAGGGGTCCAGTTCTGTAAGCCTTTATAGGGCAAGGGCTTGGAACGGCTTCTGGGTATTTCTGGAAATGTTCATGAATCCCCAAATGGTCTCAAATTTTGCCATGGATGATTTTTCATCTGAAAATTTGTGCCATATATGTGTTGTTTGCAAATGATTATTCTCGAAAAAGTTTCAGTCATCCAATCAAGGATCAGATGCAATACCATATGATGTAGGTAACCAATTGTGTATTGTGAATAGCTGAGGTGTATAGTCCTTAAACAACCTCTAGGCTGAAATGTGTTACATGAACTATTTGGTGAATAGTTACATATATATTTGTGGACATCAAGATTGGGTCACCAACAATCTGCAAACAGAAAAAAGGGGAAAATTAGCAACATATAATATTTGCAATGAATAATTTGACCAGCTGTAACCATAGATTTGCTGCACTTCCAGGTCATGGTACTACCTGAAATGGTTAAACCTAGGAAGAGAACTGAAATATATTGCATCAGCAAACTGGTACATTATTTGCACTGGCAAAGTTCTCAGCTGTAGGGAAACCTATTTCAGGAACTATTAGTCTGGGCATGGTCAGCATTGGCTCAGGGTTTATATAAAATGTAGATTCAGGAGATTATTGGGCACAAAAGCAGACTTTGAGAATATTATAGATTTTAAAACACCTAAGAATGTTCAGCCTGTTCGATTATTCAGTCTGCTGAAAATATTCTACGCATTTCTTTGGAAAAGAGAAGTTGGCTTGTGCCACAGAACAACCAATGAATTGTCCCTCTGGACTGGGCTGTTAAGTAGGAAAGAGCTATGTACATAAAAAAATACCAGCTTTTACATTTATTTAGGCGGCTAATAATAAACCTTCAATGGAGCTTTGTAGTCTATTCAAACTGTGTTCCTCCCCCCCAATATCATTGCATGTTAGCATTATGTTGATAATTTCACCCACACTACTCATGTACTGACATGAACAATTTGGGCTCTAGTTTTTTCATGATAGGCTTGGGCATGAGTTATGGAAGAGTTATTGGATCAATGTCAAAAGTCATAGTAATCACAGGATAAATTATAAAATGTTACCCATGTTTTATAGTAAATAACCTATCTTCCCAGAAGCAGACCTCTACATTAAGTTCTTAAGAGCTAAATCTGGCAGTCCTTAAACTCCCAGTGAAGTCTGTGGGAATTTTGGCTGACTAAGGACTTCAGAATGAGACCTTAAACATATTCTGAGAACCCTCTTGATTTGAATACAGACCCTTCTTTTTATATATCCCTCCTTTAGGTTCAGGTTCCTTTCTTCTTCTTCCCCACAAAAAGTTGCCTTTAGATTGAGGGAGTAACTTGTCACTACTTCTTGTTTGACAACTTGTTTTCCTATATTTCTCTCATGGTCCACTGTGTCATGTGTTGCTGATTCTCTATTCCGCACTAGTGCTCTGTGAAGTCTTTTGGGCTTCTTGTTTCAGTCTCAATGGGCCTGATTGTATACATCCTCCCCATGAAGCACTATTGGTGATGTTATTTCATTGCATGGTGCTGATTTCAGTGGGAGTTCCACACAGAGAAGCTTTGTTGGGAAGCTCCAAACCTTATTCCAGCAGTTCTCAAACTGTGGGGTGGATCTTGAAATTTGTCAAGGGAGATATGAGCTGTGTAGCTGTGTGCTTTTTTTTTTAATTATTTTTTTAAGAGGGCTGGCTATCAGCCCCAGGTGGCTGGAACTTGTGCAGAAGGGCCATGGACACCCAGGAGGTGGGGATAAAGGCGACAGTTAGAGCCTTGCTGCTTGGCCTCTCTTTCCCCTTTTCCCCCACCCCAATCCCCCACTGGGAGGTAGCCTGGGCTTGGGCTCTCCTTCCCCCCCTTTGTTCTCAGTTCTCTCATTTGGAGATGGCAGGGCTCTGGCTGTCAACCCCAAGGTGCAGCAGCAGTGCAGAAATAAGGGTGGCAATGGTGCGCTAAGTGTGATGTGATAAGTGATCTTGACAAATATCACTTTTCACATTGCTACCCTTACTTCTGTGCTGCAGCTGCTGGTGGTGGTGGTGGTGGTGACGCTGCCTTCAGAGTTGGGCACCCAGCCAGCAGTTGCTGCTCTCCAATCTTTCTTCAGAGCTGGGAGGCGGTATATGTACTTGAGTGTGGGGGCGGGGGCGGGCATGTAAATAACTACAGACACAAAGGGGGGGGAGGGTGAATCAAGTTTGAGAACCACTGCCTGATACAAATATTCACCTGCAGGTTCACACAGGTGCTTTGTTATCTGCCCAGCCGCTGACCTACTAACATACCAATTCCCCAAAGTCAAGGATATTTATAACACAAACATGAAAATCTTTTGAGTCCATGACTCTTGTGACAGTGGTGACAAATATACAACCTTACTGATAGTAAAAGAGGACCTTGGGAGCAGCTTTTATCATTTACATGCTGTAGTGTTGCAAAAGAATGTAATAGGGAAAATGTATCAAAATAAATTAGGCTGGAAGATTCTTTCCCCCCTATTGTAATGCATCTTTCCTCATTTATGTCCAGGGAGAATGTGTTTGCCTCCTATGCTTAGGCTTAGTTGTCACTCATTTACGGCTTGATCGTGCAGTGTATTGACTCAATGGGAGTTGAGGGCACTTAGCACCTTGCAGGATCAAGCCAATTGAAGATGGCTTTAAAAAGTGACTCATTTGCACCAGACCCTGTCTTGCCATGTTACTGCCCACCTGGGAATAACCCTTGGTCTTAGTGAAGGTGGACTGATAAATCATGTGCATTGATTTCCCAACAGCAGTAACTTCACTGGCACAATAAAAAAATATTTCCTGTCAGAACAGACATCAAATCTTCCAGTGAAATAATGGGTTCAAACAGTGCAGACATTGCATTTTTGACAATCTCAGGGAGGATTTCCTATAGGAACATAAAGTATCCTGGTGGAAGCAAAACTCTCAAACGAGGCCTTTATTACCTTGTGAAACTTCTTCTGAAATACAGAAAATTCCTGAAGCATCAAAATGAAAAGAGGAATTCAATTAAGTTAAAGGTAACTAAGACCAGATGCATTTGTTACAGGAGGCAATATCCTAGACTGAACCCCCCAACAACCTGGTATGTTGTTCCAAATGGTATCCTGGGAAGTTGTCTAAGGTTAACTAACGTTACTAAGGGTAACTTTTAATTTGAAAGGAATATGAGGCACTTATTTTGGCCCTTGGTCTCTGCTGTAGTCAAACCCAACAGCAAAACCAAGCTTTCCCATAAAGATATATTAGATGAAACTCAAACTACCAAATGAGACCTTTATACTTCCACCTGCACATTATGGCTCTAATAAACACGTTATCAGCTCATGAAAATGATGGTAAACAGGTGACTGGAGGATTTGATAAGTCAGCAGCAAAGATTAACAGTTTTTTCTCAGGGAAAAACTGTGAGAGAGTCACTTATTTAAAACAATTGCAGCATGTGAATTTACTGCACTTAAATCATTATTGGCAATTAGTATGTGTCAGAAAGGTTGCAGCTGGCTCCAATTACAGGTGGAGCTTTTAGAACTTGAACTTAATTGTATGTGAGATAGTAGGAGGCTGGGCAATGCATGCTAAGATGAGGAAACACCATTCAGAAAGGAGAACAAGATTGTGTGATCTGGATCTTGGATTTTTTTTCTTTGGCTTTAGTCCTCCTCCTTGAGGAAAAACTCATGGTAGTGGAAGGCTTCTGGGACCTCAGCAGGGTTCATCTTGTGGTATTTCCTTCTTGTTCTGCTCTTCTCTAAGAGGGAGGGGCTTCTAACTTTGTGTCAAGGAGAGGGTGTGTGGCCTGGAAACCCTGTGCAATTTATCTAACCTTCTGTCTGTTTTAGGTTTCTCTATAGTGCCAAACCTTGGACTGTGGAGTTGTAGCATAGACACCAATCCCCTCTCTTCTGGTCCTGGCATCTCCTCAGGAGCTGTGTTGTCACTCGATAACTCCTGTGCTCTATCTTCTCTGTTCTAGGGGTTCAGAGGATGTGGAGGAAAGCTTTTAATATTTCCATGTAGGTGCTCATTAGTGTATGCTGCTTACTGACATGTCTCCCAACTGACAGAGCCCCAGCCGTTCTGTGTGCCTGCACTAGGCTTGTGTATCTTCAGTGGGAGGAGGGAAAGAGCAGCAGAGATGCTGCTTTCTTTTGCCTTCCCTCCCTGTCCATTGTTTCCAATTTCTTCCCCATTCCACTGGCTTTAGCTCCTCTATACTAGTGCCAGTGGAAAGGAGCAGTGTATCATTGTATTTTAAAATACTCCAGCTGAGCTCATTTATAAACTGTGGGGTGACTTTCTATTTGCATCCCCACGTTCATTAGCTAGCAAATAAAGCCTGCATGGAGAGAAGGCAAGTGTTCTGCAGTAAGTTTGTACTGAGGTTTATGCCTGTGGTACAAGTGTCCTCTATATTGCTCATGTACCTTTGTTTGTGCAACAGGACATCTACTGTGAAACTCATTAAAGTTGCTCCACTCTCATGCTTTCCTGACATAGCAAGTACTAGGTGCTGGGTATTAACAGGGAAATAATTCTGTGTTTTGAAAAACTAAACTGTCTCTTTATTAAGAGAACTGTTTAAAGAGGTGCTGCAATGCAGCTAGCATTCTAGCCATCTGCACAAAGACTGACTTCCTGGTGCCTCCTCCAAGCTCTTCTCTCCTGCATGTTTTGCTCCTTACTTCAAGTTCCAGGCATGTTGCTACAGGTGGGATTATGAGTTTAAAACCCTAGCAAGGTCTTCTCTCTCTCATCCTCTGTAGTTTCAGAAAGTGAGAGTGAGCAAAACAAATGACCAGGAGAGGGAGAATCTGTGAATCCCAACCTAATGCTATTCTTTCGAAGTCAGAGGTGGAGTGCCATCAGAAATATTGATTGCTACGTGTGTTTAGTTAAGGGTGTTATTTGGAACTAGGGTTTTTCAAATCAGAGTCTTATATCAGACCTTCACAACCAGGAGACCATGTTGTACCTCTTAAGTATAGTTGTTTATCAGATACATATCTTATCTTAGAACCAAGTGTATGCCTTTTCCATAGGAATGCCACATTAGGAAACTGGTAGTCTATGACCACTGGTTTAAATGCAGACCAGTTTTAGCTCACTGTTACCTTGTGCTCCTCTGCCTGTCTGTATCTTGCCTTATATTTAGATTGAAACCCTGCCACAAGGAACTTACAATACATTGTGGGCCTATGATTGGCGCTCATAGAAGACACCCATCAAGCTTTGCATAATTCTGTTTTGTTACTGTCAATTATTGACCTCAGAAATGCTGACTGATGAAACTGGAAGCCATAGAAAAATGTAAACATATTAAATCAATAAATCCCACATCCTGTAAATCTTCCTTCTTCTGCACTACGGTTTTGGATCTCAATTGGAGGCTTTGTCACCTATCTTTGAAGTCCAGCACTGCACACTTGGTTTTTGGAAGATTCTGTGGTATGCAATAAAATTACAGCGATGAGAGTGTTTTAGATCTGTATTTGCATGCCATGTTAGCAGCTATGTCCCAAATATTTCCCCCTCCATATATGTAGTTCTTTTTTTAACAGCAGTTGTATTAACTATTACTATTGGTGATTTTAATCCATATATTTAACTACTTTAACCAGGGTCTGATCTTCTACCTTACCACTATGCATGGATGGGAGTTACATTTAGTGCATCTGAATGAGGAGCAGAGAAGTTGAGGAGCAGTGGCTCTGAGGTATGCTTGCCTTTTCCACAATCCCATTGAAGTGCCTCTGAAGGTACACCACAGACTAGGCTGCTGCTGATCAGACTATCTACTCTGACCAGAGAAGATAATGAGCAGGTGGCAACTGTCAAATACTTGGGAAGTGACCTAGACATTGCTGGAAGATGCTCAAAAGATGTGGATGCTTGTGTTGCAGCTGCCTCTGCCACATTCCAGGGCCTTCCGCAGCTTTGTGGAGACATCGGGACATCACACTTTCTATGTATCTGCGGATTCTCAGAACTACGGTTATACCAATTCTATTGTACAGCAGTGAAATATAGGCACCAAGGAAGGCTGAAGAGCGGCAGATTGACATTTTTGATGCTCGTTATCGTCAGCTGCTCCATATTAGGTGGCAGGAAAAGATGAGCAATAAGGATATTCATAGCCAAACTCACCAAGTATCCCCATCGGCACTGGTTTGCTTTTGGCAACTTTCTGGGTATGGGCATATTGCTAGGATGACAGACAACTGAATTACAAAGTGTATTTTCAAAAGAATGCCACTACAGGCTTAGTGATCACCAACAGCTTCCATGGTGCAATAAAATCACCAATGATGGCCATAGACTGACCATCCAGCTAGATCATCTTAAGGAGCTAGCTAGAGATCAATCAAAGTAGTGCTCAATCTGCAAGGAGGCCACTCCCTTTGGGATCAGCCTTGATGCTAATGGGGTCACTAGGGCATGTAGGGCAATGCTGCTGTCCATAGTACTGTTCCCTCACAAACTCAACTGTGACTTCCCTGAGAGAACCGTCGCCACATGCTGTGAAAAACCCTTTTTCGGAGGGTGGTGATAGTTACAGTACTGCCAACCCCAAGTATTCAAATGAGTGAGGTCGCAACAAATCATAAGAGTGGTTTAAAATCATATGATTTCATAAAGACCCGAAATGTATTTTATTTGCCTTCTGTTGTTGGAGTGCTTAGGGTTCATGTTTCCAAGCTTTCCCTCATAACTATAAGGGCTAGAAATTTAGTTTTTAAAATAAAAGCTGAGATGCTCACCTAATTATCTGATTGAAGCTGCTGGGGCTATAAGAAAAGCACCAAATAGCATGAGAGTTGGCAATGCTGTAGTTAGTGGCAACTGGCATGAGGAATGTATGGAAGTGCATAGAATGAGGGAGCTAGAGGGCTGTAGGGCTGTGCTTAGGTAATGGGCCTCTGTGGATGGGGCTCTCTCTCTCTGTGGGAGGTTCAAGATCCATATAGAATTCAGAAGACTTGTGTACTTATAAGGCTGATTACCTGGCCTGCTCAGGAGGGGACAAACCCCACCTGGGGCAATTCAGAAGAAACTGTGAAGTACACCTTGTAGAGTTTCTGATTGGATTTCTCCACAGAAAGGAAATATGACCTTCTTAGTGTCTTCTGGAAGGAAATACAGCCTTGCATATGAGAGAGAGTTTAATGTTCTCTCATCTGCAGAGGTCCAGCAATCTGTTTTACTCTCTCACAACTTATCTGTCCACTAACTTTCAGCACTGCAGTATGGTGGCCTTACAGGGATACATCCTTACAGTCCTAAGTAAGGAAATCCTGCCTTATTCCTTTAGTATCACATTCTTTCTTAATGTTGTTTTCCTTGAGTTCCTATGTTTACATCAATTGAGGTAGTCTCATAGCATTACATGGTCATATGGATACAATGTGGCCTAGTCGTTAGAGCGGGTGACCGAAAATCAGTATTTTATTCTGGGTTTTAGTTTCAGTTCTGTGACTTTCAGTGTCCCAGGGTTAAGGCTACAATTCTGTCACTGAAATTTTTAGTAAAAGTCACGGACAGGTCACGGGCAATAAACAAAAATTCATGGAGGCCTGCGACCTGTCTCTGACTTTTACTAAAAATACCCTGGGGGAGGGGAGGGTGGACAAACAAAGCACTCTTGGGGCTTGCAGCTGCTCTAGCCCCACCACCACTCCTGCGGCAGGGGCTGACTACTGCTGCTTCAGTCCCCGGGCCGGCCACTGATCAGCAGTTCTAGCAGCCAGCAATGGGGCCTTGGGAACAGCTGATCGTCCATTGCTGCTCTAGCAGCCCCAGGGCCTGACAGCTGCTGCAGCCCTGCCCAGAAGTAGTCATGGAGTTCCTGGAAAGTCACGGAATCTGTGACAGAATCATAGCCTCACCCATGGTACATCACTGAACCTCTACCCTTCTGTACAAGGGAATAATAGTATCAATACATAGAGCTGTCCCGAGGCTTAAATGATTAATGTATTTTAAATACTTAGAAATTCTCAAATGAAAAGTCTGCTCTAAATATATTTTATTATTATTACCTTCAATTTCATAACAATGGGCATAACAATGTACATCAGCAGTCAGACACCTCTTCTTTCTTCCATCAAGCCCGACTTTTGTATACCTTATGGAGGCAATATTGTCAACCTCAAGGAGTCATTAGACTGGCCTCAAAAGCGGGCAACTGGCTTAAAAAGGAGGAGGTCTCTACAAATAATGTATATTTTTAACCTTCTGCTTTTCAAGCCGTTATGATTTGGGTTTTCAAGCTTTTCTTTGTAACTTTGAGGGCTACAGATTACTTTATTTAAAAAATGAAAGAAGATTCTGACAAAGACATGATTACAGGAGCTAGGGCTTTAAGAAAACCAACCAAGATTCAAGACTTGTGATAAAATTGAGAGAGTTGGCAACACGTGAGGTCACCTCCTGTTTTTTTAATATATTTTTCACCCTCCCAAGCAGGAAGAGATTTATGTGTACAGAAACCTCCTTACTCCTAATGTTTATTTTTAACGTCCATCTTGTCTCCTTGTGCACTGAAGAGAGGTATTATAGCATATCCCTAATCACCAAGCTGATGTTTTTGAAGCCTTATGACATCTCTTCAAACTGCTTTTTCTAAAAATAGGCCTGGTGAAAAGATGGATTCTTATTTTCACAGGTTTCATACTCCCCTTTGTGGGAGGTTGTCTCTGTTTTGTTTTCCTTTCCCCACCTCTGCCCTTCCCTCCCCCCCCCAATATTTCCTTTACAATGTCTTCTCTGTATTTGGGCAACTATAGCTGGGCTACACTCTACTCCAAGAGTCCCATCGACAGATTTGTTTTAACAACCAATGCTTTTGTAGCACTTTTTTTTTTAAAACCCTCCTCTGGGAACAGCTGTCAGCCCACGTAACTAATATTTAAACAAGGGAATATATTAAGGTTTTACTTAACTCACTTTCACATGTTTTAGCAGATGATTATTATTTTTAGACCCTGTTGTGTTATGTAAGTCCTGCCACCAAAACAAACGAACATTGTGTCACCATGTCTCAGTTCTTTTCATATGACAGAAGCTGAGATAGTAGGTACAGCGCTACCTGCGCTATTGTTATAACTAGCTATATGTGTGTAATCTTGATGGATTCCATTTAAGGTGCTCTGTGCATAAATCTAGTCACACAAGAACAAGAGCTGTGGAAAAGGAATAGCATTAGGCGTATACTTTTCACATTCCTCCTCTTACAGCTTCCGGGCTGTCAAGATATGGCAATTCAAAGGAAGGTGATTTCAAGTAATGATTTAGATTTTTAAATGTTTCGTTGAAATGCGTTTCAAAGTCCTTCATCAAAAGTAGAAAGTACTTTTAAAAACTGATTCTGCTCTGAAAAGTGACTATAAAAATAGCATTATGGAGTTCCATATTTATTGTATCTAAAGGGTTTCCAGAGCAAATTTGGTTTTTAAGTTTACTAAAAGTGTATCTTTAAAAATTCTCTACCAGGCAAACTCAATTTGAGATTTATAGTCCTGACTGTGCTCCCTTTGAAATCAATGGCAAAACCTCTATTGAATTCACTGAGAGCAGTGCCTGACAGTTAAGTGGTGGTCTCTCTGACTGTGTCATTAAATCCCTCCTTTAGTTGCACAGGTATAACTAGGGAGAGAATTTGGTCCTGTAATTTAGTTATTTCTAGTAATGACTTCATGGTACATCAACCAGAATAAAATCCAGCTCACTCTTTCTTAGCACCATTGGCTTTACAAGGCTAACAAGAATATAAAGAAGTTAGGAATGGGTGACAGGGGATGGATCACTCAATTATTACCTGTTCTGTTCATTCCCTCTGAAGCACCTGACATTGGCCACTGTTGGAAGACAGGATATTGGGCTAGATGTTCCTTTGGTCTGACCCAGGATGGCCATTCTTAAGTTAACCATATAGGTCCAATTACTGGCCTCTTTCCCTTCCATTGCACTTCAGCACTACTCCATAAAGCCAGCATAACTGGCTACTGATATTCTGCCAGTGTAAGAAAAAGCCACAGGCAGTGAGGAGCCAGTATGGTAGTTCTATACCGCTCTTGCTACAACCTGAAGCACGCGAGGCATTCTGTGGCTGTCAAAACAGCTTTGGGAGGGGAGGGCTAGCAATTGGTCACAATTTAGAGCAACCTGCAGGTTGCTTTAAGTTGCACCAGGGGGTGAATCAGACCCAGGATCAAGATGGCCTAAAGCCATGTCTGATTTCCCCCCACCCCCTTTCCTAGTTCTGTATTGATCTCAGCTCAGCCAGACCAGAGGATCAGCATATGGACTGAAATTTTCAAACTTCAGTGCATAAAGTTGGGCAGATAACTTCATATTTTGGCATGTTAATTAAAAATCTGCCTGACTTTCAGAGTTGCTGAGTACCAACTACTGTGAATGTTCTGCACCATGGAACATCAGGCACCTCATTTTTAGATGACTAAATGTGGATTTAGGGGCCTACCTTCAGGTCCTAATTTAAAATTTTGGCTCAGCGAGCAGACCTGCTCAGGAAGACGGTGTCATTTTAAACTGGTCAGTTTTCAGAGAAGAACGGCATTTTTAACTTAATACAAAGAGAGAGAATTTCCTTTCCAATGACAGCGAGAGTAGGCAGGTCTGCAACTCTCTTGTAGCCTGTGGTTTACTTAACTATTTTTAATGTTCTGAAGTGTTTATCTATTGATAGGGCTAACAGGCTCCTTTGCTAACAATACACTGATGACAGCTGTATATCTCACTTCCTACAGAGGCAAGCAGTTTGCCATCGCTAAGATTGCACAATGCCTGCTAAGAGATCACTGCCTGGATGAAGAAGAGCTGACTCTAACTGATATTAGGAAAGACCAAATTTCAGGCTGGTAGAACAGGGAAAACACTCTGAAGAATTAGCTGGGACTCTGACCTCCTGTCCTCCTGAAAAGATCTGCTCTCTGTTTGTTAAAGGGTACAAAGCCTTGTAGTCCTGCTGGACTCATCACTAACCCTGTATGCCCAGGCAGCAACAGTAGCAAGAAATGCCTTTTTTCTCCGGTTAACTATTTTTGACTTTGCTTCTTCCTCTCAAGTGAAGGTTTGACCATAGTGATCCATGTAGTAGTCATCTTCAGACTGAATTATGGTAATCAGGGCAGAAGATGGAAACAATACAGAGAATGTGCCAGCCTGCATTCTAGTCAGATGAGCCACTATCACTGGTGCTCTAATCTCTCTTGGTTTCCAATCTGGCACAAATTTAAGACCTTGGTTCTGTTCTTTAAAGCCATCAGAATCCAGTTTATATCAGTGACTGCATCTCCATCCCTGATCCACTAAGATAGAATCATAGAACATTAGAGACCTCAGAAGGTCATTTAGTCCAACCCCCTGCTCAAAGCAGGACCAGCACCAACTATATCATCCCAGCCAGGGCTTTGTCAAGCCAGGCCTTAAAAACCTCTAAAGATGGAGATTCTACCACCTCCCTAGTAAAATAGTTTTTCCTAATATCCAACCTAGACCTCCCTCACTGCAACTTGAGCTCCTTGTTCTGTCATCTGCCACCACTGAGAACATCTTAGCTCCATCCTTTTTGGAACCACTCTTCAGGTAGTTGAAGGCTGCTATCAAATCCCCCCTCACTCTTCTCTTCTGCAGACTTAATAAGCCCAGTTCCCTCAGTCTGTCCTCACAAGTCATGTGACCCAGCCCCCTAATCATTTTGTTGCCTTCTGTTAGGATGTGGACAAATTGGAGAGAGTCTTTCTGTAGCGTGGGGCCCAAAACTGGATGCAGTACTCCAGATGTGGCTTCACCAGTGCTGAATAGAGGGGAATAATCAGTTCCCTCAGTCTGCTGGCAATGCTCCTACTAATGCAGCCCAATATGCCATTAGTCTTCTTGGCAACAAGGGCACACTGTTGACTCATATCCAGCTTATCATCCACTGTAATCCCCAGGTCCTTTTCTGCAGAACTGCTGCTTAGCTAGTCGGTCCCCAGCCTGTAGCACTGCATGGGATTCTTCCGTCCTAAGTGCAGGACTCTGCACTTGTCCTTATTGAACCTCATCAGATTTCTTTTGGTCCAATCTTCTAATTTGTCTAGGTCCCTCTGTATCCTATCCATGCCCTCCAGCATATTTACCTCTCCCCCCAGCTTAGTGTCATCCACGAACTTGCTGAGGGTGCAATCCATCGCATCATCCAGATCATTAATAAAGATGTTGAACAAAACCAGCCCCAGGACAGACCCCTGGGGCACTCCGCTAGATACCATCTGCCAATTAGACATCGAGCCATTGATCACAACCCATTGAGCCTGACGATCTAGCCAGCTTTCTATCCACCGTATCCATTCATCCAATCCATACTACTTTAACTTGCTGGCAAGAATACTGTGGGAGACCATATCAAAAGCTTTGCTAAAGTCAAGATATATCATGTCCACCGCTTTCTCCATATCCACAGAGCCAGTTATCAATCAGGTTGGTCAGGCATGACTTGCCCTTGGTGAATCCATGTTGACTGTTCCTGATCACCTTCCTCTCCTCCAAGTGCTTCAAAATGGATTCCTTGAGGACCTGATCCATGATTTTTCCAGGGACTGAGGTGAGGCTGACCAGTCTGTAGGTCCACGGATTCTCCTTTTTCCCTTTTTAAAAGATGGGCACTATATTTGCCTTTTTCCAATTGTCCAGGAACTCCCCTGATCGCCATGAGTTTTCAAAGATAATGGCCAATGGCTCTGCAGTCACATCAGCCAACTCCCTCAGCACCCTTGGATGCATTAGAATCGGATCCATGGGCTTATGCTTGTCCATCTTTTCTAAATAGTCCTTAACCTGTTCTTTCATCACTGAGGGCTACTCACCTCTTCCCCATACTGTGCTGCCCAGTGCAGCAGTCTGGGAGTTGACCTTGTCTGTGAAGACCGAGGCAAAAAAAGCATTGAGTATTCCAGCTTTTTCCACATCATCTGTCACTAGGTTGCCTCCCCCATTCAGTAAGGGTCCTGCACTTTCCCTGATCATCTTCTTGTTGCTAACATACCTGTGGAAACCCTTCTTGTTACCAGTGGTGAACTGAAGCTGGTTCCCACAGGTTCCCAAGAACCGGTTGCTAAAATTAGACCTCCGTGGAGAACCGGTTGTTAAAGGACCAGGGAGTGGGCAAAACTCCGGTCCGTGGGCCGGACCATCCTGTTGCTCCCAGGATTCCCAGCTGGGGAGGCTGAGGCTCCCCCGGCCCTTCCCCCTGCTTTCTCCCAGCTGCAGCGTGGCCAACCGCCGGCATCAGCTGGGCAGCTCAGCTGAGCTCTGGAGTTGTCTTGCTGCCGCTTTTTGAGAGGCCCGGCAAGGTGTGGGGGGGTCTTGCTGCAAGCTCCAGGGTTGGCCAGAGGGGAAGGGAGGGGGCCATTGGCCCGGGCCCTGCAGGGGCCCTTGGCCCCACGAGGATGTCTCCCCCAGGCCTCCCCCGCTTCCCTCACCCCGAAGAGCCGCAGCAGCTGGGCAGCTCAGCTGAACTCCTGAGTCATCCTGCTGCTTTGAGCTGCTGGCAGGATAAGTGGGGAGGGGGCTGCAAGTTCTAGAGTTGCTGGGGGGCAAGTGGGGCAATTTTCCCCAGGCCCTGCAGGGGCCCCCGGCCCCAGGGGTATGTCTCCCCCTCCCCTGGCCCCTCCCCCGCTCCCCCCCCCCCGCTTAAATCAAAACTTTTTATAGGGAACCAGTTGTTAAGATTTTGGCAGCTCATCACTGCTTGTTACCTTTCACATCCCTTGCTAGCTGCACCTCCAATTGTGCCTTGGCCTTCCTGATTACACCATTGCATGCACCCCGGTAGGACAGGACAGCTAACAGAGCTTAGATGAAGCATATAACAGCTGGAGCTAAAGCATTCATAGTGGTGATGTAGCACATAGACTGCCACAGACTTGTGACAAAATTTTATGACTCCTAGAACATGCTGCAAGGGACACTTTCCCCCTAAACTTCTCCACCATAACTGGAAGGATTAAGAAGGATATGGGCCTGGTTTTCAGAACGGCTGTCCAGGTACATCTCAACTGAAGCAATGGGAGCTGCTGTGCCCAGCACCTCTTAAAATCAGGCACAAACGTACCCCAAGTAAAGTAAAGCTTCCTGGAATCTGTGAAGAGCAGAGAAAATGATGACATTCATTCGGGACGTTGGTGTGCAGAAATAAATAGCCTGTGTAGTGCTTAGATACTACATTGATGGGTTCTGTGGAAAATTCTAGTATAGACAGGTTGGAAAGTTTCAGAACTTGGCATCTTTTTAGACCATGAGCCCAACTGAATGTAGAAGCCCAGGTTTTGTTCTTGGTCAGAAATAGTTATTTTCATCTTTGGAAAGTTCAAAAGTTGCCCTCTTTTCTTCCAGATGCACACTCTGCCACAGTGATCCTCTCCTTTGGCATCTTAGGCTGGGCTGCTGTGATGTGCTTTAGTCCTCCTTACCCTTGAAAAGTATTCATAGGTTGCAACTGAGGCAGAAAATAAAATCACAGCTGTTCAAAGAGACTTGCTCTGAGACCTGGTGATGCTAATGCTCCTTGATCAGCATGGGATGCCTACAGTCTAGACAGTTAAAGCTTTAACTAATATAGACCAGTGCATCTGAGGGCCTTTCTGTTAATCCACTACGGACAACTGAGGCTGTTGGTGCTGGCACTATTTATCATCCCTTGTTATAATCCAAACTTGGATCCATATCCAGATTTTACAGTGGCCACTGTCTTTTCTAATGGGCTCCATGAAATTGGACAACCAGTGGGACTAAGGTCTGACAGCCACTGACATTTGGAGAGTTCGAAATCAGGTTCTGGATTTTGTGTCCAGGGCCAGTCTCTAATTATAATGAATATTACACTCAGCATACTGCAGTAACAATATATTTTTGTTTATTTAGTTATTTAAGAGTTAGGCCTGAACTGGAACACTGAATCTGAGCCCTTCTTCCTCTATATCCCAACCTACAGGCAAGTTTGGTTCTGGATTCAGATTTGGATCCTGAAGCTTCAAGGTGGGGACTTGACTTTTTGACTGGCTGAACCAGAACAACTGAACCTGAGAAAAGTTTGAATTCAGAGCTGATTTCAGATATGACCCTCACAACACAGATTAATCTCTAATTACTTTATAAAGTGCTACATGGCATATAGCCTCTGAGTACCTTGTACTGTAAGGTATTGAGAGTCAATACTGCAAGCACACACAGTACTTCTGAGGCCAAATTCACTAAAGATTTGCAGGGTTTCAAGGGCTGGAGAGATGTTTACGGGTATGTCTACACTCCAGTCAGAGAGATGACTGCTGCAGATATAGGCATGTAGACACAAGTTAGCCACTTGAGTACATATCCAGGGATGCACGTGGGCTTATACCAATTATGCAGCTGCCTATGCTGTCGCAACTTCACTATTATAGTTATTTCAGCCTAGCTAGATCAAAGTTAGCTCATTTATGTCTATACATGCTTCAGTCACACCCTTTGTTGCAGTATAGACATACCCAGAGTGGGAAGAACTTTGGACAGATTCTCAGGGAGCTTCCCATAGGGATGAATGACTCCCTTAAAAAAATGCCCATCCCTATTTTAATAATAGAGATGGCATTTTTGGAGGAATTCATAAAAAAAATATCTGTTGCTTTTTATTGCTTAGAGTGTGAACAATTAGTTTAAACATCATCAGTACAGGATGCATTATTATGATTCTCATATTCCAGTCTTCTTCTGTATATCAAATAACATCAGCTGTTTAGAAGCATTAAAGTGATATGGCCTGGATTATGCTTAGCCTTGTGCGGGGAAGTATGGTAGTAGGGAGTTAGACTTAAGGAGCCTTTACCCAGTCATACTCTCCTCAGCCCAAGGAACAGCCATATTTGCAGTCCCTGTGCTCAGAGAGTGCTATATTACTCTGTCCTATTGCTGCCTGAGGCAGAAATCACCCCAAGGTACCCAGTCCTTCTCCATCTTCACACTAGTCTGTGGAGCTGGTAGACTACAGAGGGGGACAGGCATCCCCCAGAGTAGCAGAGAACTCTCCAAAGCGATGTTGCAGCTTGCAATATCTCTATCTTGTTGGCACAAGAACAAATGGATATAAACTGGCCATGACCAAATTCAGGCTGGATATTAGAAGAAGGTTTCTAACCAATACATGGGTGGAGTTCTGGAAGAGTTTCCCATTCAGAGTTGTGAGGGCAAATAACTTAATTAGTTGTAAGGGAGAGCTGGACAATTTTAGGAGTGTGATTTTTATGATGGGGTTGCTTGTGATGGTAGGGGCCAGGGTTTAGCAGCCCTGGGGTTCACTTCTGCTTACAATGGGCCACCTGAAGGGGTCAGGAAGAGATTCCTCCTCCCCCACAGTGTATTTTGTTTGTTTTTAAGCTCCTTTCCCTGATGCATCAGGGATGGCCATGGTTAGCAATTAGATGTGGGGTGGGCCAAGGTTCTGATGTGGGAACAAGCACCCACCCTCCTCAGGTACTTGACTAGATGATTCTTGCTCACATGTTCAGGGTCTCACTGATATGTAGTCTCAGGAAGGAATTTCCCCCCCAGATCAGCTTGGCAGTGACCTTGGGGATTTTTCACCTCACTCTGCAGTGTGTGGATCCCTTGCTAGGATTATCTCAGTATATCTCAATCACTTCTCTGCCATTTTGGGGGCCTTAGACTGGGGTTCCTCAGTCCCTCCTATTCTCTGCTTGTGGCACTTCACCTGTGGGCGTAATACTTTGGTCTAATTTTGGTTGTTGGGTTAGTGTGTGGGTGCTGGGTGATGTTGGTGGCCTGTGATACACAGGAGGTTGGACTAGATGATCTGGTGGTCCCTGGTGGCCTTGTGTGATTCCTAGCACTGCAGTATCTGCACCCCTCCACATGGGTGAGCAGGGGCAGGGAAAGTGTTTCTTTATAAACAGTTCCTCCTGGAAGTTCCTGGGGGCAAGGGCATCGCCACACTGCTGCTAAAGCAGACATGAATTCAAATAATACATCCTTCCCCAGTATTAAAAACTGCTCCATGCAGTACGTTCACTGACAGCCTTAACCAGAAATTGGTGTCTTGATGGGAAGAAAGGATGGTCCAGTGGTTAGAGTGCTAGCCTGGGAGTTGAGACATGGGTTCAATCTACTGCTGTGCCACAGACTTCCTGTGCGAGCTTGGACAAGTCACTTCATCTCTCGGTGCCTCAGTTCCACATCTGTAAAATGGGAATAAGAGCACTTCCCTACCTCACAGGAGTGTTGTGAGAATACGCACATTAAAGGTTGTGAGGTGCTCAGATACTATGTTGATGGGGAGCTATATTACTATCCAAGATAGATCTATTGCTTTTATGTATTAGAAATAGAATGAACAGAAGAGTCTGGATACTTTCCCACTTGAACAGGCATCTGGTAGGAAGGGATTTTTACCTTTGCTAGCCTGCCACTATGCCAGAAGGCCTTACTATCTAGAGAGCTCTTTTCCCAAAAGGATTGTTTGAAGGAGCAACATTGCTCCATCAGACAATACTAGCTGGATGGCTTTGAGTCACAGTCCATGGAAGCAGTACTTAACTGAGACAGTGATTTTTGAAATGATGGATGCCCCAGCTGGCATCTGAGTATTAACAGGGCATGGTTAGGGCTTCTGTACTTTCCTAGATCAACCCATTTCTGAATACCGTATCGCTGCTGCCATGCACAGAGCATCTTGCATCTCATTGAAACTGTCCCGCTAAATCAGTAAAATTATTTAAATACAGTATTTTATTAATTTATGGTATGAAATATTTTAGAGCAAATTCCTTTGATGTATGATATTCTAATCATACCCACAGGGCATTAGCAGACACAAGGCACATCTGAGTGTCTCTGATTCCCTAATGGTGTGATTATATCGCATAATATTCACAACCCCCCGGAGCTTCTTTACTGGTATAAATAAATCAATTATTTAAGTCAAATGCTTTGATCATTAGAAGCTGCCAGTGAGTGCGAGAATGCCTGAGCTGTGCAATTCACAGGGAATGATTTTGCCTCACAGAATGTTGAATGTCCAGTCTGAGCATTAGCAGCACTTCATTTAAATCTGCTTTATAAATTAGATTGGAAGTCAGTTTCTAATACTTCACCCTGGACAGCAAGGTAGAGAGAACCTTACATGGGTGGAATTATGAGATATTGCTGCCAACAGATCCTTTTATAGTTAACACTGCAGTCATAGGTTAAATATGGGCTACTGTTCTTATTAACTAATAGTTATTATACAAGAAACTGATGCAGGGATTTCTACGAATGCACCATGAACCTGATTCAAACGTGCTATACCATATTAACTATTATTTGCACATATGGGTGGAAAGGAATTTTGAGTCACTTGGGATATATGGCAAATTAGCATTTTATATCATATTAATGAAGTGCTAATTGCTCTTGGCAACCTTTTTTTTGTGCAAATTGAATGGGTCCTATTTGCATTGTCATGGAACTGCTGTATTACCTTGCAGCACTTTCCTTAAGAAGAAGCAGCACAGAGTTCATCAAGGAAAAATATTACTAATTGTGAGATAATTAGTCATGAAAATAATATTGTTTAAAGTGGAGCAGCAATGCTGTAGTTTACATTGTATTAACCTTTTTAATTCATTTTTTATTAATAGCTTTTGCTTTTGGGCATTTTACAAATACAACCCTCTTTTCCAATAATTTCTTCTCCCAACCTGTTTACCGGGGTGTGTTTTTCCCCTTAACCTAACTCAAAACAAAATGTTGGGATGTCTTTACTATGCTGATGCAGGCCATTTACCTGTAAAGTGAATAGTAACTCTGAAGGAGAAAAATAGATAAATCTGTCTAAGATATTATATTTACAGGTTGTTTTGTGCCCATAGACCTTATTCAACAGCTATGGTGTCTAAAATAAATGTTATAAATTTTTGGAGACATTATAGCTAAAAAAATCCTTGTCTGAATTTTATCAAAGTTCTCAGGACAAGGAAACTCTATGTCGGAATGAGAAGTAGCATGTGAAATTTCAAGGGGATTAGTTTTTTGTGGGGAGGGGGAGACTGGGAAAGAGCAGGCTGAAAATTGAAGGCTAGATTTGACATTAACTATGGGTTGTTTGCATTGGAAAGCAAACACTTATTTTTCTATCACCTAAGAGAGCCCTGCAGCAAACTGCATGGATCTGCACTAGAGTCTTCAAATGTCTGCCACAATGTAAAAGACTCAAAGGCAGATCCATAAGTAGAAAATGGGTCAGCATGCCCTCTGGCACAGCCAAGTCATCCAGATTTAGGGTCTGGGCCTCATATTTTTTTCAGTGCAGTGTTAGATATGGACAGATTGCAAGTTACATCCCAGGGCAATATGACTTGCAATCTATGTTAAGAAACATGTTGTCTTAGGTTGGGAAATAGGTTGGGCAATATGTTGGGTGCATGTAGAAATGCATGTTCAAATGTCTGTTCCTTCATCTTGGCTAAGTGACCTTTGCGGTCCCTTCTAACCCTATGATTCTTTGTGTTCAGATATTTTTAAAGCAATTGATCTGATGGGCAGGTTGATATTGATTGTATTTCTATATATATGAACACCTTTATCAAAGACTCTGCATTCTCTTCAGAAGAAATTGCATAAAGAAACTACTTGTGCAGATTCTTAGGAATGTAGTCTCCTCAAGTATGTATGCAGGGGAGGGAATCAGGACTTGTACCTCAAATACACATACCGAATACTGTGTCCAGCTGTGCAAACTATTGTAAGAATGAAACAATGAAGCAGCCAAGGACCTTCTGTTTTAGACCTAAGTGTGCTAACAAATAAGTAAACAGGTGTATTGGTCACACCTAAAGACTAGATAGAGGCACCTGCAAATTGCTTTGTTCTGCCTTCTACATGCTCCAGGCTTATTTAATGTGGAAAATGTTGATTGTCTGGATCTGGGCCATATCCTGTCCACCAAGGTACCAAACCAGAAATACCTGATTTTGATGGTACTTGCATCTTTTTATCAAGTCTGAAACAAATGAGTCATGCAGGGAGCTGGGCAAAACTAGCTTTGTGACATTAGCAGGTGCACCTGCTTTATCCCTTCATAAAACATCTACCTCACTACTACTATCAGTGTGAGGGGAAATCTTTTCTCTTCTTGACAACATTTTTTTTTAAGTGTAGCTTTCATTCCTTGGAATTGTAACCTGGGCTTTCTTTCCTAGCCACACTAGTGGCTAGTTGTTTCTACTTAATCTAACAAGCCACCCATTGAGGTTACAAACTGCTCCATCATCAGTAAAATTTCTGTTCATATACAAAGTACAAGATCATGGATGGGCAGGATTACAGTGTAAAATGTGGGGGGCAGGGCCGAAGTACATAACAGGATTGGTTGTAACAGATGTGAAGCGCACACAGTACTATTTACTGTGAGTGTGAGTATAGTGAGGCTAGGGGAGGAGGCAGGGGAACGTGGTGAGGTGGGAACTTTGGAAGTGTAAGAGTTTTTGTGTTTCAAACAGAAGCTGAGGTTAGGTGATAGGAGATTGTAAGCTGCCTGAGGCGATCGAGCAGCAAAGCTCTGGCAGAGGGATATGGGAAGAAAGGACCCCAACTTTCTCCATTACTGACAGATGGGATTGCATTGTTTACACTACTCTGATAGTCCAAACTGGCCCTGGAGAGGAGCTCAGCAGAAAGAGGAACCCTTCTGGTAAATGAGGAAGGCTTCCTTTTGCTTCTAAAGCCACTTCCTGTTACATGACTGACTGTCCTCTTTCTTTCTTTCTTTCTTTCTTTCTTTCTTTCTTTCTTTCTTTCTTTCTTTCTTTCCACTGCTTGCAGGCATGCCTGTAAGGCATAGGGGTTGCTAGTGGGATTTGGAGCTTTCTCAGCTCTAGGCTAAACATCTAGCCTAGTTGGGTAGTTACCAAAAATGGTTACCAAGTGACAGCTGTTCGGTGGCCTGTGAGAAATGAGTTTGGTCTCAGGGTAGTTCCCAGTGGAGAGTTGTCTATGTCAAAAAAATCCTCACCACAGAAGACACTAGCTGGCACAGTTAGCCATCTCAGCAGAAAGAACAAGGCTTTGGATGGGCTTGCAACCAGAACGTCTCTCTCTGCCCTGGAGGTGAGGGTTGGGGCACACAGTTTTGGAGCAGCACAAGGAAGTTTTTGCTGCTGCTGGTGGTGGTGCACCTATTCTATGGCTAAAGAGAAAACTTCCTTCCAAGGGGGTGTGGGCCAGGCACTTTTCAAAAGTGCAAAATCAATGTGAATAATGTTAAAAGTTAATAGACAGAAGTCTGAAGCATAGCTTGTGTGAAATCAGGTAGAGGGACACCTCCCTAAGAGAACTTGCCTGCTTAAAATGTTGCTTTAAAAGAATCCATGTTTATTGATGTTAACTTGTCCTGGGTGGAGCAGGAAGAACTGGTTACTGAAATAGTTCCTAAAGGTTCAGGTAGTTGTAATGTCTGAGAGCAGAATAAAAGGAAACAATTTACATAAGATTTGCTATACTGGAAAAGACCAACGGTCCAGGCCTTCTAATCTTGCATGCTGTCTCTGACAGTGTCCTGTCATGGATGAAATAGAGGAAGGTGTATAAACCTTGCAGTAAGGGCCAGACTGACACTAATCTGAAAGATGGGGAAGCTGCCCTCAATCAAAATTCTTCCAGGGATTCCTAATTTAGAGTGGCCCCTCTGCCTTACCCCAGAATGCAGGCTGTGGCTTAACACTATGTCCTGATTGAGACCTATTTGGGGCAAGGGGTATTGCATTCTGGATCTTGAATTATGTGGCTGGCTTTGTTCAAGTGTGTATAGTGAATACCTGTATGGCGCTCCTGGGCTACAATCAGAAATTAATCCTGCCTCAAGTTAGCAGCCTCCCAGACAACAGAAAAAGGTTCCGTGTATGGTCCCAAGCAGTCAATGCATAAGGAAGCATTGAAATTTGACTTGTGTGCATGTGCCATCTTTCCTGGCTGTGACAGAGTGGAGAGTGCCCAAGAGACATCATATTCAGTATAGCTTGACATTTTTGAGAACTATGAAATTACTGACAAATATGATAAATTGAAATTTAGGAATGGAAACATATAAAACCAATGCAGCCCACATCCCCAAGGGGTGACCAGGCTATTAACCTGAGATGAACTTATTATGACCAAAGTGTACGCAAAGAGATGCACTTATGCAGGATCAGAGGAGTTTATTGAAGGCCAAGAAGTACATGAGGCGAAATTGAAAATATTTAGATTGCTGATCTCAAAAGTAGCTTTTATTTGCAATCTTGTATAATTGTGTTAGGATATGAGTTAATTTCTCTAATTTCTAAGTACTGCATCAGAGGAAACATTCTCCCTGAGTGAAATTCACACCAGCACACAGGACCAGTACAAGGTCTATGCACTGCTTAAATCCCAGGTAAGCCCTTAAAGCTTAAGTGGGACTTAAGTGATGCATAATACAAGAGTGAATTTCAACTCTCATACTAATGTAACATATGGTTCCATGGCTGTTATTGTAATGTAGGTTCTAAACACATCAACTGGAAAGTATAGTTGACAGGCTTCCTGACTTGTGGGTTCTCTTATACCACAGAACTGAAGCTCTGGGAAGCTGAGAGAGGCTCTGAGAAACTGACCCTATCAGACGATTTTTAAAGTTGAGTGTTTTATTCTCTGATTTATTTTCTGTGACTCATGTTTTGGCCTATCTTGGCAAGGCTGGGTACAGTCTGACACTGTATGTTTTCCACCATTTACTTTTTTAAAATTGATCTTCTGATCAACTTTGTTTTATTCAAGATAACTTTGGTCTTAAACAGTTTTGGGGCAATTTATTAGTGGTCCATTCTTAAAGGCAAGCAGAAAAAAAAAATCATCTGTCCTCTGGGCAAAGGGGAAAAAATGGTATATGATGGGGGAGAGGCGAGGTACTTGATCAAAGGCCCAGGGAAAAGATTTCCTGTTCCCAAGAGGTTTTACTTAGTGGATGGCTGGGTTCAGTAAGTGGCTTCTAATGGTAATGGGACTATGGGACTGAAGGTAACACTCCCCTTCCATGGAAGTGTGAATAGAAAAATAGGTTTAAGAATTAAACTAGTGAACAGTCTCCCGTCAGAGAAAAAGTCCTTCACTGATGTATAAAATAAAAAGTGAATTGGTTCTGCAGCTGAATCCATGTTCCTAGATCTGTTTTTAACAGACAACACCCACCTTTCAATCACACTGTGACATCTGTAGCAAGTTTGCACACCTCTTGCTAAATATTTTCCTGTTTGTGGAAGAATGGTGAAATGGTTTCACAAGAACTCAGGCCATTTGTTTGACAGCTCTTCCCATATTTAATTGTCTGTCTTCACTGATAAGGAATGAGTACGTAACCTGGAGTGTAACCACCAGAGGGGAAAAACCGGAAGCTTAGTAGAATATCAGCTTGAACAGAAGGTCTTTTCAGAAGAACTTGCCTTTTGTTTTTTGGGGAACCCCGAACTTATCACCCTTCTGCCTTTCCTCTTGCTACCACACACACATTTTGAGGGGTGAACCCCTACAGATGTTCCCAAAGGCTCGTCTCCCCTTGTACTTATTGATGTTGCTTTTAAGAGGCCCTATCATAAACATTCTTAAATGACTACACAGTGGGTATTGCTCATAGAGTGTTTTATAAAGATCTTCATATCAGTGAAGGAGGTTGCTTTCTTCCTGAGACTTTCATAGCATGGCTGGTGAGGAATAGGGCCCAGATCCTGCATCACTGAAGGCCATTGCAGTTTTGCCATTGGTCAATGGGATCAGAATCATGCTTTTGGGGAGACAGAGTGTATATCTCCCTCCAAATATTAGTCTTGCTGCAGAGATTGCTGGTGGCTTGTGAGCAGTGGCCCAGGTCCTCAAAGGAATTTAGGCGCCTAACTGCCATTGATTTTCCAGAGAGTGATCTCAGTGGGCATTAGGGGCCTAAGTTCCTTTGGGTCAATATGCCGTGTCTCATTCAAAGACAGTCACATTGTGAAGGGATGTTTGAAACCATTTTGAAAACTTCAGTGTTTTTGAGATGTTTGTGGCATATGTCGCCCTATATACAGTTTCCACATCATCAAAAATGCTCCCTCTTTCCTAGAAAGCTAGAACCAAGTGCAGAGCCTTTGCTCTACAGCTGAGTACATGTTATCATTTCAGGGATAGTTTTACACTATAATTTTTCCACATTTCTTAATGGGGTGCATTGGAACACAGGTCTGGTCTGGAATGCCTCGGGGAGTTATACTTGCACAATCTTCTTTCGCCCTGCTTATTTTTTGCTCTGTGTGTAATCTGCCTTTCCCAACCATGTGACTGTAAATGTTGCATTTTTTTTAAATTTAGGGTTGATATCTCTGTGTTGAACTAAACTACAACAGTTAAAATCACTAACTGGTGGCAAGAGGAAGGCGATTTAGGCAATATCTTAGGCAGAACTTCACAAAACTTTCTGCAGCAAAAGTACCATGGAAGATTCCCTACCTGTCAATCCAGGGGAGAAGCTAAAGCCAAAGGTGGTTCCTACTGGAGAAAGGGAGTGTAAGTTAGCAGGTCTGGAAAATAACATATATGAAAGAACTGATGGGCTTATAACACCAGTAATGACATCAGGTGCTTTGGCCACCAAATCGATCCCCTCCTACTCTTGTGCATCTTCTGTAGCATCCTGTCTCACCCCCTAGGCCACTGTCTAACAATTAGGGCCTCCATTGGTTTGGCAAAATGTAGATATGTTTGCCAACAAAGTCCCACACTTACATTTTGCCAGCTGACAAGCAATAACCCAAGATAAATTCAGAGATGAATATAAATAGGGTTGAGTCTTATTTATGCTAAGACTCTTTTACGCTACTCTGGCGATGTAAAAGCACCTTTAAACTGACCACAAGCTGCATTAATCTCTCCACCTTTAAATTAACATACATCTTATTTACTTTTTGTAGAGTTTGCTATGGTACTCATTACTCTAGTATTTGAACGCTTCAGATACATTCATTTATCCAGACAATGTCCCCGTGAGGAAGGAAGTATTATTATCTCCATTTTATAGCTGCGATACAATTGTAGAAATGTAGGACTGGAAGGAATCTCAAGAAGTCAAGTCCAGCTCCCTGTGCTGAGGCAGGACCAAGTAAACCTAGACCATCCCTGACAGGTGTTACATCCAACCTGTTTTTAAAAGCTTACAATGCGGGGATTCCACAACCTCACTTGGAAGCCTATTCCAGAGCTTAACTGCCCTTATAGGGGAAAGTTTTTTTCCTAATATCTAACCTACATACTCCTTCCCTTGCTGCAGATTAAGCCCATTACTACTTGTCCTACCTTCTGCTGACATGGAGAACAATTGATCACGGTCCTCTTTAAACAGCCCTTAACAAATTTGAAGACTCTTATCAATAAGGCTACGATTATGTCACAGAAGTCACGGAATCCAGGGCCTGGTCCACACTAGGACTTTAATTCGAATTTAGCAGCGTTAATTCGAATTAACCGTGCACCCGTCCACACCAGGAAGCCATTTAATTCGACATAGAGGGCTCTTTAGTTTGAATTCTGTACTCCTCCCCGACGAGGGGAGTAGCGCTAAATTCGACATGGCCATGTCGAATTAGGGTAGGTGTGGACGGAAATTGACCTTAGTAGCTCCGGGAGCTATCCCACACTGCACCACTCTGTTGATGCTCTGGACAGCAGTCCGAGCTTGGATCTTCTGATCAGCCACACAGGAAAAGCCCCGGGAAAATTTGAATTCCTTTTCCTGTCTGGCCAGTTTGAATCTCATTTCCTGGTTGGACATCGGGGCGAGCTCAGCAGCACCGGCAACGATGCAGAGCTCTCCAGCAGAGGAGTCCAGGCAATCTCTGAATAGAAAGAGGGCCCCAGCATAGACTGACCGGGAAGTCTTGGAACTGATCGGTGTGTGGGGCGAGGAGTCTGTGCTTTAGGAGCTGCGCTCCAAAAAATGGAATGCAAAGACATACGAGAAGGTCTCCAAAGCCATGACAGACAGAGGATCCAGCTGGGATGCAACGCAGTGCCGCCTGAAAATCAAGGACCTGAGACACGGCTACCAGAAGACCAAAGCGGCAAACGGACGCTCCGGAGCCTGCCACCACTGCCCCACCAGTGACTGTGGGCTCTGACGATGGGATAGTGTTGACGGCCAGTTCCTCGGCGATGTTTGCGGACGGGGAAGATCAGGAAGGGTTTGTGGAGGACGAGGCAGGCGACAGCGCTTACAACGCTGGTTTCCCCGACAGCCAGGATCTCTTCATCACCCTCACGGAGAGCCCCTACCAACCCTTCCCGGCCGTTAATCCGGACCCTGAATCAGGGGACGGATCAGTCGGTAAGTGCTTAAAACATGTAAACTTTTATTATTAATGGAACAGGAATCTGAACTATGTGAAAAGGAGGTCTATATATATGGGGATAGAACAGAAATCCTCCTGGGAGATCTCCACAAAGCTCTCCTGGAGGTAATCGAAAAGCCTCCGCAGGAGGTTCCTGGGGAGAGCTGCCTTATTGGGTGCTCCGTGGTAGCACACCTTTCCGCGCCACGCTTTCATGAGGTACTCAGGGAGCATTGCCTCCCCGAGCATGGCTGCATAGGCCCCTGGTTTGTGCCGGCTTTCACGCAGCATGCGCTCTCTATCTCCTTCAGTGACCGTCCTCAGGGTGATCTCGCTCGGAGACTCCTGCATCTAATTAGGGGAATTACTGTAATGTTACGCCTGGTCCAAAGTATTTTTAAAAAATCTCCGGACAGACGGCGTAGCAGAGCCTCAGCACGCTGCTGCGTGACAAGCGTAACGGAAAGCCAAAGAATCAAATGGACGCTCATGGAGGGAGGGGGGACTGAGGACGCAAGGTATCCCACAGTTCCTGCAGTCTCCGAAAAGCATTTGCATTCTTGGCTGATCTCCCAATACCTGTACGGTCAAACACATTGTCCGCGGCGGTTCAGGGCATAGCTCGTCACTGTACCCCCCTCCCCAACTCCCAGAAGGAAAAGGAAAAAAAATCGTCTCTTGACTCTTTTAAATGTCACCCTATGTGTACTGAATGCTGCTGGTAGACGCAATGCTGCGGCACTGTACTGTAGCATCCTCTCCTCCCCCCCCGCCTCATGGGTGGCTGATGGAACAATACAACTGGTATCCGTCCTCATCATCAGCCTTGTGACAGATGGTGTAGTGCAGTAGGACTGCTATCCGTCCTCGTCATCATCCCATAAGTAGACGGCCTGCTAACCGTCTTCATCATAGCAACAGGGGGCTGAGCTCCATCAGCCCCCACCCTTCATGTGTAAAGAAAAGATTCTGTACTGCCTGGACTATCATAGCAGCAGGATGCTGGGCTCCTCTCCCCCCACACTGCTTAATGTCCTGTTTGGACTATCATAGCAGCTGGAGGCTGTCTTCCGCTCATTTCATTTCACTAACAAGTCACTGTTTCTTATTCCTGCATTCTTTATTACTTCAGCACACAAATGGGGGGACACTACAATGGTAGCCCAGGAAGGCTGGGGGAGGAGGGAAGCAACAGGTGGGGTTGTTGCAGGGGCACCCCCTGTGAATGGCATGCGGCTCATCATTCCTGCATGATCTGACACGGAGCGGCTGTGCTGTCTAGTTCTCTGATACACTGCAACCCTAGTACACTTGCCCCATATTCTAGGCAGGACTGATTCTATTTTTAGATACCATAAAGGAGGGATTGACTCGGGGAGTCATTCCCAGTTTTGTCTTTTGCGCCCCCGGCTGATCTCGGCCAGGAGCACCTATGACAGCAGCAGAAGGTATAATGCAATACGGCTGGTAACCATCATCACCTTGCCAATTTACAATGGCATGGTAGATGGTACAGTATGGCTGATAACCATCTCTGCTGTCATGCAAAAGCAAATGAATGCTGCTGTGTAGCGCTGCTGAATCGCCTCTGTCCACGGCATCTAGTACACATCTAGTACACATACGGTGACAGTGACAAAAGGCAAAACAGGCTCCATGGTTGCCACGCTATGGCGTCTGCCAGGGTAATCCAGGGAAAACGAAATGATTGTCTGCCGTTGCTTTCCCGGAGGAAGGAATGAGTGACTACATGTACCCAGAACCACCCGCGACAATGAAATTTGCACCATCAGGCACTGGGATCTCAACCCGGAATTCCAAGGGTCGGGGGACACTGCGATGGGGTGGAACAGGGGCAGAGTTTATGCTTTCCGGATTGCCTGCAGTAGGAGTGCGCACGAGATAGGTGCTGTGCATGCTCTTGTTCACAGACACAGACTAGACTGTGTTCATTGTTCGCAAAAATGTATCTTTGCAAGGAATTCACTCCCTTTTTCCCATCACACAGCTTCGACTGTCTCCAGACCTGCCACAGCATCCCCCTCACAGAGGCTGGCAAAGATTAGGCGGCGAAAGAAAAAGACACGGGACGAGATGTTCTCTGAACTTATGGGCTGCTCCCGAGACGAGGCAGACCAGCAGAGCCAGTGGAAGGAGACCCTCTCTCTGTACCAGCGCTCACACAGCGAACGGGAGGAGAGGTGGCGTGAGGAAGACAAGCAGGCGACTCAAACGCTGCTTGGACTAATGAGGGAGCAAATGGACACGCTCCGGCACCTTGTGCATGTTCTGCAGGACCGCAGGCAGGAGGACAGAGCCCCCCTGAAGTGTATCTGCAACCGCCCTCCCCCATCACAAAGTCCCATACCCCCCTCACCCAAAATAACCAGAAGGAGGGGCACCAGGGGGCGTTAAAACTGTCACTGCACCCCAGCAGAGTGCTCAAGTACCCAAAAGCTCTCATACCCTAAATTTTGAGAAGTCATTTCCTTCCCGCCTCACCCAAACCCCCATCCCAGTTTCATCCCCTAACTGGCTAGTTGATAATAAAAAATACTTTTCTGTTAATTACTGTTTCCGTTATGTTCTTTTAGAGGAGACTGTGTTTGAAGGGGGGGAAGGGGGTTGGTAATTGGACAGGACAGTCACCTTTACCAGGGTACAGACACGGGGGCAGGATCAGCAGCAGGTCACACACACAGTGCAGTCAGTAGGCACCCTGGTCGGTATGGGAGGTGGTTTCCAGGTTCTGTGTGGGTGGGGGGGATGTGACTTTGTAGCGGGGGAGGGCGGTTACAGATCTTATGCAGCGGTCCTTGTCCTGGACCGCTGAGTCACGCAGCAGAGGAATCTGTATCCATCCTCCTCCGCCACAAGGTCACATAGCCCCCGCACACAGAATCCCAAAAAGGAGGGATGGCAGGCTCCGTTGAAACAACCAGTCCGGCACTGCGGACCACTCTAGGAGCAGGAGCCTGTCATTCCTCGAGTTCAGAGGCGGTCTTTACATCACCGCACACCCTACCCAGCACAGTCTGTGTCCCAGTTTCAACCCTTTAACGCAAAGTCATTAATAAAGAAACCTTTCTTAAGTAACAATGGAACATGTATTTTATTTTTACACGTGTGTTGGAAGTGGGGGAAACGGGGTGAACAGGGTATGTAACTGCAGAGGATAGTCAACAGTAACTTGGTAAAGAAACTGGGGCAGGTTCAGCTTCTCTGTAAAGAAACTGAACAGTCACAGGTCACGCTGCTCGCTGCTCGCTGGTACTTGAAGAGTTCCTTGTCGCTGTCCAAGGCGCCTGTATAGGGCTTCATGAGCCAGGGCATTAGCGGGTAGGCTGGGTCCCCGAGGATCACTATAGGCATCTGCACATCCCCAAGAGTTATTTTGTGGTCCGGGAAGACACTACATTCCTGCAGGTGTCTAAACAGACCACAGTTCCTGAAAACACGCGTGTCGTGAACCTTGCCTGGCCACCCGACGTTGATGTTGGTAAAACGTCCCCTATGGTCCACCAGTGCTTGCAGCACCATTGAAAAGTAGCCCGATTTCTCAGCAGCTGACTGTGGAAGAGGTGGACGATAAGGTGCGAGGAGGTGAAAATGGCCATAACTGCAGCGGGCTCCATGCTCGCAGTGCTGTGGCGTCCGCACTGTCACTGACCAGAAAAGTGCACGAACAGATTGCCCGCAGGCGCTTTCGGGGAGGGAGGGTGTGATTGACGGTTCAATGATGACAGTTACCCAAAACCACCCTCGACACATTTTTCCCCCAGCAGGCATTGGGGGCTCTACCCAGCATTCCAATGGGCAGCGGGGACTGCGGGAACTGTGGGATAGCTTCCCACAGTGCACCGCTTCCAAAGTCGACGCTGGCCCCGTTAGTGTGGAATCACAAAGTCGAATTACTGTCCTTAGTGTGGATAAACAAATTCGACTTCGTAAGGTCGATTCCACAAATTCGAATTAAGTTGAATCGAACTACTCTTGTAGTGTAGACATACCCCAGGACTTCCATTGACCTCCGTGACATTTTCTGCCCTGGGGGTAGAGTTCCCAGCCAGCTCCACCCTCGCAGCTCCCAGCCTCCAACATGGTGGGGGAGACCCCACAGCTGCCCAGCCGTGGTCGGGGGTGGTGGATGGGTGGGAGGACCCTGTGCAGCTGCCTGGCTGCAGCCATGGTCAGCGGCTGGGGGACCCTGGAGCAGCCCAGCCCTTAGGGCAGGGGGACCCCAGAGCTCCCACACACCGTATCGGTGGGGGACCCGGAGCCCCACCAGCAGTGGGTGCTGAACCCACTTACCCCTTTTGTCAGGGATATTTTTAATGAAAGTCAGGGACAGGTCACAAACTGCCATGAATTTTTGTTTATTTCCCATGACCTTTGCCTGACTTTTACTAAAAGTATCCGTGACAAAAATGTAGCCTTAGTTATCAGATCCCCCTTAGTCTTTTTTTTCCTCATGTCTAAACATGGCCAATTTTTTAAACCTTTTCTCATAGCTGAGGTTTTGTAAACCTTTTACCATCTGAAACTGAGGCAAAAAGAATGTGTGTAACTTGCCCAGCATCACTCAGGAAGCCTATGGTAGAACAGAACTCAGATATTTCAAGGCCTGGTTTAGTGCCTTCCCCACAAGACCATCCTTTCTCACCAACTTACACTCAACCCTGGGTGAGTAGTTGAAAGTAGGTTTGAAGGGGCCTAATTGAGAATAAGGGATTCTGACTCATATCACCTTACACAACATCTCTGAAAGACTTGGTATTCCTGATTTCTATCCTATTCAAAATCCCCTGATCATCAGTTCCAAATGAACTTCCATGTTCGCTCTTTGTTTTTCCAAATAAAAGCATTGAAACAACTTCTGTGCCATGTTTACTAAGCACATGGTAGGTGGGGAGAGAATCCCAAAAGAGTCAGATCACAGATGTTAAAACCTGCACCTGCAATGGAAGCCTGGAAGCAGATGTGGGTGGGTCTGACTGACTGTGATTAAAGTTTTCCGAAGCAGGAGCCCAATTTTGCTGGGTAGGTTTCCTTTCTGAAAGTGTGGAGGGATCCCTCCTCCCAGAGTTCAGTCCAAAGCTTTTCCCTTCAATACGTTCATAATATGTAGGGGAGGGGGATAGACTGTTCATATCTTAAGGTTTCACTGTTAACAAAAGGGATTGCTTTTAGTTATATTTTTGTTTATGTTGTTGCCAGCCTGCCCCCGCCTTGAAAGAGTCAGAACGCGTTCTGTGGTATTTATTTCTAATATAAACATCATAAGAGAGCTGACTAGTATGGTATTCTCAGTGGCAATACAGTATTTCTACTGGACAAAATGCAAGAATGTTTTATCTCATGGAATTTCCCACTCCAGAATGGAACTGTTTTTCACCCTGCTGAGGCTGCCTCAGCTCCAAATATGGATTTAGCGAGTAGTACCAAAAATACCCGTCAGGACCAAAAAACACAGCTATTATGGCGGCTTCTCAAAACCTTAAAGAAACACGTTAAGATAAAAATCTATTTAAAAAATGCCCTTGCTTGTGTTACTAATAACACGTTAGAACAATTATAAAATGGAAGGGCTCTTGCACATCTAATTTTGCTTTTCAGTGTTTTCTATTAGTTTGTATGTGCACTTCTCTCAGATTAGAAAACAAGACTAGACTTCTGTGTTTAGCTAGTTTCAGTTCCTGCAGCTCACACATTCAATATAGACATACCTTTCACACCACTGACGGCAGCACGTAGGGTGTGGATAGCTACATGCCGCAATGAAAAACTAGCTTTTTCCATGCTGTGGTGTATAGCTACATGTGGCAGTGAAAGGCTCTGGCAGGGGTGAGGCAACAGGGAAAGGCTCTGGAAGTAGGCATCTGATGGAGCCTTTCACACTGCCTCCCTGTGCCTCACTGACAGAGCCTTTCCAGGGAAGCAGTGGGATGTTGCTCTCCTAAAATTAGCAGTATAGATGGGAGAGGCACTGCTTGGGTGTGTAGAGAGCCATGCAGGGTACTTACATCAGAACCTGAGGATATCTTTACGCACCTAAGCAGTGCCTCACCATCTATGCTGCTATTTATACCCATGCTAGGGGGGCGTGCAGTGTATGTACTCTAAGCACCGCCACAAGGAGTGTGAAAGGTAGACATACCGTAATATGACACAGCTGTTGTCTTTGGTTTTCCAACATGGCAGGGTGTGGTGGGATCAAGCTGTGAAACCGTTTGTTTTGGTTTTGTGAGTACTGCTCCTAAGCATTATTCTTGTTTGAAGAGTTCAGCAACCATTTTGTTCCTAGTGTTTGTAGCCTGGCGGAATCTTTCACTCTGTTCTCTCTCTTCTTGCAACATTCTTCTTTTTTCTTCTTGCTGTGTTGATCTCTTAATGTAAAATACGGTATGTTCTGAATAAAAGCATCCATTTGCTCTTTGTTTACTGTTGAAATCCCCAAGCCCTATTTTCACTGACGTTATTAATTATCAAAAGCACTTGTATTTATAGTTAATTCTGAAAAAAATTATGTATAAATCTTAACAAAACTTCGGTCTTTAGCTATATGTTATTTAAAGATCTAGCTTATATGCTTTATGATTGTTATGCAGTGCGAGAGAGCTGTGAAGAGGTGATACGCAATGGTGCAATGTCAAATCCTAAGAGAGAAAAAATTCCCTACTCTACATAAGAAAGGGGTAATTCTAATGACTGTCTCCCATGACAAAATAAACTACTGTGAACCTCAAAAGGGGTGTTTCTGTCACCAGAACCCTGAGATAGAGTTATAGCCATAATTTATTTATATGCATTTTGATAGCGCAGCCTCCATAAGAATCATAGGACTGGAAGGGACCTCAAGAAGTTTTCTAGTCCAGTCTCCTGCACTCAAGGCAAGACTAAGAATTATTCTAGACCATCCCGGACAGGTGTTTGTCTAACCTGCTCTTAAAAACTTCCAGTGATGGTGATTCCACAACCTCCCTAGGCAATTTATTTCAGTGCATAATCACCCTGACAGTTAGGAAGTTTTTCTGGATATCCAACCTAAACATCTTTGCTGCAATTTAAGCCCATTGCTTCTTGTCCTATCCTCAATGGTTAACGAGAACAATTTTCTCCCTCCTCCTTGTAACAACCTTTTATGTACTTGAAAACTGTTACCATATCCCCGCTCAGTCTTCTCTTCTGCAGACTAAACAAACCAAATTTTTTCAATTTTTCCTCGTAGGTTATATTTTCTATAATTTTTGTTGCTCTCCTCTGGACTTTCAGGAAAGATGTGGACAAATTGGAGAAATATGGTGCCCAGAACTGGACACAATACTACAGTTCAGGCCTTATCAGCGCAGAGTAGAGCATGATAAGGTTAAAAGTCGTATCAGCACAATGGTCTTATTGCTATTTGGTGAGGCAATGGGAGATAGAAACTAAAAAAATCACTGTCCATGTTGCTGAATTATCTCTTTGAGCCATGTTTCTTTCCTCTTCTGTGAACATTTGAATGTACCGCCTTGCTGTCTGCAGGTTTCTGAGAATGGATTTTGAAACTGAGCTTTGTGTTTGGTCTAGGTTAATAATCGAGTGTGGGCAGGTTACCTATTAAACAATGTTGGACACCCTGGTTATCCATCCTGAGTGGCTTACCCTCCATCCAGAGTGGTAGGCAGACCTGTCAGGCTTCATACCCCGCCAGCCAATTATGGCCCAGCTTTCTAGCCGACTAACCTTTGGTTGCCCTAAGATGCTACTGGCAGGGTGGGACAAAAACCCCCTTCAGAAGGGAATTTTGAATGGGGCTGAGGCCCCTCTTGCCTTTGCTCTCCTTTCCAGGGTGGTTGCAGTTGGTTGTGTAACTTACTGAAACTTGTGTGATGTTTGCTGTATCTAATACTATATTATACACTTGATGGTGGAGCTGGGGCTATTCTAACTCTCTTTATGAGGTTAGAGTGCTGGTGGGGTTATAACCCAAGCCAGTGAGCTAGGGCTTTGGTAGGCTGTTTGGCTAAGATGATCAAGGGCCTGGCCAGTGGGAACTTTGGTAAGGACAGCTTTACTTACCCCCAGTTGCAATATGCTGTTTTTTCCAATCCCTAGTGTCCTAGACAGACAAATATAATTGTTCAAGGGCATGCTCTTTGTGGAGAAGATATAATGTAGTTGGACAAATATATTTTAAATAAGTATCAGAGGGGTAGTCTGGATCTGTAAAAGCAGCGAAGAGTCTTGTGGCACCTTATAGACTAACAGACGTTTTGGAGCATGAGCTTTCGTGGGTGAATACCCAACATGCATCCGACGAAGTGGGTATTCACCCACGAAAGCTCATGCTCCAAAACGTCTGTTAGTCTATAAGGTGCCACAAGACATTTTAAATAAGGGTTCAGTGCAACATGAGTGGAGGAAAGATTTTTCTGGTTAAAGTGCACCTATGCTTCCTGTGCCACTCATGATGCCCACAAGAACTGAGTTTATAGTGTAACTCATATAAACACAATAAGCACCCTCCAGCCCTAAATAACATAGGTGCTTGACCCCCCTCTGTCCCTGTCCCCGCCCCAACTTCACCCCTGCCCTGCCCCCTCCCGCCCCCATTCCAACCCCTTCCCCAAAGTCTCCACCTCAACTCTGCCCTCTCCATGCCCCTATTCGACTCCTTTCCCAAATCCCCACCTCCTCCCCTGAGCACGCCACATTCCCGCTCCTCCAGAGCTTGCTACAGCTGTTTGGTGGCAGCAAGTGCTGGGAGGGAGGGAGGAGCGGAGACCCGGCGCGCCAGGAGGAGGTGGGGGGAGTGGGGCGGGGAGCTTGGCTGCCAGTAGGTGCAGAGCACCCACTAATTTTTCCCCGTGGGTGCCCCGGAGCACCCAGGGAGTTGGCACCTATGCTAAATAACCAAGAAGCCTCAGACACATATTAAACTATCCCTACTTATGGTTCCCCAGAGCCTCCTATTTTCTATGTATCTGCCTTCTAGATTGTAAACGCTTGGGGACAGAGCTGAAATTGTGAGGGAGCGGACAAGGGACACATTTTCCTAAGCACAATGAGCAAAATGGGTGGTGGGCCAATATGGGTAAAGAGTTCAAAGCTATGAAGATGTCATGGTGTCTTGATTCAAGAGAGCTGTCATTCTCTAGAGAAATATTGCTTCATAACAAAAGTAACACAGTGAGGGGCTGGGCTTGATCCTGCAGCACTAACTCAGGCAAAGTTCTCCTGGACGTCAAAGGGAGTTTTGCTTCAGTAACGACTTCAAGATTAGGAAGAATACTTACAGGGATGGAAGGAGCATGGGGAAAGTAAAGGTCTACATTGTATTTCCACAAGCAGTATTTCCACTTTTTGTTCTATTCAATTATTTGAAAGCTGGTGTTCCAGATCTGATTGTTATGGATAATGTGTTGATGGCATTACTCTTTTATATGTTCTGATGTGGAGTCAAGGCTGGCTCCAGACTTCAAAGCTTGTTTTAACATGTAATCTTGTTTCTGTTTAAAAAAAGATCTGTGTAACCAATTTAATAGAGCAGGATATTCAATGTCAGACTTCTCATTCTAAAGTCAGATGTGCAACACCAGTTATGCTTGTAGATGAAGTTTGAGAGACTCTTGTTGTGGTGAAAACATTGATAATAAATTGCACAGCAGCCTGATAATTATGGTTTGATTACTCCTTATTAAATACTTAATTGGATGCAGACTCCAAGAGAGAGGGATGCTTTTGTAGAGGTGCTTCCTCTTGGCATTAATGTCAGTGGCACGACCCTGATGCCCATAGATGTGCTGAAGTGGGTAGTTCAGGAGGGGATAGAGTATCATACAGTAGATATCGATTCATGTGTATGGAAGCCCAACCAAGGATACCTGTGTCCAACTGGGGTATTCTTAGGTGCGCACATTTGCTTAAATATCAACGAAGACAAATGCCATTATGAATTGCAGCTTCAACCTGTTTCTCATTCCCAGATAGCAGTCATTAATGATCACTGAGTATGTCTCTGGAGTTCTTGCAAAACATTTATTGTAAATATGTTTTATGCTATAAATAATGACATCCACCCTAACTTGTGGTTATGTTTTGTCTTAACCATAGAGGGAGGCGATGTTAGGTTTCAGTCGGAAAGGATGACATCTAGAGCCACTGGAACTGCATACTATTTGTATGATGATGTCGAACCGGTGAGTCTGGGACTAAACATCTCACTCATCAGCCAATTGATGGAGCACCCAGACCACACCAGGCATGTTGATGAAGTGGTAGAATGAGGTAAGTCAGTTATGCTCACCATTCATCACTCATCAGAACAAATAGAAGCGGTCCTTTAAAGGGTGCAGAGGACAGCGGCTGTAAGTAATTGGTGGAAATCTCTGTTTGCTGACCCCACCAAGGTTTCTGCATCCTGGCACTTATTGGTACATCTTTTTACCATCTTGTTTTCATTGCAATGTGTTATGTTTGTATTGCATTTGTCTCATTACAGGTGGGCTCGCAACAATTTCAGGAAGGTAGACAAGAAATCCAGGTGTGCTATCCTAACTGGGTGTCAGTGAGGTGTGTTGGCATCAGATCCCTGTGTTAAAAAAGGGAATCCTTGCCGACAAGGACGGGGGAGATTTCTGTTTTGGCATTAATACCCTCATGCCATCTTGAAATTCTGGCAACAACAACTAGGAATCTATCTTGGCTGCCCATCTTCCCCCTCCTCAGGTATAGTTGTAGCCCATGGGATTACTTTGCTAGCTATTATATCCTACTAATCTATCCAGCCGTATCAAATAATATGTTTCTCTTTCTGAATTAATCAGTTTTATTCTTATATTTTATCCGTATTAATTCCTATGAATTTAGGATGTGTTGAGGCATATGATATGTGTTTCCTAATAATTATACATAGAATAAATTTTGCTGAAATGCAAGAAGCCTACCAGCCTGTATCCGGTAAGATCCGCTAAACAGCTAAAAGTATAATCAGTTAAGAGTAAGTCAGCATAAAAGCTGGTAACCTTTGGCACGGATAGGAACGGTCCCTGAACTTTGGGGAACCAAAGGGAGGAACTACACACAACACTGAACAGGTTTATCTGGCGTCTGCAACCGGTTGATAACCTCAGAGTACACCACAAACCTGGAAGTCGCCAAGAGAGCCTCGGTTGGCAGTTTTTGGAGTGAGATAATCCTTATTCATATATAGAGAGTAAGTGTCATAATCCACTAACCTATAGGATAAGGGTACCCATACATTTTTTAGGGTATGGTAATAAGATTTGGGTATAGTAGGTTGGGCCTGAATTACACAGTGTCAGGATCCTATAAAATACCTTGCAAAGAAGAGAGCTTTATCTCTTTCTTTTCTTTGTTCCATATTCTATAGACTATCTTTTTATCTACCTATCATTCTATCTTCTATCATGCTATCAGCTCAGCTTGTGCAGTATAGTATAACTACTCAACATTCCTAACTATTGGGGAAGCCAGCACCATCGTGTTATCAGGCATCCAAGGAGTAAGGCTGGTCCTTCATCTCCTATTATTGGGTCCTCAAGGAAGGGTGTGAGTATGTTAAGTTAAGGTACTTATAATAGGAAGGTTACACTAGGAGTTTTGGAATTCTTTTACTGTTTTGCAGTTAAGTTTCATAGCATTTATTATTCTTTTGTTAATCTCAATAAAGTTTTTTATCACTTTGGTATTGTCCTCAGTGTAAGTGTTTTTGTCAAGTACCCTGAGAGTCCTCACCCGATATCGAACTCTCTGAGTTCTTGTACCCTGTAGTCTGAATTGGACAAGAACCTATAAATCTTCTGGTTGGATGCAATCAGTGGCGAGCCATAACAACTAACCCATAACATTCAGGTCAACATAGTTGTCCGTCCCCCCCCAGCCCCCTTTCTACTGAAAAGGCAGGGAACCAAGTAATCATCTGGCATGTAATCTGCTCGGTAACAGCAGGGCATATAAGGGCTAGCACATCAGAAGGACGGAGCTGCCTATCTGAGTGGCAGAGTGCTGGACCACAGCAGTGTGTTCTACTCAGGAGTTTAGGCCAGAGCACCATGCCTTGGGGTCTTGGGAGGGTTTAACACAATTACATGCAAGGGTGAGCTTCTAGCTCCCATCCTCTCACCTGGATCTTACTTGCACCCATGATGCCGCAGGGAAGGAGAAAGAAGAATTACCAGCATCAAGCAGAGTTACCACCTACCTGTTGCCTGAGGTCCACTCCTCACTCTGCTGAGTTACCTGGTCGGTTCCGGATCCAATCTGCATCGTGAGGTTGTGAGGTTCCAGATGCAAGCTGCAAGAAATGGTAGAGACCTTTTAAGTCCTCTGTACCCTTTACCTGGGACCCATCTTGGGAAGGGAGTAAACCCTTTTTGGTCACAGTCAGTATAGTTATAATGTCACCTTTACCTATTTACCTTGCTTACCTGTGTTGGGCGTCCTTTATAGCATACCCCATTTACTTACCTTGTTTGACTGTTGTTGGTCTAATAAACATACTTGCGTTTTACTCCTACGCTCCCTTGTTGGTTTTTATTTCAGGCAATCTTAAACCCCGATGATAGATGCAGGTAGGGAGAGAAATCTCTTGACTGGTCTCCAGCCATCCTAAAACCAGTCAACACTTTGACATTGCTGCCAAGGTAGGTCTCATCTGTTAAACAGGTTCACCATCAAGATCTTCATCTTTTGTAAATTGTCGATGTCCTCCCTTCGATGGTAAATCCCAGAGATCTTGGTGAATTTGTAGAGGGCTGAGGCCTAATGCAAAGGGGCCAGACTTTTTGTCTCTGTGCAGCTCTAGCCATGGCCAGTGAGGTTCTTCGCCACCAATGTAGTGTAACGTTGAATCCTGTGGGGAGTAAATGCTGAGAGAATCACTAGTAATTCCTTCATGAATTTCCTTGCAGGTTTGTCAGGGGATCATGCTGCACAGAACAGCTATTCCCACACCAGGCTCTTTCACTCCAGTTTGCAATCCTGAAACCCCAAGTGTCCAAAGCACGTGGCAGTCACATGGAGAAGCTTCTGCAGAGTTGAAGAATGCTGTTATGATGCACTGTAGAATCAACTCCCAGCAAATTTTTGGCACATTGCAGCAGGTGTATGCAACTTTCATGTCTTCCATACCTACAGGTAGAAGCCAATTAGACCTTTAATTTCTACACTGATTAGCTTGCTACCTGCAAAACTAAAACTTGAGTAAGTACATAATTATCTTTATAGTTGCCAAGGGAATAATGGAGAATATTTTAAGCCTCTCCAAGAGTTAATCTCTGTATCCTACAATTGGTTTTCTCCTTTAGGTTATTGGTTCAAATTCAATTCAGGTTGATAGTGAGTCACAGTTGTTGATGGCCTAGATGAAATGACTTGGTTTGCTCAGTACAGTTCTAGTGGACAGATGCTGATAACACAAAAGCCAGCATAATAAATGGCACTAACTGGTACCCGTCTTGGCAGTCTAAATAGAGGAAATTGCATGAGAATGGAGAATGAACCAACTGCCCCTGCAGGTTTGTTCCTCCAGGTCAGATTTAAGGCATAGTTGGTGGTGAGTAGAAGCTTGCTCTCCAGCTGGTCAAGATATGCCTATTCCTTGTGGATTTCATTCCCTAGGGCTATAAAATCTAAAAATACCGTACTGGAAAAAAACATGAAAATCTCCAATGACATCAACTAACGATCTTTGGGGTTTTTCAAGTAGCCAAGTAAATTGTTGAGCTGCCTCTAAGGTTGATGAGATATAACCTCATTTATATAACTAATAAATTATACAGTGGTTGACAGTCTGAGCCTATGAAAAAGTGTTTTGCTTTAACTACTTAAGAATAGCTACCAGATCTTTGCTATGGTGTAGAATCCTGAACAGCCTTTGGCAGGTCTGGTGCGGGTGCCCCTGTGTGCTACGTGGTGCCAAATTCTTACAACCTTTGGGGATGAAGGAATTCACCCAGGAAACACTCCATGGCACAGATCAGTTCTAACACCTTTATTAGCATGGACTGAAGTCCATTGTAATTGAAGAAAACAGTCAATGGGAGTATGATAGAAATCCAATATGCCTAAAAGGAACTCTTCTTCATCAGTCACAAGCCATCTTGATGCCCCTCCAGCTGGCTCCTAGATTAAGGTATCTCCTTCTCTTTCTGTAGCAGCTAATTCTTGTGTGTGGTAAACCTCATAGGGCCACACACTCAGACTGCTTCTTGGGCCTGTCCCCCCGGTCCTGAGCTCAGGCTCTGTTTGGTTTTGCTGTCCCTGCAGCAGGAGCATGTGCTTTCTCCAGCAGCACATGCAGTCCTTTCTCCAGTTGTGTCCCCCTTCTCCAATTGCAGGACAGCCGAAAGAAGCGGTGGGATTTTTTGCCAGGTCTGCAGATAACAAGGGCTCTACAGTGGTTGGAGAGGCCAACTTCTGTGTGAAGCTCACCTGAGGTCCAGGGAGATGGCCAGCCTTCACAGCATTGCTGCTGATCTGTTGAAGGGGGCGGTGTATGTAGCAGAAGAGAGGAAGATTTAATCAGCTTTTTGGAAGGTACACAAATATATCCTGGCAAGCTTAAAGGCATGTCTGTATCTCCCTCTCATAACATTTAAAATAGTTCTTTTTTACCATTAAACCCCCTTGTCTCTGAATCAGCAGCACATGGGGCCATGTCTACAGAGCTTTTTATAAGCCATTTTGAAACCAAATGTACAGCTTGCATCTTATAGCATCTGGCCACCATGCTACATCCTGCCAGTAACAAATAACTAGTCAGTTATTTAAAAATAAGTTAGTGTATAATGTCTCTAGCTTCTCAGCCCCATCAAGACACCTGTGCTGACACTGAGGTTGTAAATGCACTCCCCACAATAACTTCCAGCATTTAACAGTGTACAGATGTGTGTGAAAAGGAGTTCAGGTCTTTTTAAGTGCTTCAAGATTTGACACAATCTAATACAATTTACTTAGCGCTAGATTGTGTCGACCTTTATGCATACTGAATAGAATCTACCTCTGCAGGTAGTCCCAGTGAAGCATCAGAATCTGGCCCATCAGCTGCAGTTAGGTATGACCCATACAGTGCACTATATCTGGCATTATTTCCTTTCTATCCATTGAGACAGAGTGATTTGACATGTATCCTGATATCCCATGTCTGTCTTTTGGAAGCCCTGTTCACACAGCTTGATTCCATTTGTATTCTTGAGGAGGCCAGTTAGGTGGAAGATGTATCTGTCAAACACATGTGTATTCTGGACAGCAGCCCTTTTACGGGTCACGCCTTGAAACATTACTAATTTGATTTCAAAGTGGTCCATTACAAAATGCCTTTTGTAGTTTTTAGACCTCAAGAGAAGTGCCTCAGTTGGAAATTTTGAAATACTGCATCTGCTGTAGTGACAGACCCTTCCTTGGAACAGACCTGAGAATCAGTCATGTCTTTGTCTAGGAGTTCTGTGCCTCTTCTGGAGGAGTCCCCTGATGTGAGAAGGGAATGGCTGAATGTGTGTAAAAGTTCCAAGGGACAGAAACTTAGTGATCCAGAGCATCCATATGGTGTTCAAAGCTGTCGAGCAACCTTGGGGAAAGGATGGAAATTTAACTCTTGTTTGTCTATCCTGAGTTCTGAAACTGGGATTTTAGATATCAAGAAACTTGATATACACTAGGTCTGTGCAGTCTTTGGCAGAGCATGTTGCAGCATGCTGCTCTCTCTGATACAATCCTGCACACTGTTAATATTAGCTCGGCATTAGGAATCTGTCTTCTTAAGTACTACAGCGATAGGCACATTCAGCTACCACTCTCATGGATGTGGTATGAGAATCCAGACGGACAGCTGGAAATAATCTAGGGCCAAGATTTAAGTGTTAGGTTGGGCACCCAGACACTGAGGTACCCGAGAACTGGAGGCCACTTTTGAAAAATTTGGCCACAGCTTCCACTTTTGTTTGGTCACATTTGCAAAATTAAATGAATCCATTGCCTCAACCCGATGGTTATTTATCTTTGGCCCTCAGTGTTACTTAAAATATGAATAAAAATATCTTCTGCCCCATACATTAGCTCCTGCAACTGCATTTAAGAAATGCTGGTTTCATACATTTGTTATAGCTTTTTTGCAGCCTCAGCTGTATCAGTATATGCAGTTAGGGTTGCAAATGATAAAACCCCATAGTTGCTCATAGACTGAACACTATCTATGCACATTAAAGCCAATAATACCAGCCTAAGTGGCATTCAGTACAAATAGAGTCAGGGAGACTCTAACTCAGTACCACTGTGTGCCAGAACAGAGGTCATTTAATTTCATGTTATGTTGCATAGTTTTGAAGTGACATGTGTTGAATTAGTTTTTCCCACTAAATGAACTATAACAAGTATTGCACTAATTGGCTCTGGTGAAATTCCGGCAAAAGAGAGATGAAATCTTTCCAAAATAATATTCTGCTAGAGAAATAAGTACAACAAAGATTAGTGCCTCTGTCGTCAAGCTTATGTAATTACAAAAATAGGGATTTTGGCCCTTCTAAATGACAGCTTGCAGAAGGCATCGCTGTTTTATATATGAAATGTCCATCTCTGTAGTCTTTAAATGTCTGAAAAAATGGGTTCAAGAGAGCGTGTGATCGCAGTAGCTTATCTTCTAGACCTAAATCCTTGTTTCCTGCTATTCTCAGTGAGGCCATAGGCCGTGCCCGGTTCTCTCCCACCTTAGAGCTCTTGTCTCCTGTCCAAACTCCAGACTTTGGAGCACATCCATGCTGGCTCTGAGATGGGCGCAAGGACAAAGGAGAGACGGCTTGTGTGCGCTCAATACTGGTGCTGTCAGGGGCTGGTTTGGGCCCTTAACTTGTTGCTCTGGCTGCCTATGGGCCCCACATAGCCAGGCAATAACTTGGGCACAGGGACTCTCTGGGAATACATTGACATGCCCTTCCCTGTTCCCCCCCGAACCACTTTGGAATGTCCCTGACAGGGTGAGCACAGAGTAAGCCGACTGCGGTTGGCACAGAAGCTCCTTGTGGTATTTTTTCATGCAGACTTTTATACTGGGAGTAGTCATCTTCCTCTCATGTGCCAAACCATCCCTCTTCCCCCATTTAAACCCCTGCCTGGCCTGGCACTGTTTGCTCCAGAGCTTCAGCCTGATCTTTTCACAGATCCCTTTTATATCTTATGCTGAGAGCTCCTTGTCTTTCTAGATGCTTGTAAAGCATTGTGCAAATCTGCAACCCAACTCTATTCTCTATGAAATAAATGGGAATTTTGCTTTTGACTTCAATGTGGGGAGAGGGGAGTAGGATGGGGCACTATATAAATAACGAATTATTCTGCATGGAGTCAAAATCCTTGGTGAGGCATGACCTGTGTGCTTCTTTACTGTCCTGCATAAGCTTTGCCTGCTAAAAATTAATGATCACTTAGGCCAATTGCAGGCCAAATCTTGTTGTCTCTATTTAGGCAATACTGCCAGTGACATCAACTAGGTAAAACTCCTTTTGAATGGAAAGAGAAAAATCAGAAGAATGTATTTGATCTACAATACTCTTCCTGCTGTTGCCCCTGATAGTCAGACTTTTTGAAGTCCTAGAAAAAGGAGACAATTAGAGTTGGTTTGCAGGCACAAATTGGCTTATCCTGCAGTCACACAGTAAAGATAACCAGAAGTGAGCCTGGTTCATTTCCTTTGGAGTCCAGCTTTTCTGGATGGCTGACTATACTGGATGGCATCACCTGTATTGCATGCCACTCCCACTTAACAACACACATTGCACAAGGATACTTCTGTGCATACAGGTAGTAAATATTTTAACACTTAGCTGATCTATTGCCTGTTTGGGTTGTCGGTCATATAACATTACTTAACCAAGGACATCTAAACCTAAGTAAACACATTTTAAAAAAGGTGGGGGAGGGCAGAAAGAGGCCAGATGTTTGCTAGCTTAAATGACACAATGAAATAGATTGCATTATACAATCTACAGCCCACCATCTCCCACAATGCTGGAGATGTCTGGCTGCTCCCCTCCACTCTGCAGCTCACAGAAGTGGATCATAGGATTGGCTCTACCCACTTTGTTCCTGCTTGCCACTAGATTCTTTGCCTCTGCGGCAGCGGGTCAGCTGGTGGTTACACTGCTCCTGTGCCTTTTATTTCTTCCCTTGTGTTTTTTTTTCTTTTTCTTTCAGGCTGTGCTAAATAGCTTTTTTTTGTTCTAGGCTTCTTTCCTCTGTCCTGGCATGGTCAAAATCACCAGGCTGCTTAAATCTACCCAGCAACTCCTTGCTGGCACCTCTGCCCCCATATAGGCAGAGCAGAGCAGTCAAGACAGCAACAGGTCAAATCCAAGCAGTGCTCCATTTGTGAGGCAGCCTTCCTGGGCTCAGCAGACAGCGTGTTGTGCCCAGCTTTCACCCATCCAGCCAAAACTAACTGTTACGTCTCAGGGCTATGTGGGGTCCCCTCCCCACCAAAGCAGCTGTGATTCCACATGGGGAAAAATGGATTAGCAAGCCCAAAGCAGAGTAGGGACAGGCCCTAATGACAAGAAAGGCTCTAGCCAGCCGGCTCGGGTAGGTCCCAAGGTACCCCCGGGAGACCAAACTAGGGAGACTTGTGGGGCCACAAATCCTGCCATCCCCATGTTAAAGTCAGTCCTAAGTGCACTGGGAAAAGAATCATAGTTTACAGGTTCCCTCTTTTTTGGAGAAAAACTAGACAAGATGGTGGCTGACAAAGCAGCAAAATCTAAGCACTCCCTCCCATCATCACTAAGTGCTCTGAGGAGGGAATACAGGCCTGCCTTCAGACAGAGGTGCTCCTTTCAGCCCTTGTCCTCACAGAGGTACCAGCAAAGGGACAATAGATTCTCCAAAGGAGGTGAGGTTTAGGCAGAAATCCCCTGGGGAGCTGTCTTCCCCCTCCCCACTGCAATCCACTTTATGGCAAAGACCACAGAAGCTTCCACCCAGATAGTGAGCCAGGGATAATTCCCTGAGCTGCAGTGAGACACTATACCTCAAAATAGCACCCTGGAACCCCCACATTCACAGTGTGATATGATTATATGTTTTGTACAATGCATGCATCCCAATATTCATCATTGTCATGCAGTTAGGGATATATTTTGTACAAAGTATGCATTGTGAGGTATCATTCTAAAAGTCTTGATCTACTGGACATTAAGATCTCATTGAATTGTATGTGCTATTGTTGTATGTGAAGTTATGAAGTTTGGCTATGTACGTATTACAGAAACATGTTGTGAGGTTGAAAACACCCACAAGCAGCTTTTCAGGTAGAACAGTAAAAGACCAAACAATGTTAAGGACCAAACAAGCACAAGGATTACCCCAGGAACTGTGTACAATAGAAACCTCTCAGAGACAGCACTACACAATGGGAACTGCTTGGCCCAGGTCATGGCAAAAGAGCTTTCCAGAAAGTGGGAAGAAGATATAAAAGGGGGGAAATGACATCATGTGGGGACCTCACCCTTCCAACAACAACACACCTGGAAATGCCTGAGGAATAAAGACTGAACAGAGGGGAAATGATAGTCCCAGGCTAAGGGATTGCTAGCCTGTGTATGAAAACCTGGGAAACCCAAGCTGCAAAGCCAAGGCAGCTTGTGTTTAAAGAATCTGCCAGCCTGTTTATCACTCAGGGTGAGAATTTGCTAATTCATATCCTATCTAGTATGTTAAGCTCAGTTTGTGGTTTTGTTTATTTACTAGGTAATCCGCTTTGATCTGTTTGCTATCACTTATAATCACCTAAAAACTATCTTTTGTAGTTAATAAAATAAATTTGTTTTAATCCAAACAGTGTGCGTTTGACTAAGTTGTCTGGGGAAAATCTCAGCTTGGTTACCACAAGTGTGCATGGTCCTCGTCACATTGAGGGAGAGGTGGACCAAGTGTTAAACCCATATACTAGCCAGATTTGACCAGGGCAGGACGGTCCTGCTCTGGGGTCCTAGGCTGGGAGGCTGGTGGCTAGAGATCCTGCATATGACTGCAGCTGTGTGTGTTCCTACCTGTGTGAAAGTGCAAGCTTGGAGGGCTTTGCAACTTGTCACAGCAGCACAGTGTCAGAGGGAGCCCAGGCTGGTGGATCAGAGAGCTCACAGATGCTGCAAACAGAACACTATTAAGAGCAGACACCTGACACTCAATGGTGCTGGGCAGAAGACCTTTGTTGATGCCATGTTGGAAAAATCCAAAATGGTTGAAATTCCTGGCTTTCTAGGATCAACACCATGCTCTTGGCACCAGCTGCTGACTCTGGCCCAAAGAGAGGAATACACTTTTAGTGTTGATAGTCTCTTCTATGAAAATAAAATCCTAGTGACTTTGGAGGACAAGTCAGAAATACTACTACTTCCCTCTCAACAAGCAGGCTGTTACTTGAAGCCAGTTTGGGTCCTGATGGAGAAAAGGACCTTGTGAGAGATTGCCCAGTCTCCATGGAAACTGAAGCAGAGGCTCCAATTTCAGCTCTACCAGCTCTGAAAATCAAGGTCTCCTTGGCCAGTGGAAAGTTATCAGTATTACTCTGGCCTTCTCTCAGTGTATTTTCTGGACCACCTTTCCTAGGAAAGGAAAGGCACAGAGGAGATCCTGTGGCCATCTGTGTGATAAGGCATCTGTCCCCAGGGATCTGGGTCTGTCTCCCTGGTGAAGTATTTTGGTCTCTTCACATTCATTTGATTCGTGAACAGGTTGGCTGAAGGGAGACCGAATGTGTACACAATTAAATAAAAAACCTCCTGATTCAGGCACCACTCGGAGTTGTTGACCATGTGCCTGCTGAGCCAGTCCACCTTTTGGTTCAAGTCCCCTTTTATGTGGATCGCTCTGAGAGAAAGGAGAAACTGCTCTGTCCACCATCATTGTTTCCATTGCTTCCACATGTGGTCCTGGGATCCTCATTCCTCCTGGATTGTTCACACATGCAACTGTAGTCGTGTTGTCAGACTGAACCAGGAAATGGCTCCCCTTCTAGACAGGTCTGGAACTGTCACAGAGCCAGTTTGACCTCTTTCAGCTCTAGAATTTACATGTTGTGAGCTCTTTCTTCTGTGCTCCAGAGGCCTTGATCCATTCAGGTCCCAGATGTGTTCCCCTGCCTTTCGGGCTGGTATCGGTTGTGAGAACTAAGGAGTCTGGAGGGCATATGGACATGCCTCTGCAGATGTTGCTTTGGGCAGGCCACAATTTTAGGGAGCTGAGCACCTGCATCAGGGCCCATACTTGATCCTTCATGCATTCCGGGGAGTGATCCCACACCCTTAGGATGAAGGCTTGAAGATGCCTTACGTGTGATTGTGCCCATGGAGTGATCCCTATACAAAGCACCAGGGCCTAGCAGTTGAAGACATAGCCCTATGGTAGGCCTCCTGAAGCTCCAGAACACAGTGATAATATCCTGGATTATCTGAAACCTTTCCCGTGATGGGTAAATCATTGTAGTCGAGGTGTCTGTGTCTACTCCCAGGTGAGTTATTCTGGTCCATGGAATCAAGGAACTTTTCCTGGCATCGATTATGTAGCCATGTGCCTGCAGGAGATTTAGCATTTGAGTCATGACTCTGTGTGTTGCAACCTGGGATGGAGCTCTGAACAGGATGTTATTTAGGAATGGGTACAAGTGGGTACACTGCGACATGAAAAACTGGCTATGATCACCATCATCACCTGTGTAAAGACCCTGGGGGTGGAAGACAGGCCAAACGGGAGTGTTAGGTACTCTTGGAATTATTAATAATAGTTGAAATTATTAATATTGATATTAATATTGATATGGGAATCCACCAAACACTAATTTAGCCATAAATTCCTTTATTAAATCCAAAGGCCAAATGGTATTTATACAATTGCTCTGAACATGCCTAAAAAGCCTAACTAATAAGCAATTTACTACACCCATTACAGTAATAAAATATTTATAAACATTTGATCAAGATACTTATAAATGGACTAAACCCAGCAGTGCTTAAAACCCATGTTGGTTGGCTCCAATGTGGTCAGGCAAGTATTAGCAATGAACTTTTTAGAGTTTACTTTTTATACCCTTTAACAAACAAGTGACATCATTGCCAATGACTGACTTCAGCTAAAAACCAATGCAAGACAGTTCACCCTTATTTTCAATCTTAATCCAGATAAGATTTACAACCTTCTTTCTTCACAAGGCCTTTCCTCCCCTCCTTCATGCTGCTCAACTGTTTTCCAGTGCTGGATTAACATAGGCTTTGGCTACACTTGCACTTCAGCGCGCTGGCAGCAGCGCTGCGCAGCGCAGCGCTTTGCGAGCGTAAGTTAGATCAAGCCAGCCACTGGAGAGAGAGAGGCTCCCCGCCACCTCTCCTCCTCCCCTGAATGTGGCGGACAGCGCTGCGCTGCCGCGCCTCAGGGCTGGGGGCTTTGCCACTGGCAGGCAGCAGCGCCCGCGGCGCTCTGCAGGAGAGGTGTGTTTTTCCTGCTGCAGCGCTGCAAATTTGCAAGTGTAGCCAAGGCCTAAGTCTTTAAAACTGGTGTATGGGTTGGGGAAGGGCCATGTTGGCTCATTTTAAGACAGATTCTCTTTTTGTCTTATTTAAAATCATCTGCAGTCACCCTTACCAGTCAGAGGTCTTCTTTTTAGAAACTTTCCCTTATCTCATTAATTATTTTTTGAAATAGACGTCAACCCTACATCATTTCTTCTGTCCTTAGAACTTACTATATTCAAGGCCTTCCTTCTACTTTCTAGTCAGGGCCTTTCTTTACAACACATATATATTTTCTTAGCCAAACTTTAACTCTTAAATTTCATATTTATCCTACAGGTACTGATAGTGCTTCCCGCTGCAAGCAAATCTCAGAAGTCTGTGGTGGCAATATGGAAGTAAGATGGGAATATGGAGGTAAGCATCTGCCAGATCCACTGAAGTCAGGAAGTCCCTTTGCAACAGGGATGACACTACAGAGGTCAGAGTCTCAATCCAAAATCTCATTTTCTTCATACAGTTTAACCTGTTGAGGTCAAGAATGGCTCTGATTGCTCCTGTGCATTTCTGAACAACAGATGGAGTCTGAACTTTTCTTCAGAGGGAACACTGTCTATCACTCCCATATCCAGAGATATTTCATACTGGATAAGATCTCACTTGCTGATAATGTTGCATATGGGAGACCAGATGAAGAATGGAGTGGGGTCTGCATGACACATCCCCCGTGGTACAACCTAGATTATGGAATCACTGAGTCCCCTTAAATTCTTCAGCCAGGACTGTGTCTCACAGTGCTATGCTAGTGACAAGCAGCAACCCCCTCCTGGTGCTGTGATCACTCAGCCATCAACATGTTCATGCACACAACCCAGTTGAGTTGCATGAATGCTCTCTAAGTAACACATGAAGTATTCACCGGGAGACTCCAGCCAATTCCCCCAGCCCCCAAGCCTTGGCCCACAGTGACATCTTATACTGCTCAAAACATTTTCTTGAACAGTGAAAGCTCATTAATTAGTTCACTCCTTCGTAAAAGGATAGGAGACATGCACCAGTCTTTGTAATCTGAGAGATTCCCCAAGCACTTTAGACAAGCTCACCGGTAGCACTTTAGACAAGCTCACTGGTAAGGATAAAACATTAAAATAGGTTTATTAACTACAATAAAGATTTTAAGTGATTATAAGTGTTAGGCACAGAGGTCAAAGTTGATTACATAAGAAATAAAAATAGAATCACAGTCTAAATTCTAAACTTTAACAGACTAAGCAAGGTTTGATTTCTAACCCCACTGGATGTTCCAGGCAGTTTACAGTTCTTAATATACAGGCTGAATTCTCTTCTCAGCCTGGGACCAATATCTCTATTTCAAAGTCTTTGTCTTCCAAACAATCTTCCAGGTGTTGAGATGGGGGAGGAGAGAGGCCAAGTGGTGATGTCACTGTCCCTCTTTTATACTTTATTCCAGCTGCTAGAAAGTTCCTTGCTGTGTCACAGGAGTTATACTGCCCCTATCGTGTACATGCCCTCTGAGGAATCTCTGGGAGGGCCATTAGGAGAGTGGATTATTCTTAATGGGCCATCAGAGCCTGTCTGGCCAATCTATGTAAATCTGTCTTGTCAGTATTAGTTGCTCCTTTGTTGTCAGTGAAAGGCTAGCTGTGGGCATTTCCCACTTACCATAAGGCATGTATGACAGGTTCCCTCAGGGTCTCCCAGGCAGAAAACCCACAGGTAACCAGGTTTCTTAGAATCATCTGGCTAGCCAGGCAGGTAGGTAGACCACTCTTCCCAAAATGGGACCTACTGCTTGTGTTGAGAACCTTGACAAGCAGTTTCTTTGACTTCAGTGTCAGAATTCTACGTGTCCATCAAAACTTGCTCTCTGACAGCCATCATGTCCACTGGGCAAGGGTCGGAGCTGGCAGCCTTAGCTATGCAGGAGCCTTACTGCATGTTCCATGAAGACAAGCAGTGCTTAGAACTCCAAAATAATTTCTTCTTAAGGTGAACTCTTCCTTCCATGCTTCCCAAGAGGTTTTTCTTCCCTCATTCTGCCTAAGACCACAACATCTGACTGAAAAGATGTGGCACACCTTTGAAAATCTACCTCAAACATACAGTATCCGTGAGATGGTCACGAGTCCTGTTCTTGTCCTGCCATCCAAAATGCCAAGCACTTGGACTTTCCAGGTCCTCCATTGCTAGATGGTCTAGGCTATGTATTATGGAGGGTTACAAGACATCCAAGATCCCTGCTCCAGAAGGGATCAAAGTGTACTTTGAGATCCCTAGCAAACTTGTGGACAGAGCAAGCAAGTGCATCCAGATCCATGATATGCAAAGCAGCCTCTTGGTCAACAGCTAATGCCTTAATTAAGCACTGTCTGTCATCTGAAGAGATCTCCTTTGGCAGGAAGGTGCTACAGGCAGCAGCCAAGAAATAATATTGCCCTTTGCACAGTTCTTTCAAAGGGGGGGGGCAGTACTTTCTTTCTCTTTGTCCTGCTCACTTCTTCCATAACTCTCTCTACATCTGTTCATTGCTCACTACTTCCCAGACATCTAGAATTGTGGGAAATGCTAGTTTGCACAGCAGAAAATTTCTTACCGATAATTTCCTTTCTGCTAGTTCTACTCACTCTAGATGGCTATAAGCCAAAGGTCCGCTATTAAGTGGGATCATTATCATGTGGCTGTTTCATGCATTGTGTATAGTTACTTCATTAACTCTGGAGTATTTACTAATAATAATGTCACAAGTTTTTCCACAGTTTTTCAATAACCCACCTGGTAGCAACTGGCAGTAAAAGGGGCATGGCCAGGGCACATGATGCCAAATCCTTGATCTGCCTCTGTGAGCTGCAGAGTGGATGGGAGCAGCCAGATGTCTAGAATGTTGGGAGATGCTGCTAGCAGAATGGAAATTATTGGTAAGAAATTTTCCTTTATGCTGCTCTAACTTGTTTTTATAGATCATGTTTACAATATTTTACTACCACTTGGTATTTAACTGAATAATGTTCTGCTACTTGTCAATATATGGGAATAGAGTTTATGTACATGCTTACATAATTATGATGTTCAGCTTACCAATATTTCATCAAATATCAAAATACTTAATTTATAATCACATCAAATTTAGTGCCAAGAACTAAACAAAATTGTTTCTGGAATACTTCAGATGCAGTTCTTATTTTCTTCTCTAAAAAACTACGAATTTTCTCACAGTTAAAGATATTAAGCTTCTCAAAATAAAGCTTCAATAATATAAACCTAATTTAATGCTTTCATGACAATAAGAGCCTGAAGTTATTATACCCTAGAGTTTAAAAGCATATGTCATACAACTGGGTATCTCATCTGACAGTTCATCACTTTTTTGACTGCATATTTGCTATGTGTAGGTCCTGATATGATGCCCATTAAAGTAAACGGAAAGACTGCCATTGACTTCAGTGGACATTGGTGTAGGCCTGCAGCAGGCAGACTAACACAATTGTCTCTTCTTTTTGCTTGGTTATAGACTTTTGTATAATTGCGTGCACAGTATGCTACTTCCTTTAATTGACCCTAGCATATGTGAGAGAAAGGGCCTTATCCTACCCATTGGCTATCAATCTGTTTCTCTTATATGGACCTTGTCATCATGGCAGTTGCACATTGGGTTCTGAGGATGGTCAGAGCAGTGCAGAAGTGGGCATGGAGTAGCTCCACAGAAGCTGAGTGGTTGAAACACTCAGGGCCGCTGAAAGCGGGTTTGGGCTCTGGTGAAAAAATTTTTTCGGGCCTTCCAGCTAAGGGCAGACCTGCTAAACAGGGCCGACGAAGCCGGGGAAGCCGGGCCCCGTTAATTTGTGCTGGCTCCCCACCCCCCCCAGTGGCCCTGGAACACTTGGAGTTGCTGAAGTGGGCTTGAAGCTGATGTGAGATCCTGGGCCTGACCGAGGTCCTGTCAGAACTGTCAGCTTGTAGTTTGGTTTGGCCTGTGTGTTCTGTTTAAGGTTCTTTAGGACCAACTTTCAGAGCCATTCCTCCCTGTATCATCCTTAAAGTTGTTGGTGTGGCATAATAAAGTGATCATGACAGGGTTAACTGAATTACCCGGAATGTTATGAGATGGAGCCATACTCCACCCTTCCCTTACTTCCTGCTTTAGTTAGTGGGAGTTCTCCCCACCACAACTCTGTTACCATTCAGTTAAGTAATGCAGCAGTTTCTCAGCCAGAAGCCCTGATTTTTGTTGAACTGAGCAGTCCCTTTACAAAAAGTGGACACACAGACTCCTCCCCTGGGTACGTAACCCGACAGCCACAACAACACTATACAGGTGTCCATTAGAGTGGAAGCACCCATTCAGGATTCCAGCTGTACTCTGGAGCTGAGGGTTAACACTAAAGCAGATAGCTGTATCCAGCTCCATGCTCAAGAGCTCATTGGGGTCAATGTGTATAAATTGGGATAGTTGTACCCAACCCTTGATTCTTCACATGGCATTAGAAGGGCCCTAGCACGTCTAGCACAGCTCTAATTTCAGATTTGCATGCTAATTGTAGGAAGCACGAGGCCCTGGGTTACATAAACTCGTGTGCATAAAATTTGAGATGTAATGTGACCTAATGATGCCTTTATTTGAATGTGGGATCATGATCAAAAAATGCACCTTACTTGTTCTCTCTTATTGTATATAATTTCTCAATCCAAGAAAATTTAGTGTAACCACCACAAAACCATCCCCCAAATTTATATTGTGTTAATATAACATTCTGGATGACCTTATACCAGGACAACTGTCAGAAAAATCAAAATTATATATTTTCCACATTAACCTTAACTTTGCCACCCTGAACTTGTTTTAAAGCATCAGATATGATACAAAATAGTACATTTGCACAAATGGGCTGTGAGAACAATAACTTTGGATTTCCTGACTTTGTGTTCATGTAAAATCTCAATCATAATGTCGCACGGACATAGCTTTTTCATTTACTTTTACCTATCTGATGACAATGTCCACAACTGACCCTCTTATTGGCTGAATGTTGATATATTGGTCTTTTATTTTGACAGCTATCTCTTTCTCCCCTAGCGGTTGATTCTTTAGGACTTCAGTACTTTCCAGGTTGCCTAAACTGCCCTTTAATTTACCACTTCTAAGGGGATAACCATTGTGAAGATGGCTCTCTTATCCCTAATAAAAGCCATAATAATGTGCTCAGGATGAATTATCTCTCCATTACTGTTCCTTTCAAACTAGATGCCATATAGTACGCTTGATATAAATGTGTAGCTTTTATTGGAATTGCATGCCCCAGATTGAGGACAGTATATGACCCATTTGGCCTTGTCCTTTCCTGCTCCCTTTGATTTCAAAGGGAGCAGGATCGTGTCATTAGCTTGTATAGCTGACATACCATAGAAAGGGAGACAGGTACTACAGCAATTCTGAAGGTGGTGTCAAAGCTATTGTATTTTTTTTATTGAATCAGTTGAAAAGACTCTACTTATTATTCGAGGAGGTCTGAACAGATTAGAAGTTATGCTTGAGATGGGCACTTGTCACTACTGAAAATAGCTGTGGAGTTTCCAGGGAATCTACTCAGCTATGTCACATCTGTGTTAAAAAGAAACAAACCTCAACTGTGCTGAAGAACTTTGATAACTTTAACAAAGCCAGTTCAGTCTGACTGCCTGGTTTATCAGTTTCAAAGGTACAGAGCTCTTTTTCCAGATGTAAATAAGGCTTCTGGATATGAGAAGTTAACATGCTCATTCACACTTGTACCCAGAACTCAAAGAAATAATGAAAATGCTAAAGGATATCTCTCAGGGTGTGGCAGGGATGTGTGTGGTGGTAGGCACAATGCAAATATTTTTCACTCCTGAATTCTAAATTTAGAACTAGCGGTGCAATAGTGCTCGTGAGTGTGGCATACTGGGGGCCTTACTCTTCACTGCTTTGCACCTTGGGTTGCCATTCACACCAGTGCAAAGTGGCTGCAACATGCTCCTAAAACAGAATGACAATGTCTTAGATTATCTTTGCAAAGGTGTCTGTGGTGACCCAAGGTGCAAGGAAGTGGAGAATTGGACCCTCTGTGTTATTGTTTAGGCATAATCAGTAGGCTGAGATCCAGATGAGGAAATTTTCTCTATATGTTGTAACTCTACTACACAACCCACTCAGCAGCTGCTCTGTCTAATTGTTGTTTTGTTGTTTTCTTTTGCCAAAATCTTTACCTTGTGGCTGTTTGAAAGAGCATCTTTACAACTAACAACTAAAAAGGCTTTTTTAAAATGTGTAATTGCTACTTATGAAAAATGCCATATGAACAGCATTTGACTTCAAAGAAATGAGTGGTCACAGAATGGGAGCTCTGGTTCAAGCTCACTCATGCCGCTCTTATCTTCTCCTAATATGTCCCCACCCTGACATGAAAGAACCATCTCTAGTGGTGTGAGGCTATTAGGTCAATTTGTGTGATGGTTCAGTCCATGTCCTGTCAAGCGAGACTATCAACAAGGCTTCTAAATTGACTTACTGTTTGAGACATGTAGCACCAATTCATTTCATATAGGTCCCTGTCACAGATGGGACTTCCCTGTAGCACTCCTTGCAGGGCTCAGAATGGTGCTGCAGGCACTCCTTGCCTTAGTCCATAAGTTTGGCAACCAGCTCAAAGTAAGCTCAGTATAAGTCTCCAAAGAGTTAAATAAAGATAACAAAGCTCAGAATTTGTCTGTCTGCACCTTTCAACAAAAAAACAAAACTCAAAGGCAAGTGTTTAGTTGCAGTGCTTGAGGGAAAGGCCCTGACCTGGCCTTGGGGGAACATCTCCTCAGTCTCAGTCTCACCCTGCCCCACCCCTGAGAAGAAGCAGACAAGCCTTCTTAACTGGCCTGTTGGCTGCTGATTGGACAATGTCTTCTCCTGGCCCTTTTAGGCCTCTTGAGGACTACATTTTGTTGGTAGGCCAGTCTGAGTAGTTTTCCTTGAATGAGGTGGTGTCAGGCTGCTGATGCCTCCAGTAAGGGCAGAGTAGGCCTGATGATCCTGTCACAGTCCCCACAAAGCATCAGATAGATGGCAATCACATTAATTAGATCATGGGGCCAGATTCTCTCCTAGTGGTGATGAAATTCCACTGACATTGATTAGTAGTAGTAGTACTGCAGTAGTGTTCTGAAGGTCCAGTCAGGATCAGAGCCCCATTGTGCTAGTGTATACATAGGGTCCACAGACCCAGCTCTAAAGAATTTTCAATGTAATTTGAAGCAAGACAACAAGTGAATGGATAACATACGGAGTAGGATGGGTTAAAGGTAATAAGATCACAGTTACATAGGTTAGCTGTGTGTACAACTTGATTAATCTGAATCATCTGAAAATTCTTAAAAATATCATCAGCCATCTCCAACAGTCCTCAACGTAGCCATTGCAGATGGTACATTTCTTGTAGGGTTTACACCAGAGGTGGGTTTAGAGGAGTATTTGAAGGAAGGGGAGCAGTGGCCTTATAGATTAGTCTAGGAAAGGCATTCCATAAGAAATTAGTGGACTGTTAACCACTAGGTCTGAATTCATCCCACAGAATAGAGTAGTTAGATCACTAGTCCATATCACTGCCCATAAAGAATTTATTTTTAGCAGCATTTTGTTCTATCTAATTTTGAATGTGCCTAAAAACATGCTTCCTCCACCTACTTTGGGAGATACTTTGCAAGCTAACATTAATTTCATTCTATTGCTCCTAGTTGAACCCTCTTTTCTTATACTACCTAAAATAATCAATCTCCTTCTGTGATCTTTACATCCTTCAATATTTGTAGACTCTTATCGCTTTTAATCACTGCCAGCCTGAGCCAGATCTGAACTGATGACCTAGAGGTGAAAAGCTCTGTCTTCCATTACTGACCCCAAGAGAAATAGATTGCCCTTCCCCACCCCCTTTTCATCTAAAGAAAATTATTTTTCTGTACAGGCTCTTTTTCTTCCATGATTGCTCTCTTTGTCAAGAGCTTTTGTAGTGATATTCTCATGGTCCAATCCTGAATGATGCACTGATCACCTGCATCAAAGACAATGAGAGCTGAAGTAGCTGAACTGCCTGCAGCATTGGATACTTACTCACCAACATGTTCTTTAGGATAGAGATAGGCTAGATAACAGTGTAAATAATAACTCTCATTTCTCTTGCGGTAGAGACATTTTAAATGGAAGACTCACAAACTGGAATTTTAGTGGTGAGCGTTTCTGTGTTATTTTGGTTGATAATAGCTTTTCCTTAATTCTGAGAATTGATCTTTAATATGTGACTGGGCAAATGTGGTTCTATGTATCAGCAAAGCAAAGGAAACTGAAAACTAGAGCTCGCAGGGAATTCTTTGGGACAAAATATTTTTTGTTGGAAAATGCTAGTTTGTCAAAACCAAGACTCTTTGTGGGAAAGGGTAGGTGTAGATGAATTACCCATTTTGAAAAAAAATGGAAAAAAAAAGTTGCAGACATGTCAAAATGTCCTGGTTTGACAATTTCACAATGAAAAGTTCTGTTTTTCAGTTTGAAATGACTTTATTTGGACATTTATTATTTTAGAATAAATAACAGTAAAAATGATCACAACTGAATCAAAACATTTTGATTGACTTGATCTGATAATGTGGGTGGACTTTTGGTTTGTGAAAATGTTCATCTCTCAGCTTTTCATCCTGATTGGGGATGGGGAAAAAAATTAAATCTCAAAAATTCTCATAGGACAATAAAACTGTTTACTTCCTAGCTCTACTGAAACCATCATGGCAGGATGGGGGTGGAGCATGGGGAGAGAGATAATTGGTGCATCTTCGTCCCATTTAAGTGATACAAGACATCATGGAGTTTGCATTTGGGGGACTCACTGGGAGAAAGGCAGCTGGGATATCAGAGATGTCTGCCAGAGATGGAACTTATATACTTGTTCCTGGGAGCAAGTGCAAGGGTTAAAAGGAAAAAAAAATCTTTCTTGAAAACCCAGTATAAAACAAGAGAACAACACATGCATGCCAATCGGCATTGCTGGGAGAACAAACTCAGTTAATGAAGGTTACAAACCTAATGGAATGTTGAGAATGAAATCCAGATTTCCTATTGGTTACTCAGCTGGGCTTTGACAGCTAAGACAAGACCAGTACTTGGACCAGAACTCCATAGCCATGCAAAAATATAATGTTAACTTTGCAACACATAGGATAATTGTACAAAATTAAGCATGTCAGTAATACTTTTCATCTTAAAGCTCTTTATTAACATAATGAAGTCACAATTGATATGCTGTAGTCTGCAAACCCTTACTTACACAAGTGGATGTTACTCAAATGAATTCACATTGCTCATACAAATAAGCCTTACAAACAAGTCAGTGGGACTATTCACATGAGTAAGGATTGTTATTGTGAGTAAGCATTTGCTGGATCAGACTGCAATTTAGGTTGGAATTTTCTTTGAGTTAATGATTCCTCCAGCTAGTTGTTAACTGCCAGGAATTACCTTCCTCTGTGTTCATTATTGCTTAATAATGGCTCTGAGATACTCCTTTCCCAAGTTTGGTTCATCATTTTTCTTTAATAATTCCTCCCAGGAGTGGATGAACTATTGGAGAAACTGCCCCCTCCTCCCTTACTAGCTCTGGATATTTAGAAACAAATGTTTTAGGAGTCATATCACATGAGAATACATTCTTTGGGCAGGCATTTGGATCATAAAGACATAGCAGGTTGCAAAAATATTCATTGATGTTTTGATGTGAACTCAGAAAACATCTGGCTGAACCAAGGAAAAATATTAGAATTTAAGAAACCACAGAGGATCAATTTTTCAGTACATGGTGTAGATTTGCATCTTCATAGAGGTTCATACAGAACCCAAGTTTGCGTGTGTAATCAGCTAATTGTGATTCCAGCTACCTAACTCATGCATGCAAATACAGCCTTTGTCTACGCAAAGTTGTGTATGTGCCACAGGTTTAGTGGCCCCTTTTTAAAATTTGGCTATAATAGTATATAAAGGGATCTCTTATGATAGAGGATTAATGAGATTTGTCAGCTTTCCATATGAATAGATATTAATGTCTGCATCACATTGTGTACTAAACTGTGTGACCTGCAAAATATCTGTACTAGTTGAGATTAGTTTTCATACATTTTAACTAGTTTGTGGCAGGGACTATGTCTTTTTGTGTGTATACAGATAATAGTACATGCACATTTATTCATATTTAATTCAAGCTCTAGGTTCGGTCTGAACTGACTTACCTTGATGAAGGAATACATACTGCACATACAAGTAAAATTCTCATTGTCCTACAGCTGTGTTCATACTTTGCATGATGAATTCCATGAAGCAATATTGAGAACCTGTATAAAAAAAGACATTTCCTTCCTGCAGGAGAGGTAGAGTTTTAAGACTGTTGTTTGAAACCAATATATAAGCCTGCATGATATGTTATAACAGGGGTCAGCAACCTTTCCGAAGTGGTGTGCCGAGTCTTCATTTATTCACTCTAATTTAAGGTTTCGTGTGCCAGTAATACATTTTAATGTTTTTAGAAGGGCTCTTTCTATAAGTCTATAATATATAACTAAACTATTGTTGTATGTAAAGTAAATAAGGTTTTAAAAATGTTTAAGAAGCTTCATTTAAAATTAAATTAAAATGCAGAGCCCCCCAGACCTGTGGCCAGGACCCGGGCAGTGTGAGTGCCACTGAAAATCAGCTCGTGTGCTGCCTTCGGCACACGTGCCATAGGTTGCCTACCCCTGTGTTATAACAATACTGTACCACATACATTTGCATGTGAAACTATGTCAGGATAAAGCGCACACTTCTAGACGCCTTCTCATGACAAACTCACTATGATAATATGTTTCATGAAGCAAATCAGCATAAAAGGCTTACAAAAGGCCATTAAGTCACATTACTAGAGTTCTCAATTCTTAGCCTCATGCATATGTACTGGAATATGCATAATTTGCATTCAGTCAGTGAAAACCAGTGGTAAAAGGACTTGCAGGTAAAACAGTAAAAACTGAAACAAGAGAAAGGATCCATGTAATTGCATTTTGCATCTATGTTGTCTTCATCAATCATCATCCAGACAAATCACACAGGGACATAGACACTCAATCTGCAAGGAGGCTATGTCTTACTGTAACAGGGTGACCTGCCCCTTTAAGAGCCAGACTCTTTGGGCCAGTCAGCTCTGTTCCATTAGCCCAACTCTATTACACCTGTGCAGAGTTGATTTTAAGAGGAAAGAAGCCCAGCAGTAGGGTGCTGGCTGGAGAGGAGAGCACAAGGCAGGCAGAAGCCTGTAGGCAGAAAGACCTGCAAGTGGCTTCCCTGAAACGAGCAGGGTGGGATGCAAACATGCCCAGGATGGGCTGGAGTGCGAGACTGAGCAGAGCCTGGGAAGGGCTGAAAAGCTGTGTCCAGAGTAGAATTCTGAAGACAGGTATCCTACAGGTGGGGTTGTGTCTACTTGAGGCTGGGATGAAAGACACCCTTGTGTTTATTTTGAACTTTGTTAATAAACTAAACTGAAGCACAGGTGGACTGGATCAGATCCCTCTTGAAGGGCGTAGTCCATCCCATGACACTTAAATGTGTTAAAAAATAGTCAGATGGAATACAATATGCAGAGTGATTATCTCTGCCCCTTGCTCTAACAAAATCTGGTTACAAAACTAACCAACCTGTAACTGATATGACTAAATGTAGAGATTTTAATTTCAATATTTGTCTCTAAATAATTAGAGCCTGATTTCCTGGAGGATAGGTCCATCAATGGCTATTAGCCAGATGGGGACGGATGGTGTCCCTAGACTCTGTTTTCCAGAAGCTGAGAATGGGTGACAGGGGATATATCACTTGGTGATTACTTGTTCTGTTCATTCCCTCTGAAGCACCTGGCATTGTCCACTGTCAGAAGACAGGATACTGGTCTAGATGGACCTTTGGTTTGACCCAGTATGGCTGTTCTTATGCTGAAAGTCTGGTTTTGCAGTGCTGGTGCCAATAGAGAATTAAGTCACTTTGAAGGAACATCATACTTCACTTAAGTTCTTTGGAGGCACTTCATCAGTTCTATTATTTTTACACGAGACAGCAACACTGCATTCCAATTTCATCTCATTCCTGTCCAAATCATATATATCAGGAGACTGGAGATATGAAATGGATACCAAAAACTTGTGCTGCTCATTGCAGTGGAAGTATGGTACTGCTGATATTTTAACACTATTTAAGATCTTCCTTTTCACAAATACTTATTTTAATCAAATCTCAGACAATGGACAACCTTTATTGTACACGTTCCTCCAAAGACTGGGGGACTGATTTAGATCTCCATTTACACTGGTTCTATGCCAATTTACTGTCAATAACTTCAGTCGTGTTACTGATTTACAGAGGTGTAAATGAGTACAGGATCAAGACTTCTAAATGTCAGTTCAGGTCCAAATTTCACAACGGTCTCATCTTTAGAAAGAGTCAAACAAAGGGTGCAGCCCTGCCAGCTTGCAGGATTGAATTCTGAAACTGAAGCCGAACAGCATTGAACATTAACATTTTGTCACTAAAATCTAGTCTGAATTGTAATTTTCTGGCTTGGACCCATTTCTGGTTGTAATAATAATGCTATTTCCTCGGCAGGTGCCAAATTGAGATTACTGCTACTGATTGGCTAAGAATGGCATACACAGCTAGTCTGTTCCAAGACATCCTATATTTCTTATTTCATTTCATCCCCACTCACATATTTATCTGAAGCACCTGTGTGCCTTGTCTTTTAGGCCCAGATGCAGGACAACACTGAAGCATGTTCTTAACTTGAAGCCTGAGCTTAACTCAGATTGACTTCAGTTAGATGCTGCCCTGAACTAGGGATGCTTTCCTGAATCAGGGCCTTAGTCAGTCAGTAATTCTAGGCAAGGTCTGTCTCACTATGTTTGCAAAGCATTTACAGTAAAAGGGTCCCAATTTAGCTGAGGCTTCTAGGCAGTACTGCAATATAAATTTTAATAATTAATACATTTTGGTTATATAAACCCTTTTTGGACACTTCCAAAGATTGGATTCTGAGAACTGACGAGGAAAATCCTAGGACCCAGTGACTACAGGTGTCAAATACTTAACGTTAGAAAATATATCATTTAAGAAGTTGAGAATTCCAGCTTCTTACAAAAGAAACAACATGTACCTTGCCTGATGAGCATCTCTGGGCTACCTTGAAGGTCAAGTACTTTAAGACTTGGACATTTCAAGCTGCTGTCCCATTTAAGTTCCAAATCATTAGTGAAGCAAATAGAAACTTTAATGTACGCATAGTCAATGGGGAGGAAAAATTCCATAGCATAATATGTCTAGGGATAGAAAGAGCTACAGCATAGAAACACATTTTTAATTCATCATTCCTTACCTTAAAAAAAAAAACCCACCCCAAAACTGACATGCTTGCAAAAACTAGGTCTGAATTCCCAGTGGGAAGAATGAGCAACAGCAAGAGTGAATGCTGGGAGAGAAGAATGTGATTGTATTAGGCTCCATCACAATGGGAGGTAAACCCAAATCATTTATAAAAGGTAAATGCTGGCAGAACACAGGGAGCCCAGAGCACCACACTGCAGGTGTGATTTATGAGGGTAGAGACTGGCTATAAATCAAACCCTTTTGTTTTAAATAGTACTGCTTCAATGCAGAGGATCAATTTACATGCAGAGGGAATGATGAAAAAATCCAATACATTGCATCCAAAGAATATTAGAGAATCAGATTGACTATCAGTGGCACATTCACACAATAGATATCTGCATGATTTAATGAATGCTACCAGCTTCGATACACAGTGTCATAGTCTAGCAACTCAAGTACGTTTTAAAACATTTTTTTTTAATATATGTTATGGAGCAGTCCTTAGAATTGCTGTACTTATGATCAGGAAATTTTTGGCTAGATTGCTGAATAGGTGGAGGTGCACTTGTATGTCATCAAGGGCAGAATTTGGCTTTATCATCACTAGGTTTTCTCAAGTTATAAGTTTAATACACCTCTACCTCAATATAATGTGACCAGATAAAACACAAATTCGGATATAACATGGTAAAGCAGTGCTCTGGGGGGGCGGGGCTGTGCACTCTGGTGGGGGGCGGGGCTGCGCACTCTGGTGGATCAAAGCAAGTTCGATATAACGCAGTTTCACCTATAACATGGTAAGATTTTTTGGCTCCCGAGGACAGCGTTATATCAAGGTAGAGGTGTATTTAGAAGCCTAATCCCAGGGTGATGGGTGGATAAAACAATTAATTGCATGGAAAACTACTGGGACATAGGCATATAGAAAACATTTGCATATTAAGAGGAAAACATATCCCTAGATGGAAAGGGAAAGTCTGTCATGGTCTGTGTCCATTTTCAGTTAAATATGGAAAATGTTGTATGATTATCTAATAGAGATTTTAAAGGTAACAGATTAAGAGCAAAATCATCTCTTTTGACCAGCACCAGATTTTGCGGTGCTGATATTCACTATATATTTTTGCACTCATTTTGCATGCATGGAACAAGTGCAGAATATATACCCCTGACCCACCGGCATTTTTATTTCTTTGCCTATCTCTAAATTTTGATTATTATTGATGGAAACATTTTTTCATTGGTGTGTGTGTGTGTGTACGGTGAACTTGATGTTTATCAGCATTTACTGATCAAAATCTAATCCTTCCAAACCTACTTACGGATAAGTGAGCACCTTCTCTGTAACCTAGGGTCCAACCCATTTTGCAGTGTTTAGGACACTCAGGTGCTATCATTTCTTATACGTGAATGACTTCAGTTTCCAAAATGCAAATGTTACATGAAGACAAGGAAATTTTCAGGATCTTTTTGAGGGTCTGATATAGAGACAACCAAGAGAGTCCTCTGTTCATAACTACAGATTTCAGCTAAGGCCAAAGGCATTAATATCAATTGCCTGTATGGAAACAGTATCAACAATGCAATCAAAAAGTGATTTGTTTTTATTATTCTAAAACTTTTATAGTGCTATACATTTACTAGGCACTGTATAAACATAGATGAGACATGTTCCTGGCCCAGAAGAGCCTACAATCTAAATAAGACACATACAAGACAAAGGTGTCAGAACGTCAGTTCAAGTGAGAGGACTCAGGTGTCGTTCATTATTTGAAACTAACTGTATTTCAAGTTGATAACAACCCTTTACTAATAAAGGTCAAGGATGTATGAATATTAAGAATGGCAGCACAGAACTCACACCTCACGGAGGAAGGAGTTAAAGTGGCCTTTGTTCCCTCCCAATCCTAGGCTGCTCTGGGGCCCCAAGGTTAATTTTGATAGCCCTGAGAAGTTTAGCTATGGCAGCTTCCCGAGGCTGCAGTGCTGTGTAGACGCTCCATAGCACTGCATGCCCGTGACCCCCCACTTCTGATGCACCCCTTCCACCTCCAGCTCCCAGGCACACCACCTATGCAAAGACTAGTGAGGGTGTCCTCGAAAGGCAGTCTGATGTCTGCTCCCCAGAGCCTTCTATAGAGGAATCCTCCTCCACTCCAGAACCAGGGCTTGTCTGGCCCCTTTATGGCAACCTGGAACAGGAATGAGGATTTCACTTAAGAATTTTAAATTACGTGAGAATGTTACAACAGGAGAGGTGGAAAAAATACTAGAAAAGAAAAAGCAACAAAAGCATTTACATGTCTCTAACGACCCATTAATTATATAGAAAAGGCACAAATATTTTGCATAGAAAAAACATGAAGGCTGTCCACACGAAGTCTGCAAATGTCCTGTTTGGAGAGAAGAGATTGTGAGCATGTCTGAGCATTTTGTGTACACGATATTTTTATATTGCGTTAAATATTGACTTTTTCTGATACACTTGGGTGAAAAATAATTTTTGGAATGTATTTACAAAGAGGTGGACAGTGAGGACTGAAGGCTGATAATTTTGACTGATGTAGTGCCTTGGGGAGAAGAAATCTGAACACTGAGTGTAGAGAAGACTGTGAGAGAAGAGAGGTAATAATGGGTTTCATCATCCAGACACAGGTGATGGAATAAGAAGTAATTTCCCTCCTCAAACGGAGGCTGTAGGAGAGGCGAAAGCATGTACTGTTCTTATGGGAGGCAGTATATTGGCATTTTGGTGACCTGAGGAGTGCTAGTCTAGATTACAGTGGAGACCTGCAGTTTTTTCCTGTTGCAGGGCTGCTGTGTTGAATGCTGAATACAAATCTCTTGTGTTCTGTGACTGATGAAGAAAATGCCCCATATTTTATACTAATGACAATTTTAATCTCAGCTGGACAGTGCATGCGGCAGCCTTCTTCAAAATATCTAGTACTCTGCTTATGAATATGTAATGATCAGTGGTAGCACATATACACAGACACTATGCAGGTTGTATAGCAAATAGAACTCATGAGCTTTGGTTCCAAAGCCATAACCTCCTACAGGATCAGATTCACTAGATCAGCTGCTGAGTGGAACCAATCAACATGTGCACAGACCTGATAGTCTGTGCGGTAGCAGGGAGTGACTCATGTACATGCAAGCCAGTTTACTACGCATGCTAGATTTTATTCATCTGCAGTGTTATGCACTGCCTATCAGAGATTAGAATCTGTTCTAAAGAGTAATCGTCTTCTAAGATTTTACTCCACTTTCCTGTGTTTAGAATTAGATTTCCTACTTAATCCACACTTGGACCCTGATTCAGCAAAGCACATTAGTGTGTGCATAGGGCCAACCCTATTCAGCAGAGCACTTTAACAGGTGCTCTCTCTTTAAGCACATGCTTCAGTCCCACAGAAATGGGGGTGAAAGTTAAACATGTGTCTATGTGCTTTATGGAATTGGGGCCCAAATCAATGCACTATGTGGGCTGTGCAGCAGTCTGACTGCATGAATTACAGTGTGATATGTTTTCATCTGTATTAGGAAAGGGTCTAGTACATAGTGGGCATTACTGGAAACTACTTCTACTACTAACTAGATAAAATAGATAGCAGGGGATTTTAGGGACCTTTGCTAAGCTACCATTACAGTTCTAAGTAGACATAAATTAAACAGAAACAATTTCTGAATACTGGAGTTATTAAAAAAGCAAATATTTGGAAGCTTGAAAATTCAGCGTTAATGTTGAAGTATACAGACCAGAAACAGCACCATCTCATACCCCCTGTATGCTGAAAAACCCAGTCTACTTTTTCTATTCTCCAAAATGTACACTGAGGGGAATGTCTCACAAATTGCAGCTTCTTGACGTGACTTGGCTACCTCACCATAAAATAGGTGAATGACCTCTGAATTTCAAACCTTTGTTGATTTAATGTTGACATCCAGGTATCCTCTGTTTTAGAAGTACCTCAATCCAACAATATTGCTTCACGGGATATTAGGAATTAGTGTCCTGGATCAGACTACTGGGCCATTTGGTTTGGTGTCTGTCTTTAAAAGTTGCCAGTAACAGAGGAAGAGCTAAAACATTGTAATGGGCAACTCTGCAATAACATGACAATGGGGAAGTTTCTCCCTAATCCCAGGCTGCTAAATTGAGGCCCTGATGCATGAAGGTTGATATCCCTTATAAAGTGTTATTTTAATCTCGTGTAACTGTGGATGATGTTCTTTTTAATTTCCCATTAGTCCCTTAGGCTTGATGATATCCTGTGGCAGAGTGCCACAGGCCAGTTGCACATTATGTACAAGAGGATTCTCTTCTGCTAGTTTGTAGTGTCTTTTTTAAAGTCATCTTTATTTTTAATTCTTGATTTCCTCAACTGTTTATGATTTGTTTTAAAATCTCAGAAATTAGAGCAATGACATATTAGTTCATCCAACTCACCCTCTGGCAATGCAGGATTTTTTCCTACAGCGTATTCTTTAGTGCTTTTGTAACGCACACACCTCCTGGGCGTGGTGTTCTGTCCCATCTAGTGGCACCGAGACCACTTAGAGAGAGGGAAATAAAATGAGTCTGCTCTACAGCCTTAGCTAACAAGCAGTTGGCTTTTAGCTCATGTGGTAGAAGTTCATGCACTAAGCTCTGGGGGTCCGAGGTTCAATCCCACCTGCTGGTGACCAGGGTCTGTCGGCATTACACTTTATCGTGTTTAGTTTTAAACATCTTAAGAGATAGGGCGTCCACTGCTGCCTTTGCAGAATTATGTCCCCCCAAATCTTAAAGACTAAGATGCTAATCACAGGGTATGTCTGCTTTGGAAGTGGAAGTGTAGGCACAGCAGCATGAGTGGTGGTGGGAGGGACTAGCTGTACAATCCCATCTGAGAAATTAGGTATATATTTTGGTGACTAGCCCCTCCTGCTGCTCATGCCACTGCAGCTACACTTCTATTTTTAGCATACTAGTGCCATCAGAGCTGGCATGGGTTTGCCTGTTCAAGTTGGAAATTACACCTTCCAGCTCCAGCCTAGCTTTGTCTGTGTTCTTTTTGGTCAGAATATTAAGAAAGAACTCCATGTTCTGTTTGTCCATTGCAAATTTTGAAAAATTATGCAGGCATGAGGAAGCAGTTATGCCACATTGATATCTTGGGCCAGAGTCTGCTCTCATTTATACTGGTGTAAATCCAGACGAGCTCCAATATCTTCAGAGGAGATAATTTGCCCTTAGACTGATAAAACTGCACATTTTGGCATAGTTTTCTGAGCTCTGATTACGGCACTATCCTGCCATGTTTGCTGCATTTTCCTAAGTATGTTTTACAAGGGACTTACATTTTCATTATAGCTAAATCTATGTATTATTGAATTATGATTCTTATTACTCATGCTATATCTTCCCTCACAGTTGCCAGTTGTCTTCTTCCAACTGGGCAGACAAAACATTTACCCTACAAGACTGTTAATTCGGCACTATGAATAGGCTGGGAAGCGATACTGTTGGAGTGAAACAGTTGGCACACTCCTCTTTCCCCTCCCCAGTGGCAAAATTGTTCATGACCACAATGCACCTGGTCTCCATTAGCCTGCAGAGCAGAACTCAGAGGTTATTTCTGCATCTGGGTCCCTCACATGGCTGCACAAAGCGCACTACATTTAAACAAGGACAACACCGCCAGTGCACTGAATGTCATACAAAGGCAATGACGGAAGATGAGAGACCTCTCCTGCCACATTGCACTGTTCCATAAACAAAACAGAGTTCTCAGTTGATGCAGCTTCTAAACTTTTTGCACAGTTGGTACAATTAGGAGTATAAACTGTGGATTGCACAGCTATCTGTCAGGCTGGTTGATGAAGTGACCTAGTAATAGTTTTGCTTTTCCTCAATTCAATGGCTTCCTGTTTTTCTGCATCAAACTAATGCTTTCTTGGCCTCATCTTCAAGCTTGATCCGACCTACTTCTCATCTTGCTGCCCTACTTTCCCCCCTTTGTGTCCTTCTCCACTTTCAGATTTGTGCCTTTTGCCATGCTGCCTCTATGTATGGAACAGTCTCCATCCAGGAATCTTTTCTACATTTTCACACCAATAATTCTGCACACCTTGGCTTTTCTCAACTTTTGTTTTCTGTCTTGTCTTTGATATCTTGTATTAGAAGTAGAGCCAAATGAAACTTTTTACACAAGTTTTTGGCCAGAAATGCAGATTTGGAGCACCAAAGAATTGTGTGAATTCATATCCATTTCACCAAATCGCATTTTTGAAAAAAAAATCAGTGTTTTTTGTTTTGACGTTTTCAAAATGACTTTTGGTTTAGAAATTTCCTTCACTTTTATTTAAAAATGACTGAAATGAAAACAAAATGTTTAACTTCACATAAAAATGAATTTTACTTTTTAATTTGTTGAAAAATTTGAAAGAAATTGGTTTTGGGTTTACCCCAAATGTATTTTCTGTTTTTCCAGAATCACCAGCAAAATGAAAAATCCATTACTTGCCCAGCTTTAATTATAGCATTTTTAGGGTTAGAGAACATGGTGTTTGGGATTTAAAGTACACATAAATTTACAGTGCTATATACAGAAAGTGGTTTTTAATAACGACCATATTTTGCAAGCTGCTGAAGCCCCCTGAAAACCAAAACAGAGGAATTTAAATATTTGATTTTGAAAGCTCTGAGGGCAGTAGCTAGATCAGATACTTAAAAGCATCATTCACAGTCAAAATAATTTCAGCAATTCTTTCCAGGTAGCAAAAGCATACACATATTGCAATAGTTGCAGAAGCACTTGTGTGATTCTGGAAGAAAAATGTAAACTGGGTGGCAATTCTGGGTAACTTTTTTTTTTAATTCTCTAAGCAGAGACTTTTTAGAAACCATGTAAATGATTATTTGTTCTTAGGTGATAATGTCGCTGTCATGGGATACACCCACTGGTGGGACACCCTCTGGTGACTGCATCTGGGGATTAGCTCTGCCCGGTCTGATGCCCCCTTCTTTCAGTTGCTCATGACACAGCCTCTCTTGCTCTTTAGCTGATTGCAGTGCTTCCTTTTCGTGGATTGGCCCTCCAATCAGGTCACTATATAGTTTTCTCTTTCTGGAATAACAGGGTCTCAGCAGATCAGCTGTGCCTTTTGAGGCAGTCTTCCCATTCAAGACTGTGCCTCTTTCCCAATGGCCAGTAGGGAACCTGGGCCCTCACACTACTCTGAGTTCCAGTCCAGAGACCTTACAATTAGTAGCCAAGGTCTGCACCATTTCAATCCTTGCCGCTATTTCCCTGGGCTTCTTTCTACTCCACACTCCGCAAGCTTTCTTCTCCACCACCCCTCTGTGTAAACCCCTTCCCTCAGGGTCAGGATTCCAAGGCTTCTGCTCCCCCCTGGATTTCCTCCTTCTCGTCTCACTAGGCCCAGTGAATTACTGCAGCACCCCTCTGCTCTCCCTTCCTGGCTTTATACAAGCCCCTGCCTACTCCAGCCCAGAGGGGCTTCATCTTCAATTAGGGCTTGTCAATCAAGCCTAAGTATCCCCTCAGGTGCAGCCTACTAGGTTAATTAGCCTCTCCTGAGCCACCTTAACCCCATTAGGAGTGGTATGGGGTAAACCTCCCATCACAGTCCCACATACAGCCATTATGCAAGTATGATACAATACAAAGTTATTTAAAATGTTTTTTTTTTTGTTTTTTTAAAAAGGTTTAGTGCAGGAGTGAACACAAGACCCAAAACGTTAACAGTGACTCAGTGGAATCTACCAAGTTGCCTCTAGTTACGATTCGGTTGCCTCTGGTTATAACTCCAGTCTGCTAAAAATATGGCCTTGGGGCAGTTTTCGCTTTTGTGTTGCTATCAGGGGAAACTCAGCAGTTTCATTGAGTTACTGTTTGAGTCTGGGGCCTTGTTTGACCCTGAAAGTCAAACTGAAACTCGAGTTGAGGGTTTGTGAACAAACTTGGGTTGAAACTGAAGAAAAGCTTTCCATGAACCACCGTAAACTGAAACCACTTTGTTAACCTAGATGGGGCAGCCGATTTCCTTAGCTTAAGTAACGGCATCTGCAACTCGCTGTTGGTACTCAATCAGAATGGCTAGCTGGAGCCTTTAGGCTCAGCCCTGAGTAAAGGGTGATGAATAACTGCATTGCTCCAAAGAAGTCCCTCAAGGGAATTGACTCTTCTTCTGCTCCTGTCTTGTTTCAAATGGGAGAGGAAGAGAGTTGCCTGCCCTTGACAAGGAGTAGCTACTTCCTCCCTCAAAATGTTATGGGTCAGGTACTTTGGCCAGCAGTTAGGAGGACAAACCAGAAACGGGGATCATCTCATCCCCTGCCAGTCGCTATTCCTTCTCCATCCACTTTGTTATGGGATATCCACAGATCAGGGGCGAGGCTTTGGACCAGTCCCACTGTTAACAGTGGGGTAGGCCTAACATGAGGGTAGAGATGGGGGACTTATATCCCTTCCCCACTGCTTGGCCTAGTAAGACAAAGGCACAAATCAGCCCAATACCTTTGCACACACCCATTCCACACACTCATAGTAATTACATGCACGACATGTTTATAACTAGCCATTAATGTGTAGACCTATAGCTATTTATCTTTTGGACAATATGGCAACTCTTTGATTTCAGGACTCTGTGTTCTTGATGCATATACCAAAATCTATAATTGGATCCACAACAGTCATAATACCCAAGAGTTAATTTGGTATTATGTTGTATAGTGATATTCAGGATGCTAATAAGCAAAGACATTTCCATATTTTCCTACTGACTATCATGATATAGAAAATCTCCTTTTTAAGTTTTAGCCACGACTGGGCCTAACGTTTGGATCAGAATTGGAAATTCCACGAAGCTCAGGGATCTCAAAAGCCAACATTTTGGTTTGGCTTCTTATTAAAATAGATTGGCTGCGAAGTTCAGAACGGGCTCTGAACTTATCAACATTTGGGGCTCAGAGCCAGTGATTTGCATCAGGCCCTGGTCTATTTATTTATGTTTTTTGTAGTTATTTTGGACAGGGTTCCTAAATTCTGTGCTTGGACTCCAGACCCACAGGAATGGGGTTAGATACTGTAGGCTAGGCACTGCAAGCTGTGCTAACTGAGAGTAAGCTCTGCTTTGGGTCTGTACATTTAGATCTTTTTGGTTAGCAGTGGATCTGGAATCACCCAAGCTGCCCAATCCTTAAAGTGCAGTCTTCTGTCAGCGCATGCCATGCATAACATTATTTTCTACTTATTAATTTTCCTGTGAAGATACAGGTTTTATTTCTGGTTTCAGCCAAATTGCTGAAAGACAAGTGTTCACATCACAAAAAATACCTGATAACTGGCACTTTTAGCTGGGAGGCCAAGCATTGTATAGGCCTGTGTAGCCTCTCATCTTTAGAAGTGAACCTCCAGGTTAGAGCTCAGGCACATTATTAAGATTATTGCACTGCTACTGCCTGTCCTTTACCTGTTTTGTGCCTAGTTTCCAAAGCCATCCATCTGGAACTTTTAAACAATACTGAAAGTCACTTAAATTGTTTTATTTTTATGGGTATCCTTCAACCTGAAGATTCATAAAGCACTTTTGTCTATCTGCTGTATTCTGTCTGTCTGCAGTGTTCCTTAATCAATCACAGAAATGCAGTCGCTGTTGGGGTGAAATACGACAGCTGTTTAACAGCACACACAAGCCTTATGCCAGGGCTTCTCAAACTGGGGGTCGGGACCCCTCAGGAGGTCCCAAGGTTATTAAATGGGGGGTCCAAAGGTTATTAAATGGGGGTCTCAAGCTGTCAGCCTCCACCCCAAACCCCGCTTTGCCTCCAGTATTTATAATGGTGTTAAATATATAAAAAAGTATTTTTAATTTATTTGTTGGGGGGAGGGGTCACACTCAGAGGCTTGCTATGTGAAAGGGGTCACCAGTACAAAAGTTTGAGAACCACTGCCTTATGCTATGTTTGTCACCACTGCAAGGAAAATCTTAATCACTCTTACAGCACTTCAGGTTTATGACAGCATATATATATATTTTCCAAATCTACGGCAGGTTTTTATTTTTTAGGTCAGCTTCCAAGGCTGTAGAAATACAGAATAACTAGATATACACTTAGTAATTTGCTGTGAACTAGTCATTTTGTCTTTTTGCAACTCACAATAGATGTTTCATGGGAAAGAGGGAACTTTTAGGCATTAGAGGTGGCTGCATTAGTAGCATAAGCCTGAGCAGAGTCCAGTATGTTAAAGTAGTTCCCACTCACTCCCCCGATTGCTATGTACTCACATAGACTGCTACTTGGTTAAGGAAAAACGTGCATTGAGTGCAGTTGGTGCAAAGATGTGCGTCTGCTCTACACAGGAAAAAAAGGAGAAAAGAAAAAACATTCCATCTGTCTGTATTTGAAATCAGCTCGCCAGCCTGTAGTTGGTCGAACCCCACCCAGATGGTGCTGCGCAAATGTATGTTAAAAGATATCTTATATTAGTGTTGTGGGTGTCCAATTTTTTTTGAATGCCATTTAGCCAATGTGCCCAACCTGCTGCACAGAGAAATCGTGACAAAATAAAGATATGCTGAAGAGTTTCTATTTCAAGGGCCAGATCCTGCAAACAGTTCTGGATGTGAGTAACTTTATTTGTGTTTTGTCCTATTGATTTTTTGTAGGTCTATGCATGTGAGTAATGCTACTCCTGTGCAGTGTTTACAAAATTGGGACCAAGTCCATAAAGTTGTACAGAAAAGGGGGAAACGATCTCTTTCACAGAAAGTATTTTCATGCTAGCAAATTTGAGTAGTTACATAAATAACAAGAATCTAAAATAGGTATTAAGCATAGACCTCTGATATAAAATATTTATATTTTAGTAATATACATATTTATAAGAACACAGCAGGGTTGTTTTTTTAAAGCTTTTGATATTTATTGTACTTAACGTCCATAAATGTTAACACATACAACTTACCTTTAAGAGGAAAGGTTCTGCAGTGGGCATTTAACTAGAGTTATACACCTACATGCTGCAGATGGTTTAGTTTTATAAGAGATGAAACTGCATTTGGTGGAACTGATTAAATATAAAAACACCACCATCTGCCATTTATTCTAATATAAAATGGTTTGGGCAGATGCTGACATCTTTCGAGATGATTGATTCATCTCTGACAAGTGAAGATTCTCAGAGGGCTCCAGCTGCCCACTGCTCACACAATACCAGTTTACAAGACTAAACACCAATCACGGCCTTTTGATTTGGATGTAGCAGGTGAACGAAGGGCACTTTAATAACCAGCAGCCTAGAATTCCTAAATATGTTGGCTTGGGTTGTTGTTGTTTTTCCCCCTACACTTCTGGCCCAGATTTAACTGTGAGAAGGTTATGCACACAGTATACGGTATTAAAGTATAGCTACCCCAGCACTGTGAGAACTTGAAGGGTGTCAGTGTTTGGCACAAGCAGTGTCTTTTTTTCAGAAAAAAAAACAGCGGATGCTCACTACATATGTTATGCATTTTAAGATTATTTTTTGCTAAGTGTCCATCAGGGTTCCATTTAAACATCCTGGGGTTAGTGTTTATTAAGTATGACACTTGATGCTTTGTAATAATTTAAATAACATATTATACGTTGTTTTATTTAATAACATAGATTCATAGATTCCAAGGCCAGAAGGGACCATTGTGCTCATCTAGTCTTGCCTCTTATATAACACAAGCCATAGAACTTCCCCCAAAGTAATTCCTAGAGTAGATCTTGCAGAAACATCCAATCTTGATTTAAAAATTGTCAGTGATGGAGAATCCACCGTGACCCTTGGTAAGCTGTTCCAATGGTTAATGACTCTCACTGTTAAAATTTTATATCTACATGATCTCTGTTGAAAATGCTTTATGGTAGCTTGTAACGGTATCATCCTTTAAAAATCTTTGTTTAAAACTTTTTAGGGCATGCTTTGCATGTTATGAAAGAATGCATCTAAAAACACTAAGGACCAGATTATGATACTCTGATTCCCATTGAATAGTAATTTATGTCATGAATAGCCCAACTGAAGTCAATGGGGCTACTCGTGGAGTAACAGCCTGATCCATAGCTCACTTGAAATCAGAGGAAAGATCCCCATTGATTTCAGTGGACTTTGGATCAGACTCTAAGGCTACGTCTATACTACCCGCCTGGGTCGGCGGGTAGCGTTCGACTTCTCGGAGTTCGATATATTGCGTCTCATCTAGACGCGATATATCGAACTCCAGACGCGCTCCCGTCGACTCCGGAACTCCACCACCGTGAACGGCGGAGTCAACGGGGGAGCCGCGGACTTCGATCCCGCGGCGTCTGGACGGGTGAGTAGTTCGAACGAAGGTAGTTCGAGTTCATCTACGCTATTCGTACCTTAGTTCGACCCACCCCGTCCAGTGTAGACCAGGCCTAAATTGCTTCTCAGTGTAAGTCCTAAGGATATCATAATCTGGCAATAAAGGGCCAGATCCAATTTTGGAGTCAGTCATATTTTGGCCTTTATAGTGGCAGGATTGGTGCAGAGATTTTAAAAACAGAAGTCCCAGTATGTGTGTGAACTGTGCAGAGTGCTTTGCTCTTTCTAGCAAAATAAACCCCTCTTTGAACAATTTCCCTATTATATATATAAAAAATATTAAAAATAGAAGGCTGCTTATATAAAGTATTTTACCAAATATATGAAAACTTGGTATTGTGCTGGGGAGAAAGGTATATGTTATGTGTGTATGACTCAGATCATAGGGATATTGAATCAAATTCTGTTGTCATTTACAATAGAGTCAATCTGGAGTAACTCAAACAAAGTCTGGAATAACCTTGGTGTAAATGACATCAGAATTTGGCTAACCAACTTCTGTAATTCTGCAATGAAAGTACCTGATGGAAGACTTTTTAATCATGGAATGAAGCTGAAACCTATTCTAAAAGGGAGGAATCATTACAATAATTTAAACCTAATCTGTCATGAAGATAAAGCCATACGTTTTGACTTATTTTTTAAAAAAAGGTAAATTAAGTACAACAAAAAGAGCCAGATCCTTAGCTGGCGTAAACTGATATGTGAAGTCAATGGAGCTATGCTTATTTACACCACCTGAAGATCTGACCTAGAGTATTCAGAAATGGATTTAGCTTTCTTGGGTATTTTTCCTCCTTTCAGATGAACCCTTTGGCCTGGTCTACACTAGGACTTTAATTCGAATTTATCAGCGTTAATTCGAACTAACCGCTCAACCGTCCACACCAGGAAGCCATTTAATTCGAACTAGAGGGCTCTTTAGTTCGAATTTGGTACTCCACCCCGGCAGGTGGAGTAACGCTAAATTCGCACTTGCTAGCTCGAATTAGGCTTGGTGTGGATGCTAATCGAACTTAGCAGCTCCGGGAGCTATCCCACAGTGCACCACTCTGTTGACGCTCTGGACAGCAGTCCGAGCTTGGATTCTCTGGCCAGCCACACAGGAAATGACCCGCGAAAATTTGAATTCATTTTCCTGTCTGGGCGGTTTGAATCTGACGTTCTGGTTGCACATCGGGGCGAGCTCCGCAGCACCTGCAACGATGCAGAGCTCTCCAGCAGAGGAGTCCGGGCAATCCCAGAATAGAAAGAGGTCCCCAGCATGGACTGACCGGGAAGTCCAGGATCTGATCGCTGTGTGGGGCGAGGAGTCTGTGCTTTGAGCTGCGCTCCAACAAGCGGAACGCCAAGACCTTCGAGAAGGTCTCTAAAGCCATGAAAGAGAAAGGATACAGCCGGGATGCGATGCAGTGCCGCGTGAAAGTGAAGGACCTAAGACAAGGGTATCAAAAGTCAGAGCGGCACCCGGCCGCCCCGGAGCCCAGCCCCAGACATGCCGCTTCTACGAGGCACTGCATGCCCTTCTAGGTGGGTCTGCCAGGAGTGCCCCACCAGTGACGGTGGACTCCGAGGACGGAATAGTGTACCGGGACAGTTCCTCCTCCCTGTTCGCCGATGGGGAAGATGAGGAAGGGTCTTTTGAGGACGGCGCAGGCGACATCGAACCCACTCCCGCTTTCCCTGACAGCCAGGATCTCTTCATCACCCTCACAGAGATCCCCTACCAACCGTCCCCGCCCGTTAACCCGGACTCGGAATCAGGGGAAGGATCAGGCGGTAAGTGCTACAAACAAGGAAACATTTATTTTTTTAAGAAACAGGGATATATATAAAAAATAGAAATACTATATAAAAATTTTTAAATATGAAACTATACAAACAGCAGGTCTACACATATAGGAATGGAGCAATAGTCCTCTGGGGATAGTTCAAAAAAGCTCTCAGAGAGCAGCTGGAAAAGCCTCAGCAAGAGGTTTCTTGGGAGAGGTGCTTTATTGGGTGCTCCGTTGAAGCACACTCTTCCGCGCCATGCCATCCTCAGGTACAGGGGGACCATCGCCTCTACGAGCATGGCAGCGTAGGGTCCTGGTCTGTGCAGGGCTTCTGTTAACATCCGCTCTCTGTGTGCGCCTGACACGCCTCAGGGTGATGTCGTTGTGGAAGTGCTGCATCTAATTAGTGGAATTAGTGTACTGTTACTATTGTGCATGGTAGACTTTTACTTTGCATAAGAATGACCCTCGCTTAACAGAGTTTTACTTTGCATAAGAATGACCCTCGCTTAACAGAGTTTTACTTTGCATAAGAATGACCCTCGCTTAACAGCCACTTGTGGCAGGCCTCAGAGGAAAAGCATACAGGGGTCTTTCCCGTTCACTGGCGGGAGATGCCGCATAACGCTCATCTTTTCTGCTTTGCACATTGCCTCCAGCAGGAGAGCACAGCTAAGCACTAACTGATAAGCACTCTGTACTGTAAGGCTTACCAGGACTTTGTGCAAGAGGGATGCAGCTATCTTTCCTCGCTTGCGCTCTCCAGTGCAATGGCGCCGCCAATGAGAGCGTATTCCGAAATCTCGGACTAGTTCTGAGATCTCCTGAGACTTGGTTCCCTCTTTGGTCTTGTTCACTGAAACTGACTAGACTGTGTTTACTGTTGGCAAACATGTATGTGTTCAAGGAAATCACCTACTTTTTCACATCACACAGCTTGGCTCCTTCCCGGACTGCCCGCCATCCCCTCGCAGAGGCTGGCTCGATTAGACGCCGAAAGAAAAAGACAAGGGACGACATGTTCCAGGAACTGATGGCCAGCTCCAGAGCGGAGGCGGCAGAGCAGAGACAGTCGAGGGAGAGCCTGTGTCAGCAGCATCGCACACACCTGGAACGGGAGGATAGGTGGCGGCAGGAAGACCAGCAGGCGACTCAAACGCTGCTTGGTCTAATGAGGGAGCAAACGGAGACGCTCCGGCGCCTTGTAGATGTTCTTCAAGACCGCAGTCAGGAGGAGAGAGCCCCCCTGCAGTGCATCTGCAACCGCCCTCCAACGCCAAGAAGTCCTGTCCCCCCCTCACCCAAAGTGACAAGACGGAGGGGCGGTAGGGGCCGTGAGAACTGTCCCTGCACCGCAGCACACCGATAATGTTAGAGACAACTGTCGCGCTGTAAATTTGTACAAGCTCTTTCTTTACAGCATCAACCAGTCCCAACTCCAAGTTCAAACCCCCCACTGTGTATTACATTATTAAAAGCGGTTTGGTGTTACTGACTGTTTCTGTCACGTTTCTGGTGTCAGAAGACTTTCTGTTGTTCTGTGGGGGTGGGGGGGGTAATTGTAATGTCACTGCATAGCCCACAGTGCCATGCTACAGACTTGGCTGCAGGGTCAACTGCAGGGCACACACAGACTGCAGTCACTAGGCACCAGGGACAGTCTGTGTGGTGTATGCTGCCCCGGTCTTTCCTTGAGGTGTATGCTTGTGCAGGGTCCTGGTGCCTGACATCCCGAATGTAAAGGCAGGCTTCCCTTCACATGCATTTGGACCGTAGTCACGATCCTCCCCGGTGCCCCGAGCCCCAAAAATAGACCTCATCCAGGGGCAGATACTCACCCTTCCCCACACCCTCACCCCTTCCAACGCCCAAACCCACAGCCGTCATGGTAACCCCTATCCAAGGATGGCACCCTCGCCCCTTCCTGCAAACCCACCCATCAGTGCACACCTTAACCAGCACAGAATGCTTCCATGTTTCAACGAATAAACAGAAATGCAAAGTCAACGAAAGATTTATTATTAATTACTAAAACATGTCCTTAGTTTTAAAACGTCCTTGGGAAGTGGGGAAAACTTGGTTTATGATCAGGCTCTCTTAAAATCAAGTGGACAGTCACAGGTTACCCTGCTCTGCGAGGAAACTCGCTTTCAAAGCCTCCCTGATGCATATCGCTTCCCGCTGGGATATTCTCTCAGCACGGGTGTCTGGCTGATCGTAAACAGCAGCCAGGCGATTTGCCTCAACCTCCCAAGCGGCCAAAAGGTCTCGCCCTTGCTCTCACAGAGATTGTGGAGCACACAGCAAGCAGCAATAACTACGGGGATATTCTTTCGCTGATGTCCGAGCGAGTCAGTAAGGTCCGCCATCTCCTTGAGACGTCCGAAGCACACTCCACCACCATTCTGCACTTGCTCAGCCGGTAGTTGAAGAGTTCCTTTTCAGTGTCCAAGGCGCCTGTATAGGGCTTCATGAGCCAGGGCATTAGCGGGTAGGCCGGGTCCCCGAGGATCACTGTAGGCATCTGCACATCCCCAACCGTTATTTTGTGGTCCGGGAAGAAAGTGCCTGCCTGGAGGCGTCTAAACAGACCAGAGTTCCTGAACACACGCGGCCATGAACCTTGCCCGCCCACCCGACGTTGATGTTGGTAAACGTCCCCTATGGTCCACCAAAGCTTGCAGCACCATTGAAAAGTAGCCCTTTCGGTTAATGTACTCGCTGGCCTGGTGGGCTGGTGCCAGGATAGGGATGTGAGTCCCATCTATAGCCCCACCGCAGTTTGGGAATCCCATCGCGGCGAAGCCATCTATGATGGCCTGGACATTTCCGACAGTCACTACCTTTGAGAGCAGTTGCTCAACGATTGCGTGGGCTACTTGAATGACAGCAATCCCCACGGTAGATTTGCCCACGCCAAAGTGGTTCGCTACTGACCGGTAGCTGTCTGGCGTGGCAAGTTTCCAGAGGGCTATGGCCACTCGCTTCTGCACAGTCAGGGCTGCTCGCATCCTTGTGTCCTGGCGCTTCAGGGCAGGGGACAGCAAGTCACACAGTTCAAGGAAAGTGCCCTACGCATCCTGAAGTTTCGCAGCCACTCTGTGTCATCCCAGACCTGCAGCACTATGCGGTCCCACCAGTCTGTGCTTGTTTCCGGGCCCAGAATCGCCGTTCCACACCATGAACTTGACCCATTGCCACCATGATCTCCACTGCCCGGCGTACCCTGCTTTGTGAGAGGTCTGCGCCACTCTCCTCACCGTGCTGCCGGAGCCTCCTCGCCCGGTTTCTCAGCATCTGACTGTGGAAGAGGTGGACGATAATGTGCGAGGAGTTGACAATGGCCATAAGTGCAGCGATGATCGCAGCGGGCTCCATGCTCGCAGTGCTGTGGCGTCCACGCTGTAACCGACCAGAGAAGGGCGCGAACAGATTTCCCGCCGGCGCTTTCAAGGAAGACAGGGAGGGCGGGATTGACGGTTCAATGACGACACATTTTTCCCCCCAGCATGCATTGGGGGGAAATCCCACAATTCAAATGGGCAGCGGGGAGTGCGGGAACTGTGGGATAGGTTCCCACAGTGCACCGCTTCCAAAGTCGAAGCTGGCCCTGTGAATGTGGACTAAGAAGTTCGAATTTGTGTATTTAGTATGGATACACAAATTCGACTTATTAAGGTCGAATCCACAAATTCGACTTAAGTAGATTCGAAATAGTCCTGTAGTGTAGACAAGCCCTTTCATAGTGTAGTTATTTGAGCAAGGGAGACATCTCTTTAAATCAGAAGTTCAACATGTTCTAGATTCCTCACATTCCTTTCTTCCCCATTCCTCCCATGTTAATTACCATCCCAAATTACCTTTTGACCAGGAGAATGCAATCTGTGGTTTTTGTTGAGGCCCTGCTTATAGGTCTGCCGCTGATCTGCTGATAGAAGGAGCTGAAGAGCAGGCTTGTAAGGACAGTGCCATTGTGGAGAGCAACTGTGTCATTTTCACAACCTGGCCTAGTCTCTGCAGTGACTGAAGGAGCCAAAGTTCTGAGATTGCTCGTGAACCTGGGTTTCTGGTGTGAAAGAATCTTGCTCATGTTTATTACCTTGTGGAAACTGAAAATGTAATATCCCAAGGGGTGTGCACAAAGGGGGACAAGCAGGGGCACACCCCTTCCCCCCGCACCCCCCCCCCCCCCGTAATCAGCTGAGAAGTTCTGTGCCCACACTGCAGCCAAGTACTTGTGGATGCATTTATTCGGCTGGCTGCACGGCGCATGGATTTTCAATGAAACGGTGAGTGTACAGCTGTTTATTTCTATGCATATGTTGTATGTGTCTGTGTTGATATGGTTTAATGTGTACAATATGTGTATGTTTAATGTACCCCCACCCTCCAGCGGTCAAATTTAAATTCCTGTGCACACCCCTGATAAATCCCCGATCTCCAATTAACAAAAGGTTAAACTTTACAAAGTGAGGCAGAATCTAATAGGGGCAGTCCAGAAAAAAATTAGGCATTTAAAGTGGAAAAGAAAAACAGTGTCGTAATAAATATACAATATTTAATGTATGGAATGTGAATCTGACCTCAGAGAACAGATTTTTTTCTCACCTTTGGCTCATATTTCCTTTCTGACATAGAAACATAATACAAATCTAAAGTGTCTGATCCAAGAAGAGCAGCCACAATCTTTATAAGGCTAATGATCTTACATTTCTATGGTGTCTTTCCCCCTGAAGGGTCCCAAAGTGCTATACAAATCACACATGGCTCCATGAATCTATTCCCACAGCTCTGAATTGAGAGGAGCTCTGTGCATAGCAACATTACTTGGGAGAGGAAGTGATAAATACAACACATTAACACAACAAGAGAGGAGGAAATAGAACATAATTAAATCTAAAAATATTGAAGGAAAGGTAAAATCAAGCTCCTTTCTTCCTTCAGTGCTGCCACCCATTGTTGGTGGTACTCATTGCAGTAAACACCTGGTGCATAGGGATTGTAGCACTAGGTCCTGACATTCCATCATGGCCTTTGTGAAAGTGGAGTAGCCCCTTTCCCTCACTACACATGCATGGATCTTTGTGCTGGACAGGATCCTTGGAAGCAGAAAAAGCAGCAAACCAAAACTATGAACAAGTGTACGCTATAAACTGTTGACATCATTCATCTGTTCTGGGGCGTTACACTGGCCACTGGGAGATAAGTACCATCCACAGGCCCTGCAGTGCTTTCAGGAAATGTTGCATGTGGCTGGCATGCACTCTGTGCACCTGAAAGAAAATGCCTAGTGTGGCTACCTGCACCACTGTCTCCTGGGCCAGTTCAGCAGACCACTGTGATGTGCGACTGTCCAGGCCTTCTTTCTTAAAATGTCACACTATTGCCACCACCATAGGGAGCCCTCACCCAGTTGTTGGTGCTAAAACTAGAACTGGTTGGAGGTTGCGGAAGGGGAGGAAAGAATTTCCTGTAAACAACGTAAATGAAAATGAAAAACTTTTCATTTTAGTCAAAAAATTACATTATTTTTCAGGTTTTTTAACCAAGAACTGATCTTTTTTTTAGTTTTCAGCAATGAAAATTGAAACTTTTTAAAATTGTTTCCTTTTTTTGGCATCTGAAAAATGTTGGCCAGTGGAGCAAATACTTTCAGCAAAACCAAATTTTGAGTTTGGGTTTTTTTGATAAAAACCTGAATAATGTTGCCAAAGACTTGACACTTCCTGAAGAAAGATTATGTTCAACAAAATTGTCAGTTTCTATTTGGAAAAATGTTTCAGTGGAAAATTTGTGACCAGGTAGTTTTAACCTGTTTGGCTAACCATTATTCAGGGCCAGTTTAAATGACATGTTGGTTAAAATGCTGGCAGACTGTGTGCACTAACTTATTGACTGGTGGTAGTAACCGTCGGCAGGGCATGCACAGGAATTTACATTTGACCATTTTGCGGGAGGAGATGTTAAACACACACATTATACACATTAAACTATATCAACACACACACCTATAACATATACATAGAAATAAGCAGCACTACATTCACCATTTCAGCAAAAATCGATGAGCCATACAGCCATCTGAATAAATGTATCCACAGGTACTTTGCTGTGGCAGGGTTGCAGAGCTCCTCCAGCCCCAGGGTTGCAGTGGGGAAAGAGATGGAGCTCCTCTGTCACTGGGGCCAGAGGAATTCTGTGTCCCCACTGCAGCCCCAGGGCCGGAGGAACCTACTCTCCCCTGCTGCAGCCCCAGGGCCGGAGGAGTTCTATGCCCATGTGGATTTGGGGGGTGGGCATGCCCTGTTTACACTGCCATGTGCATGCCCATGGCAGTGGGTAATTTTAAGAAAAAAAAATCCATGTAAACAAGGCTTTTGGGTGCAGCATCGCATTACAATGATGCAGAGTAACATCATGGTGGATGATGGGGAGGGATAGCTCAGTGGTTTGAGCATTGGCCTACTAACCCCAGACTTTATGAGTTCAATCCTTGAAGGGGCCATTTAGGGAACTGGGTTAAAAATGTGTCAGGGAATTGGTCCTACTTTGAGCAAGGGGTCAGACTAGATGACTTTCAGAGGTCCCTTCCAACTGTGATATTCTATGATGCTTAGTCTTGCTCAGAACAAATGCAATGAAAACAGTGGTATACATCCCCCATGTATCTGTGGGAAGAATTTTTCATGGTGGATGTGAAACTTTTTATACATATATTAGAGGATTGTAACAGTAGTTGCAACACCTAACTTCTCTAGGGTAAAATTTTCAAAAGTGCCTAAGCGATGTTCAGGCTTAGACTCCTGAATCATCTAGGTGCTTTTGAAACTTCTACCCCTTGTATAAAAAAGCCTTCTATGGCAACATTTCTGGGATAAGACTCATATGTAGAGTGTGTAAATGCATCTCATCTGTGCAAAAGAGCTACCACAGCATAAAGTGAACAGTAGATTTCATAATAAGAAAATGGTCCCTGCTGTATCTCTAGAACTATACATCTCTAGAACTTGTATTAGCCCCCCTGTTAACTGGAATTGCTGTTTGTTCTTTAACAATAGTGGATTTCATTTTGCTTTCTTTGGTAATTATATATGTTAACTCTAAATTATAGTTTATAAGTCCCAGACAAAAAACTTTGTTAAGATGCGGTTAAGGTTGTAAATAGATTTCTCTTTAATTAAACTTGTGTTATTAGAATGCGCAGTTTAAAAAAACCCAACCAACAAATATTTGAAGGTCGGGATAAAGGGCCTGATCCAAAGTCCATAAAGTCAATGGAAAGACTCCTATTGATTTCAGTGGGATTTGGCCCATATAGCTTAAAGCTTTCACAGAAGCACTCATATATGTGAGCTCTCTGAAGGAGGAGGCAAACCTTGAAAGCAGGCCTCCCACATCATTCATCATGCATTTAAAACAAGTGCCCATATGGAAAAATCCTGTAGAAATGTACCAGGGACCAATGTAATCAATACAGTTCTGTAGAAATGTGAGCAGCCTAGTACCTAAAATACTGCACAGAACGTGGAAAATGCCAAAGAGTAAGTGATCTTAAGACGATGACGTTACATCTCTACATGAGGGTCAAATCTGCATTGTATCCCTCTCTCTGGAAAATAGCCATACTCCCAGAGTTTACATGTTCCATCCAAGTGCTTCCCCAAGCTCATTCTCCTTCCATTTGTATCACCCCTTCTATTAGTTTAGTAATAGCCTGTCATCTTGATTTTTCTTAATTTTGCTTGTGATATAAACTTCTCTTCCTCCTCCCCACCCGCCCACCATGTGAACAGATTTCTTCTGCCATATGCCCATTTAAACCTAATTGTAGTGTCTGAAAAACTTTTATGCTTAGCTGCAGTATCCCTTGGGGTTCAGCTATGGCAGAATATGTATGTGACCCATAAAGCCATTTCCGTGTGAGACTCTCCGCACATGGATCTTTAAAGATTGGCCATCTATGCTTTGCACAAACACATGTGACCATCCTGCGTTTTTACAAGGGTATAATTTTTTTTGGCAGATTCCATATTCCATATTTAAAATCAGTATGCAAAGTATTTTTAAAATCTCAATTTCCCCAGGATCAAGTTCCTAAAGATTAAAAATGAACAAATCAAAGCTGTTACATTTTGTTTTTACTCCAGCTAATTTGTAGTGGTAACTACTCAAACATGACTAATTGGCAATTTGTAAAATGGGTTGCTCTCAACAGCATGTTTCTTAGAAGTATGAGTTATATGACTGTTGCTTTATTATGGTAAGTCTTAGAAAATGGGGTTGTGGTGAAAAGTGAAGTCAGAGAAATATAGCAAAAAAAGTTAAGTGTTACAGGCTTTGTTTTGTAACCCAAATAACCTTTATTTCCCCATTTTAGGGCAAATAACACAAGCTATGATTATTCTGTCTTAACAGTGGGCATACAACAGTAGTTACCATACCAGAGCCAACTCTTGTCCCAGCTACCACACGCTGTCATGGGTGAGTGTGTCTCAGTATGTATATTACAAGACAAGCACTGTGTTCAGATGGAGTGGAGAGTACATATGCACAGATGACTTTGATCTTTGGGGATTTTTGTTTGCTGGTGGGTGTAACCGAGCGCAGCTGGCCCTCCTGGCTCCTGCCTCTGCTAGGCCCAGATAAAGTTACTCAGAGACCCTGTAGTTCTGAAACCACTGGTGCTTTTATTTACAAGCCTGTGTTCCCACCATCTTCTCACCATACAGTGAACTCAGCTCTGAGTTCTTTGTGTCTGAACCCAGGAGGGAAGGATTTTCTCTCTGCCTGCACTCCCTCACTCTCATCTGTCCCGCTCTCCCTCTTCCTTCTTCCCAGCCTCTTATGTAGCCCTGGGCTAATTGGGCTGGCAGCTGGCTTTCCTTCCCCATTAGGGCAGGTTCTTTCCAGCCAGCACCACTTTATTCACTTAAATGGGGCTGGCGTGGCAGGGGGCTGATTCTACATTCTTGCTGCTCAGCACCCTGTCACAGTGGGGCATAGAAATCTTGAGAACTGCCAAGTTAAACATTAGGCTGCCTGGGGAGGCCTAGAGAGGAGTAGTAGTCCAGCAGCAGTATATGCATTAAACATTTATGCATTCCAAGTCAAAAAACTGTGTTACAATGGAGTTGATTGACTGTACATATTGGTAACCTAAGTGTAAAATACATTACAGGTATGTTGCAATTATCCTCAAGACCTGGAAGTTCAGCACTCAGGTTACACTTAAAAGAAATCCAAACATGTTAAGTCATGGAAATGCACAATTAAGACATCCAAACAACCTTAACTCTGCCCTGCAGTGACCCCACGCAATAATGGTATGACTGTGATTAAGGTGTATAGTGGTTCAAGAGTAGATTAAAATGATTTTTAAAAACACTTTATGGTTTTTTAAAAAATATTTTTACTCCTTCTGATGTCACTACAGTGCAGATCCTACAGCCAAACATATCTGAACTTTGGAGTATTCAAAATCTAGATTTGAATCCAGATCTAAATGTTGTGGTTTCAGCTGTTTCCTACCAAAGATATTGTAAACGGGAAATGATTTGTATTTAAGAAATAACACAAAACCAGCAGCTAGGGTGGGCATATATTGCAAGGAGGGGCCTATTCTTTTCCTCTTCTTAACTCCATGATTAGAAGTTGGGAAGAGTAGTGTCCTTTGCAGCATAAGTTATGAACAAAGCCAAACACTAGAGAGCTTGTTATTTGTGTCCATTTTCAAACCAATCATCTCTATGATAAACTCCTCCCAAACCTCATTAGACTATCTGTCCTATGAAGACATATGTGGATTTCACCACTCTAATGCAATTACTATATGGGATTGTAACAGGGCAGCTGCTGTTTATGGGGAGTTAGGGCCCAGTCAGCCCATGACTGTCTTATGAAGGCCCCACCTATGGGTAATTGCCCCATAGTCTGATTAGTAAACAAGCACCTGGATCGAATACAGGTTACCCAAGCTCAGTCACTGGGGAATGTTCAAGGGAGACAGAAGGTTCCATAGAGAGGAACTCCCCAGAAAGGTCAGAGCCCAAGGGCTGAGCAGGAAGCCTAGAAGGTGAGCTCTCCAGGGAACCCGCTGGAATGGGGAGCCTGTAAGAGGTGCTTACAGAGAGGAGAGCCTGCTAGATGGAAGGCTGCAGTTTCAGCCTAGGAGCATGGAAGGATGGTTCACAGATACGAGCTGGGAGCCTGGCATGGCAAGGATCACCTGCTGTCCCCGGAGAAGAGTTGCAGTGGATGGACACCTCTGGAACTTGACTCCAGAGAAGACTCATACACCAGTAGTGACATGAGGCCTGATACCAGGGTAGAGACCAGAGCTGAGAGAACCCCTGCAGAGAGCCTGGAAAGAGGCAAACACTGGACTCAGGTAGGGGACACAGGGACTAAGAACAGTCAGGTTACCCAGCTAAGCTAGTCCAGTGAAAATGTTGTTTATGTTCTGTGTTGGCTTTTCTGCTAATAAATGAAACCCTCCAAAAGGGGATGATCTTTAGTATCTAATGGTCTGTCAGGGCTTGTTGATACCTTAGAAGATGGAAAAATCAGGGGCTCCCCAGCAACACAGTGGATGCAGTGGGTCAGCCTCGAATGATGATGGTTCTTGGAGAAGGAATTTGAGTAAAGCATGTGACTTTTGGGAGCAGTTTCTCCCTAAAGCCTGGTCTACACTGGGGGGCAGGGATCGAGCTAAGTTACACAACTTCAGCTACATGAATAACGTAGCTGAAGTCGACATACTTAGATCCACTTACTGTGGTGTCTTCACCATGGTGAGTTGACTGCTGCCGCTCCCCCATCGACAACGCCTGTGCCTCTCGCAACGGTGGAGTACAGGAGTCGACAGGAGAGAGCTCAGGGGTCAATTTATTGCATCTAGACTAGACACGATAAATCGGCCGCCGCTGGATCGATTGCTGCCTGCCGATCCAGTGGGTAGTGTAGACATATCCTTAGACTAACAATGCCATAATCCAATTTAACAATATACATTCACCGTTTGCACTGCTTAGTTACTAATCACTGGAATTCCTGAGCAACTCCACCAAATCTGAATATAAGTGGCAGTAGAACCACAGTCTCTCCACCATCTTTCATAGATTCATAGATTCCAAGGCCAGAAGGGTCAATGTTGATCATCCAGCCTGATCTCCTGTGTAACACAGGCCACAGAATTTCCCCAAAATAATTCTTTTTGAACTAGAGCATAAGGGATCATTTTTTGTATGCAAGCTGCTTGGAGCATATTAGAATGTTCCAAACACATATTGAAATATGAGTAATATCTTTATGAAACAAAAGCCATCAGGTTTGTGTATCTGGCTAGTTAAAAATAATAGCATGTTCCCCTTCAAAAATACTCTAATAGAATCATAGTAGAATATTTTTAGAGAGACAATATGTGTCTATATTATTATCCTTACTCTTGTCAGTAGGCCCATAGAATTTAAGGGGTTACTTGTACGAATAAGGACTGTTCAGGTTTATAAGAGGTCTCAGAATTAAGCTCCTGAATTCCAATCATGATGCGGCTGAATTATTGCATTCGTTTTGCAGTATAAAAAGTTTAAACAGTAAATATTGGCTAATAGATAAACATTGGTTCTTAGATACTGTGAGAGTGCTAAATTGAATTGAGTCATGATTTTTTTCATATGACAATATTTTAACACCTAACCCAAGGGAATACTGCCTTTTAATTAATGTTATAGTCTCCTGTATGGAATTTATTTTTCAGTGTAAAGAAGGGGATCTAAAAATCAGGGTAAAAGACAATAGACAACTAGAGTGTCTTATAGCTTATTCTTTTTTGAAAATTAGTAATAAATAGATTTTTAGACAAAGAAATCAGAATGAGGCTGATCTTTTCATTGGAGTTGGATCAGGCTTGATATCCTTTTGAAGAAGAAAGAGGATTTGGTCCTGTTTCCACTGAGAACAATTGCAAACGTCCAGTTGACTTCAATGGCAGCATGATAGGTAGCTAATATAATTAGGACCTGAGGCAATCAGGAAGGACTGTTTCATCTTCAGCCAGCACTTCTGCGAGATGTTATGCCAAAATAGTAGGCAGGAGAAGAGCAACATTCTTCTTTATCCTCCCAAACACTCAAGGGCATAGCAGTGGCACTGGAACACTTTTAATAGTGGGGGTGCTGAAAGCTAGCTCCCTTACCCTGTCCGTGCCCCACCTTCCCTAGACCTGGGACCGGGAGCAGGGCCGTGTCTCCAGGAGGGGAGACCAGACAGGGGTAAGGGGAACGAGGCTGGGGTGACATCTGGAGGCGGGCACAGCACCCCCATGTCCCTAGTTCCCACGCCTATGGGTCGTAGGGTGTCCATCAGTTTCTATCATTTATTTTGGTCTTGTGCTGGTCTGCTCAGAGTTCTGAGTGTCAAGCTGATGTATTTCTTTCTCTATTCTGTGTAATGTTTCTCTAGGTAGCCCTCTTTTTCACTTTCCAGGTAGTGTCCACATTATCACTTGCCATGGAAGTCATGTGGGTGGCATCCTTAAAGTGTGTTCTAAACATGTTCATGATCACCTTCTTACCCTGTTTGATGCTTTACATTGGGTTGCTCTTCTTAGAGTTTCTGGCAACATCAGAAATTCTTTACAATGGACTCTGAAGATTTTCCATCGGCATTTACTTAGGAATGAATTAATCTTCTAATTGATTTCTTTTGTAGATTTCCATGACTCTGCTCCATAAAGGAGGACAGCCATGATGCTGTGTTAACAAAAAATATATATTCTGTGTCAGTGCCAATTGTGCTATTTTTTCAAATCTTTTCAAGATTGTGAAAATTGTTTTCTCTGTTGCTTGACACCTAGCATGGTGGTACCAGCATTGCACATCTCATGCTCTAGATAGGTAAAATGACTTACTACTTCTAAGATCAACATTGGGCTGCAAGATAATAGAAACTATCAAGGGCTAAGCTATTTGCTTCCTTACATTGTTGCGGTCAGATATGGCTGATCATATGACTCTTGTTTTAATCGGGTGAAGATTTTTTTTTTAAGTTTTCAAAATAAAATCTGTGGAGTGGTGGATAATACTGTAGTTGGGAAGGGGACAGATATGGAGTTTTGGTAAGAGATTTATTTTCAGAGTGTTCTTAAATGCTACCCAAGAAAGTGTGTGTCTTCCAGCATTGCAGTGTTTTCCAGTGTTCAAATCTTCCACCTATATACCTCCCAAAAATTCATCTCTTCCATCATGCCAATATTATGGCCCAATTCAGCAAGGCACCTGAGCAGATGCTTAAGGCCCATTGACTTCAATGGGATTGAAGCATGGGTTTAAGTGCTTTGTGAATTAGGGTTTACGTGAGCCAAGAATATTAACTATGGGCCTGGTTCAAAAAAGCATTGTAGTCTACTGGATTCTTTCCATGGATGTCAGTGGGATTTGCTTGAGGTTCCATTTTTCTTAATTTTTAATACATTTAATTAAAACATCTCAGCTTGAACAATCATCATATTTCTGTACCTAGGCTGAGCAGCCACAGAATGGTATTTCTATAACCCTAGTCTTTTCTTGCCTCATTGTCCTCCTTACTCTTTGTCACCTCCACTTGTGTGTTATGCTTAAAATATACATTGGTAGCTCTTAGGGGCAGGCACTATTTCTACTTTTGGGCCTTCTCAAATAATAGATATTAGCAAAAACACTCTCCAAGAACTTGCTCAGTATTTTTTATGAGGGTGAATAGCTTAACTCAAAATGTTTTTCTGTCATGGCAGGAACATGAACATAAAAATATGGTAGAACTGTCCACCCAGCAGTAAAGCCCCATAAAAACTGTTCAGAATTCACTATGGTAGAAAAACAGACAGTGCTTCCAATTATCTGGAATTAATTTTAACACCAATGACATAATCAAATTTGTAAAGCTCTTCACAAATTTAGTTATATCATTGGGGTTAACCTTTCTTGGGTAGCATTTATTATGAAATATTTGGGAGTGAAATAATTACTTGCAAATTATATTATGTAACTGTACATGTTGTTTGACCAATAATCAGATCTTTAATATCTTATTTATCTTCTGTTTTGCAGCCTACATTTGTCAACTGGTGCTAGCTTTGCACATGAAAACACATGTTGAAGTCTCTAATGAGCTGCTGATGGGTAAGAACAAATAGCTTGGGAAAAAAGTGCTTTGGCGTATTCCAGATAAAGACACTAAGTTAACATTAAACTAATATGTTTTAAAGCTCAGAGCTAAAACACGCATGAAGTTGTATGTGCCAGTGCTGCTGTGGATGTAATTAGTGTAAATGGGATTTAGCCTATCACATTTCATACAGTCAAGTTCTGTAACCACCTGGCCACATCATATATGCTAATCCTTTTCTCTTAATAAGAAAAGGGTTTATGGTGGAATTGAATTGAAACAGATAAAATATATACAAATCTGCTCCAATACAACACTTTGGAGTTTTGGAGATCAGTTTTTGAAGGGTCAATTCTAATCAAATTTGGTGAAAAACTTGTTGGATTTATACTAATATTTATTATATGAATTTTGTATTATTTGGGTGTTTGTTCACATGCTGAGATGCTCCAGTCAGAAGGATAATTACTTATAGCTGAATTTCCAAACCGGTTTCAGTTATACTTTGTGGTCTTCACAAATGCACAGCTTCAAGCTTTTAAAAATTGTATTATTATTTTATTTTATTTTTTTTGTTGGTTAGTGCATCATGTTTTTTTTGATCTTTTACAGATGCAGCCAAAAAGAGGGTTCCATTTTATAGCTGCAGCACTCTGTGGTTTCTGGAAATGTGAATTTTTTCAAAAGAAAAGATAAATGTAGGAATGAAATGGTTGAAAGTTCCTCCTTCAATAGTTTATAAGTTTTATATTAACAGCTAGAACTTGGATTTTTTTTATTGCACATGATGTTCTAACTAAAAGCTTAGAAACATATCCACCAGGTATGCTTGTGTATTTATTTCTTTGGGGCTCTGTTTTGGATCTCAGAGAGATGGTATAATTCATAAACCGTTCAGCTGACTATGGCAAATTGTCCCTTATTGAATAATAGAGGGTCCTTTCTTCAGAAATTCCCACAGGATGGGATCAAGAAGGATGGCTAGGAACACTCCATGAGGATTCCCCTTGTGAGTTTTCCCCAATCTCTCTGTTTAAGGAAGAGTTTTATTGCATGGTTTCCCTCAAAATTTGTGAATCAGTGAGAGGACAGGTCCTGTGTCAGCTTTCGGGCTCTCCTGAGCATCCTGACAATGCAACTCCACCAGTAATTTTGAAGTCAATGGAGCAATGCTGACTTACACCAGTTGAAGATCTGGTGCATATGTATAACTTTACACTGTCTGTACAATATAGGCAAGTTAATGGCATGCTGAGAAGATGAACTTGTATATTTAGATTCATAACTGCAACATTGTTTCAAAGTTGATTTTTTTGTGTTTAAGTGGAGCTGAGTTTGCCACTTTCAAGTGTTCGGTGGGGTGGGGGAAGTATCTTCTCATCCTCTTTGCTAGAATACAGTGGAATGTTTACTTTCTCATTTTGTAACTCTCTCATCTTGTGGAACAGTTGTGCTAGGGCAGTACTCGCTATCTAGTTCTTTACTGAACTGCCACTTTTCCATTTGGCCTTTGTTAAAATTTCTGATAAATAACCGACTGTCTACAGCTGTTCAAATCATGTTGCTTTTTTCTAAGTGTCATCTTAGTGATTGTTCTCACCAATATGGGCTTTACTTCAAAGGGAAAATAAGGTATAATAGGGCTTGTTGTTGAGTAAAACTGAACACGTGGGCAGTGGGAAAAGAATCTGTAAAGCGAATTGCACAGGTTTAATACACCAGCCATTCGCCTCTCACTGTGATGAAGGCCCTACAGAATTTTGGCAATATCACTGTCTACAATTTACTTTAAATAACTGTTCTTTGTTTTCTACAGTTGGTATTATTTCTTCACGTTTTCTCATTTGAAGCTAATCCACATCTAAGAAACAATTAGCATGCTTGTGCATGTTAGCGTGAACTGGGCTTTAGGTTTTTGAAATAGCATTAGCTATACTCTTGCTATGAAACTGACCACAATAAATAATGGAAATGTAACATAGGAGGCCAATTAATATACTACTTTATTGTTAAAGGCACTATAATAATCATAAATTTACTTTCATATGATTTATATTAATCGATGGTCTAGTCTATTTGAAGGAATTCTCTAAAGAATTCTTAAAATTACAGTTCTGGAATAAAAAGAAATTTTGCTTGTAGACTGGAGATTTCTATTTCTATGCAATGTAATCTTTATTTCTGTTGGAGAGGTCACTATGTCCAGTTTCTATCCTGGATCCACATATGCAAATCCCACTGACACATGGAAAAAAAGTTAAAAGGTAGAATTTGGTTCTGATACAAAATCAGGAAAGAACCAAAACCATTTTGAAGGAATAATAATAGTTGCAAGTTTTTACCTTTGCTTGAGATTGGTACTGAATGTATATATTAATATTTAGATGAGGTTAATGATCTTACATCTTTTTTCTTTCACTCTGTTTGTAAGGACAAAAATATCTAATTTATAAATCAGAAGTGAGGAACAAAGGAATGAACTGAAGTAACTCAGCTCTACCCTTTCCACAGCTGAGGACACAAAGTAATAATTGTCACTCAGCGAAATTATCACACAAAAGAACAGCAAGTCATTCATTTCCACATGAAAAAGCACAAAAATAGGATTTCTGAAAGACTGATTAGAAGATTAAAGGTCAGAAGGTTAACATTAAAGTTTGTGCCTAAAGGTACATGAGCTTTTGGGGCCAGATTCTCTATTCCATTTACAGCAGTTTTCTGTCAGTGTAACTACACAGAAATTATAACATTAGTGTAAAGGGAAAATCTGGCTCAATGGTTTAACAGATCTAGTCACAAACATTTTGGGTCAGATCCTTAGCTGGAGTAAACAGCAAGTGCTTCACTGACTTCAGTGCAGCTGTATCAATTTACACGAGGTAGCAATCTGCTGTCTTTACATGGGTGGATGGGTATGCTTTTGATAAGTTAGGGAAGCCAAAAGTCTAGGTACCAACATGAGCATAGGGTTCAACTGAGCATTTACGTCACATTCCCCTGCAAACTGCTTGCACAGTCTGGGATGTTTCAGTCTGCAGGCTTAATGAAGAGGAGATATCAGTGAGAGTAGCAACTCATTCTGTCCCCGATGCCAGATTGGCTCAGGAACCCCTCAGTCCCCAGAAGAGCCTTTCAGGAGTGGGGTGTTGGATAAATGGGCTTGTCATTGTAGAATCATAACAATATAGGGCTGAAGGAACCTTGAGAGATCATCTAGTCAGGGCGGCTCCAGGCACCAGCACGCCAAGCGCGTGCCTGAGGCGGCAAGTCACGGGGGGCGCTCTGCCGGTCACCACCAGGGTGGCAGGCAGGCAGGCTGCCTTCTGCGGCATGCCTGCGGAGGGTCTGCTGGTCCCGCGGCTTCGGCGGACCTTCCCACAGGCTGCCGCTGAATCCGTGGGACCGGGGACCTCCCGCAGGCAAGCCGCCGAAGGCAGCCTGCCTGCCGTGCTTGGGGCGGCAAAATACCTAAACCCGCCCCTGCATCTAGTTCAGCCCCTCATAGTGAGACAGGACCAAGTATACCTAGACCCTCCCTGATAAATGTTTGTCCAACCTGTTCTTAAAAACCGCCAGTGACAGAAATTCTAAAACCTTACTTGGGAACTTGTTTTAGTACTTACCTACACATATAGTTAGAAAGTTTTTCCTCCATATCTGACCTAAATCTCCCTTGCAGCAAATTAAGCTGATGATCTTATCTTCAGCGGACATAGAGAACAACTAATCGCTGTCCCCTCTGTAACCACCCTGAACATATTTAAAGACTGTTATCAGGTCCCTCTGAGTCTTCTTTTCTCAAGACTAAACATTCCTAGTTTTTAAACTTTTCCTCGTAGGTCTGGTTTTCTAAACCTTTTATATTTTTGTTGCTCTCCTCTGGACTTTCTTCAGTTTGTCCACATCTTAAATGTGGTGCCAAAAACTAGACACATTACTCCAGCTGAGGCCTCACCAGTGCCGAACAGAGTGGGTCAATCACCTCCCATGCTTTATATACAATACTCCTGTACATAATACTCGGAATATTAGCTTTTTTTGCAACTGCATCACATTGTTCCCTCATCTCCAGTTTGTGATCTACTATAACCCCTACATTCTTGTCAGCCAGTTATTCCTCATTTTGTAGTTGTGCATTTGATTTTTTTCTTGTGTAGTATTTTGCACTTGTCTTTAATTAATTTTATTTTACCGATTTCAGTTCATCAACATCATTGTGAAATCTAATCCTGAATTCCAAAGTGTTTGCAAATCTCCCTGCCCCTGGCCCCCTCCCTTGCTGTCACCATACATTTTATAAGCCTACTCTTCACTCCATTATCCACATTATTAATGACAATAGACCTCTGTGTGACCCCACTGGATACAACATCCCAGTTTGACAGCAAGCTGTTTATAACAACTCTTTGAGTACTGTCTTTCAACCAGCTATGCATCCTTCTCATCCTAATGTCATCTAAACCATATTTCCCCGGTTTGCTTATGAGAACGTCATGTGATATTGTGTCAAAAGCATTACTAAAATCAAGACATATTACCTCTACTGCTTCCTACACCCAGTAGGCCAGGAATCCTGTCAAAGAAGGAATTGGGGTTGGTTTGGTATGATATGTTCTTGACAAATCCATGTAGGTTATTACTTATTACCTTATTATCCTCTAGGTGCTCATAAGATGATTATTTAATAATTTGTTCCAATATTTTTCCAGGTATCAAAGTTAGGCTGACTGGTCTATAATTCCCTGGATCCTCTTTGTTCTCTTTGTAAAAAAGATAGATACCATATTTGCCCTTCCCTATCTCTCCATAAGTTCTCAAAGATAATTGCTAATAGTTCTGAGATTGCTTCACCTAGCTTCTTAAGTATCCTAGGTGAACTTTGTCAGGCTCTGCTGACTTGAATACATCTAACTTAGTAAATATTCTTTAACCTGTTCTTTCCCTATTCTGGATTTTGTACCTTCCCCCTTGTTAATATTAAGTATATTAAGCATTTGGTCACACTTAACTTTTTTTTAGTGAATACTGAAGCAAAATAGGCTTTAAACATGTGGGTCTCCTTGATGTCGTTTGCTGTCAGCTCTCCTTCCCTTCCCTGCACTTTCCTTCATCTATCTTGTGCCCTAATGTATTTATAAAACCTCTTCTTGTTACCTTTTATGTCCCTTGCTAGGTGTAACTCGTTTTGTGCCATCCGCCTTTGGACTTTCTCCCTACACACTTTTTGCTATTTATTTATTTATTTATTTATCCATCCTTAACAATTTGTTCACGTTTCTACTTTTTGTAGAATCCCTTTTTGATTTTCAGGTCATTAAAGAGCTCCTGATGGAGCCATATTGGCCTTTTACTTCCTATCTTTCATTCACAGCAGGATAGTTTGCTGTAGTGCTCTTAATATTGTTTCTTTGAGAAACTGCCAGCTCTCCTGAACTCCTTCATCCCTTAGATTTTCTTCCCATAGGATCTTATCTAACAGTTCTCTGAGTTTGTTAAAATCTGTTCTTTGAAATCTATTGGTCTTATTCTGTTGTTCTCACTCCTTCCTTTCCTTAGAATCCTGAAATCTGTCACTTCAGGATTATTTTCACCCAAATTGCCATGTCACCAGGTGGCCCCCTTTGGAGAATGCAAGATATTAGACAGCGCTGCATGGCTATAATTCAGGTGGTAAAGGACTGTTACAAGGCAGAAGGGCGGGGAGCACTGTTTTTCAAAGCTACTTCAAGGATTGGATACTGGGGTTTGTTGGAAAGAAGGAGGGTTTGTTGGGTAGAGGGAAGGAAATTAGTGAGTTTTACAGGAATTTAGCCCAGGAGTTTTGAGCCAGTTGTAAAACACCTTTAATCAATTAGGCTGTGACAAGGAAGACATTTTTAATGATAAACTGTTAGCCATTTTATACTCTGGTTTTGCTTGAGTATGCCTTGAATTGCTAATGATTACATTAAAATCTACTTCATAAAACAAGAGACTGCCATTAAACAAATACCTATGACTGGACCAGACCAATTTAAGAATGGCAGCTAGGTAAAAAAAAAACCTCTTTAATATTTTCCTACCGGAGAATTTTATTTGGTAAGAATGACTTTACATGATGGCTGTTTGTTGGACTACATGCAATGAGTTGGAGGCCTCAGTCCAAATTGTAACACATCCAGCATTACTTGACAACTAATTGTTGGGAATCTCAGGAGGGAAGCTAAAGAGTGAATTGACATGGTGATTGATCTGTCCGCTCACCTCCAGAGGTGTTTCCTCCAGACCAGGGTTATGGCATGTTGATGGGGCTACGTGTGGAAGCTTCCACTGTCACACCATTGTATTTGTTCTGTGGATGTACAGAGAGCTGTCTGTTACTTTTCAGCTGCATTAAATTCAATAAAGATTGGATTTTTCTTGAATTAGCTGCATCAGAAACACAAATGTAATTTGTTGATCTTAGAGCTATTTTTTGTTGTGACAGCTGAGGCTGTCTTAGTGAAGAGTGATAACAGTGATAAAAATATCTAATCTATTTTTGTAGAGTGGGGAGATGAGGATGTTCAGTTTGACCCAGATACTAGCCATAGTACAAAACCAGCAAGCCCTGTGCATGATACTTTCTTAAGTGTGGTTCTGTGATGCTGACCACTAGCTGCTTGCTGAAAGGAGTGGAGCAGCCACACTCAGAACGTTGGATAGATACACATCTAGGTCTCCACTGTTGGGAGACAAAGAATGTACGCAGTAACTCATCTAGGAGTCTTTATCGCTGCTGTTTCACAGTAGTAACTGTTTTTCTGGGGCCCTACATCTGCTGAAAACAAAGTTCTGCAGTGTTGTGGTTCGATATTTAAATGCCTTTGAAATTGGGTGTTCAGAAAAAGAGGATTCTCAACTTTGCTTTAGCAAACAGTCTTTAAAGAAATGCAAGATTTTCTATCTGGAAAGAGTAATTTCATCGTTAATTTTACTAGTAACACAACAGCTTAATGTCAAACTTTACCTTCACTACTTCCATTTATGAAGGTTTTGGCTTAAAAGCAGAAATGAATACAAGGGATACCAAAATCCTTAGGCATCAGTCAGCGCTTGTGTGTGTCAAAGATAGTCATGTGAGATTTCATCTTTTAATAATTTGTGTGATTTTAAATGTTCAGCTATTGGTCAGTATCATGATTACCATATATTTAATTTTCATTACTATTTTTTCTTTTATAAAACCTTTCTTTTACATTTCTACTAATTTAAATAAATTGTAATATTCATTTCTGATGTGTTATCAGTATGAAGCCCCTGGGTATTAAAATAATATGTAAGGGCACTTTTTAAATGAATAACTGGCTTTTTTATCATAGAAATTATAGATGAAAAAGCTCTCTTAGTCCTTTCCCAATGGAAGATTGTTCTTTCCTGCAATGTATGCGTCAGTATTTGCCTAGTGAGTTCAGTTTTAAATATCTCAAACATGATTTCCATAGTCAGGATTGCAACTCAGAGCTCCTTGTCTCCCATTCCTTTCTCAGATCGCTTTCTCTGAATCACCCTTTAAAACAGATTTTTAAAACACTCCTGCTGTACCAATGTTTGCTGAAAAAAAGAGGCACTTAATATAGAGCATATAAAGGTAACTAATTAAATTTTTAACCAAACTTTATTGAAATATGTCTCATTTATTATCAGGGAAGTTTCCCAGGAGGAGTGAGACTCTGTTATCCTTCTGCATGTCTTATGTAATGCTGTCTTCAGTGACTCAAGAGTTTGAGTACCAACCTCAGGGCAGTCTGTTAGGAAGCAGGGCACATCCACCAGACTAGTGGTGAATTCTGGACTTTGATTTCACCAACCAATTATCAAGTGTAAACTCCTCAGGCAATATAACAGCTTTAATATGGAGTCACGGACAGTCCCCTTCAATACTCCGATCTGTCTGGCCATGCAGGTGACTGTTCCTTTTGTGATAGATGGTCCTTTACACCAAGAGTCACAGCAATATTCAGGTTACTCCAACCTCCAAAGGACCAGCCATTTACCGCAGGTCAGTTGCACATTAGATCTCACACCAAAGACAATGCTTGTAGCCAATCCTATAATAAACTATATAAAGATTTATTAAATAGGAAAAGGAAACCCAAGAGGTATTTATAAGGTTAAAACAGATAAACATATGTACAAAAATGAGTTACAATCCTAAATTTCAAAAGACAATAGAAGCCTCTTAGCAATCTCTATACGTCCTTTAGGGCCAACCCAGGCTATGCTGCTGTGGATCTCTTGCTTACGCCTAGAAACCCTTTGCCTTCAGAGTGCAAGCAGCATATAGATAATCAGTTCATTCTTGTTAGGGGTTTTTAACTCTCTCTTGCCATGTGAGCTGCAAACTCAGCTGATGGGAGGAATCTACTTGCATGACTCATCTTCATGGGAATGGGTGAAAAGCAGAACAATAAACCTCTTTTGTTCTCTTAACAACCCATAATAGTTCATTTGGGGTTGATGGAACTTTTCTGTTGGGAAGGACAAACATCATCTGTTTCTACTGAGCCCTTTGCACTAGCTAATGTCTCCCTCCTATCTGGTGATCTACACAGTCACAGATGCTCACAATACAAATGCTCAGCTATTGCCTATATTGGATACAGATGTTATAAGTGAAAATAATGCACGCAGCAGCTCACAAACTTTCAATAAAGTCTAAACTCTAAATATATTCTTATAATTTGAATTCTTATTTTAACGATACTAACACAGAGATGAGCCAGACTGATTCCAGCTATGCATTTGACAGTGTTCAGTTGAGACTTGGGGACTTTGGCATGAGCTGGCACCTGGTCTGCCAGTGTCATACCTGATTCAGACATTTGTTTTTAATTTCCTTCAATTACAATTGTCTTGGATAGAAAATGGTAATGAAAGTGTCAGTATAAACTATGCATAAACACAGAATGTTTGAGGTATGTCATATTCCAATATACTTTACCTGCATATTTTTCCATGCAAGGAATTTTTTGTCTTAACTCTTCAAGCCAAGGAACATTGCAGATATAATATTCTGTGCTTGGCACAATAGAATTTGTTTTCATTACTTTTTTCTTTTCATTTTGTTTGCTTTCATTTCTTTTCAATTTCAGCAGTGAGGAGAATGTGCTATAAATGTGCATCCGTGTGGTGTCTGGTGTTTACACTTCTAGTGGACATTTCACTAGCAGCCTTTTCTGTCTCTGATGCTTTATGTGGTCAGCTGTGGCTCTTCAATCTTGGCCAATGCACTGTAGGAAGTCATGAATAGCTCTCGCTGTGTTAGCACACCTGTGTTTTGCTCACAGCTGTTTGGTTCACAACAAGGTTGCTGTTAGTGGTTATGAAACCTTTTCACACCACCCACCCACTATCCACTGCTTTATTACATTTGCTGGCACTTGCTGATGGGGTTGAACTTCTTCTTTTTTTCAGAAGACACCAAGATTCTTTATGTATGATAATAAGCCAAATTGGCCCAACACTTTGAATACATTGTATTCAAAAATATTCCATTCCTCCTGTGTCAAAGATTATTAGTTCTCTTTTAGTGACGGGCAAGTGAGGTGCAGTCATGACAAGAAATTTGTTTTTTGTTAATTTTACAGTGGGTTTCTTTTCCTGGTTATTAAATAGTTCTGCACTGGCCAGAGCTCAACAGTTTGAAACATTAAATCAGTTTCCACCACCTATTATCTGAGACACAGTCATTCATTTTTTAATACATCTGTGTTATGATAGCAAGACTGACAGCTTTATTTGTAGTCTTGGGTTGCTATCTCTTCTTTATATCCTACCCCCCAAAAATCAATTTTTTGCAAAGAACTTGGATAGCTCAATGGATCCTAAAGGGAGATCACTACAAGCTTGATCTTCTCATATTCCAGATGTTATGAAGTATACAAATGGGAAAGAAATAATGACTGGAAGAACCAAAAATAGCTGGCAAAAGTGAGGCAGATGCTACCTGAAAAGGGAAAAAAGACAAATCAACTTAATATAAAAACTGCTTCAGTTCAAAATATGGACAAAAAGTAGTCCAGCTGATACCACACATTTACAATGAACATTAGACATTGGGTAACTTGGCTTTCAGCGTTTCAAAAAGTACTTTTTAAATTCGTAGATTAGGAATACAGTTGAACTTTTCTATGTAGTTTCTATCAGCTGCATTTTGTATCTCTCCATGGCACAGTATGTGGCTGTGCTCTCAAAGCTGGACAATGTGTTTTGACAGCCCTTGGCAATGAAAACAACAGTGAGAAAAGCAAACTAGAGTGATTCAACTTAACACAAGCTGACTGTTGTGTAGCTGGACCATCCAAAGCATGTACCATGAATAGAAAGTCTAGAATTCCATAAGGTACTCCATGTCCAATTGTCTAAAAAAACAGAAGAGAAGCAGCTAACAGGGCTAGCTACAGAAATCATTGTTTTCTCTGCTAAACAAACTGTGTGGGGGCTGTTGCAGTAGCAGTTGTCTGAAGTAATAGTTGATCTTCACCAAAGAAGTGAAAGAGACACACATCCAACCCTAAGACTTGGGGGAAGGAGGGAAGAACCCAGACATTCAAGTCTATTCAGGTTTTTATACTGCACTCCTCATCCTACCACCTGAGCATCTTCCAGTAGCTCATTAAGCCATGTGACTACACATCCATCATGTGGTGTTTGTTCTCTCATCCTCTTCCCAATGGAAGAAGCATGTGAAATGGAGTGTCCTGGCTGAGTAATATGTGTTGGTTTTGTTTTTAATATATCTGTTGCTATGCTGTTTATGTTGAAGAAGGCAAGGCCAATGAAATGGAGTGGAAATTGGTGAGGTTTGTGATGGCCGTGAGTTCTTGGGAAAGTTCATTCCATAGGTTTCAGACTGCACCCCAGAGAAGGATCTGTCTCCTGCACTGATGAACTTTACTATTATTGTTGGGAGTTCCATTGTGCAAGAGGAGCATATTTGTCAATGACAGACTTCGTCCTGGAGCTTTAGATGATCTTTTAGATACCTGGGGTCAGGCCATAGAGTGCTTTGAAGATAAGGAGTCAGACATTGAACTTGATCTAAGGTTCTATGGGAAGCCAGTGTAGCGAGCGAAGATAGCCAAGACATAATGTGTGCATCCCAGGTGTGAGGCAGTAGTTGGTGGGAGATGTAGAGAAGAATGTAGGTTTGGGGACTGTTTATAGACATGAGTATCTCACACTCATTAATGGATTTTATCCTCCCAATGTCCCTGTGAGATAGGGACGTATTGTGGGGACCTGAGAAATTAAGTGACTTGCTCAGGACCATAAGAGGAGTTTGTGGCCATGACAAGAATCTAATTCAGGTCTCCTGAGTCCTAATCCAGCATCCTAGCTACTAGACCACCTGTTTAACCTTGAAGATACTCCAAGTGTAGAGTATTATAATCAGATCTAGTGTTCAATACAAATTATTTTCATTCCTTCCATATAGCCAATTAATAAATAAAAGCAGACTAGCACCCTGTTCCTGTCTGGGAGTTGGGGGTGCAGGGGTCCATAATTCATGCTATTCAGATTCAGCTATTTAGCATTTGTCTATCCCTAATGGGATATTTGCAAAGTAAAATGTTTTCTAACAGCTGTAAGGACAAGAGAGCCTAAAATTTCTCCCTATACATAATATCCATGAAATTGCATTGAATATTGTAATGATGTGTTATGCTGCCATTAGCACACTATGAATACCTAATTTGGAAGGTTAATGAAATTGACAAATGTGTGTACTGTATGCATATTGTCAATACTAGTTAATGGCAAATCTCTCATTTTTATTTGTAAAATTATATAAAATGGAAAGTGACAATTATTATAACTTCATCTTTTTTTGTCAGAAGTTATGGAATACATCACAGTTATTTACATAGGGCTGTATGTGTGTAATTTCAGTGTGTATGTAATCTTAGGAATTTTTTGCAGATTATGTGATTATATACTTTATTTTTGTATGAAAAGGGTGCATGCATTATAACATGCATATTCTTTTAAAGCCTATTGGGCCAACTTCATCCCCGGGTGAAGGTGTAACTAATGGAAGGAGAATATAGGTGCTTCACTCCCTGTTGAATAAAGGGCAGGGCCGGTGCAAGGATGTTTCGCGCCCTAGGCGAAACTTCCACCTTGCGCCCTTCCCCATTCCCGAGCCCCCGCCCTGATGCGCCCCAGCCCCGTGGCAGCTCTCCGCCCTGAGGCACTCCCCCTGCCCCAGCTCACCCCTGCCCCGCCTCCACCCTGAGCACACTGTTGCTGCTTAGGTGCTGCAAGCTGGGAGGCAGGAGAAGTGAAGCAGCGATGGTGTGCTCGGGGAGGAGGCGGGGCAGGGGTGAGCTGGGGCGGGAAGTTCCCCTGCGTGCCACCCCCTCCTTACTTGCTGCAGGCAGCCCTCCCCACACTCCCCTGCCCCAGCTCCCTCCGCCTAAATGCCGGCAGCGACCACAGCGGCTGAAGATCCAGCCACTGCGGTCGCTGCCGAAGAAAATGCCACCCCCCAAATCCTAGTACCCTACGCGACCACCTAGGTCGCCTAAATGGTTGTACTGGCCCTGATAAAGGGGGGTTGGTAATGAAAGTGGTGCCCCGCATGTGGGCTGAACTCAGGAAAGGCCTCAGACGTTGAATGAGCTTTCACAGGCAAGAGAAGCATGTAACCCACACTAGGAGAGTATGGGCCTTTTTCCATGCTAATGACTAATCCACATAAAAGGCTAATGAGGCTATTACAGGTGCCAAGGTCCCTACTAAGGGAGTTAGTTCTCTAGCTCAAGTAGTGCAGGTATGATTTTAGGAATGAAATTCAAAACCTCCTGTTGGTCCAAGACCATTAAGCAGCAGAGAAGGTATTCCTCCAGAGTCCTTGGGTGTCCGAGATTCTAACCCTTATTATCACCCCTGCAACACAGATTACTGAACATAACCTAGGAATTTCTGTCAATAACTTTTGAGTTATAGCATATCTTTCAGAAAGACATCCAATCTTAATTTAAAGATTAAGTTATGAAGAATCCACTTTATCCCTAAGTAGTTCCAATGATTAATTACCCTTACTGGTAAAAAATTGCACCGTATTTCTAGTCTCTATTAGTCTAGCTTCAGTTTGCAGCCATTAGATCTTGATGGGCCTTTCCTCCTTTAGATTAAAGAGCAGTCTACTATCAGAAAAATCTTCTCCCCATGTAGGTACTTACAGACTATGATCAAGTGACCTCTGAATCTTCTCTTGGATTAACAAAATAGATTGAGCTGGTGCTGGAGTGGTAATGAGCTGGAGCCAACAGCTCAAATGGAGTGTCTGTGGTCTGGAGGCTGCAAGGTTGACCTGCCCTTTCAGCTTCCCTTCCAGGCATCTGATGGTAGCATTAAACTATGTTGAGGGAGGATTTTTGTAAAGTGAATCTGGTTGAAAGAGGCAAGAGATACGGCTATCTCTGAGCCTTGGTCCTGTCAGCAGATAATGTCAGAGGGAGAGTGACAAAGATCAGAGGCTGGGAAGGCCCATCTTCCTACACCCTGGCTGGTTGCTATTGGAAATTCCTTTTTGTATGCTGGAGCCTTTCACAGGTTTCTTCTGGATGTATGTTGCTGTCACTAACGTGGAGTTCATGTCTGTGTGTGTGTGTGGGGCAGGTGGAGAGGGGACAGGTGAAGGGGGACAGACCTCCCGCACCTGGTGTTCCTGGATCAGCTTCCAGCAGGGCTCCCCGCTAACCTCGCCCCCTCTGCAGCAGCTAGCCCAGCTGCCCCCCCCCCCCAGCCCGCAGCTAACCAGCCTGCCCTGGCCCCCACGGCAGCTAACCCCACCTGGGGGACCCGCCTCAGCTCACCTCGGCTCTGCCTCCTTCGCTGAGCACGCCGGCGTCGTTCTAATTCTCCTCCCCTCCCAGGCTTGTGGTGCTGATTGGAGGAGACTTAGAGCGGAGGCTGTGTGCTCAGCAGAGGAGGCAGAGTGGAGGTGATCTGGGTGGGGAGCGGTTCCCCTGTGTGCCCCTCCCCCATTACTGCGGGTGGCCTTCCCTGCGTCCCAGCTCACCTGCACTCCACCTCCTCCCCTGAGCGGGCTTTTAGGCACCCCCAACCACTAGGTGCCCTAGGCGGCCACCTAGTTTGCCTAAATGGTTGCACCAGCCCTGGCTTTCAGGGTTCAGTTGAGTGCCGGAGGAGAGAGGGAGGACAAGTAGGATAGTCTAGGGAGGTAGTGGAATCTCCATCACTGGAGATTTTTAAGAGCAGATTAGATAAACACCTGTCAGGTATGGTCTAGATAATACTTAGTCCTGCCTTGAGTGCGGGGGACTGGACTAGATGTCCTCTCAAGGTTCCTTCCAGTCCTATAATTCTACTCGTCTGACTTTTACTGGAGCCCATTCTGAATAAACAGGGGCCAAAGAAGAGTGCAGCTGCCCTGGCGGAGAACCCCTGTGTCAATTCCAAGAACAAAGCAAGCAGGATTTAAGCTTTGGGCTATATTTAGCCTCTGACTCATGAATCTTTAGATCAATAACCAAAGTGTTTTTATATGTGGGGGCAGCCCCAAATACAGTGAGTCAGCTTCGGCAATTCCACTTTTAACACCATTCAGGGAGGTATCTGGTTTCAGATGACTGATTACGAGAGGGGAATGAGATGAGCCATGTGGGTGAAAGAGCTCAAGCTGTTCGTGGGTATAACAGAGGAGAGTTTCTTTTTGATATGAATGCACCTGCCAATTATTCATCAGTCAGCTTCATCTAGAAGTTGCATTCTCAGGACATATTATATGTGGTGTCTTAGTTAGCAGGATATCCTACAGTCAAGTGGCGTATTTTAAAAAGAAGTGTTTTGGATTTAGCCAGTCTTAACAGAGATTCTTCAACTTAGATTTTCTTGAAGCTCAATTACTTTCCCCTATTTTTAGTAGTGATTAAAGTGTTAATTCACTGCACATGGAAGGATAATAATAGGAGATCTACCAATCTCCTAGAACTAGAAGGGACCTTGAAAGGTCATTGAGTCCAGCCCCCTGCCTTCACTAGCAGGACCAAGTACTGATTTTTGCCCCAGATCCCTAAGTGGCCTCCTCAAAGATTGAGCTTACAACCTTAAGTTTAGCAGGCTAATGCTCAAACCACTGAGCTATCCCCTGCCCCTGGGTAGCATTGTTTGATTTTCTGCAAAAGTTGCCATAGATTACTATGGGATAAAGCATCTCAGAGAGATGAAACCTCTGTTCTCCCACATCTTATAACTGGGACCTTCCTCACTCTTGCTTGATTCCCGGATGTTCTCTTAGGTGGGCATGGTACAGTATGTAATTTGTACTAGTTTGAAGGTCTCTTTTCCTTTTATTTCCATCATTCTCCTGATTATTAGACTGTTCTGTACTGAAAGGGGTAAAGGTGTTGCTACGTAGAGATCATATGAAATAACTTCCAAAATGCACATATGGATGCTTCTAGCGCTTCCCAGGTCAAGTTGTTTCTGTTGTTCACTTTGAATTGTGCTCAGTCCCAGACATATCACACCAGAGCTACCCACCTGTAGAATTTCCAAATGGAGAGATTAAGGGTACGTCTTCACTATCCGCCGTATCGGCGGGTAGCAATCGATTTCTCGGGGATCGATATAGCGCGTCTCATCTAGACGCGCTATATCGATCCCCGAATGCGCTCCTGTCGACTTCGGAACTCCACCAACCCGAACGGCGTTAGCGGAGTCGACATGGGGAGCCGCGGACATCGATCCCGCGCCGTGCAGCTGAAGTTGCATATCTTATATCGATTTTCCCCCGTAGTGTAGACCAGCCCTAAGACTTTGGGCTTGTGATTTGCAGAAGGGTAATAAGGGATTTCTTTAACGTCATGGAAAAACCTCAGATTATTCAGTTTATTTCCTTCTTGCACCAGCTGAGTAATGGAATGGAGACAGTGTAGTAATCAAGAAAGAATATTCTTTTAAACTAAATTCTCTCTCCTCATTAAAGATGGTGTGTGTGTGTGTGTGTGTGTGTGTGTGTGTGTGTGTAAGTCAGCTTTTAAAATCTGAAGCAGGATTTCTAGAAGTTTGAAGTTCAGCATGTCTCAGAAAGTGTGCTGTAAAAAGTGACAGTGTGGGTTTCCATGGGTATTGAATCTCACTGATTCCTTCTGGAAGGTGCTTAGCTGGCAGGTAAAGATGGGTCAGTCCAGGAAACTCTGAAGTCTAGCTGGAATCTTCCTTCTCACACATTATCACCAGCCACAAAGAGTTGAATGGTCAAATTAGATCTCCAGTGAGATCTGTGCAACCCGACTGCCTTTAAATTACGTTCTCATTATCTTCGCATTAGGCCTTCATGGACTCCTGCGCAATCTCCATTGTCAAGCAGGGGCTTCTGATGATTTAAAAACATTATACTACCTAATGTGGCCAGATAACACCTTGGCCATATATATGTTTGCCCCTAGTCAATGGGCTGAGCACATTGTGGATACACTGAAAACAAATATCCAGTGTTGCCAATTCTCTCCATTTTTTTGCGTGCAAGTGATATGATTTTGGCTGAGGAGGGAGCCCCTCCAATGCCAGGAGAAGCTCTAGCAAGCTAGTAAATTTGAGCCCTCTGATTGGCTTCCTGAGCCATTTGCCCACCTCTTGGGACAAAATAACCAATCAGAGCTACTGCAGGCAGAGCATTCTTCCTCTCTCCCCCTCCCCATTGCAAACCAAAGTCTTTCTCACAGGAGGGATGGGTGAGGAGGGCATTAAAGAATCCAGCTGCTCAGGGTGTCTCTGTTCCCCCCTTCCTCCTGTGAGCAATGGGGGCAGGCTGGTGCTCTCCTCCCTGCCTGCAACACCAGGCCTGGGAAGGGGCATGAGGGGAGAAGAGCCCTGGAGTTGCCCCCACCGCCTGGCTTGGAAGTGGGGTGAAGAACACCAGGAGGAGCAGAGATGAGGCTAGCAGGACTGTCCTGGAGGGAGTGGAGTTTGAACTGATGGTGAGCTGAACAGAAGGGTTGAGGGGGCTAGAGGAATGAACTGATGGGGATGGGTCCTGGGGATTGGAGTTGAGGGGGAATGAATGGACTGAACTCAGGAAAGGCCTCAGAATGAATGAACTGCCCCCACTCAGCTCCCACTTCCATTAGAGTTAATTGCTGGACAGGGATGGGCAGATGTGGGGGTGAAAGATCCATCCCATTAGCAGGGGCCAAAACCATTTTATCCAATAAATAAATAAATCCAATACATGCACACCATGGACAGGGGAAGTTCAAAAATAAAAAGACCAAAAAACTGCACAGTAGAGTTTTTTTTTAAATCTCATGTTTTGGGGGGGCGTGAGGGGACAATCTCATGATTTTTTGGGGTCTGACCAGGGCCGGCTCTACTGTTTTCACCGCCGCAAGCAGTGCGCCAAATTGCCGCCGCGGACCCTGAACATAGAAGCTGCCGCTGAATTGCCGCCGCCGTGGAAACGCACGTGCCGCCCTAAGGGCACACGGACTGAAGACAGAAGACAGAAACTGCGCCACAGTGGACAGCTGAACATAGAAGCTGCCGCTGAATTGCCGCCGCGGCGGAAACGCCCCTGCCGTCCGCGGTGGCAATTCGGCGCACTGCTTGGGGGCAAAAACACATGGACTGCCGCCCCTTGCAGATTGCCGCCCCAAGCACCTGCTTGGAATTGGGCGGCTCCAGGCCCCAGCATGCCAAGCGCGTGCTTGGGGCAGCAAGCCACGGGGGGCGCTCTGCTGGTGCCATGAGGGCGGCAGGCAGGCTGCCTCCTGCGGCTTGCCTGCAGAGGGTCTGCTGGTCCCGCGGCTTCAGTGGACCTCCCGCAGGGATGCCTACGGAGGGTCCGCTGGTCCCGCGGCTTCGGTGGACCTCCCGCAGGGGTGCCTACGGAGGGTCCGCTTGTCCCGTGGCTTCAGTGGACCTCCCGCAGGGGTGCCTACGGGAGGTCCGCCGAAGCTGCGGGACCAGCGGACCGTCCTCAGGCAAACCACCGGAGGCAGCCTGCCTGCCGTGCTTGGGGCAGCAAAATCCCTAGACCCGCCCCTGCTTGGAATGCTGGTGCCTGGAGCCGGCCCTGGGTCTGACTCATGATTTTTGATCTCTTGAGTCTGGTGATATTGAAAATCTGATACTAGTAATAACTCTCCCTCTATGGTATTTGTTTCTTCTTGCAGGCTAGTTAGGTGTAAAGATTACCAAAGTCTACCACTTTTCCTAGAGAATACAGACCGTGATCAATAGTTAATAGATGCCAGTCAGTAATTTCTCTCTTAAGTTAGAAGCTCTGCTGTAAAATGACATCTGACCACTAAAAAAAAAATTGGATTACTGATTTGGTTACATGGCATGGACATCACTCTGTAGAAAACCAAACTGATTCATAAGAAAAGAAAACTCTCCTGATGTCTGCAGGTTTCTAGAGAAAATGGTGGAAGTCCTGGTTATATAGCAAGAGTAATAAGTTCCTAATTTAGGCCTTGTTCCAGAGTGCTGTGGAAAGGACTCCCATTGCCTTCAGTGGATATTGGATTAGACTCCAAAGGTGAAATTGTGAAATCCTGGCTCAATTGAAATCAGTAGAATTTTGCCATTGACATATAGGGAGCCTAGATTTCACCCCAAATCTTTTTTTAAAAATCTGCATCAGGTTCTAATGAATACAGAGGATCCTGTTCTGTCCCCTCATGTGCCCAACCCCAAAATGCACCAGTGGGAAGCTCTGATACCAAGAGGTATAAGAAAAGTGGCTACGGTTGAGTGAGAGGAAACACAGTTTACAGCATCTCCTTGGGTTTTGTTCAGGGCTATTGCTCTGTGGATCAGATCATTTTGTTTTAGCAGTGAGATCTTTAGCATTCTTTACTGCAGTTTCTAGATTATTTTTTTCAACTGGAATTGCCACTTGTTCCTCTACTTTGAAGACGGCTGGGTATAAGGTTGCATTACCACAGATCTTACCATGCTGCGGTTTCCAAGCTGGACTAAAAGCTACTATGACGCTCAGGAGTGAAGTTCTGATATGAAGTATCAGAGAGGTAGTCGTGTTAGTCTGGATCTGTAAATCCACAGGACTCTTTGTTGCTTTGTTCTGATATGAAGTAATTGTTTTATCTTTGATTTGCAAATCTTTTATTTTAATTGCAGCAAACAAGGGGAATCCTTCTCTCAGAAACTGTTCAGCTGAATCCAGGTGTTGTGGATGTGATCCTGCTTGCGGCCTGTGTCATGTTAGCTTCTAATTTAAAAGGCATAGCGGGAAATCCTGGCCCTGTTGAAAGCAATGGCAAAATTCACATTGACTCTTTTATAGCCAGATTTCCCTGGTACTCTAACTTTCACAGTTGTGATGGTTGCAAGAGTCGAGTTGAAAAAGACGCAGTCAGAATTTTTGTTTTTTTGTAGGAAATCTAAAGCTTGGAGGTTGTTGTGGTGCAGCTAATTCTCTGGTGCATTCCTCTGTCCTTCAGAATAATTGTTTTCTTGGAGAAGCCATCTATTTTTTAATAAGCTTTAAATCTCTTCCACATCTCAGGGCTGGTCCACACTAAGAAGCGGGGTCGAACTAGGGTACGCAAATTCAGCTACGTGAATAGCGTAGCTGAATTCGAAGTACCCTAGTTCGAACTACTCATCCGTCCAGACGCCGCGGAATCGAAGTCCGCGGCTCCAAGGTCGACTCCGCCACCGCCGTTTGCAGTGGTGGAGTACCGGAGTCGACCGCGGCGCTTCCGGAGTTCGAACTATCGCATCCACGTTAGACGCGATAGTTCGAACTCCGAGAAGTCGAACTCACCGCGTCGACCCGGCTGGTAAGTGTAGACTAGCCCTGAGAGTGTATCTCTGCTTCCCATAACTGTTGTGTGAAAGTCTCCACTCAGAAAGAAAACTCGTCCATAGCATGCTATTGAGTGATTTGGGCTCCATCATAACAATCAGGATTTTGGTAGTCTCTTTCATGATCCCATTTATCCTCTCTGCTGTTTCAGTGGCAAAGTCCTCATCTTGGATCTCACTCAAGGTGTTCAGATACCCTGGTGATGGCTGGGGTATTGGAACTGGATAGGTATAGATCCATGTTTGCCTCAGTTTTTTTTCTCTCCCCATGTTGCTTTTCTGATTTAGCCTGTTGTGCCAACATGTGCTGGACTTCTAATTTGTTATGGTTTCCAAGTAAAATATTGCTATTAGAGGGCATTTAGCTGTTGTAGGAGCAGGATTCAGCCGGCAGCTCAGTGGGATATGTGCAGCAGGCAACTTGCATTATGTCACTCCCCCTTTCTTGACTTTAGTGGGACTACTTGGGTAAGTAAGGTTTACTTGTATGAGTAAAGGGTGTTGGCTCATTGTGTTGTTGTGCTGATCCTCAATACTGTTTTTCTGACTTAAAAACCCGCTCTGCCTGTTGTCAAACACCCAGTGTTTGTTTTCAGATGCCAGCTTCTCAGGTAAAGCTGTTTTGTTTATTCTGACTCACTACAGCAGCAAACAAATATGAAGCTTTTGTTTACGTCTGTTGGGGTTTGTGTGTCTTTAAACAGTCTGGAAATATTTTGATTTTTTTCTCAATGCTTCATTAATTTTGCTGGTATGAAAGATAGAGGGAGAGAGAAATCACTGTGAAGTTTCACCTCGGAAGATGGGACTGGCTTCACGTAGCGACTGTGACACAAGTATTATGGTTAAACCCGAGAGAGAATAGGGTTTCAGTCTGGAATAATGAACAGCCTTAGTTTCTAAATCCTCACTCTCCGGATGACCATTGCTTGACATTTAAAAAAAAAAAATCCACTTTTCACCATGAAGCTAAGAGTCATCTTCAAAATGAGCGTCGCCCACGCAGTGCACTTGAGGAACCGTGTGGGGCAGGCTGATTCACAGTCACCGGTTCTGTAATCTGTCATCCACTTCGTAGGGCTGTAACTTACAAACATGTTCACAGAATGCAGACCGTGGTTCTCTGCTTGGCTTAACCACAGCCTAGTTCTGCTTCACCACAGTTTGACCTCTCTGACAAGGCACACATTAAAGAGTGTTTATAGACCATGTACGTGTGTATCTGTCTATAGATCTGTTGACAAACATGTACTGTGGAGTTGTTTATATTCACACTTGGTTGGTTGGGTTTTTTTTTGTTTTTGTTTTTTGCAATGAAGAAGCTGATCACTTTTTCCTGACAAGCGGTTTTCATGGCCTCGGCCCTTCTGTGTTGGGGAGTGCTGTCACTAGCCTGCCGCAAGAAATACTGGGCAAGATTTTCAAAAATAGGTGCCTACGTGTTTGCTTGGTTTTAGGTACCTAAATAAATCACCTGCTTTTCAGCAGTGCTGAGCATCCAGCCTCTCCTACTGACCTCCATGGAAGCTGCTAGATGTTTAGCCATTTTTTACGAGGGAACAAGCTGCCCTTTCACATAGCCTTCCTCAAGAATATGGAAGCCACATGCTTTTAAATTGATTGCTGTGAATGAGCCATAATCTTGGGTTGAAAATAAATATGTTTTAGGGACAAACGGTGGGCTGGCTATGACCTCCTCATGCTCTTATGGGAGCTGCTGCTTTGCTGCTGGCCTCCCAGCACAGATGGGCACAAGGGGCAGGTTGTGCCCAATGCTAGGGTGGTGTGCCTGTGTCAGTGCTTTGGATAGCGTATACTGTGCAAGGGCGAGGCCCACCACAGTTTACTCCCTCCCAGGAACAGCAGGAAAACCAGGAAGGTCCTTCCTGGTCTGCTCCAGAGGCAGCACAATAATACTCTGCTCCTTAGCCAGGGCAGAACATTATCTCATGACCTAGCCTTTGGTTTAATTTTCTACTGCATTTATTTGGACTGGGGCTGTGGGCCAGGTTCCCAAGGGGTAGAACTATCAGAGCATGCACAGAACCTTTTCATGGTGTGTTTGTGTGTGAGAGCGAGTGAGAGAGAGCGAAGAATACTTCCTGGCTTGTTCTGTCATATGACTCCCAAGGGAAAATGCTCTTGTCCTTTTTGTCCTTCTTTGCAACATGCTGAAACCTGTTATCGGTTTCATTGTGCAGATGAAAAACTACATCTTGAGCAACCTCTCCTATAAATGGTATGGAGCTGGGTTTTCTTAGTGTTTACTGAGAGCATATTATGTTTTAGTGTGTCTACCATAAATACCTTTTGTTAATCTTTCACCCTCACTAAATCTATTACAAGCTTTAATCAACCCTTCTATGCAGCAATAAAACGTTATCAGTGGCTGGCAGAGATTATAAGTGAAAGACCCTAATGTTTTCTAATGATTGTCATTATTTGGATGGGTGTTTGTAGTTTTACAGAAAATAATTAGCTCTATTTTGTGTATTTGCAGAGGGATGGAGTGCTCCTGCTCTGAAAGTTTATTCACTAGAGCTCTAATTTGTAAATAATTATTTAAAAAAAAAAAAAGGCCCGTTAGAAAATGCTCAGGTAAATGCAGACCTAGGAGAACACGCTTTACGCTGAAAGGGCAAGAACTCACTCACCTGATGGCTCCAATTCAAATTGTTCACCTGTCAGTGTATTTCTGCAAATAAGTTCTGAAGTAACAAGAATGCTCAAGTGCCTGGAGTACGCAGTCTTCTTGAAACAATCTTCATTCTGGAGGTGGTTTTTTTATAACGCTAATACAAATTATGTTTCATCTTTAGGTTAAGAACAAGTCCAGCACTCATTTGCGTACATACCAATGCTCCAACTTGTTGCTGGAGGTGCTGTGGTGCAATATTTGAGATGGGACATAAAATTAAGGCTATGAATACATATGATCATTAAAGATTCCAGTGGCATTTTTCACATCAGAAAGGATGCTGTAAACCGTGAGTCCTGGCTGAATTTCAGCTTGTGCACAATCCAACCTACTTACATTTCTTAGAGGCACAGCACAAAATTTCACCCTAAATTCCAGGCAATCCGGGCTCTTTGGAAGGTCAGTGTCAGGAATGAGGACTGGCAGCCTACCCAGTCTCCAGGCAGCCAATAAGCACAGCTGAGCCACAGCAGGGCTGCCTGATTGATCCCTCAATCTGATTGCCTGAGGAGGTCACCAAGTCTGCGCTTAAGCCCAGCAGCAAAAACTGATCTCTGGCTGCTCAACACACATGCCTGCAGCTACAACCTTTCTGTTCCTGTCCTGATCCTATCTTGTTCCCAGCCTGCCCCTTGCTTGGTTCCTTACTCCGGCTCTGACTTTTGGTGCTATTCCTGGCCTCTGACTCCAGCACTGACTACTAGGCCTGACCCCCTCTGCTCTGACCACTAGGCCTGACTGCCCACACCCGAATCAGTGACAGAGTATGTAAAAGCTCTGTATCACTGAAAGGGCCTGCATCCTGTATACAGAAAGCAATATCAGGCACATTTCTACACTAAAGACCAACTTATTTTGATCTAGTCACTTTGGTCTTTGGTTTGCTAATAAGCCCAAACCCAAACATAACCTCCAGTCCCTTGGCTAAAAGCAGCCATGACTTTTGCCAGTCACAAATAAAGTGTGTGCGCATGTGTCTATAGCTAATGAATATCTATGTGCACACTCCCCAAACTGTAGATTATGCTCACAGATTCAGCAGGAGAGTGGAACGGGTTGGGTTAGGGATAACTGAACAGCATTGGAACTCATCTAGTTCGATTTTAGGCCCTGATCCTGCAACTGACTCCATGAAGACATGATGGAGCCCTGCAAGGGTCAGCATACACAGAGTCATTTGCAGAATTAGGGATTTTATGTTTTTCTAAAGTGTATCCTAATCTTCTTTTGCCTTTTACAGTTTGGGTTATTTCTTCTTGTTACGCTTCTCTCAGTCAATGTAAACAAAGCCTCCTTTCCCTTCTGTTATTACCTCTCCAATATTAGTAGACTGCTGTGCTGACCCCTGTTGCCTTTAGCAGGTAGCAAGTGTGTTTGCTTTGTTCTTCCCTGTCCCTAGGACTATTTGAAAGGCTGCCTTTCTTCTCAGAAATGACTTCTTAGGGCACTCGTCAGCATTGCACAAGCATCATTATGAAAAAGGACAATCCATTTAAAATACCCCATTGGTTAGGAAAAGCTAAATGACATGGTTTTTTGAAGCAAAAGAGGCATTTCAGTGATTTATTTCTTTTCCAAACTTCTCTGTTTCCCTGGAGAAGGATGTGCATCCCAAAGATACTATAAAGAGAATAAAAAAACCCAACTTGAAAGAAGCAGCAGTGATTAAAGTTAGCATTTAGTATATCTGCAAACAGCAGCAGCTGGGTTTAATGTGGGAAATTCCAAACTATAACTTCTTCTGCTAGACAGTATGCAGTACAAGTGTAGACTTTCAGTTTATATCTTTGATATGAGTCATTGAACGTTCTGATTCTTAGTTTATTTGTCCTGTGTTCAGCAAAATCAATGGAATATACTTCCTAAGGATGGATCTCGGAATATCAGACCACGTGCCACCTTTATTGTTTTTCCTATTATCATAATCTCTACCTTTTCACAGCAGCAGCTGCACACCAGCATTGTGGCTGATAGAATAGCTCACCTCCTCCTGGGCTTTAGTGCTGTGCTCGGGCCAGCTGCTATGTGGTATACAAGAGGGATGCAGTTGGTAGATCCCAAACTGATGTAAGCAGTGATCTGAATGACCTGGGAGACAAGCCTTCAGGAGCAAACCATATTTGCATAGACACACCTGCTTTGCTTAGGCAATCAGCAGACCTGCCTGCTTTGCCAATGTGATCAATTTCAGCTGTTCTGGATTAAGATCCACTTTAGTCTCGGATGCAGGGGGTAATGAAATGTTATTATCCTTTTTGTATGAACAAAGGGTATCCTGGGACATGGGAGACCTGATTTCAGTTCCCTGTTTCATGATAGCCATCCTGTAACACCTTGGGCCAGTCACCTAGTAGTCCCTTTGTGACTGAATTTCCCATCCATAAAAGGATGATAGTAGCACCTTGCAGGGGGGCTTTTAGGATAAATACATTAATGCTTGGATGCTGTGGTAATGGGGGCCATACAAGCACGCCAGATAAGAGTACAGGTTGTCTTCTTAAATGCAAGTAAACTGGTAACATTTGCTAAATTATCAAAAGACTTAATTTAAAGAGGGTGAGAATAAAATTAGTGGATTTCCCTGCCTCTTCTGTTGACAGTTGTCATCTTTAAAATGAACACACTGTCTGCCATTTCCACCTGACTGAGGTGAGGAAATGTTTGGGATTTAAGTAAATTATTTCCTGGTTGCATTAAGAACATAAGAACATAAGAACGGCCATACCGGGTCAGACCAAAGGTCCATCTAGCCCAGTATCTGTCTACCGACAGTGGCCAATGCCAGGTGCCCTAGAGGGAGTGAACCTAACAGGCAATGATCAAGTGATCTCTCTCCTGCCATCCATCTCCATCCTCTGACGAACAGAGGCTAGGGACACCATTCTTTACCCATCCTGGCTAATAGCCATTTATGGACTTCACCACCATGAATTTATCCAGTTCTCTTTTAAACCCTGTTATAGTCCTAGCCTTCACAACCTCCTCAGGTAAGGAGTGCCACAAGTTGACTGTGCGCTGCATGTAGAAGAACTTCCTTTTATTTGTTTTAAACCTGCTGCCTATTAATTTCATTTGACCCCTAGTTCTTGTATTATGAGAATAAGTAAATAACTTTTCCATATCCACTTTCTCAACATCACTCATGATTTTATATACCTCTATCATATCCCCCCTTAGTCTGCTCTTTTCCAAGCTGAAGAGACCTAGCCTCTTTAATCTTTCCTCATATGGGACCCTCTCCAAACCCCTAATCGTTTTAGTTGCCTTTTCTGAACCTGTTCTAGTGCTAGAATATCTTTTTTGAGGTGAGGAGACCACATCTGTACACAGTATTCAAGATGTGGGTGTACCATGGATTTATATAAGGGCAATAATATATTCTCTGTCTTATTCTCTATCCCCTTTTTAATGATTCCTAACATCCTGTTTGCTTTTTTGACCGCCTCTGCACACTGCATGGACATTTTCAGAGAACCATCCACGATGACTCCAAGATCTTTTTCCTGACTCGTTGTAGCTAAATTAGCCCCCATCATATTGTATATATAGTTGGGGTTATTTTTTCCAATGTGCATTACTTTACATTTATCCACATTAAATTTCATTTGCCATTTTGTTGCCCAATCACTTAGTTTTGTGAGATCTTTCTGAAGTTCTTTACAATCTGCTTTGGTCTTAACTATCTTGAGTAGTTTAGTATCATCTGCAAACTTTGCCACCTCACTGTTTACCCCTTTCTCCAGATCATTTATGAATAAATTGAATAGGATTGGTCCTAGGATTGACCTTTGGGGAACACCACTAGTTACACCTCTCCATTCTGAGAATTTACCATTAATTCCTACCCTTTGTTCCCTGTCTTTTAACCAGTTCTCAATCCATGAAAGGACCTTCCCTTTTATCTCATGACAGCTTAATTTACGTAAGAGCCTTTGGTGAGGGACCCTTGTCCACATGTTTGTTGACCCCTTCAAAGAACTCTAATAGATTAGTAAGACATGATTTCCCTTTACAGAAACCATGTTGACTATTGCTCAACAGTTTATGTTTTTCTATGTGTATGACAATTTTATTCTCAACTATTGTTTCGACTAATTTGCCTGGTACCGACATTAGACTTACTGGTCTGTAATTGCCGGGATCACCTCTAGAGCCCTTTTTAAATATTGGCGTTACATTAGCTAACTTCCAGTCATTGGGTACCGAAGCCAATTTAAAGGACAGGTTACAAACCTTAGTTAATAGTTCCGCAACTTCACATTTGAGTTCTTTCAGAACTCTTGGGTGAATGCCATCGGGTCCCGGTGACTTGTTAATGTTGAGTTTATCAATTAATTCCAAAACCTCCTCTAGTGACACTTCAATCTGTGACAGTTCCTCAGATTTGTCACCTACAAAAGCCAGCTCAGGTTTGGGAATATCCCTAAATTCCTTAGCCGTGAAGACTGAAGCAAAGAATCCATTTAGCTTCTCAGCAATGACTTTATCGTCTTTAAGTGCTCCTTTTGTATTTCGATCGTCAAGGGGCCCCAGTGGTTGTTTAGCAGGCTTCCTGCTTCTGATGTACATAAAAAACACTTTGTTATTACCTTTGGAGTTTTTGGCTAGCCGTTCTTCAAACTCCTCTTTGGCTTTTCTTATTACACTCTTGCACTTAATTTGGCAGTGTTTATGCTCCTTTCTATTTGCCTCACTAGGATTTGACTTCCACTTTTTAAAGGAAGTCTTTTTATCTCTCACTGCTTCTGTTACATGGTTGTTAAGCCACGGTGGCTCTTTTTTAGTTCTTTTACTGTTTTTCTTAATTTGGGGTATACATTGAAGTTGGGCCTCTATTATGGTGTCTTTAAAAAGCGCCCATGCAGCTTGCAGGGATTTCACTTTAGTCACTGTACCTTTTAACTTTTGTCTAACTAACCCCCTCATTTTTGCATAGTTCCCCCTTTTGAAATTAAATGCCACAGTGTTGGGCTGTTGAGATGTTCTTCCCACCACAGGGATGTTAAATGTTATTATATTATGGTCACTATTTGCAAGCGGTCCTGCTATAGTTACCTCTTGGACCAGCTCCTGCACTCCACTCAGGATTAAATCTAGAGTTGCCTCTCCCCTTGTGGGTTCCCGTACCAGCTGCTCCATGAAGCAGTCATTTAAAGTATCGAGAAATTTTATCTCTGCATTTCGTCCTGAAGTGAAATGTTCCCAGTCAATATGGGGATAATTGAAATCCCCCACTATTATTGGGTTCTTAATTTTGATAGCCTCTCTAATTTCTCTTAGCATTTCATCATCACTATTACTGTCCTGGTCAGGTGGTCGATAATAGATCCCTAATGTTATATTTTTATTAGAGCATGAAATTTCTATCCATAGAGATTCTATGGAACATGTGGATTCACTTAAGATTTTTACTTCATTTGAATCTACATTTTCTTTCACGTATAGTGCCACTCCTCCCCCTGCATGACCTGTTCTGTCCTTCCGATATATTTTGTACCCCGGAATGATTGTGTCCCATTGATTGCTCTCAGTCCACCAGGTTTCTGTGATGCCTATTATATCAATATCCTCCTTTATCACAAGGCACTCTAGTTCACCCATCTTATTATTTAGACTTCTAGCATTTGTGTACAAGCACTTTAAAAAATTGTCCCTGTTTATTTGTCTGCCATTTTCTAATGTGCCAGATTCTTTTTTATGTGACTGTTTATCATCTGATCTGGCCCTTACATTATCCTCTTCCATCCTCTGCTCCTGACTATAACCTGGAGATTCTCTATCATCAGACTCTCCCCTCAGAGAAGTCTGTGTCCGATCCACATTCTATATCCACATTCTACAAAAGAGGGTAAATGATGGATGACTCTGGACAATCACATTTCATTAGTATTGCTGAAAGAGTTAAGGTCATTAATAGCATGCAGTTATAACACTTAGCACCTCACATCTTCAAAGCAATGTACAAACATTAACCACTGAATCCTCAAAACACCCTGCTAAGATGGAAAAGTAAATATCCCTCTTTTACAGCTAACTGAAGCACATGGCTAAATTTATTCAGATTGTAATGCAGTTGTGCCTGCTTACACCCTCCTTGAACTTGTCAACAGAATAGTTAAATGACTTTCCTCAAAGCTGCAAAGAAAGTCAACAGCAGATCTAGGATTAGAATTCCGGAATGACTCCCAGCTTCAGTTCCTGGGCACATTCTGCTGGGCCACATTAGCTCTCTGTGTAGATGGGATAAAGCTATAGCCAAAGTTCCTCATAAAGTTGCTCTTTTAATGGCGATGTGGTGGACCGAATGGATATGTGCAGTAGTTCTTTAGGTTATCTAATCAACGCCCATTTGACACTGCTTTTTTTTGTCTTTGTTTCTGTAATAAAATATGTGAAGTTATATCTTCACTGGCCTCACGTCTTTCCTGAGAATTTACTCTCCTACAAACCCACTAACATAAAGTTCAGCACTGAAACAGAACTGACTGTTAATACAATTAAAGGAAAACTGCAGCATAATAGGATTTCAGTGAGGCTATTCTGATACTCCAGCTGTGGATCTGGCCCTAAGAACTGACTCTAGAAACAGAGGATGGAGGCACTCCCTCACAATTGGCTTGCCTTATGCAAATGAGACACAGAAATTTCAAATAAAGTAAAACCATTTACGTGACTGTTTATCTGAAACTAATGTATCAAACTTGAATATTCATGATAATGAAGGAAATGAAGCTGCTGAGCTCTTTGAAAAACCTGCTCCCATTGATGTGAAACTCTCATGAGTTACTTATGGAGTTCAGTACTTCCAAATGCTGTGATTAAATACAAATGAACTACATGACATTTACATGCTTATCAAATGGGCTCACTGAGAGCCAAACCCAACTCCCCACAAAATATTGTTCCATTGACTTTCTCATAGTGTGTTATGCCACACTTTATATTGTTATATCACACCAATAACTATTAATGTAGCCTGAAGGTTGACAGTTACAGTCACCAAAAGTCAGGGAATACAGATGCTAAATTTCCAGCAGGACTGTGCATTTTGCATCTTTTCACAGTATTCTGCATCTGAATATGCCAGGAAAGAGGTCCATGCCCTCTCATTCATTGCAAGAAAGAGGATTAGGAGAGGAAGGCTGGTCCAGTGGCTTGGGTGTTATCTTGGGGCTCAGGAACCCAGAGTCAACTCTGTGCTCTACCATAGATTACCTGTGTGCTTTTGGGGAAGTCTCTCCATTCTTCATCTGTAAAATGGGGTAGGAATATTTCTTGGCCTCATGCGAGAGTTGAGGATAAATACATTAAAGGTTGCGAAGTGCTCAGATACTACAGCAATGGGGGCCATATAACATGGATAGGCCTTAATGGCAGTACTCACATTTGTAAAGTTAAGCAGCTGTTTAAGTTTTGCAGGATTGAGGCCTACATTTATGAAAGGCATTGTTTAAAACAATGGCAGGCAAGGTTGCATGCACCTTTAGAGATAAAGCTGTGTGCAGATTTGTGAGTGGAAAGTTCAGGAGACATCATCATTTGGAGGGCTGAATGTAGGCTTGGTCTTCACAACATCTGACTTTCTAAACCTGGAGCTGCAAATGTGATTTGTTATGCAACCCTTGGGCAAGTCTTTCCAGCTCTGTGTCCATATCTGTGTAAGCAGAGTCAGGATGAGCTTTACCCTGACATCTGGTGGTGAATTATGGCGAGTGTGGAAAAGAATTTCAGGGGCTGATCGTGTTTGCGTAGGCACACCCACCCCTCCTGGCATAGCCCACGGCAGCCTGGGATGGTTGCTTTGGCAGCTGTGGGATCCCCAGTTTCTTTGTTGTTGGGGCGGGAGGAGTGGAGTGTTGTCATCCTGATTGTGTGGATGAGGAACTGTGAAACTGCTTTGTGACAGGGAGTCTCACCATCAATTGAGTGGCATTCGCTAGACAAGGGAGTGGGCTCCTTGTGTGAGCCACAAGCATCAATTGCACCACCTCCTCTCTTCACTGTTGAATACCAGAACTGATTTTTGATTCCCTTAAGAATCTAAGTTACAGGTTCCTGAGCTGAACTCACTGAGAGCTGAAATCACTAAAAAGCTGTGCTAACTAGTTGGGGAGCCTGAAGCTATATTGTGGAGTAGAGCAGCTGGTGGAGTGGAGCAGTTTGTGGGACAGTTGGAGTGCCCACGGAGCGAGCGGAGCTGAGCAGTTTGCGGGGACGGCTGGAGCGGATCACAGGACGGCTGGTGGAGCAGAGCAGCTGGCAGAGTGGAGCAGAGCTGAACAGTTTGTGGAGAAGGCGGAAGCAGAATCCCACGGAGAGGCAGGGCAGTCGGCCCCGTACCATGTAAGGTGCCCCTTTCTACTCAGGCTGGCGGGAGGAAAGCCCCTGCAGATAGACTCTTGAACTCTGGGGCTGCACTGACCTGGGACAGAGACTTATGGGTTGCGGGACTTTTGGGACTGTGCGTGATCTTTGGGTTGCTGGACTCTAGGGACATTTGGGGTATTGGACTTTGGAGTCTTGGGGTGATTTTGGGGTTGCTGGACTTGAGCCCAGGGAAGAGGACACGGCCCAATTTCCTGGGGTGGGTCTTTGCTCATGGTTTGGTCTATGAACTCTAGTTGAGGTGTTTTCCCAATTTAATGCTATGTTGTTTATCTCATGTTATTAAACATTTTCTGCTACACCGAGACTCTGTGCTTGCAAGAGGGGAAGTATTGCCTCTTTGAGGTGCCCAGGGGTGGTGTAAGATTTTCCCAGGTCACTGGGAGGAGCTCGAGCTGGTTTTGCATTACGTTGTAGGGAAAGGACCCCTGTGTATTGAACCCGGCCCTTGCTGCTATCAATCGGCCTGGCAGAAGGGTTACATCTGTAATATAGGGGCAATAATTTTTACCACCCCTTACAGAAATCCTGCAAGGATTGCCATGATTAGTTTGTCCGTGCTGTTCTTTGTACATGTAAAGCGTTATGTAAATCTTCTGGAAAGCTGAGTTTTAAAAAAGAGAAAAGCAATCCTGATGAAAAATATTTATAAAGCCACAAACTTAGGAATGTTTGATAACATTTCAGAATATGGAACTTCAAATGCTTGAAAGACGGGTTAAATTAATTTCTGCAAGGTATAAACATTTGATCCTGAATGCGCACAAAACCAGCACAAACTGCAAGATGCTCCTGTGACTGTTTTTGGATACTAAAACTCCAGAGCTTGTCCACATCACAAAATCACTTCACCTTAATATGATACACATGGGTGCATGTTTCCATTGGATTATCACTAATCTAATCACTACTGAAAGAGGTTTTTTCAGGTCCAGGCTGAGGGTGTGGGTCTAGATTAGAGCTTTGTGCTTAGTCTTTCTGAGGCGTACTTAGCTACAAAATCTAGTGATGCTGGCTCATGTCTCATTGCTGAAATGAAATGTTCACTCATCAACATCAATGATATAATTCATGTGTGTGTATATATACACATGTATATACACAAACACACACATATATATGTGTTTGTGTATATACATGTAGATAAAGCCAGATCCTCAAATAGCTGAATTGGCATAACCCTTTGATTTCAAGGGAGGATCTGGCCCATAATACATATGGATTGCAATATGTATATGTTTGGGTCATTGGCTTTTGGGGTACAGGATTTCACCCATAGTATTTATTTTGACTCTAGATTAATTTTATGATTAAATATTTACACACAGCTGTAAGTGTGCACATATGATTTAATGTAATTATACAATACAAATAATTGCCTTTAATGATATCTTAATGTTGAAATTTGAAGTGCTCAAAATCAGAAAGTTCTGAATATCAAGGATGCTGCAACAATATTAACTCATTATGCATCCTCTGATGTATGTCGTACCACATCATTGCTAGCAAATGTATACTTAACCAAGAAAACCTAATGAGAAAATGCCATAGATCCGTCATGTGTCCTGAGATGAAGTGCAGGAAGCAACGTTAAAGTCTGATCCTGCTGTGACTGAAGGCAATAGCTATATGTCTCTTGACCCTTTCTGTCTCCCTGGCTGTCATTTTGCTGGAGCCATCATGTCCCTATGTGCCTTAGAGTTGGGATGTCTACAGAGGCACCACCCATCCTTATGTCACTTCTCAGCACTCACAGTCAAAAATGTCAAAAGGTGGGGATGGTCTCACAGACACAGTTTCCTGGGAAGGGGGCAATGTTTGAGGGGTCACCAAACAACTATGTGTCATCTGCTGGTGATTCCTACCTTAGAATTTCAAATCTTGTCTATGCCCTGTTGTAGGAGCAGAAGTGATCTGTATGGTCTGTATAACCTGTATGTTCAAAAGGTCTGTTACACCTTCTCCCCCCACCCTTTTTGTCTCTTCTCCCTCTTTGAATGCCTGTGAAGTGACTTTCCCCCTCCCCCTCCCTCCTGGAATGCTTGTGGGATGAATGGGCTGCTTGAGCAGCTGGAAGATCTGAAGAGCTCCCAGGTAGACAAGATGTCTGGCACTCTGATTAGGCAGCGATCACACACCCAAAGCATGGACACTGCATGGACAATGCCTGAGGTGGAGTGTGACCAACCAGACATGGCCAAGTCATCTCTAGTCACAGGCCATGAGGAGCAGGTCCTTAAAAGGGGAAGGGTCCATGTGCTCAGCAGTGCACTCACAAGATTGTACCTCCCGTGAAGGCCCTTCGCCCGGACTGCCTGGCCAGTGGTTTGCCGCGTTGCATTTCATCATGCCTTAGACTTACCTTCATTGCACTATCCATCGCTGCACTGTGGGACACTTACCTTGAAGGATCCTGACATCTCCAGTGCCGTGCCTGTCCTGGGAGCGTGAGTATGCGAGTGTAAGTGTGACCCTTTGCCGCTTCTTTGGAGCTTAGCTATCAGTATAATAAACATGCTGCTTTCTGCCAAACTCTGGTGGGTCATTAGTCCTCCCTAAGCTTACTAGCTGGCCCAGTTTTGGGTAACATGCCCTAGTGCTAAGTAACTCCAGTTCCATGGAGGCTATATATACATCTACATGCAGAAACATAACTCTGCTGCAGTGGTATCCAGTTTTTGAGCTGGATTAGACTGGTGCAGGGTCAAATAAGCCATGGATTCCAGGCTGATAAGTCAAATGAAAGACAAGGCATCATATATATGGGAAACACATACTGCAATGTATTCTCTAAGATGCTCAATTACTGGGGTGATGGGTGCCAGATAGTTTCCCTCACTTTTGCCATTATCGAAGTTGGGTAAACTGAGCATGTGCAAAGAAAGAAAAAGCTCCTGTACAGCGACAGCAACTGAAAAATGAACAAACAGGCCCAGGATGTGGTATAAATCTTGTTGCCCTAATAATGAGCAGAGATATGCTGAGAACATTTCCTTTGCACATTTTTCATCCAAAGGGCAAGTTCTGGCCCTGTGTAAAGTGACAGAGAGTTGTATTATTGTAGTAAATTAAGACATTTCAGGGAAGCATTTTTCTAGTACATCCACTTAAATGGGAACGTGATTAAGGCCGTATGAGCATATTAATAAACAGTGTGCCTGATCCTACTTCCACTGAAGTCAATGATGATTTTTCCATTGACTTCAATGGAAGCAGAATTGGGCCTGGAATTTCAGTTTTGGAGCATCAGTGCAATGATATCAGTAATTTAACTCCTGAAGGGCAGAATGCAGGTGTTGCTATAGAAATAAAGACTAATTTAAGAGAAAAAGTGTTCACATACTTCTGCATAGGCCCAGCTCATGCGTGCAGCTTAGGGCTTTGAAAATACCCATGCATAGGCATGAAAAACACCTTGACTTGTATGTGGTCATCAGGCATTGTGCATGCATTTTTGAAAATCTGGGCCATAAGAGGATTGCTGTGGCAATTGAATGGAATTATTTTGACGCTGGGAACAATGAGGCCTACATCTGGGGTGGAAGATGCTCACATAGATTGAGGTGTTAAGATTCTTTATTATGTGAGGGTTTTTTTCCTCCCTTTTCCATTTTGCTACATTCTATAATTGATGCTTTTTCTGCTCAGACATCACATAGGATCATCTGCACCAGTGTCATCAGCAAACACATAGAGCCCCATGGCTGCGGTGCCACAAAGCCTCCGTGGGGCTGCTTCCTGACATTCCAACAGTGCAGTGGACTGAGGTTTGCGTACTCAAAGGAGTACATCTCCAGAAGGAAGGCCTCCCTTTCAGATACACAATTTGCTCTCTCATTTTTGTGCTCAAAATTAAATCAAGGGTGCAAATCTGAATAGTTGCAGCCCTAACTACCCAATTGGGGGGGGTGTGTGTGCAAATGAACAAGGTACAGATGCAACTACTCAGTTTTGCACTTAAAGCCCATGATGTGGATCCAAAAATGCAGAAGCAATGAGAGAGTTTTGGTGTCAATCTTTCTGAATATACTCCCCCCAAATGTACACTTTTTAATATCTGTTTGAGATTAGGTATCTGCAGAGGAAATGAAGAGGGCAAAGCTCAACTACCTCGGAATATGGCAAGAGAGGTATTTTGGTACTGCTTTCCACAGTCTCCTATATCCTGCTTCTGCCATGCAGGGCTACTTCTGCAGTCTCTAATAGCCCTAAATGGCTAGTAAATGTGCTCCTCTCCCAGCCCTGCACTTGCCCATGTAAGCATGGGCCCAATGTGTTGCTGTCTTAGGAGACCATCTTTACTGGCCCAGTTTGGTAGATCCAGCCCTGCTGTCATGTATGTTTTCCCTAGTGTGGCAAAGCAGCATATCTAAAAATGCCACAGTGCTATGAAAACCACTGATCAACTGGCACAAATACAACATACTCAGAAGTGTATTGTGGTACTGGACAAAGGCTCAGCGTCATATCTAGAAGTGTGCATTTTGGGGGGTAGAGATGGGAAGCAAGTAGCTCCGTTCCAGGCTGTTTCTAGTTTCTTCAGCTCTGTAGAAGACCACCGTACCCTCACATTGTTTGAGATATATTATAAAAAACAGCTGAAATAGACATGTGGCTTTCTTTAATCATTTGGAAGGATTTATGCTGAGTTAACCGTATATCTATAACAAAGAGTATAAAGATACACTCTGTGGTTACGCAAAGATTCTGACCTAAACGTTTATTTCATGTTTTAGCACCAAAATTGGCAGAGAAGGATAAAATGTCAAAAACTGTTCTATCCACTTGAAAGAAAAAAATCGTGAATAAAACCTATTTCCCTGTGTGAAGCTTTTCATTAGGAGGTAGGTCATACCATGCCAAAAAGAAGAAACCATGGGTTCTGCTATTTTCCTAACATATGAGGAGATTTTGTTATGCCAGCGAGCGTGCAGATCAGTTTCTGTGTGAAGAAGTCAAGGTTTGATTATAGTTTCTACATTATTATTTATAGTTTAGCAGTCATACACACCACGTCCTTGGCTGTGGCATTGCAGTTTGCTCCATCTATGTCTGCTTCCTAAATTTATTGATCTCATTAGTAGATAAAAGTGACAAAGATAGCTCATAATACTTCTGAGAAATCTAAAACCATTAGCAGGTCATTGTCAAAGTTATAACATGTCCTTTTAAGCTGCTTAGCAAACGGGTGGCAGGCTATGATACAGGGATTAACCTGTGCCAGGAGTGACTGAGTGGAGTACAGTGGAATGGTTAATATTCAGCCTGCCTATGAAGCTCTGTAGCTGCCACATGAAGTGATACAGTGAAATGATAAACAAAAATGCATTAAAAACAAAGGCAATGGAAGTCCCCCCCCCTTCTTTGTCTTGCTCTGTGTAAGGCATGCAGCATAACAGGTTTTAGAGCATGAGTCTGAAATTAGAGTTGTCACTTGGAGTTGAATTTTTGTTGGGCTTGCAAGACTCCTGGTTTTGCTCCCTGCATGTTTGATGACCTTGGGCAAGTCACAGAGGCCCATGTTCTCTAAAGTAGGTGCCTAAATTGAGGTGCCTAAATCCTAATTTAGGCATTTAAACACGGTATATACTGGGTCATTTTGGATCAATGTGCAGAGCGTATTATGAAATTGGCCAGCCCAGCAATGGAAGGGTAGTGCTGCCTCATGGGATTTGGGTTTCAGACACAAACTTGCTCCCTTGATCCTCAGCTAGAAGTGCACATTGGGGAGTTAGGAGGGAAAGGGGATTGAGATAGGGAAGGAAGCACCTTGTGACTCTCTCTAGTGTCTCTGTCCCCGTTTGGCCAACTGAAGTAGTATCGGTACTTCCTTGTTCCTTTACTGGCATGATGATCAGTCTAATATCACGCGTCCCTGTGGTGAGGAGGAGTAAAAGAGAGAAGAATGATGAGCTTTTGTAATTCTCAGGATCTGATTCACTGTTGTCCTGCGTTATATGAATTCACTTACACTCACTTTGCATTGGGGTGACATGTTACCATTCTCATTTGGTAGCATTTTATGCCCACTTTGCACAGGAGGAAATGACTACGCCAGGGCAACAATGAATCCGCCCCAGATGGTAGTTTGTAGACTCCCGCAGAAGGCAATAGGGAGAAAAACATTATTAAACAGTCATTTATTCTCCTGTCCTTGGTTTTATCCCTTGGCAATGGAGCTCTAACAAATAGGGCACAGGAGGATAGGACTCCTGGGCTCCATTCCTGATTCTGCCATTTCTCACTGTGTATCCACAGACGGGTCTTAGCCTTTTTGTGCTTGAGAATACGTTTCTGTAAATTGGGCATGATGATAATATGGTATCTACCTCATGAAGGTGTTTTTAGGCTTAATTAATGTTTTTAAAGCACTTAGAATTCCTTGGATTAAACCTGCTAGACAGTTATTAATAATTATATAGTAAGTAGCAATTCTCAACCAGCTGATCAAGTACCAGTCTGCTGAGATTTTATAGTAACATAGACGTTACTATTTTTGTTACTGTAGCACCTAGGAGCCCTAGTCATGGACTAGGACACCATTGTGCTAGGTGCTGTACAGACACAGAACAAAAAAGACAGTTCCTGCCCCAAAGAGCTTACAACCTAAGTATAAGACGCAGGACAAAAAATGGAGACAGACAGACAAGAGAGTACAAGGAAACAATGAGACAATTTTGGTGAGTGTGGTAGGTGGTGCTCTCAGCCATTGTCAAGTTTTTTATATGTATTATGGCAAAGGACAGTTTTAAGACATCATTTTCTACTTGATTTAGCAAAACAATCTTTAAGGTGTAATCGGATATTTCCAAATCATGGAAATACACAGGTTGCATTCAATGAAGAATTAAAGGCTGATAGCATAATTACTAGAGCTGTGTGGAGAAAGATAATTCCCTTTCATGGAGGATTTTGATATTTCAAAATTTGGTTTCATTTCCCTTAGAAAGGAAAAAAACCCAGACATTTTGAAGTTCTCTGTGAAAGGAAAAGCCCTGGGGTTCCCAATTCCGAGGCAGTCCACCTGGCTGGCTGCTCTGGATCTGCAGACGCTGGAAGCCCTGGCGTCTCCAGCCCACAGGCAGTCTGCTTGATGGGCTGCCCAGGAGTTGCAGACCCTGGAAGCCCTGTGTCCAATTTTCATGCCCACACTTTAAAAGGATGTTGACAAATTGGAAAGGGTTCAGAAAAGAGCTACAAGAATGAGATCCAGGTCTGGAAAGCCTGCCTTACACTGAAATAATCTCAATCTATTTAGCTTATCCAAGAAAAGGTTAAGAGGTGACTTGATCACAGTCTTTTAGTACCTACATGGTGAGAAGATTTCCAATAGTAAAGGAATCTTTAGTTTAGCAGACAAAGGCATAACAATATCCAGTAACTGTGAGTTGAAGCTAGAGAAATTCAGACTAGAAATAAGATGCAATTTTTCTTTTAACGGAGAGGGTAAGTTACTATTTTTTTAACGGAGAGGGTAAATTACTATTTAAACTGCTTACCTAGGGACTCAGTCACTTGAAATCTTTAAAGCATATCTTTCTAAAAGACATGCTTTGACTCAACTGAGTCAAAATGTAGGGGGGCTTAATGTAGGAACCACTTGCTGAAACTCTATGGCTTGGGCAGAAGATCAGACTAGATAATCATAATGGCCTTAACTTTGGTGAATCTATTAATTCTTTCCTCTATGGTTATAATGAACGTTCTTTGTTTCTCCATGATGCAGGCCCAAAGAGCAAAGCTCGGCTTGTAGTTTTCTAGCCCTAATCCCAATATTCACAAGATCTTGACTACTGCTGATGGACCTCTGTTGGCTTTGCCTGAAAAAGGAAATCTGTCTAATATAAAAAAAATTTTTTTTAGCCCTCTGAAAGTTTCTTAGGCCAAACCCAGAAAGAAATGGGAACATTTTCCAAACATGCAAATGTTCTGTCCAGAGAGCACGAGTATCATTTTCAGTTTTAACAACTGCTTCGTTATGTGTCACTCCTTATGTATAATAAGTGGTGTCATACAGTTGTTTCAAAAAGACAGGGACTTTTCCAATAACTAAATAAATTATATTTCTTGATACATGGATTGATAAAGCATTGTGTTTTATGTGCTCAAAAGCACTTTATGGCCATTAACTCATTGATAAATTCCTGAACAGGATTATATAACAGGATTGACTGTGATAACAGGGAACTGGGCTCTATAACTCAGGAGGTCCCTTTCAGTCCTAATTAATTCTCCCAGCTCCCCTGTGTTCCAGGCAAGGACGTAAGTATTATTATCTCAAATTTATAGATTTTCAAACTGTGGCTGAGATGAAGTGACTTGCTCAAGACTACACCGTGCCACTGGCAGAGCCTGGATTAGAATTCAGGACCTCCTGACTCCCAATCCCATTTTAATTTCTCCAAACCAAAATGCTACATTAGCTACACAACAGGAACACCACTATTATTGGTATGTTAAGAATATTTCATCTTCACCTAGAGATGGTCAGAAATATCTCAACAAAACAGAATTTCATTAGAAAATGCCCGTTTGAACCTGAAATGTCTTGTGAAAACAGGGTGGGTTTGATGGACTTTTCATCAAATCACAGATAGGGTTCCAATGGAAACCTGCTTGGCAGGCTGTTGTGGAGCCTGGACTTCCAGAGTCCATGGCTCTGGGGCAGCTCCGCTGTGCTGGTGTTGGACAAATAGTCAAAGCAAGCAAGCAAACTAAAATTCTATTAGGTAGTATATGGGCTTGTCCACATGGAGTTGTGATTTCTAAAGCTCATTAAAGTGCTGTGCCTTAACTGGGCCATATAAACCCTGCTGGTGAGCACTAAAAGTTTCTAGAGTGATTTAACTTAGTGCTGTCTTAAACAGCACTACATTAAAGCACACCAGCAGGATCTATATGGACTAATTTTGCACAGCACATTAGTGTGCTTTAGAAATCACACACACCCTGTAGTGTGTATTATCCCACTGTGCAGACAAGCCCAAGGTGTTTTAACTAAAAAGAAATCAGTGTTTTATATAACAAACAAGTTTCCCCGCCTCTTTGGGGGTCACTTAGGAGGTGTGAAAAAAGTGGGAGAGTGAGAGGATATCTAACTTAAAAGAAAAGAAAAAAGGAGGGTCGTAAGTAAAAAAGAATGAAATAAAAAAATAAGACCCTAGTGTTTCTACTGCGGATTGAAAAGAGCAAGGTGTAGGTATTGAGATGAGCACACACTTCTGTCTCTCATTATATGCTCCCATAACTCATTCCATTTCATGCTCCCTCTTGACTTGGTGACAATGATCTCTGCATTGAGTAGTGCCTCAGAGGCTTGGAAAGGCATGAAGAGCAGGATCAGTAGCAGTGCCGCAGAAGGTGAATTTAGTAGACCCAAAGGAACTAGGTTCTTCAATGTCAGTGATTGGCAGAACCAAAACTCTGGCACATCGAATACAAGAATGACAGGGGTGGCTATTTGTGCATTTGTTGGACAATGAAGGTGGAATCAGGGTACTGCGTAACAAATACTGTTGAACTATAAGGATATATTTCCTGCATATTTAAAATGCAGATTCAAAGACTGATGTACATCTGTCCACCTCGATTTCTCCTTGTGGCAGGAGCCTCCAACTTGCTGGAATAGCTTGCCTATTGTACAATGCCATGTACATGTATGGCATATTAGAAATGAAATAATAATGATTAATCACAAATGGGTTCCATTTGTTAGGACCCCTGTGTGTTCAAACATTTTGCTCAGAAAAGCAGAGAGTATGAACTGAAACTAAAAGAAGCAGGCGTTTTCCCCCACATGACACTGTTAACAGCTAATGGGTGTATTTAAGTTTCTTTGAAATCAGAGAAGATGGCAATGTGGGGACTGAGGTGGAGCAGAAACAAGAGAAATAGTAATGCTGCTAGTTTGTAGATAATTTCTGTGCGTGGTTCAAATTCACTGTGGGTGTGGGGTTACAGTAAATTTTGGCTTCTGGAAATAAGCAGCACTAACAAAAATGTTAGCTAAAGATATCACGTTTAGTTGAACCTCCGAGACTTTTTGTTAGGAAATGGAGATCAGTCACCCAGTTTAGTGAGATCCCTTTGTAACTCTTAACAGTCAGCTTTGGACTTAACTATCTTGAGTAGTTTTGTAACATCTTTTGCCACCTCACTGTTCATCCCTTTTTCCAGATAAGTGACGGATATGTTGAACGGCACTGGTCCCAGTACAGATCCTTGGCTGAACCCGCTATTTACCTCTCTACATTCTGAAAACTTTATTCCTACCCTGTGTTTCTTGTCTTTTAACCAAGACACTTAATTACGATGGGCCAAATTTGGATACTTGTTATGGAATCACAGTGCCAGGATCCTTCTGTTCCCACTTTGGGAATTGAATTGGTACAGACCAGTGTTGGATTTATATATATATATATATATATATGTGGTAATGGGAAAACATACTTACATGAAATGATAATAAAAGACCAATAGTTTGCAGTTTGGTTACTTTCTTCTTAATTGCCCTGATACCATGTACACAAGCAGTAACATTTCATTTCTTGTATCTTATTGAATCACTGTGTTATACTGATATTTACTTATTTTTTCCTGACTCTGCAACTCACCAGTAACAACTTTCTCCCTTTTTGCATGAAGATGAATAATACGTGGCCAATGTTCAGCAACGGTATCCATAGTGCAGAATGACAGGGAGGACCAGTCACTCATTCTCGTAATGTGTTTTGTTTGTTTGGTTCAAAAGCTTCTTGTACTGACACAAATAATAAACTTTCCCCCTGTACAGAAAAAGAGGTGGTTGGGGTTTTTCTCGCTGTCAACACATTTTCCCCACCCACTCACTGTCTTTTACACACACACACAAATGTACTTGTACGCTAGCAGGTTTCAGAGAATTTCATACCATTTAGAAGAATTTGACCAATGTCCGGGAGGAAATGCTTACATTTTCAGCACCATAAGTCATTTCCACCAGTGCTACCTCCACTGCTGGGTGTTTCTGGGAACAATGTAAAGCACCAGTTGCTTAGCATTGAAATGTAATTCTTGGAAATATTGCTAAGGGGAAACAAACCATAGACGTGTACAATGTTGTCAAGAACTACTTGCTGTCTTCCCACCTTAGTGCCATAGTGAAAAGCACTTCCGTGTTTTAGAAGTGAGTTATCCAGTGAGTGATGTTGATGAAAGTGTTTCTTTGCCTCTCACAGTGTTATGAAGAAAGGGATGTGTATCACTGCCTTTCCTCACTGGTAGGGCTGTGTCTCTGGAATGTTGCTTCTCATACACACAGTACAATAGCAATACAAAAAGGTGTAAGGAATGCATTTTTAGGACTGGAGGGTTTATTGAACTTGCAGTACTTTGCTAAATTTTTTAATATTGTATTTCATGTATAAAGATAAGTGAAGACAAATATTAATACAAAAATATAAGGGAATGTAAATGAAATACAATTCGTTTAACACCATTGATTTCAAACATAGGACTCCGTTCTCCTCTGTGTGGATTATAGCCATACAGGGAAGGTGGTACCTGCACATTTCAATATGTGGAGTTTCTTTTACCCCCTTCCGGGGTTTGGGGTTGGGCAGAAGGAGGGAAGGAAGGGACAATAAGACTTGTACCCCCACCCTCCAAGAGAGGCTAGAGATGCCATTGCCAAAACCATTTACCTGGGAGGATGTGCCAGAGGCGGTGCATACATTGCTGGGTGCATTGGATCACATCATCAGCTGGTGGGAATTGACATAGCCCCATTGACTTCATTATTTGCTAAGTCCTTACATTTTAATGCATTCAATGGTGATTTACACCAGTGCAAGATCTGACCCACTTCATTTAAAAATCATTAATAATAATTTCAGGTTGAATGCTCAAAAGGAATTATGATCCTAACTTCTATTTAGGCTATTTATTTCTAATGAAATCAATAGAAGTTAGGAACCCAACTCCTTTTAAGCATTCAGCCCTTCCTCTCTAGTTGCAATGCCATTAAAACAGCTTTTTAGTAAATGACCTTTAGTAGTTAGAACAAAATCTTTCTAAATCCCAGTGATTTAAATATAGACTAGCAGGGGTGGATTTTGTTTATTAGAAAGCCTGCTACCCACCTCAATATTCCCTTCTGCTAAACTTGCCTCCTCCAGAATTTAAGGCATCAAGTTGCAGGGGGCTAAACATAAGGCACTTACTAATTGCAAATGAATAGTGCCAAGAATATGTACAGATGGTACCTGAAGTTCGTTGCTGAAGACTATCCAGTAGACTATATATAATGTGCACAACATGTATGTGTAGTAAGTAGGGAGAACAACTTTTGTGGTCTCTCACATTTGTAAAAAAAAAAAAAATTGTGAAATCATAAATGAACATTCTCAGTCTGTGAAAAAGCTTATTTAGGAAAACAGAAACCAGTATTTCTGTTTATTTAACTTAATTAAATTAATTTAATTTTAACACACCTCAAGATTTCAGGAGTTTACAGATACAGGTGTAAATGTCTGGTGAGCATACTATATATATTAAACTACACATACGTAGCTAGTAAATATTTTGCTGCATTAGTTTGCTCATTCCCAAGCAATCAATTGTGAACCTCCAGTGTTGTAACAGGTCCACAGGGAACATTTGTGCTTTGGTTGGCACTTAGATTAAATTTATCATATGATTTTTTTTCCCTTCAAGGCTGACATTTCAGTTTTTAAAAAATGGTTATGTGCCAACTGCCAAAGTCAAATAATTAAATGGTAAATTTGAAATTTGTAGAGGGAAACTATTATTCAGTCTTACTGTGTGACCTTGAGAGAATTAACATATTAATCCATCTGGCAAATGGCATTGGAGACCTTACCCCTGGGGGTCTGATCCTGCTCCCATTGAAGGCCATGGCAAAAGTCCCATAGGTTTCTGTGGGCTCAGGGTCGGGCCCATGGATTGGAACTAACTATGCTTTTTCTTTTTCTTCATGACACATCAGAAATAAGCAGAGGCCCCTGTGAGCATACGTAGTCTAATCCAGGTAATACTACACCTAGGAAAGCGAGACCATTTTAATTTGTTCATTCATTTTCCATTAAACTATTTATTCTAAAGCCTTAATAAGGGCAGAACTCCTATTGAAGTTAATGGGAAGCTTTCCAATGGTATTTGGACCCATAATCCATGATTGTATGTTTGTTGTAGAATCAGAGAAACTAATGATTGAGAACACCTATTAGAGGATAATACAGGACAAGTGTCCTCCCTACAGCATCCTTTCGTTTTCTATTGCTTTATCCAGTCCCTAACAATGGTGCTTTCCTTATGAGATTTTTCCACCATCTGACAGAGGTGACCGTCAGGGATTTCTTTACTGATATTTAGCCTCCATTTTTCTTTTCATAATGTCACACCATTAGATATATGCTCTTAACTTATCCTTGCTGTTTTTACCCCTCAAGCGTTTGTAGACTGCTCTTAATTATTCTGTAGCTTAGCTCTGCACACTTACCTGTGTTAGGATCTGATTCAGCTCCCATTGAAGTCTACTGGAATCATTTCAAGCCCTGAACTTTCTTCAAGTCATTCCCTACAACTCTACGGACCATTTTTCTGAACTCCCTCCAGTTTTTCAATATCTTTACATTAGGAGGTGCTCAGAAATGAATGCGACACAGACACCTCCCAAGAGCAATCATTCATTATTGTTTTTGTTTATTTTGTATTGTAGTACTCCCTCAAGGCCCGGATAGTGGATCAGGGCCGTAGTGTGCTAGACGCTGTACCCATACATAATAGAAGGACGGTGCCTATCTCAATTTGCTTACAGTCTTAACATATAGTGAGAAATAGCAGGAGTGAATAAAAACAATTACGTTGGGATGGACCAGATATTAGTGAAACTATGCTCTGCATTGGCAGCCCAACATTCTATTGGTATTTTTGCTGCAATATCTAATGCTGAACTCCTGTCTAATTTGCTGCCTGCACTCACCCATGGATTCATGATGGCAAAGGTGTAGTGTATGTTTATTTCAGTGAGGCGAGTGGAGGTACCTGAACAGAGTAGCCTCCAGTCTAATTGGGAAATGTTTACAAATATGGTGCATAATTTGACAGTTTACTGGCATGAGGATGATGTAATGTAGGAAAAAGGCATTAGACTCAGCCATTTGTGGAACAGAAAAGAGAGGGAGTCCATGGTTGGGTCACTAGCTTGGGACCTCAGTTCTGTTCCCTGCTCTGTCATAGACTTCTTGGGTAAGTCACTCAGCTTCCCTGTGCCTCAATACCCTATCTGTGAACTGGGGGTAATAGTGTTTCTCTACCTCATAGGGGAGTTGTGAAGATAAGTACATTAAATGATTGTGAAGTGCTCAGATACTGTAATGCTGTGGGCCACCTACGTATCTTAGACAAATAAAGATGCTTGGTTTAAATAGGCTGCCAAAATCGTCACATTGGCTGGGGAAAGGGTCCCCAAGCAATAAGTTTAAATTTCTGGGTAATTCAAATTTCCTTTTACCAGCATTGAATGCGTATTCAAGTTGATTCCATGCAAAAGGGGTGTGTGTGTGTGTGTGTGACATTGTTAAATCTTGAATCCCACTGTCAAAGAGACCATAAATAACATGAAAGCAGTAAATCTCCCAGAATTTTCCCCCAGAAGTTGTATTTCAGCATTGTCTTCATGAGTATTCTAATCTCCAGAAGTATAAAGTTTCCTGCTATGATTGTTTGACTGCTGCCTATCACAGATCTGCTTTTGGCAGCTTTCCCCTCAACCTGCTGATTAGCTAATGTGTGGTTACTAATACAATCTGGGAAATTGGTGTAAACTGGGATGCAAAAAATGTAATAACTGCATGTGCTAAAGACAGTTTGTAATATAATTATCAATACTGTGAAAAGAAATACTGTATTGCGAAATACAGCCAAGTCTCTGTCTTTCTTGTGGAACGTGGCACAAGGAAACCATGCAATAAACAGGCATATTTGCCCCTTGAGGCACACTTGTAATTTTCAGTCTATTCATAGATTTTTAAGGCTTGAAGAGGGACTGTTAGATCAGCAGATCTGGCCATCTGTAAAACCAGAATTTCATCCATTTACTCCTCTATTAGAACTAATAGAGGACAGGGGCCATATCCTCAGCTGGTGTAAATCAGCATAGCTCCACTGAGCTGGAACTGGCGGGGTATCCATATAATGAATGCTTTTTCCCTAACTCTAAAGGTAATGGTCCTTTTCCTTTTCTTTGAACAGCAGTGATGGGAGAACTTGGTGAAGGCTTAGTTTTCAAAAAAATCTTTACAATTTTAAAATAAAATGTTTAGTTTTCTCAAAACTTTGTGGGGGTTTATATAGCATTTGTCTCCCTAATTTAGATCCGAGGTCACGCCCTCCCCCGCAATAAACATAATTAAAACAAAGTATTAGGTATTAACTGGAAACCTGTGCTTTGATTCTTGTTTGAAAGGAATTCTTGTCCTACTTCCAGGACTATTTGGAGAACAAAACTAAATAACATAACAACAACAAATGACACACAACAGCCCCAAACTCACACTTTGCCAAAGCAGAGTGGAACTTCAACTTGAAAAATTCAGAGATGAAGTCTATAGCTAGAGTCCATAATTTTTCAGAGGGTTCTATATTTAGCAAAACATGATGCCTCATCACTATTTTATAGCAATCTGTACAATTATGTGGTTGATGTTATTGTATTTTATAGCAGATACAGCCTCATCATTCAGCTACAGTCAGACGTCTACCAGTGCAGAGCTACAGGGTTTAAGAATGCACACAGACGATGTTGACACAGTCAATGAAAAAACTGCCTGTAATCTGAACACAGGCTAAGACTGTGCGTACACCAAAGCTGAACATAAATAGGCTTCCTCCAGCTCCCCAAACACAGTGAGGGAGCCATTAAAGTAGAAGAACACCAGTGTGGGAAGATTATCCTGCGGGGTTCCTCCTTCTTCGCTTTAGATTCAATTCATGCTGCTGTAATCCTCTAGGAAGGACTGCAGAATATCTGTTGCAGCATTCTGCAAGAGGCTGTGACATTTCATTGAAAAATCAGAGTGGGAATAGATATAAAATAAGGCAACTCCTTAAACTGGGCAGATTAACTTGCTTCTACTCCAGGGGTAGGCAACCTATGGCACAGGTGACGAAGGTGGCACATGAGCTGATTTTCAGTGGCACTCACACTGCCCGGGTCCTGGCCACCGGTCCGGGGGGCTCTGCATTTTAATTTAATTTTAAATGAAACTTCTTAAACATTTTAAAAACCTTATTTACTTTACATACATCAGCAGTTTAGTTATATATTATAGACTTACAGAAAGAGCCCTTCTAAAAACATTCAAATATATTACTGGCACGTGAAACCTTAAATTAGAGTGAATAAATGAAACCTCGGCACACCACTTCTGAAAGGTTGCTGGCCCCTGTTCTACTCTAATGCTCTTCCTGAAGCCATAAACAGCCATAAAGCTACTGAGTTCTCCTCTAATTCAAATTCTACTTCAGTGATAATAAACCAACTAATGACGGTTAAATTAATGGGTGGAGGGGCTGGGGCCAGTTGATATTTATTTTTAAAAAATAAAAAGGCCTTAGATTTTATATTGAATCACATTCCCCAATCTTTATCTGGTGCTTCTCATGTTACACTGTAAGATCTCCAGAATGGAAACTGTGTTTTCCTATATGTGTGTACAGATCTCAGAACATTTTAGGTGCTACCATCATATGGCTAAATAATTATAGTTTACAGCACATACAAACATCAAAACATCTGGTTTAGAACTTACTGCCACAGCCAGTATTTGCCTACTCCCCTTTTTACTTTTAACAGTACTACATTCACGTAGAAGGTCAAGTATCAGAGGGGTAGCCATGTTAGTCTGGATCTGTAAAAGCAGCAAAGAGTCCTGTGGCACCTTATAGACTAACAGACGTATTGGAGCATGAGCTTTCATGGGTGAATACCCACTTTGTCAGATGCATGTAGTGGAAATTTCCAGAGGCAGGTATAAATATGCAGGCAAGAAACAGGCTAGACACACCACACGATCCATTGTCTACAGCCAAGCACTAAGGTACAACCGCATCTGCTCCAACTCCTGAGACAGAGACCAACACCTACAAAAACTTCAGCAAGCATTCTCAAAACTACGATACACACACAAGGAAATAAGGAAACAGAACAACAGAGCCAGATGTGTACCCAGAAGCCTTCTACTGCAAGACAAGCCTAAGAAAGAATTCAACAGACCTCCATTGGCCACCACATACAGTCCCCAGCTAAAACCCCTCCAACGCATCATCAGGGATCTACAACCCATCCTGGACAATGATCCCTCACTTTCACAGGCCTTGGGTGGCAGGCCAGTCCTCGCCCACAGACAACCCGCCAACCTGAAGCATAGTCTCACCAGTAACTACACACCGCACCATAGTAACTTTAACTCAGGAACCAATCCATGCAACAAACCTCGATGCCAACTCTGCCCACATATCTACACCAGCGATACCATCACAGGACCTAACCAGATCAGCGACACCATCAACAGTTCATTCACCTGCACATCCACCAATGTAATATATGCCATCATATGCCAGCAATGCCCCTCTGCTGTGTACATCGGCCAAACTGGACAGTCCCTACGGAAAAGGCTAAATGGACACAAATCAGATATTAGGAATGGCAATATACAAAAACCTGTAGGAGAACACTTCAATCTCCCTGGACACACAATAGCAGATTTAAAGGTAGTCATCCTCCAGCAAAAAAACCTCAGGACCAGACTTCAAAGAGAAACTGCTGAGCTTCAGTTCATCTGCAAATTTGACACCATCAGCTCAGGATTAAACAAAGACTGTGAATGGCTTGCCAACTACAAAAGCAGTTTCCTCCTCCCTTGGTGTTCACACCTCAACTGCTAGAAGAGGGCCTCATCCTCCCTGATTGAACTAACCTCGTTATCTCTAGCCTGATTCTTGCTTGCATATTTATACCTGCCTCTGGAAATTTCCACAACATGCATCCGACGAAGTGGGTATTCACCCACGAAAGCTCATGCTCCAATACGTCTGTTAGTCTATAAGGTGCCATAGGACTCTTTGCTGCATTCACCTAGAAGAAGCAAACCCTGACCGTGCCATGCAGACCTCTTTATAGGATGAGATTACACATCATCTTTTTGCAGAAGCACTAAAATTCTCTGTGTTCAAGAAATCCTCAGTTAACTTGAGTGTGCTATAAATGGACCTGGTAACTTGTCAACATCCTTTCATACAAACATTCCCAATGCAAAATGATATCCTTTACCTTATCTGTTGCCTGCAATGTAATGGGTGCCCAGTCAGTAAATTATATTTCCCATAAGACCTCAGAACAAACTTCACAGAGTAAAAGGGGTGACAACTACTGGCTTTGTGACCAGGCTAAGCTGCTCCAAACTACAAGGGGGAAACCTAGGGTAAGAAGTAGCATCCAGCCACGCTGGCCAAGCTGTTGCATCAGCAACGCCCCCAATTTGCAAACAACCAACTAAAGTATCTTTGAACAATAGATAAAATGTCACACCACAACCCTCTCATCAGCAAAATAGCTTCTATGGGTTTATTCATATACTTAGAGTGAGGCACACGAGTAAGAACCATCTTGAAGTGGGACCATAGCGAACATTAATGATTCACTTATCATGGGCTTTGCAGAAGAGGTGAAGAGATTTAAATGAGAAAAGGAGAACGTGATTAAAATTATAGGTCTCAGTCGTGCCATTTGGGCACAGTTGGAGGCCCTGTGGAATTGATCTACCCAACGAGGGAGCTCTCTAGCACACAAAAATATGCCCACTCCTACACCCTTTCCAGGAGAGGCATTATATTTATTATTTATTTCTGTATGCACCTACCCTATATTAGATATGCCTCCTCTGGCCTTAATGAGTTGATACTCTGACAAGACAAGACAAAGAGACTGATGGAGGGTAGGGGAAAGGGGCACACCACACAAGCAAAGCAGGCAGGTGGTGATTGGAGAGGTCCTGATAATTCAGGCTAAATAAAATAAAGATATTTAGACTATGCCTCAGTTATGCCTCACCACACCAGAACCAGCCCATTCATTAATTTTAGGCATCCCTGTAGAAGTGGCTCTTCAGGAGCATAGAGAGAGTAGTGGCCTTGTCAACCAACATACTTCCCTAGTGTACTCACCAGCTTTGCTGTTGTGTTGTAGGAGGGCTCTGCCTGCTCCATGTGCCCTTTGGGGTATCGTGCCAGGAGGGCAGATGTTCATTGCTCCAAGCTTGCTGTGCTGGGCATAAGGGGAGTCAGGACTTTTTCTACCTCTTTTTTGCAAACTGGCAAAAAAGTCATGAAGATGGCACAAGCTGAAAAGTTACAAGCTGGAGCTGAATTTCCATGAAGTTTGGGGGTGTCTGAATGTGACATTTTAGGTTGGACCTTTTTATAATTAAAGATATTATAAACCTTTCTTTGTCAGGCAATAGACTGGCTCCCCAGAAGCCCTTAAGCATAGTGACCAAAATTTTCAAGAACAGGAGCCTAGCGCTAGGCAATTATTATAGAAAATTGTGCCCAGTGTTTGTAACTCTTTCCCCTAAATTATAATGGAAACTGAATAAAAAAACCCAGACAAACACTGTATGCTGTCATGGCTGGAGTCTCACTAGTCAGTAACAAGGCCCCTTCAGTCCAGTCATATATATTTATTATGTGTTATACAAAATATTAACAATTGCAGGAACATTGCATACACAGAAGCTTTGAGCTTTGCAAGTGGGTGATAAAACCTCAATCATACAGTTCCATTCTCTCATTTGCTTGTGGAATGCTTCTTTCCAATGCTAAAATTAAAATTGAAAAGACTTTCTCACTTTGGAAGGAAAAAAGCACTATTGGAGAGCGCTTCTCACTGGCAAATTAATAGATAAGGTCTATCCTGCTAACTCAAAACCAAGTGAAAGGTAAAGATTTAATCTCTTTATCACAACCAAGTTACTTTTCTAAACTGGGGAATTAATATACATTGGAATGTATAGGGAGGGATAGGTTCTCTTTCAAAAAGTGTTTTTAAAGTTTGAAAAATCCATAACTAATATTGGGAATGGAGGTTATGTATAAATGACAACCTTCTCTTTTAGATTACATTGCATTTATTACATTTTGGGAGTTTATGGAATTAAACTTATATTCATGATAGCAACATGGGGCTGTTTCTAAATAGTATCTTCATCATATTAACTGTTGCCTAGATAACAGGCATATCTCTTCAAGAGCCTTTATTCTGGTCTAACACTACAGCCTGCAAATGAATATAGTCATCAGAAGACAGCAAGCTCTATCACTTACCATTTCATTACTGTTCAGATCAAAATCCATACTTTCCAGTTTTCCCTAGCATTACAGACTGGAAAGCTTTATCATTCTGCAAAATAATCTCTCATGGCTCCTTCTCATTGGTGTTAAGAGGAACAGCTAATCGTATTACACTAATTTTCATATTAATTGGTACAGTGCAAGAGAGAGTTAACAGTTTCCATTTATGTTCAACCTTGCAACACTGTTTTTTTTTTTTTTTTTTAGTAATCTGCTTGGAACTAGATTAGCACAACAGATTTCATGTCCTATTCAATACATAGATCAGGGTCAAACCAACAGCCCAGCCGTATACTTTTCATCAAAATGGCAATCTGTCACCAATTTGTGACTTAGTGTAATTTTTAAATAGGTAAAGGTGGCTGCCCACTATATTTGTATGGCAAATAGAAAGGAAAGCTTTCTGCAGCAAGGGAGAAAACTCTAGAGTATCGTACACCTGCTTGGTGCATGCTCTAGAACATATGAGCCTATGGCACGTATCATTGTAAAAAATGAAAGTTATGTTGAAAGCTAAACTCTAGCTGACAGGAACTTTACTTCTGAAAGCTTTTCATATATTTGTAACACAGCCAGTTTAAATAAAACTCTAGCTCCTTAAAACTTTAGGAACCAACATTTTCCACATTGGTTGCCTAAAGCTACTAACCTAAGTAAGTGTCCTGATTTTCAGAGTCACCTAATTGTAGATTTAGGTGGTTGGCAAAGGTTTAAAAAATATGACGCCTAAGCTGCCTCATTTTAGCAATTCTGCATTTCAAAATTTGTCCTGTAATAAATTTGGTTAATTAACATGTCATGTGAGCTGTCTGTCTTATTTCACTAACAACAGTGATTTTAATGATTCCACCTGTCTGCTCTGCTGCATTATTCCCCACATCTTCATTCTCCTGGGGCCTTGTCCAAGGCCCATTGATGTTATCTCCCCTGGATTTCAATTGGCTTTGGATCAGGGCCCTGATTCCTAACTTGTCTCCACCCACTCCCTGCATCTCTCTGCATTCCTTCATCCTCTCCTACTTTCACATATCCTCACATCTAAAATCCCAGTTCCACATTCCCTGGCACTGTTAAATTACTTGGACAGAATGCAAGTGAGACAGGTGCCTACAGCTCCATATTGAAACAGAAGCAAGAGAGGCCAAAAGAAAAGCCTAGAGGGTCTGCTGCTCTGCACAGATCCTCCCATACCTCTGGGATAAGAAGCAACATTAACAATGGATCTCATGGTGGTTTGATGGTTGTGCTCACAAATATACATAAAATGTATATATTGAAAAGATTTAAAATATGTAAGTCGGATTCTGAGCTCAGGTACAATGGTGTAAATCTAGTAACTTCACTAAAATCCATGGGGACTTGTTCTAGCTTTACAGCAGTTAAACGGAAATCAGAATCTGGCTCGCTCCTAAATTTCAGACATTACACATTTATAATGTAACATAATTCCCACACAGCATATGGTATTAATCTGGTGTAAATATCATGTTATGATTATATCCTAACAATACATCTGACATGAAAAATGTCTTAATCGTACCTCAAAGTACAGTGTTTTGAGAAACAATTGTGAATACATGGTCGTTGTTCCGCTTGCTATGTGAATTTTGATTTCTTATTCATACTTATTCGTGTGAGTGAATAGATTGAAATATTTTGTATGAAGAGGAATGATTCCTAAAGATGTGAAAGAAGATTAGCTCAGAATTGTCCATACTTTTAGTATTTGTTATTAAAGAATGGGTGTCAGAAATCTTAATTCCATGGTGACAGTGGTTTTGTGTGTGGTGGAATTTCCTTCATTTAGGTGGGTTTAGGCAAACTCTTACTAGCGCAAGGAACACCTGGACACAATTTACAGGAGATTTTTATTAAGTAAATACTGTCAAATAATAGTGTGTAGGTGAATATTTAAATTGTTACTCATTGAAGAAGTAATATCCTCCCCCCAATATTCAAATGCCCAAAACATCAGTTTCTAGCAGCCAACAGGTTCTTCTTAATCTTTTCAAGTCAGAGAAGAGAACATGGGCATTTCTTCTTAGGTGCAGTCCATAATTTGTTTCTTCTTCCAGCACACTCCATTCCAATATACGCTTGTAGTCCTTAAATCGGCTCTCAAATGTTGCACATGAGCCAAACATTTTGTTACAAATCACTAAATAAAAGAAGGTATTTTGAAACATAAACATTTGCTCTTGGTATTGTTTTTATTCACAGACTTCTTGATAGGACACGCAGGTCCAGCTCTTCAGCTGGTATCAATGGATGTAGCCACACTGAATTAACTGATATCTCAGACAGACAATTCACTTTCCAGGCTTTATTAGGATTAAGTGCAGATTTTTCAGATTGTTGCCATATCCTGTAATCATCACTTCCCTTTTGAGATTTTCTTATCACTTTTTTCCCCCCAGAGGGTCCTTCCTTAAACTTAATTCTTGTAGAAACAAAATATGGCATCATCTGTTGACAACCTCCAAAACTGCTGTGACGCTGGCAAGCCAGATATCATCTCTTGCCCAGGCTGCAGGCATTAGCTAAGAACTGACAAACTCATAGCTGGAAACCAGACCAGTTCACCTGTATGTTAGTTTTGCTCAAAGGAGGTATTAGTCGTATAAGAATGAATTTAGTGTTTAGAATCTATGAAATGCTTATAACTTGCTGCATGCATTAACCTCACTTGTAATAGCTGTATTCCACGCTATTAGGAAATATGTAAGTTTGCTTTATAACTTTGAAAATGTTTGCTCTGAATTTGTGAACCCTTGCACAGGCATCGTTCCACCACCATTCCAGAGGGACTATCAACATTTAAGTAACAACCTGAATACAGTGTGATTTTTGGCATAAGTGATCATTTAGCACTAAGTCCTGTTTGTCTGGATGGCAAGACAGCCCAGAGAATCTAAGCGGACTGTCTGTGACACTATAGTAAGACTGTTACAGTGATCCAGGAATTCACATTTGTTACTGGCGTGGTGAAATCTAATTACAGAACAACCACCAGTTTGGGGTGTCTACTCGGTTTTTGACAGGTTGCCCTGAGCTAGGCACTCATGGTCATGAACCACTCCAGACAGCATGATACCTGCATTCTAACAATTGAATAAAACTGTTCACTTAACAAAAACACTAACAGCCAAACTCTGCTCTCACTTGCATTGATATAAACCTGGAATAACTTTAGTTGAATTACTCCACATTTGCAGTAGTGTGACTGACAACAGATTTGGCTGGTAATGTTTTTATTATGCAAACAGTTTAATTTAATGGCTGTAATGCAATATAACATCTTGCTGTTCCAATCAGGATCCTTTTCAGGACAAATTAAGCCAAATTCAAATTGCAGTTGAACCAGTGTAACCTGGCATGACTCAGCTGAAAATTTACACCAGCGTGACTGAGAGCTGAATTTGGCCCATTATGTGGAATTACTTTTAATGGTTTCTGCATGCTCAGACATCTACCAGAGGCTTGGATAAAACCACCAGACTCACCGTTATATGTGATCTAAGCACGGCATCAGAGGTGAAAGGGTATCACATTATCACAATGCACCACCTAGCCATCTTCTACAATTTCAACAACCATCATTGTATTGATTACTTCTTGTGCTCATGCCTAATGACCTCTAGCTGTAGCCTCACATTTTCTAAACCTTTTACATGATGATTTAATAATAAGATTTGATTTAAAAAATGCCATTAGTCAATGCCAGCCATTAGTCAGCAGGATAGTGTGCCACCAAATCCCATTGAGTTTCATTAGTTTGGAATTAAAAAGAACATAGGACTTCTCTACAATGATCCAACATAAACCAAACCAAATAACCCTGTACACAAATCTAACAAAACACACGGACAGCCATAACAGCTGCATATCTGCATTCCAGGGTTCTAAGGAGTTAAAGAGACACCAGCATAGCTTTGTTCTTACTTCTTATATTTGATTGCAAAGCCTGTGTAATGGTGGGTTCTCTTAGGGCTTGTCTACACTGGCACTTTACAGAGCTGTAACTTTCTCACTCAGGGGTGTGATAAATTACCCCCCCTGAGCGCAGCAAGTTTCAGCGCTGTAAAGCACCAGTGTAGACAGTGCACCAGCGCTGGGAGCCGCGCTCCCAGTGCTGGGAGTGACGCCTTAGAGTTCTGGGAGCGCTCTCTCCCAGTGCTTTGCTGTGACCACACAAGCCATGTTAAAGTGCTGCCGCGGCAGCGCTTTAGCATTGCCAGTGTAGACTAACCCTAAATAAATGGATCCTTTTCGATACAGAAGGACACATACAAACGGCTCCTTGGTTACTTCATGAACAGCCTTACCACAACAAAGCACTATGAAGTGTGTACACAAATGAAAGAGGTGATGTGTTTTCAAGTCCCATTGAACTTGAGAGCTCTAATGAATAGGGATGGAGTTAAGCATATACTTAAAATGAAGCACACGCTGAAATGCTATGCTGAATTGGGGCCTTAGCATCTCTCAAGATCAGGTGTACAGGAGATGATCCTCTGACAGAATGAACATATGCTGCAAGATGCTGTGAATCCGCAGATCCCATTTGGAGTTGACTGGCTGAAGGGCTAGTTGACAGTGAAGTCAATGAGAGCTAAGAGTACTCAGCACTTCTCTACAATGGTTCATACCTTTAAGTAATAGAAGAGCTTTGAGTCAGGGTAAAAGCATTTCCCCCTGTCTCTGGGGTGATGACAGACCAAGAAAACTCTCCTCTCCCACTTATATCCCCCAGAAGCCCCAAAACTCCAAACCCAGACCCTTTACAATTTGCAGGAAGATTTAAAAAACATTTGACTGATTCAATGGCTGTATATACAGGACCTTTCTTCTGTCACCTCCAGGAAAGTCATTTTAAATATATTTTGTTAATAAAGTTTGCTTTTGGCAACTGTTGTTGTCCCTGATTATTATAAGTGCCTTTAAATGGTTTCATTCATTAAGGCTGCTTTTATGGGCTACATCCATTTAGTAGAAAGAAGTGCTGCTGCTGGTACATCTGCCATTGACTTCTGTTTGCCTGAGCTTTTTATACCCCTGTGAATAACACAGTAGAGAGAGAGAGGTGAATTGTATCCAGAAAAACACAGAGGACAAGCGAGACTCAAATTACTTTCAATTAATTTTTCAGGGGTTTTTGAGAGGTGGGTGGAAAGTAAGTTGAACTCTGATTACATTGGAATAGCCCCCTTAAAAATGACATGAATGTCTGAAGTTCAAAGAAAAGCTAAAGAATGAATTTGGCTATAGGGTATTTTGGTTTTGGGGGCAAGCAAGGAGATGATTAGAATGTCTCAGTATTAATACAGAGGTTTATACACCCTCTTATGAAAGCATTACTGGCCAGATTATAATCATAATTACCTTGGCTTCATCTCACTGTTTATCTGCCATGACACCCACCCAACCACCTGCCTGCTATTAATTCATTCAACACTAACTTCATCGTTTTCCTTTTATCTTGTTTTTTATCCTGTTATCCTAACTTTCAAAATATGTGTCCGTTATTAGAAACAAACGAACACACTAATTGTTTGTCCATGACATCATGTGTTCCTTTGTTTGAACTTCCCCTCCCCCACCATATTATAAAAATAACTTATTTGTGTTGTATAGTGAAAACTGGAAAGATTCAGCATTTGACTAAAAACCTTAGAACTGTTGGAAATAGCATCTAAATGAAACCCTTTCCTCGTCTGAATTAACATCTGTAATTCACAAAAGACATGATATTTATGACACGGGGCAATAAGTGGGATATACGGTTGACATTTAAGATCCTGTTGGGGGTTTGAGTTTTGTGCAAGATTTGAATGTTTTTTTAAAATTTTATGCAGTGATGACGTTTACCATTTGCTCAAACAGTGATCTGAAGTCTGAGATTTTGGGGTGAACAGTTATCCTGTGCCACGTGAGCTCCTGGTTAGATAATACCAAGGTAACCAGAAATAACAATCTCTGCATTGTGGGAATTCCATTTTGCTAACTGAGGACTACATTCTACCACCCTACCTGCCTGGTAAGGTATTACTCAGTGTAAGTAAAGGTGGGAGTGTGAGTCAGAGCCTCCTGAATGTTTTGTGCATGCTGGAGTGTAGGACTGACCCTGTAATATCCTAATTACAATAATGGCTTTTAGGTCAGGCAAATGGTTCATCATTTACCTGACCTAGCCACTGCTTATTATATGCCTTGTGTCAACATACGTTTTATACAAAATAATAATCAGTACCTGTACTTAATTTAATTTCAGGATTTAAGATTTAGTGTAATTGCAAAGGACGTTAAACACGGTTAAGTGGTCTACACTAGGACTTTAAATCGAATTTAGCAGCGTTAATTCGAATTAACCGCGCACCCGTCCACACCAGGAAGCCATTTAATTCGACCTAGAGGGCTCTTTAGTTCGAATTCGGTACTCCACCCGACGAGGAGTAGCTAAATTCGACATGGCTATGTCGAATTAGGCTAGGTGTGGATGCAAATCGAACTTACTAGCTCCGGGAGCTATCCCACAGTGCACCACTGTGTTGACGCTCTGGACAGCAGTCCGAGCTCAGATGTTCTGATCAGCCAGACAGGAAAAGCCCCGGGAAAATTTGAATTCCTTTTCCTGTCTGGCCAGTTTGAATCTCAATTCCTGGTTGGACATCGTGGCGAGCTCAGCAGCACTGGCAGCGATGCAGAGCTCTCCAGCAGAGGAGTCCATGCAATCTCAGAGTAGAAAGAGGGCCCCAGCATGGACTGACCAGGAAGTCTTGGATCTGATCGCTGTGTGGGGCGATGAGTCTGTGCTTTCGGAGCTGCGCTCCAAAAAACGGAATGCAAAGACCTACGAGAAGGTCTCCAAAGCCATGGCACTCAGAGGATACAGCCGGGATGCAATGCAGTGCCGCGTGAAAATCAAGGACCTGAGACAAGGCTACCAAAAATCAAAGCGGCAAACGGACGCTCCGAAGCCCAGTCCCAGACATGCCGCTTCTACGAGGCACTGCATGCCATTCTCGGTGCGTCTGCCACCACTGCCCCACCAGTGACCGTGGACTCTGAGGATGGGATAGTGTCGACGGGCAGTTCCTCGGCAATGTTCGCGGATGGGAAAGATGAGGAAGGGTTTGTGGAGGACGAGGCAGGCGACAGCGCTTACAATACTGCTTTCCCCGACAGCCAGGATCTCTTCATCACCCTCACAGAGATCCCCTACCAACCCTCCCCGGCCGTTAACCCGGACTCTGAATCAGGGGAAGGATCAGTCGGTAAGTGCTATAAACATGTAAACATTTATTTTTTAAAAAACAGGAATAAAAACTATATGAAAAGAAGGTCAATGCATATAGGGATGGAACAGAAATCCTCTTGGGACAGTTCCACGAAGCTCTCGTAGAGGTACTCGAAAAGCCTCCGCAGGAGGTTCCTGGGGAGAGGTGCCTTATTGGGTGCTCCGTGGAAGCACACTCTTCCACGCTAGGCCATCCTGAGGTATAGTGGGAGCATTGCCTCGACCAGCATGGCAGCATAGGGCCCTGGTCTGTGCAGGGATTCACACAGCATGCGCTCTCTGTTTCTCCTGGTGACCCGCCTCAGGGTGATCTCGCTCGGCGACTGCTGCATCTAATTAGGGGAATTACTGTAATGTTACTATTGTGAATGCTTGACTTTTCCTTTGCATAACAATGACCGTTGTTTAACAGCCACGTGGTGGAGGCTGCAGAGGAAAAGCATACAGGGATCTTTCCCGGGGACAGCCGCGAGGGGCTGGAACAGGGTCAGACTTTATGCTTTCCAGATTGCCTGCAGCAGAAGGGCACTGCTATCCATTAACTGTTAAGCAGCCTAAAGTTTACTGCTTACCAGGCCTGGCTGCTACACGGATTCTGCTGTCCTGCCCCGCTTGTCCGATCTCCAGTGCAAGACCCCAGGCAATGAAAGCGAATGCCGAAAATTTGAACTTGTCCTGAGAGCACATGAGATTAGGTGCCCTGTATGGTCTTGTTCACAGAAACTGAGTAGACTGTGTTCAGTGTTTGCAAACATGTATCTTTGAAAGGAAATCACTTCCTTTTTCCCATCACACAGCTGCGGCTCTTTCCCGAAGTGCCCCGGCATCCCCCTCACAGAGGCTGGCGCAGATTAGGCGGCGAAAGAAAAAGACTCGGGACGAGATGTTCGCTGAACTGATGGCCTGCTCCAGAGCCGAGGCGGCCCAGCAGAGCCAGTGGAGGAAGACCCTCTCTCAGCAGCAGCGCTCACACAGCGAACGGGAGGACAGGTGGCGGCAGGAAGACCAGCAGGTGACTCAAACGCTGCTTGGACTAATGAGGGAGCAAACGGACACGCTCCGGCGCCTTGTGGATGTTCTGCAGGACCACAGGCAGGAGCAGAGAGCCCCCCTGAACTGTATCTGCAACCGCCCTCCCCCGCCACAAAGTCCTGTCCCCCCCTCACCCAAAATCACAAGAAGGAGGGGCGCTAGGGGCCGTGAAAACTGTCCCTCCACCCCAGCAGAGCGCTCATGTACCAAACAGCTCTCATTCCCTAAAGTATGAGAATTGCTTCCCTTCCTGGCTCACCCGATCCCAAATCCCAGTTTCATCCCCCAGCTGTGTAGTTGAGTATTAAAAATAGTTTGCTGTTCATTACTGTTTCCGTCATGTTTCTTTGCAGAAGACTTTGTGTGAAGGGGGGGAAGGGGTTTGTTAATTGCATAGGACAGCCACCATTAACAGGGTACAGACATGGGGGCAGGATCAACAGCAGGTCACACACAGAGTGCAGTCACTAGGCACCCGGGTCACTCTGGGAGGTGTCTGCTGCCCCAGGTCAGTCTGGGAGGTGTATGTTGCCCCAGGGTCCGAGCGCCTGGCATCCACAAATGGCAAGGCAGGCTGCCCTTACCATGCCCTTCCACCCTAGCCATGAACCTCTCCGATGCCCTGAGCCCCAGCCAGAGCCATCATCCCCCCACACCTACTCACCCTTCCCACACACCCCTCACCCCTTCCTGCAAACCCACCCCTTCCTGCACACCCTCCTGTAACCGTCCTCCCCCCAGAGACCGCTGTAGGAGCAGGAGCCTGTCAATCCTCGAGTGTAGAAGCGGTCTGTACATCACTGCACACCGTACCCACCACAGTCTGCGTCCCTGTTTGAACCCTTGAACGCAAATTTGTTAGTAAAGAAAACTTTGTTAATTAAAAATGTTCCAATAACTTTATTTTTAAACGTCTGTTGGAAGGGGGGGAACCTGGTGAACGGGGTATGTAACTGCTGAAAAAAGTGAATGGTAACTGAAACAGGGGCAGGTTCAGCTTCTCTGTAAAGAGACAGTCATAGGTTACCCTGCTCTCTGAGGAACCTAGCTTTCAAAGCCTCCCGGATGCACAGCGCTTCCCGCTGGGCTCTTCTAATCGCATGGGTGTCTGGCTGAGCGTAATCAGCAGCCAGGCAATTTGCCTCAACCTCCCATCCCGCCATAAAGGTCTCCCCCTTGCTCTCACAGAGATTGTGGAGCACACAGCAAGCTGCAATAACAATGGGGATATTGGTTTCGCTGAGATCCGAGCGAGTCAGTAAGCTCCTCCATCTCCCCTTGAGACGTCCGAAAGCACACTCCACCACCATTCTGCACTTGCTCAGCCGGTAGTTGAAGAGCTCCTTGTCACTGTCCAGGGCGCCTGTATAGGGCTTCATGAGCCAGGGCATTAGCGGGTAGGCTGGGTCCCCGAGGATCACTGTAGGCATCTCCACATCCCCAACACTTATTTTGTGGTCCGGGAAGAAAGTACCTTCCTGCAGGCGTCTAAACAGACCAGAGTTCCTGAAAACACGCACGTCATGAACCTTGCCCGGCCACCCGACGTAGATGTTGGTAAAACGTCCCATATGGTCCACCAGTGCTTGCAGCACCATTGAAAAGTAGCCCTTTTGGTTAATATACTGGCTGGCCTGGTGGGCCGGTCCCAGGATAGGGATGTGAGTGCCATCTATAGCCCCACTGCAGTTTGGGAATCCCATCGCGGTGAAGCCATCTATGACGACCTGGACATTTCCCAGGGTCACTACCTTTGAGAGCAGTAGGTCAACGATTGCGTGGGCTACTTGCATCACAGGAACCCCCACGGTAGATTTGCCCACGCCAAAGTGGTTCGCTACTGACCGGTAGCTGTCTGGCGTGGCAAGTTTCCAGAGGGCTATGGCCACTCGCTTCTGCACAGTCAGGGCTGCTCGCATCCGGGTGTCCTGGCGCTTCAGGGCAGGGGCCAGCAAGTCACACAGTTCAAGGAAAGTGCCCGTACGCATCCTGAAGTTTCGCAGCCACTGTGATTCATCCCAGACCTGCAGCACTATGCGGTCCCACCAGTCCGTGCTTGTTTCCCGGGCCCAGAATCGCCATCCCATAGCATGAACGTGACCCATTGCCACCATGATCTCCGCGGCGCGGGATCCCGTGCTTTGTGAGAGGTCTGTGCCACTCTGACACTTCATGTCCTCACCGCGCTGCCGGAGCCTCCTCGCCCGATTTCTCAGCAGCTGACTGTGGAAGAGGTGGACGATAAGGTGCGAGGAGTTGACAACGGCCATAAGTGCAGCGATGATAGCAGCGGGCTCCATGCTCGCAGTGCTGTGGCGTCCGCGCTGTCACTGACCAGAAAAGTGCGGTAACAGATTTCCCGCCGGCGCTTTCAGGGAGAGAGGGCGGGAGTGACGGATGAATGACAACAGTTACCCAAAACCACCCTCGACACATTTTTCCCCCAGCAGGCATTCGGGGCTCTACCCAGCATTCCAATGGGAAGCGGGGACTGCGGGAACTGTGGGATAGCTGCCCAGAATGCACCACTTCCAATGTCGACGCTTGCCCCGTTAGTGTGGACTCACAAAGTCGAATTAGTGTCCTTAGTGTGGATACACAAATTCGAATTCATAAGGTCGAATCCACAAATTCGACCTAAGTTAAATCGAACTACTCTTGTAGTGTAGACATACCCTTAACAGTGATGTTTTTCAAGTTGAGCAGTATAAATCCACGAGTGAAGAATCTTTAAAACATGTTTTAATTTGACCAACTTAAGAGCCTGATCCTGCAACCCCCTAATCAAGCTCCAAGTCAGCAACCTGTGCTGAACTTTAAGCCTGTGGTTAGGCCCCACTGAACTCAAAAGCATGTGTTTAAATGCTTTGGTGAAGTGGGCCCTTAGGGCCAGAGCTTCGAGGGTATTTAAGTGCCTAACTCCCATTAATTTCAATGGGAGTTAGGTGTCTAAATATCTTGGAGGATCTGGGCCTCAGTCCTTGCACAAGTAGTCCTGCTGATTTCAGTGAGGTTACCTGCGTGACTTAAATGTGTCAGGGTCAAGTCCTAACTCCCCATATTATTTTTTATTGTACGTGTCCTTTTTTCAGTCACTGTTTTGCTTTTAGTTTGTCTGTCAGAGTTTGAAATTGCCCCAGCTCTCAGATATCTTTCCTGGACCGTTATAGATATTTGGGATCATGGTTCAAGCAAGTGATGAGTGAAGAGAGTTTTCCAGATGAATAGTATTATTTGATAGCTCCTCAAGAGTTTTTCTGTCCTGTTACTGGCTAAAGAGGACTTCTTTCTGTATAATTCATAATGATACAGGAGCTGTATGTTGCCTGTATAATAATCATTCTTTGCACTTCTATAGTCCATTGGAAAATTCTGAGTGCTTTACAAGTATTAGTGAATTAACTCGCACAACTCACCTGTGATGTCAGTAAGTATTATCATGCTCACTATTTCCCCAGAATGCAAGTAAATATGGGGAAATCAAGGCACAGAGGTTGTGGGGGAGATTTTCAAAGGCTTTAGGTGCCTAATTTCTATTGAAAATCAATGAGAATTAAGTTACATAAGAGCTTACATGCTTTTGAAACTTCACCCTAAGTGATTAACCCAGGGTCATAGAAGAGGTGGCAGAGTTGGGAATAGAATTCAGATTTCTGGCTCCTAACCCCATGCCTTAACCATTTGTGAATGAGTGTGTAACACCCCCCCCCCCAGGCATTTAAGAGTTAATGAGGGCCTGAGAGGCTAATTATGCTACTTGACAGCACCTGGAGGGTGGGCCAGGCTTAATTAATGATGAAGTCCAGCTGGAGAAGAAGCTGGGTGGGGACTATAAAGAAGGGAAGTGCAAGTTAGAAGGGAGCAACAGAGAGAAAGTAGAGAACTTGTAGTCACTCTCTGGGTAACTAGAGAGTTAAAAAAAACAACAGGCGAGTCTAGGAGGAAGTCCATGGGGAAAGTTGGCCCTGGGATCGTCTTGTGAGTAGGGAAGTCTAGCAAGAGCCAGGAGAGACACGGAGCAGTCACCAGGGTGGAGCAAGCTCCAGTGGTGAGCCCTGCTAAAAGGGCAGGACCTGGACTTCCAAGAAGAGAGACCTGAAGGTGTTTAACTGAGGAAGTGTGTAAGGGCAACACAAGAGTGATGAAAGGTCAGGCTTGAGGAGAGCAAAGTGGATTAAATTCTACTGTTGTTTTGGGATTTAATGGGGGTTTCCAAGGGACAGGCCTGCAAGTCTAGCCCTGAAAGAGGGGTGAATTTAGAGAGGCTATGTAAGAGGCCTGCTGACAGGTTTGGTAGGGAGAAGTCCAGGGACATGCAGCAAGAAGTCTGGTGGAGTGAACTTTGGCTGTCAGTTCTAGAGTCCCTGTACTAGACCCAGTGTAAAGGGCTGGCTTGGGTTCCCCTACTAGCCACTAGGATTGTGGGGATAAGGATAGTTGAAAGCCCTGAGAGAAGGCCCAGAGTTGAGGCCTGAAGATCTTTTAAAAGGAGATTAGACTTCCATTTGTTTCTTTGGACTTTGTTATCCCAGAAGTGGTGGGATTAAGCTTTACCTGGCCAGAGGGTCAAGATGAGACACCCCTACAGGACCTGAGCAAATGGTGGCAGGGTCTCCAGAGTGGAAACAGCTGCCAAGCCATACCCAGCCACAAGAGGGTGCACCAGCAATGAGTCAATCCTTCTACACGATTAAACATCTTTCATTCCTTATGTGTAGTGCTTGTTTGCTGGATTTTGATCTTCCCTTTTATATTAGGCATCTAAAGTCAGAGGACCTAGCAGCTTTTGATGTACAGGGGAAGTTTTAGTTGTGTACCTGGGAATTGGAATGATACATTCCAGAAATAGTTAATTGAGGCATAATTAGCAGAATATAAATATCCCAGTCTTGGTATGATTTGCAGCACTGTTGATTTTGCAGTGCATGGTTAGCTGAACTCATCTTTGTTGCAGATATCTGAGTTATGATTACTAGTTATATCTTTCATCAACAAACCAGCAGCTTCAGGCTCTTGATCCAGTGAGCAATGCATATGTCCTATGAACTGACTCATCTGATTGGGAAAGGTCATTGCACTCACCAAATAGAGTGCAGAACACTCCCTCAAAGCACCTGTACTCCACTGCAGTACTATGATTGTTTGTTTTCTGAAACCACAGTTCATATGGAACAGAAATTCTTCTTTAATGTGTATACCAGTGCATTAGAAATAAACATGCAGGGCGAAGCTTCCAGTTCATTGCAGACTTAGTGTTCAAAAATATTCTACATGATGATAATATGAAATAACCAGACAGAGAACCCATTTTTGGACTGAATATTTTTTTGCCACATAAAGTATTTGCTTTCTTTCCAAATGTTCAAGAGGGGACACCTTCAGCTCTAGTAAAGGCCATGGAGGTTCTTGAACATAGTGGAAATAGTGCAATTCCTCTCTTAAGGAAGGAGCAGGAAGCAGAGGCAATGCAGGTGGCCTATGCATTTCCTGTGCACTCCAAAACACAGATTTGTGACAGCCTTTGCTGCAGGAGCAGAACAAAAGAGGACTGGGGAAGGGCAGAGTTGTGTCCTGTGACTAGGTAGATCGATTTGTCTAACACTATGTCTAGGGACTGCATGATAGGCCATGGACACTATGCATCAAAGGAGGGCTTTGGGTATCCTCTACTTCCTGCCCTGGTTTGGGCAGCAGGATGCCATTTAATATATGTATCTATTAAGCCCACTATACTTTTAGGGCCTAATCTGGGTCTCTGTGCACAGCCTGAGTGTGTGGTGTTGGTTAGACAGAGTGTTGGAGAGTGGGGGGCTAGATACACTTAATGTTATATCCTTGGGGCAGCCGGTGTAGGAAGCAATCACTTGAGGCCAGAGAGCAGGCAGCTAACCAAAACCTCCATTTTATTTACATATATACAGAGAGCTCCTCAACCGGTTGAAACCGGTTGAGCTAACCCATAATAATCTAACTCAGTTGCCATAGCAACAAAACCATGACAACCAAATACACAACATATTCCTCCCCCCCTAATAAGAACATCCCCTAAATAAAACACACACTAGACTAGAGAAGGAGGGTAGACTGCCTCCATTCCCGGCTAAACCCTGGGGATTATTTTGCCCCATAACCGTGGGTTCGCCCTAGCTAAAGATCCAGCCGATGAGGAGGTCTTCTGTCTCTAGGTGGATTACGGCGAACTACTGGTGTTGTTGCACCCGAAAGCACTAGGGGCTCAGGGTCCGCAGCACGAACAGGTGAGGAGGGGGTATCAGCTCGTGCTGGGCAAAGGGGTATCTCAGCCGCCGGCAGTAATGGAGGAGAACAGTCAGAAACAGGTGACTCGTGATTCGATCCCTCACCAGAAGAGGTGAAGTCAGACCCCTCAACTGCAGATGGGTCCTGAGGACTGGCATGACCTGGCAACAGCTGATCTACATGTCGCCGCCAGGTAAGATTCTCTGCAGTCCGGACTGTGTAGGAAACAGGTCCTGTTTGAGTGATGACTGTGGCCGGAACCCATTTAGCTCTGGAAGTATAATTCCGAGCCAAAACTGGCTGTCCCGGGCTAAAGGTTCGGTCTTTTGCTCTGGGTGCCCGTCTGATGACTTGATATTGCTGCTGATGTTGCACAATTTGTCGGGGTTCAGAAGGTTTCAGCAGATCAAAGCAAGTGCGCAGCTGTCGTCCCATCATTAGAAAGGCCGGAGATGCGTGGGTCGTAGCATGAGGTGTGTTTCTGTAGGAAAGTAAAAAGGTATCCAGACGCTTTTGAATGGAGTGATGTCCCCTTGCTGATTTCAAAGCGTTTTTCATTGTCTGCACAAATCTTTCAGCTAATCCGTTGGTGGACGGATGATATGGTGCTGACGTGATGTGGTGTATCCCATTTGCTTTCATAAAATTTTGAAACTCCTGAGAAGCCACACAAGATCTGGTCCATAGCCCTCTGGAACAGGGCGGGAGCAGATGTTATTCCGAAGGGTAGACGACAGTATCGATAAAGCCCCTTATGAGTCACAATAGTCAACAGCTCTTGGGACTTTTCATCGACGTGCATCTGTAAATATGCTTGACTCAGATCAATCTTACTGAACTTTTGTCCCCCAGCCAGGCCTGCGAAGAGGTCATCGATGCGGGGAAGTGGGTATTGCTCTGCACACAACACTGGGTTGACAGTGACTTTAAAATCACCGCAAATCCGGAGAGAGCCATCTTTCTTCACGATTGGAACGATAGGAGTGGCCCATGAGCTATGGGTAACTGGTATTAGGACTCCATTGGTGACCAGGCGCTCCAGGTCTGCTTCAACTTTTGGCCTGATGGCATATGGCACAGTTCGGGCTTTCAGATATTTTGGTGGACTGCCAGGTTTAATGTTGAATGTCACAGTGATTCCCTTCATACTTCCCAAATCATCTCCAAAAACAGCAGCATGTTTCCTTAGTATAGGGGTTAGACTGGTTTCTTCTTTAGTCATCCGGTGCACTTCTGCCCAGTTCAGTTGAATCTTCCCAAGCCAAGACCTACCCATTAAGGCTGGGTAGTTACCTCTCACCACAAACAGTGGCAATTTAGCCACCTGTCCATTGAGCTCCACCTTAACATCAATAGTGCCCAGCATAGGCACAGCTTCTCCGTATCGTCTTCAGAACAGTTTTTGTTGCCTTAAGCGGAAGATGCTGTAGCTTTTCTTTATACACAGTCTCGGAGATCAGTGAGACGGCTGCACCGGTGTCCAGTTCCATGCGTATCGTTTGCCATCCAATAACGGGTTACCCAGTATTCATGTGAGCCCATTGCCAAAGACAAAACATGCAGTAGCACTTCCTCTTGCGATGAGGTGTCACCTTGATCATCCTGGGTCTGCTCTAGGGTATGCAGGGTTCCTCTATTTGTCGGCCAGACCACAGGCCTCTTTTTCTTTTGTTTACAGGCACACTCAATGTGTCCCTTTTTGCCACAGTGTCGACACACCAGGTCCTTACACCAGCATTCTGATGCCTGGTGACCCGGCTTACCACAGCGGTAACATTCTTGACTCTGCACAGTTTTGTGGGTCGGTTCTTGTGACACTTTTTGCACCCTAGGGGGTGCACCGATGTATTGTGCCTCCCTTGTAGCCAGTTCCATGGAGACAGCAATATTAACAGCCTTCTGTAAGGTAAGCTGAGCCTCTGTCAGTAGGCGCTTCCGTATAGCTTCACTGTACAGGCCACACACTAACCTGTCACGCAGGGCATCATGTAACATTTCTTTAAATTCACAGTGTTCTGCTAGCTTTTTAAAAATGGCTACAAATTGTACAACTGTTTCATCTTCCTTTTGGTCTCTTTTGTGGAACCTATATCTTTCAGCAATTACCAGTGGTTTTGGGGAGAAATGAGACCCCAGGATTTCCACAATGTCACTGTAAGATTTAGTCTCAGGCTTAACAGGGTGCAGTAAGCTGCGTAGCAGAGAGTAGGTTTTAGCCCCTACAACAGTTAAGAATATTGGCACCTTCTTCGCTTCTGTAATGTCATTTGCAATACCAAAAAGCTCAAAACGCTCAGTATACACATGCCACTGCTCTGTATTCTCATCAAAAGGCTCCATGGGCCTGGTCAGAGTAGCCATGATTTTTAGTTTCACTTTCACAGTCAGTGCAAAGAAGCAGACTTTTTCCTTTGTTTGGTCTTTACCTTGACTTCTACTTCCTTCTGTTACTGGAGCAGCACCGGAGTCTCACCCTCGTCGCCAGTGTTATATCCTTGGGGCAGCCGGTGTAGGAAGCAATCACTTGAGGCCAGAGAGCAGGCAGCTAACCAAAACCTCCATTTTATTTACATATATACAGAGAGCTCCTCAACCGGTTGAAACCGGTTGAGCTAACCCATAATAATCCAACTCAGTTGCCATAGCAACAAAACCATGACAACCAAATACACAACACTTAACATTCCTTAAACTTCTTTAAACTTAAGCCAAAAAACACCCCCTGATTAAAAACAAAACAATAACAAAGGAACAAGCTGCAGGAGTAAAAAGAGAATGCAGGCAGAAGTCCTGCAACAGAGTGGGGGCTACCCAGTTTATTGCACCCAATGCAGCATGTATGATAACCTGCCCTATGTCTGCATTCGGTGCAGGGAGCACCTGGACTTCAGAGACCGTGTATGGGCTTTGGAGACCAGGGTAGCTGACCTGGAGGAGCTAAGGGAGGCAGAGAGGTACATAGATGAGATTTTCCGGGACACAGTAGAAAGGTTCTACCCCCAGTCTGACAGCCGCTGTGCTGTTGAGGAGGATGAAAGCCTCAGGGAAGGAGACCATCCAAATGGAGCAGAGGGAAATGATCATATAGTTGGGACCCTCCTTCCAGATGATGTTGTGGTATCGTCTCACACTCAGGGTACCTCTCCGGGGGAGAGAACTCCAGTTATTAGGAAAAGACAGGTATTAGTAATGGGCGATTCAATCATTAGAAACTTAGATAGCTTGGTATGCGATTACGAGGAGAACTACATGGTGATTTGCCTGCCTGATGTGTAGGTTGCGGATCTCTTGAGACATCTAGATAGGCTTATGTGTAGTGCTCGGGAGGAGCCGGTGGTTGTGGCACATGTAAATATCAGTGACATAGGGAAGGCTAGGAGAGAGGTCCTGGAGGCCAAATTTAGACTGCTAGGTAAGAGATTAAAGTCCAGGACCTCCATGGCAGCATTCTCTGAAATGTTTCCAGTTCCACGTGCAGGGAACGTAATAGTTGGAAAACGTAATCCCAACTATACATATAAAATGATGGGGTCTAAATTAGCTGTTACCACTCAAGAAAGAGACCTTGGAGTCATTGTGGATAGTTCACTGAAAACATCCACTCAATGTGCAGCAGCAGTCAAAAAAGAGAACAGAATGCTGGGAATAATTAAGAAAGAGATTGATAATAGGACAGAAAATATCATGTTGCCTCTATATAATTCCATGATACGCCCACATCTTGAATACTGCATGCAGATGTGGTCGCCCCATCTCAATAAAGATATATTGGGCTTGGAAAAGGTTCATAAAAGGGCAACAAAAATGATTAGGGATATGGTACAGCTGCTGTATGAGGAGAGATTAATAAGACTGGGACATTTCAGCTTGGGATAGATGATTTAGGGGGGATATAATAGAGGTCTATAAAATCATGACTGGTGTGGAAAAAGTAAATAAAGAAGTGTTATTTACTCCTTCTCATAACACAAGAATTAGGGGTCACCAAATGAAATAGGCAGCAGGTTTAAAACACACAGAAGGACGTATATTTTTTACACAATGCACAGTCAACCTGTGGAACTCCTTGCCAGAGGACGTTGTGAAGGCCAAGACCATAACAGCGTTCAAAAGAGAACTAGATAAATTCATGGAGGACAGGTCCATCAATGGCTGTTAGCCAGGATGGGCAGGGATGGTGTCCCTAGCCTCTGTTTGCCAGAAGCTGGGAATGGGTGACAGGATGGATCACTTGATGATTATCTGTTCTGTTCATTCCCTCTGAAGCACCTGGCATTGGCCATCATCAGAAGACAGGATACTGGGCTAGATGGACTTTGGTCTGACCTAGTATGGCTGTTCGTATGCTCTTATGAGTGAATATTTGGTCAACGATGTTCATGAAAAGCAGAAGCCCCATGTCTGCTCACACAATGGGGAATTCACACCAGAAGCATTCTCCAGGCAATTTTGAAAGTTCTTTATTATGCCAGAGGTAGAGGGGAAAGGCAGGACTGAGATTTCTGGAGAATAAAAATGAACAGCAGTTGCAGAAGGGTCCCTGGCTTGGTGCATCTCTGGCCTGGAAGTGTCACCTGGTAATTGGGATGTATGCCTGGAGTTTGGCCAGACAATGAAGAGAGGCAGTGCTCACCCTGTAACAGATATCTTCTGGTACCTCCTTAGATTGTGGCATCCCAAAGTGGGTGCTCTGTGATGATTAGCTGGGCCACCTCTTAAAGGACAAATGCTTTTGGAACCTGCTGGCAATAGGTTTGTATGTGTGACCCAGTGTGTGCTAATAATTCCTTATCACACTCTTCATCAGTTGGTCTCAAAGTCTTTTACAAAGGAGGTCAATTTCATTATCTCCATTTTACAGATGGGGAAACTGAGGGACAGGGCAGAGCAGTGAAGTGACTTGTCCAAGGTCACTCAGTAGATCAGGAATAGAATCCAGGTCTCCTGAGTCCTTGTCCAGTGCTCAGTCCACTAGGTTACATTGTGATGATCATGTCTGTGGTCATTCTCAAGGGCCCTAACTACTTAACAAAGATCTGCATAGCAAGAAAAAGAAGAAACTTGGCCCCAGCTATTAAAGTAGCATCGGTCCTAACTCATGTGGTAAAAAGGAAAGTTTGTCAAGTGCTTTGATGTTAATCCCACACCACGGCTGATGTCCTCTGCTGTTGTTATCCAGGTGCTACAATGTTGTTGTTGTGGTTTCCTGTGTGGATCTGGAAACAGCAAACAAATTAAATTCTATATTTTTGGCATGGTACAATGCTACAAGGCTTTCAGTATCCTAACTTATTAGCCAGCTGTCCCAGTAAAAACATGAAGATATGGAGGATGAGGAAAATACAGATAATGCTTATATAATACAATACAGTCTATACCTTTAGCCATCATAGATTTGATATTTTTATATTTTCAAAATTATGTTAGACTGGGGAATGCTAGAGAAGATCAAGTTGTAAACATGAGTAATTGATCAGGAATAGACTGTCTTTTTAGTTATTTATTTTTAACTATTGCTTTTACGCTTTGAAACAAAGGGCACTTAAGTGCCCAACACCCTCTGCAAGTCAATGAGAACTGAGCATCTACCTCTTCTTTATGGCTTTCAAAATCTCACCCAGTGCTGCCTTTTGTGCGTGGACCATGCCTGGCACAACATGGAAACTAATGATAAAATCGAAGAGTCTAGGTAGCAAGGAAGCACTTTCTTTTCATATTATTTTCCAGCTGAGATGTGAAGAGTAAGGAACAGTTAACTGAGTATTAAAGAATTGTGGAGGATTTGTACTGGAAAGCTTACTACACGTGCACTCTTTTTTGGTTGTCTAGAAATCTTTTTCAGATTGCAAAATGTTCTGTCACTGCCAAAGCAGTGGCTAGTGCGTCTTATGTTTTGCACTGCACAATCAGTAATATCATATATCTGAGAATAACAAACAAGGTCCTCTCATTAAAAAGACTGGGAGGGGGAGAACCATTAAACATGATACGCCCTCCCTCCCCTTCATGTATCCATATTTATTTAGTTGATAGTTGAAGAAGTAGTGCAGTTATTGATCGTGTTCTTATGTCTGTTTGAACACAGACACCTGTTCTCTGCTCCATCCTGCAGGTTGCAGCATTTTAAGTAAAATGGTAAATTTAAAATTCAAATTTTTGTGATCAGCAGAGGAAACATAGCTGTAAAAAATGTTCCAAGCATCAGTTTTTAAAAATAAAGGTTAATTTTCTGCTAAAACTAAAAATGAAAGAAAAATTCTCTGCAGTCTGAACACAAGCATAGCTTAGAATACTATAGCTCAATTAGATGTGCTGATTACACAAACAATAAGATTTGTGTCTTGCTAAAACTTCTCTTTTTCAAATTATAAAGCTTTTCTATGGTAAGATCAGGATAGGTAATAAGGGCATAACTGATAACAGATTCATTTTAACTGGAGGGAGAACTTGCAACACAAAAGATTCACAAACAAATCAGAAGACCTTCAAAATCCATGGCATATTCAAGTTATTAAAGTGTCAAATCTTGCTTCTGTGAATAGTCCCATGGAGCACACGGGCTGAGTCTTGTGTAAGGCAGGCAGGACTGATATAGTATCTTTTAGGCAATATATTACTTAAAAAAATATTTCCCTGGCAGGAATTCACTTAAAATATACTAAGGTTTGTTTGAGAAAGGATGGTGCATGTTTTGCATGCTGCATCCTTTGAGATTCTCACTGGCTTTTTGGAATAGTTGTAGATCTCTAGCTTCTTTCTAAGATAAGGCATTTTGGCCATAATGTTAAGAATTACCTTTAAGCTAAAGAATCCCATTCTATACTCTTAAAAGCCATTTACTCTGGTTGTGAATATATGGCATGATCCTTTTCAGGGATCTTCTGGCCATCTTTGTGTTCTGTCAGTACAGTGCCTAAAGCTGTAGAGTCCTGGTCCATGACTGAAGCTCCTAGGTGCTACTGCAATACAAACAAATAATAATAAATTAATTAATAATGATCCAGTGCCCACTGAAGTCAATTGGAATATGTTGACTTTGGTGGGCTTTGGATGTGGCCTATAATGTTTGTGAAAACTGCTGGCTTCAACAGACCTGAAGATCAAAGACCTCTGTCTATTCACCAAACATATTTTGGGGTCAGTGGCAGTGGAATGTTCTCCATACTGCCCTGCCAATGTACTTCATCTTTATTTCATGCGGCATCTTTAGGTATAAGAAGGTGGTTCTGTTTCTGTTAGCTCTTTGGCGTCACTGCTGTGACTGCCAGTTCTTGTGGTTTTGTGAGGTAGTCACTTCCCCACTGGGAACTAGACTGACCACTACATTCATTTCACATTGGCCAAAGGTCATGTCTTTCACTTACAATGGAGCTTGGCTGGATTAAAACTGGTAACACACAGGTGAACTGCTATATAGCCAACTACTAATCCCTCAAACTAACAAGTCTCCCTTAATTTCCTTTCCTTTCTAACATGCTTTGGGAGCAATGGATGAAAAATGCTATGAGAACTGTGTTTTGTTGGTTGTTGCATTTATTACAGTATTCAGTTATGTGGACAAAAGGTTGTGGGCTAAGAACTGGACTCAGACCACCATATCATTTCACATAGGTCACCAAAATAGCTGCCAAATGGTGGTAACTTTGGTCACAACTGCTGAGGTGAGATGATCTGGAGTCAGTGATCCAAAACTAAAAGACCTGTATCCCTGAATGATTCAGTCTTCAAAACATGGCTTTCCTTAACCAATTAACTATATTCTCTCCTCATTTGCAATAATCTTTAAGTAATTTTCACAGTAATTTTTTTTCCCAATGAGAATAAAATGTATCATTTAGTGCCCTATACATAGAATGTACATGTGGATTTCTTATTTACTCTTAATGGATATAATGCTCATCTTCAATGTAAGAACTGAATCCATAATCATCCACACAGCTTTAAAAATCATTGGAACTAAAATGTTTGCCCTATATCATGCTTTTGGGGACCCCTGTGCAACCTGACCTCACCATGCACATTTTTTTTGCAAACTTGCATACACAGTATTTATACAGCAGATCCAAACAATGTCATCATCTTTGCTTAAAGAGATAAGGGAAAAATCTGAGAAATAAAATCTGTTTCCTTCTTCTGTGGTTGTCCTAATTATGTAGCTTATAGGAAAAATACAGGGGCTGTTTATTTGTTGTTTCCAAGCTGCCACTATGTACCCTAGGGGAAAAAAAATCAAACTTCTGACAGGTGCAGACTGTCTGCTCTGAAGCAAACTCTGATTCTCCAAGGTATTTCAAAGGTTTTCCTTCTGCCAGACCCAAAATAAATTCCAACCTCAATGTCCAGGAAAACAAACACGGCTGCTGTCTTGCCAGATCTCAGGACTCCTCTTGGGGTTTTTGTTTTGAGATACAAGTATCTGAAAATTAGATTTTTTTATTTTTGTTAGAGCACAGTACCAAAGCCATTCAACACAGATGAAATAGCATCACACTTTGGAAAGCAAACACTTTTGACCAGTTGTATGACATAGGTGTGTATCATTTCAACAATGATTTAACAAATACAATGGTTTTAATCCTCTCGCCAATCTACACTCTCCCTTCTTTCCCTCTCCCTTCCCTTTCCCCATTCTTACTCTAAAACTCTTCCTCTCTGATGGCACTCACTGAACCCTCCCCCCCAAAATCCCCCCAAAACCTTTTGAAACAAAATATATGGAAAAATGACATAAAAGTAAACATGGCACTAACATAATGTTTTCCCCAGGTTTGCAAGAGCATGGTAGGATATGACATGAGCCCAAGGGAAGTGGCCAGCCAGATTGGGGGAATGGCTAGAAACAGATTTCCCTGGTAACATGCTGTTCATGGTAGCTGGTGTTAGTAGGGAGAATGTGCAGAGCAGGATCTCTGTAGAATGCATTGCTTACCCCTGAGACATCCTCCCTGCATGTGGCTCAGGCACCCTCTGGCTTGCCACCTCCAACTCCCCCATTCCCCACCCCAACACTAGCAAGGCCTTGATTGTGCCCATTTTTCCTAAAAATTGAGTTTTAAAGGGGTATTCCTGGTTCTATTAGAGAATTTCATAGATGAAATTGAAATCAGTCACATTTATGACTGGCTGTTAAAAAGCTGTAAGTGTTATGAATTTATGACACTGTGCTCACATTCAGCTGTTCGCTGCTTCTGCTTTTAGGACTTTTTTCTCCTACGTGGGATAAAATTTATATTTGCGGGTGAGATCATTATAAATCTTTTATGTACCACAAGTGCGATTTTAAATGTTTGCAGGCATGGAAAACGGTACCCAGGAGATACCAACTATATTTCATGGGTTATTGCTTCATAGAACTGACAAAAAATGAGCTTTGTAACTAGAACACACTCACACACTTCTTAAGTTTACATCTGTGACCTTTAAAAGTTGGGATGCTGCATGGCTGGGAGAGGCAGGAGGAATGCTACCAGGTTTTTATTTTAATTCGGTGCCCCTTACTTTGTTCATATTTCTGCATCGATAACATCTTCTCAAGAGAACTGTCCATGCCATTCCTTAAAGGCTTGTTACTGAGTTAGATTAAAATTGGAAAAGCGCCTTTGGAGTCAGTGTTCTCCACGTAACCTTCTGTATTAATCAGTGGTGAAAACCCAGGCCAGCAATGAGCAGCTGGCTTGCACTTTCCTCATTAAGTCTGATGGTATGATCTGGAGCCTCGACAGTGAACTCTCCCATCATATATATTGGAGATGTCAGAGTCAAAAGCAACCAAGATCCTGTGGAACATGTCTTTAAAATATGATTCTTTCTCAGAGGATGGGAGATTATATTGGAACTGGCTGACCTATTAGAAAATAATTTATACAAGGCTAGATCGAAGAACCCTTGCATTTAATGAGCACTTGGAAAGAGTGCGCCCTCATGGTTAGGGCGCTGGAATAGGACTCAGGGAGTCTGGGGCTTATTTCCAGCTCAGTAACTGTCCTGCTGGGTAATCTTGGGCAAATCATTTAACCTCTATGTCCCTATCTGTTTTAGACTGTAAGTGGGGCAGGGGCTGTCTCTTATGTGTGTACAGTGCCTAGCACAATGGAGCTCTGATCTTGGTTTCAGTCTATAGGAACTACTGTAATGCCACTAAATAATAACTTGCCCCGGTGAATAGTCCTATTGGAGATGATTTGTCTACTTGTCTGAGCAAGGGATCATGGACACTTATTAAGTTAGCACCGTTTAGCCCTCTTTTCTGTTCATAAAGTTTCTATGAACAGACTTTGATTTTTATTAATCTGTTAATTTCCCTTATTTGTTCAACAAAGACTGTCTGTCCGTTAGCAGCTTTCAACCTATCAGTTGTTTGTTAATCACTTGCTTCTCCTTTGTCTCTGCCTATTTGTTACTCCTTATTGTATTTGGGCAAGTAAGTGTCGTAACTAAATCCCCAAACTTACCAGTTATTGCTATTTAAGAATTGCCCATGCACAGAGGCCTTTTAGAAAAGATAAAATGAAGGGCAAAGAGAATAAAACCCCAAGGTCTAATGGATAGATTTCTTCAAATGTCTGAGAACTCAGAATTGCTGCATGCCTTTAGCAAGAGTGTACTGCTTATGCTGCTGAAGAGACTTCCCTTTTTTCCTTGTCTCTGATTAAGTAAATGAATTAAAAATCATTCAATTAATATCAAACACTGGTATTGTGTGATGTGACAGATATAGCACATCAAAATAGGAAACCTGATGGAATCTACTTATAATTTAAATGTGTATAAAGGGGAAGTAAAATATTAGTGATGCAGCTTTGGGCAAAATATTGTAAACTCTAATGACAGAGTTTATCTCATAGGCAGTCTCCTTAGGGGAGAAAGGGGTTGCATTCATCTTCTTTCAGTTTAAGTGATATAGGGAAGAAGTAAGGCTGTTTGCAATCAAGCATGCTGATGCTATTGAGTTAGTGAAATCCACCTGTGCTGAAAGAGGCAGTCAATAAAAAGAACTGAAACTAAACAGTGTGCTTATAAGGACAGTTCACTAGAGTGGAATTGTCAGAAATGTAACTGTTTGATTAAAAATGCACAGCCGTACATACCAAGTTCCTACCGTTGTTGTTAAAACAAGGAGAACAGAAATGGAAGATTTATTCAGCTGTCCTGGTCTGCTGGAGAACAGCAGTTCTTTAAATGGACTGTTAAAACAGGTTTAAAGAGCATCAAAGAGCATGGAGGGAATTTTCATAAATTATATGACCTTCAAACCTGACATTTCAGCAGCTAGCAGAGTGATGCAGAGACTGCAAATTGAACAAGCATAACTGCAAAGGTGGCCAAGGGATGCGCTGCATGGGGCCCATGGAAAGATACTTGAGGAGGTAAGTTGCTGACTGGAGCAAACAAGCTGGTGTTCAAGGTATGTCCCATGATGGCTACACCAACAGTTATGGCATAACTTGACAGTTCAAATATTTGGAAGACGTATGGGTCACCATCTGATTGGTCCATGCCAGCACCTCTAAGAAGAGGAACCAAGTTGGATCAGCCAGCAGAAATAGAATAAAACAACCTGTCTCCTTCAGCATATCACTTCCTAAAAGCCTAAGGCACCTGGAAGGGAGAAGACTGAAGACCCGGGCTGGCATCCTGAGTCCTCCTGGTGAAATAAAGGTGCCTGTCCAAGATAGGTACTGGAACTGTCTTTCTATTTTCCAGCAATTTGGGTTGTCTGCTGAAGTACTAGGAATAAACTTTAGTCACGTCTGTCCTTTGCTCCACCTGTGTTTTGCAGCGTCAGCGCCTACTGTGAACAATAACTGAGCTGAAAGGTGATGACTAAGCAAAGATCTGGTGATAAGTAGCACTTGGGTGACCACTCCAAATCAGTCAGTTGACTTTCTGAAACTGGGTACTTAATTAGTAAGAAAGTATACATGCTTTTGTACGTGCTCTAAAGACTGTCACAGAGTCACTGTGTGGTGTTGTTTTGTAACAGGTTCCAGTAAAGATTGTTGGTCAATTTCTAAGCTACTTCACAAGTTACCATTGTTAACTAAGATTGTAAAACACTGTACATGGGCTTTCCATAGTTAGTGGCTTCATACTGCCTTTCAAGTTCTAGATGTAAACAGATATAAATGAGTGTGCACGCTTCTTGAATTGCACTCAGTCTGAGTCTGTTATAAATGTATGTTTACCTTTATGTCGTTAGGAATGTTAATCAGATCCTGGGGATAATGCAACTGATTGGGAAATAGGTAAAAAGGTTAGACTACTATGAAGACATTGGTGAATTGTCATTTAAATATTTGCCCAAATTGTCTTGTGTTAGCAACACTGGAGCTGATAAACAATTAGCATGTGAGGCCCCATTCTGAGGGTCTCAGTCAAAATCAAAATGATGTTCCCAGCATAGTGATTGAGTACAAGTGGTGATTTCTATTGTAGTTGTGCAATTATATTCTGAACACCTGAATGGTTATATTTACCAATTTTCTAATTTATGTAGCCAAATCATAATTAATACCATTTTGCCCTCCTATATCCCATAGCAAGGGTATTTAGCAATTGCTAAGGGTATTTAACTTTATAAAACTAAATTCAACTCTCAAGTCCTTTTTCTTTAGTTAAGCCATCAAAAATGAAAAGAACCACAAGAAAAGTGGTTAGTTAAACAACTGCTTAATTAAGGTTTGTTTTATACCCTACATTTCTTTCCTAAGTCGCGTGGTGTTTCTGTTCCCTGGTAGGATAACTGACATGTTCATGAGCAGAAGGTGGGAAATCCAACAGACATCAAAATGGCAGTGTGAAAATCACTAGTGTGAACCCTACCACAAACACATTTACACATGTGCTTTCAGAGAGCAAAAGTTTTACAAGTGTTTTGGAGACCAAAACACAGCTATGAATATTAGCAGCAAACAAAGTCATTAATGCCCTTCACATACAAAAATGCTGCATTGTTAAGACAGTAACATTCACCAAACTCTGGATTATACATTAAAGTAGTCTTGATTTTTATTACTGGTTTGATCATCACTCCTGATTCCTTTGAGTTACTTAGCAATACATATATAGGGCAGTATGAAGGTATAAGGAATACTATTCCTGTGGGGTCAGAGGCCTGTGCATGGCTGGCTGATAAGCCCTGCCCATAGCACCTGAAAAGAGCTGGAATTTAATTAGGTGACTGATAACAGGACAGCAGGAAAGGGGAAGGAATGGACTGTAACACCTGCCAGAAAGCTTAGGCCATGCTCCCAATGGACTGCTTACTGGAGCTACTTCAGAGAGGAATTGCTCCAGAAACCAAATGGACAGAAGGGAGACTGTGTGAAGTCCTTTTGTTGCGGTGGCTCTAAGGTAAGAGTCAGGAAATTTCAGGTTGCTGAAGTTACTGGTGTGGGGGGACAGACTTGGAGAAGGGACTACTTGGCCAGCACACTTTTAAAGGAAGAATCTGTGAGGTTTTGATTTGTTAAGAAGGCTTAAAATAAAACAACTGACCCTGTTGGGACCTGCTTCCCTGGATTCCTTGAGAGATCTTGGACAGAATTGCCCCTGGGAGTGAGCTGGCTCAGCAAGAGCAAAACCACATCCAGCAAGAGGAGAGTGCTATAAGATAAGCCCCTGTCCTTTACCAGTAGGATTTTTCATTGCTGCGAGGCTGCTTTTCACTGCACTGTCAGCATGGACTAGCCCTAAAGCTGGTTGAAAATGTTTCTCTGGTGGTTAGAGTTGTCAGAGGGCTCTTCGACTCCTCCCTGTTGCCAGAACAACATGGGAAAAGGGTGTGTCTGGGGAGTAGGTGGTGTGTCTGGGACCCCACTACATTGCATTGATCAGTGGCTGTGATTTCAGTACCCTGTGACTGTCACAGTTCAAAATAAATTATGGCAGCCCTTAGGCTTTTCTAAACCAAAAGTGAATGACTCTGCATAGAGCTGCAGCAGGATCGAGGTGAGCGGATATAGTGTCAGGGTCAGTCAATGAGACTTAGGCTCTTACAAGTCAGATTTTTAGTGCCTAAAGACCTGGTGGGGGTATTTAAGCAGGTAGGCATCCAGTGAGGATTTTCTAAAGCATCTATCTGCATTTTTAAGTGCTTAAATACCTTTAAAAATCTGTCCCCAAGTCACTTTTGAAAATGAGAGCCTAAGTTATTTAAGCACCTTTGAGGTCCCCTCTGGTTCTATATTTCAATGACTTCTGTATATAGAATCATAGACCATCAGGGTTAGAAGGGACATCAGGAGGTCATCTAGTCCAACCCCCTGCTCAAAGCAGGACTAATCCACAGGCAGATTTTTGCCCAGATCCCTAAATGGGCCCCCTCAAGGATTGAGCTCACAACCTGGAGTTTAGCAGGCCAATGTTCAAACCACTGAGCTATCTCTCCCCCTTTTCCCTAATCAAAGATTTATTTGTTGTATTTGTATAGCCATTTAATCCTTCTGCTATTCCCCACATTGTGCCCAGTAGTGTTTCTGTGTCTAGAGAATTGTTCAATGTACCTCTAGTTGGTGGTAGTTTTCCTTTCCACTGAAAAAAATCAGTGACTTAGTCTGACACATGAAATATTTGATTACATATTACTGACACAATAATGATTTTACTAGCTAGGGTATAGTACATTGAAGGAAATATTGCAGTCTGCTGAAGAAAACTGGCACAGGCAAAGACATTGAGCTCTCAGTCTTAGAGTCTCATGAGCATTGTAGTGGCGTCTCACCTCAGATCCAAAATCAATTTTAATGCCTAAGAAAACCAAAAATCAGAGAAATGTCATTGTGGAGAAATGTCTTTATTACACTGTAAGTACAGAAGTGAGGAAATGGGGAAGAGAAAAAAATCTTTCTGATGATTTGGCCATCTATGGCAATTAATTAATAAGAACATAAGAATGGTCATACTGGGTCAGAGCAAAGGTCCATCCATCCCAGTATCCTGTCTGCCGACAGTGACCAATGCCAGGTGTCCCAGAGAGAGTGAACCTAATAGGTAATGATCAAGTGATCTCTCTCCTGCCATCTATCTCCACTCTCTGACAAACAGAGGCTAGGGACACTGTTCCTTACCATCCTGGCTAATAGCCATTAATAGACTTAACTTCCATGAATTTATCTAGTTCTCTTTTAAACCCTGTTATAGTCCTAGCCTTCACAACCTCCTCAGGCCAGGAGTTCCACAGGTTGAATGTGTGCTGTGTGAAGAAGAACTTCCTTTTTAACCTGCTGCCCATTAATTTCGTTTGGCAGCCCCTAGTTCTTATATTATGGGAACAAGTAAATAACTTTTCCTTATTCACTTTCTTCACATCACTCATGATTTTATATACCTCTATCATATCGCCCCCTTAGTCTCCTCTTTTCTAAGCTGAAAAGTCCTAGCCTCTTTAATCTCTCCTCATATGGGACCCATTCCAAACCCCTACTCATTTTAGTTGCCTTTCTCTGAACCTTTTCTAATGCCATATATCTTTTTTGAGGTGAGGAGACCACATCTGTACACAGTATTCAAGATGTGGGTGTACCATGGATTTATATAAGGGCAATAATAAATTCTCTGTCTTATTCTCTATCCCTTTTTTAATGATTCCTAACATCCTGTTTGCTTTTTTGACCGCCTCTGCACGCTGCGTGGACATCTTCAGAGAACCATCCACGATGACTCCAAGATCTTTTTCCTGACTCGTTGTAGCTAAATTAGCCCCCATCATATTGTATGTATAGTTGGGGTTATTTTTTCCAATGTGCATTACTTTACATTTATCCACATTAAATTTCATTTGCCATTTTGTTGCCCAATCACTTATTTTTGTGAGATCTTTTTGAAGTTCTTCAGTCTGCTTTAGTCTTAACTATCTTGAGCAGTTTAGTATCATCTGAAAATTTTGCCACCTCACTGTTTACCCCTTTCTCCAGATCATTTATGAATAAGTTGAATAGGATTGGTCCTCGGACTGACCCTTGTTACCCCGCTCCATTCTGAAAAATTACCATTTATTCCTACCCTTTGTTCCCTGTCTTTTAACGAGTTCTCAATGCATGAAAGGGTCTTCCCTCTTATCCCATGACAACTTAATTTACATATCAGAGGGGTAGCCGTGTTAGTCTGGTTCTGTAGAAGCAGCAAAGAATCCTGTGGCACCTTATAGACTAACAGACGTTTGTTAGTCTATAAGGTGCCACAAGGATTCTTTGCTGCTTAATTTACATAAGATCCTTTGGTGAGGGACCTTGTCAAAGGCTTTCTGGAAATCTAAGTACACTATGTCCACTGGATCCCAGTTGTCCACATTTGTTGACCCCTTCAAAGAACTCTAATAGACTAGTAAGACATGATTTCCTTTTACAGAAACCATGTTGACTTTGTCCAACAATATATGTTCTTCTATGTGTCTGACAATTTTATTCTTTACTGTTGTTTCAACTAATTTGCCCGGTACTGACGTTAAACTTACTGGTCTGTAATTGCTGAGATCACCTCTAGAGCCCTTTTTAAATATTGGCTTTACATTAGCTATCTTCCAGTCATTGGGTACAGAAGCTGATTTAAATGACAGGTTACAAACCGTAGTTAATAGTTCCACGATTTCGCATTTGAGTTCTTTCAGAATTCTTGGGTGAATGCCATCTGGTCCCAGTGACTTGTTACTGTTAACTTTATCAATTAATTCCCAAACCACCTCCTAGTGACACTTCAATCTGTGACAATTCCTCAGATTTGTCACCTACAAAAGACAGCTCAGTTTTGGGAATCTCCCTAACATCCTCAGCCGTGAAGACTGAAGCAAAGAATTAATTTAGTTTCTCCGCAATGACTTTATCGTCTTTAAGTGCTCCTTTTGTATCTTGATCGTCCGGGGGCCCCACTGGTTGTTTAGCAGGCTTCCTGCTTCTGACTTAAACATTTTTGTTATTACCTTTTGAGTTTTAGCTGTTTTTCAAACTCATGATCTTCAAACTTCATGATCTATCACAGTTGGATGTCGTCAGTACTGTAAACAGTGGTGGAAATGCTACTGTTAACCATGTCCCAAATCGTCTTTCTTCTTCTTGATTCCAGTCTGTCAGCTTAACAGCAAAAATGGGGACAAATGATGTCTTTCCACCTCTTTGCCTTGTACCAGCTTCTCGACATGATCATCTTTAAATCTTTTTGTTCTATATCATTCTTCACCATATCTATCCAATGCATCCTTGGTCTTTCTCTATTTCTAGCACCTTGCACACTGGTATGTATCACCATGCATGATATTGTTTCCAGATCCATTCTTGACACTTGTCCAAATCATTGCAATTGTGTTTCTTGAATCTTCTGTAACAGCTATTTTCTTACCACTCCATTTTAAAAAATGTTCTGCAGTCTTGAAACTTTCAGTATTCCCCCTCAACAGAAATGAACTATCTTGCTTTCCTCATACTCCAACATTGCAACCCATACAGCAGTATTGACATGACAATTATCTCGTATACACTGACTTTCATTTTTTCAAAATGTCTTTGGCCTTCCAGATCTTGGAGAATTATGAATGCAGTAGCAGATAAAAGAAGACTCAGACTATGTCACCCTCACAATTCTTCAATAGTAGTTCTCCAAGGTATACAATTGCCTCCACTTATTCTTGTTCTTTCTCTGACTTTCATCTTACAATAGGCACAGAGAAAACAGAAAATGGCAATCTTCAGTCTAAATGTGCTGATTTTATGGTGTATCTTAGTCATTGTCTGTCTCCTTCTTCAATGCTATGAAGTCAATATCATCTGCAGATCTAGGGTTATTCACTGTCTTTCCACAATAGATGACTCCTCTCATTTCATATCTCAGTGCTATAGTCATTACTGCTTCCAGTACTAAGCTGAACAAATCAGGCAATCACACACATCCTTGTCTCACTCCTATTCTCGCTTTGAACCATTCTGTCAGCTTCTTGGCTACTCTCACCACACCCATCGACTTGCTGTAGATGTTTTCTATCAGCTTGATCAATGTCTTGGATGCTATACATTCTTAAGACTTGGCATAATCCTTTCTGCCAAATGCTATCAAAAGCTTGTTTCAAGTCTATTAAGTTGTTATAACATGTTTGGTTGTGTTCTATGTACTTCCTGATGGCTGTCTTATAACAAATAGCTGATCTATTGTACTTTGTCTGGTCTAAATCTGGGTTGTTCCTCTGCAAGCGCTGCTTCCATCTACCTGTTTGTTCTTCTCTGCAATGTCGTCTTATTGAATGTGCCAGGATAAGCATTCACTAAGCTGATTCCTTTGTAGTTCTTGTACTCACTATCAATCCATAAAAAGGAGATAAGAATATTACAGCTTCCCACCCCCATTCAATTGGCATTTGCTGTTGCTTGTAAATTTTTGTTGAATAGCTTGTACATTACTTTTACCGTCTGTTCCTCACCTGTTTGCTACAGCTCACAGATATGTCGTCACTTCCCATCAGGATGGATTTGATTTAAATCAAATTGATTTAAATCACTAGTCAGGAAGACTTGATTTAATCATGGTTTTCTACATAAAAGTGCATTCTTGTTGGTTGGTATAACCTTAATACATATTCTTCAAAACTCAGAGGTAGATGTAGGTTTCATTTTTAGAAGGTACACACTATACATTTTTAAACAGTGATTTATTTTGAAAACTTTTCAGATTAGTTTTACAGCTATATCAGAAAATGTATGATTGGTTATTTAATTTACCAAAGACAATTGAAGCAGATAGTCCACCTCCCAATGACTTCATAAATATCTCCAATTCAACAGGTTAATCATTAATATTTGGAGGATTTTCTTGCCATGCTGTATTAGGAGGAGAACATCACCAGACAGATATTTAAATTGTTCTAGTTAACTAAAACAACAACGTTAAGTATTCTGGATTTTTTTCTTCAACAGCAAACATATAATATTTTAACAAAACGAGCATATGTCCCTCCCTTCTCACATTTATCTCCAGGCTTCTTCTCCTTGTCCAGATCTATTTCGCCCCCAACAATCTTCTATTCGTTGAACTTTTTGAAACTTTGCACTTTTAGAGAGAAGTAAGGGATTGACTCTGTACACAAATTTGCAGAGGGACAATAGAGTTGAGGTCTTATTTCTCACCTTTATTTATTTATTTATTTATTTTATTTATTTATTTATTTAAAAACATATTTTTGCTGTTAACAAGCATGTTACTTCTGGAGACACAAATCCAGGGAGGCCCAGGGGGGGCAATTTGCCCCAGGCCCCACAGGGGCCCCCACGAAAGTTTTTCGGGGTCCCTGGAGCGGGGTCCTTCACTTGCTCCGGGGGCCCCGGAAAACTCTCGCGGGGCTGGGGCCCCCGGAGCTTCTTCCGCTCCGGGTTGAGTGGAAGGACCCCCCCGCCGCCGCATTACTGCCGAAGCAGGAACCGCCACCGAAGTGCCAGGTTCCGCTTTGGCGGTAATTTGGCGGCGGGGGGGCCCCACCGCAGGTCTTCGGGGCACTTCGGCGGCAGGTCCCGGAGCGGAAGGACCCCCCGCCGCTGAATTACCGCCAAAGTGGGGGGCCCCCCACCGCTGAAGACCCCAGGCCCCCTGAATCCTCTGGGCAGCCCTGCACAAATCCACAGTTTGAGAACTGCAAAACGAAGCATCTCTGATGGTATCTTCTAGACTGAGCACTGAGTCTCATTGGGTAGATGCAAAAATTAACCTAAATAATCTATACAGACGCCTGTGGAACCCCATAAAATTGGGTGACTAATCCATGAAGTATCGGATCTCATTTACAAAACTTTTCTTAAACATTACATGAATATATTGTTTCATACTATAGAATTAGAATTTATAATCCCTATTCCACGGTGAGGTAACTTTGAGCTATAAATGTATCTTAATTAAAACTATCTTTAGATAAAATTCTTTTTGAGGAAAAAACATAAAAAAATCCAATTTAAATAAAAAAATTTTTAATTTAAAAAAAAAATCTTTGATTTTTATCCACCCTGCTTCCCGTGTCTCTTCCTTTTTCAAAATTTTTGTCAAGATATTTACTTCTAGGAATTCTGGCATCTGCTTTCCTTTGTTTGTACTGGGAAGCTTCTCCAGGACCATTTACTATGTTCTGCACTTTGTACGGCTCTTCAGAATATTTTTTTCCATCTCTGCTTCTTCGCTTATTCATCCTCAATTATTTACCCATACTTGTCTTTCGCCACCAACATCTTCAATGCATATGTTCCACCCAGTTCTCTATTTTGCGATACAATCCCTGTGTTGCATTTCTTACTGTATTCTTCTGCTTCTTTACATTGTTCACTTACCCAGTTGTTCCTTTTTTGCTTTGTTTTATCTCTCTGTTAAACCCACTGTACTCAGCCCTTAGACTTGTCTCTTTCTTGTTCTTCTTCAGCTTCCTGTGCTTGTGACTCAACTGCAGCACTTCATCCATTATCTCCTTTGGTTTCTTTGTTTTTGGCCTTGTAGCCCAACACCTGTTCAGCAATGCTCATCTCATTTTTTTTTTTTATTATATCTTGTCTCTAGTAATGCACACTGAACTTTCACTAGAGACATGTTTCTCTGCAAAGCTTTGTATTCATTCCTGATATCTGGCTCTTTCAATTTGTCCATGTCATAGATCTCAGTTTTTGGCACTTTTCTTGTTGTTGCTGTCAGCTTCAACCTCACTGATGCCAGCACTAACTTATGATCTGATCAGATATTGTCTATAAATCTGTATGACAACACTCTCGATTTGTATTTGTTATGCACAAATAAGTCTAAGTCCATGTTCTTTGCAGTTTTCTATGTAGGGTTGGCATGTTTATCAGATTGTTACTTAGAAATTTAATAGTCTCTCTCCTCTTTCACTTACTTTACTGAGTGCAAATCTGCCAATTTGGTCCAGCTCAAGAATTCCAGTGTGATCATAATTTCACATTAAGCTTTCCCATCACTAATAACCCATCTTGTCTTGCATTCAGTCAGACATTTCACCCCTGCATTTGCACCCTTCACATCATTGTAATATTTGTATAAAATATGTCTTGTGAGGTATCATTTGAAAACCAATAACTTGCTGGTTAATAATCTCTGTGTGTGTATAGCACCATTATACGTAAAATTATTAACATAAGCTGAAGTTATGACTGAAATGTGTTCACCAGACAAGTCTGGGTAGTGGTTAAACTGGTTTCTCAAAGACAAAGGGGAAGCTGATCCCTCCAACTAGGTGTCAAAGTTGATTGGCAATCTCCTGTCAAGTGGCCAATTATTTGTCAGTGAAGGGGATTGGGAACAGATTGATTTGCATTTTATCAAACAACATGGAACCTCTTTCACTGGGAGACCCTGTGTCACCATCCTTACAGCTGGAAGGAACTTCTTATCTAGGGGTAACCCTCAGGAAAATGCATTCAAAGGGTGACTGGACCATGAATGGTAGGGGCAAAAATACCCCAGGTGTCCATTCTCTTCTTCCTTCCCTTCCTTCACCTGAGAAGAGAAAGGAACCAGGATTTTGGGAGGGATTCTGACCTGAGAATTTGGTCAGCCTTGTTGCTGGGAACATTTTGGTAAGAACTTTACCTTGAACCAAGGTTTTAAGTGTTTAGTTACTAGAAAGCATTTTATCTTGTATCCATTTCTGACTTTAAGACCTTAGATATGTACTCAATCTCTTTGTAGTCAAACTTTTTTTTTCTTTAATCAAAGCTAATTTTGTGTGTGTGTGAGAAACTGAATTGTTTGGTAACTCAGTTAAAGTAGAAAACTGTTGCCCCTCTAAGGGGTCAATGTACCTAAAATATCTGGACTGTCCAAGAGAGGACTAGACAGTGGGGAAAATGCACGGTTTTGGAGGGGAAACTTTAGGAGTGTGCTGGGGTAATTCTGCAAGTGGTAACCAAGGCTGGTGGAAGCCAGAGTGTGACTGGCAGGGTGGCTGGCAGGCTGCAGCTGTACACAGCACTCAAGGTGTTAACCGCATACTAGAGGGCTGTTTGTGAGTGCCCCAGGCGGGAGCTACAGCACCACAGTATTGTGAGGCACCCAAGGTTGAAGGACAGGTGGTGACACAATCCCTCGCTGGTATGGATTGCACCATGGAATGTCATAATGTCTCTATGGTTTGTTTTCTGTAGATGGTTATGACTTTTTTTTTAATTTATTTTTTGAGCACAGCTGAGGGTGGCACATACTTTTGCTATTGTGACTGCAACTGATTTTGATTCTGAATATCTCCTTCAACATACAAAGATACAGGGCTAAATACCATTAAAAACCTGGCTTTAGCACCAATATAACTCCATCCTGGTGTCCACCCTCTCTTCCCAGTGTTAACATCCTGTGTTAATCAAGGTAGAATTCTCCTTTGCCTTCCCATCTCATTTGGCATAAACCCATTCCACACTCATCTTCTCAACTCATGCATCGTTACCACAAGTGGTCCAACCTGCTAAATGTTCATCCATTCAATGCTCTGATAAATGTCTTTATCCTTTTGAGTTCATCACATAATTGTCCCTTCTGCATGTGGTTGGTTGTGTTTATGAGCACGTGGTTTTCATCTCTACCTTAGCTTTTGGGTAGTGAGTGCCACTCTTATTTGTCTGGGCAATGACCTAGAAGGCATACTTTTGTCCTCTTCTTTTGTTTTTTTTGTTTTTTTTTTCCCCATTCTTCTTTGTTTCCATGGTCTAGTATTTACAAAGTGTTTGTTTGGCCATGACTCCTTTGCTTTGTGGTTGATGTATATGTATATAATCTCCAAGCCTCAGACATTAGAACTCAGCAGAGTTCTGAGTGTCTTCAACTAGCAAGAGACTTAACAAAATAAAAGGCCATTTCCTTGGTTATCTTTTAAAATGCAATCACTCATTTGCTCCCTAAAATAGGTTCCTTCAGCATAGTCGTCAGCTTCAGCACTTAAGGTTACAGCTGGAATAACACAGACACAAATATGAGCTTGTTGAATCACTGCGCTAATCTAAATGCATTTTTTCTTACTTTTCTGTGTCCAGCCTTCCAACACCTGCAACATAAAAAGGTCCGACCATGATGGAAGTTAATTTACCCATTTCAAGTTTGTCACTGTACCACACTCCTGATAAGTTCTGAAAGGTCAATTTAAATATTGGTAAATCTAAATCCTGGAACAAGAATAATGGGTCTTATTTTTTTATAAATTAGGGAAATCTTTAAACAACCATGATGCAGTGGAAACAATGAGGCTAACACACAACAAAGGAACACAAATGTCTTATTTCAAATTGAATAAATTATTAGCAAGCGCTGTGGTTAATATTTACTCTGAATTGGGGCCTGCACAGCTGGGATTCTCAGTACTGTTTGATCTGCCCTTTCAAGCTCTGATGATCCTGCTAAATTGCATTTAATGCACATAGGGCTGTAGTGCAGAAAATGAAAAGGGCTTGTTATAAAACAATACAGACAATTTAACCCACATGTACACCTGTTCTTTGTAGTTTATGAAAGACATTGTCCTGAAAAGGGGGGGGGGTGTTTTATGAAGTACTCCACTGACATTGTTTGTTTGAGGTTCAGAAACACTTGTGCCATTTTCAGAATCTGGTTAATACTAACTTCAGTAAACGCTGAGTGTTATGAGTCATGTGTACTTGACTAGTCTCATTAGAACAGAACACTTCATTGATATGGAGCAAACCGGTTAGGGTAGTTATTAGCCAGATATATTAGAGTTATATTGATTTCCCTCCCCCCCTCTATATACAGGCTATTGAGGGACTAAACTCCAATAACTTTACAGAAATAGCCATGTTTTGTTTTCTGAGGCTTTTGAAACTTAGCCCCAGTTGAAAGATGGAGATTTTGTAATAGTGACATTCTTTAGAGTTTTCTGGGAAGCTGGTCAGAAAATGGGCAGGGGATTGGAAGAACTTATCTTTGTTTCACTAGAAAATTTTGAAACCTAAAATGGTTTGCTCTAACTTCCTATTAATTTTCATATAGGCATGAGGAAGGATTTTCCCTCTTTCTAATTCTCTAATATTCTTTCCATGCTGTTAATCTGAGATCAATTAGTTTTACATACCTATAATGTAACCCATGCTAATCAGTCTGCTTCAGGAAGCTTGGTTAGAGCCACGTGTTGGGCAGGATCCTCTTGCTAGCAAAAATGACTCTGGACAGATCGGCATAAACCAAAGATCCACATACTGGTCTAGGGACCTGACAGTAGAAAACTAGTGCAAGAGAAAAGTTACCCCAAACAACTGAGTCTGATGCTATCTGCCCAGGAAATGAGTGATAAAATAATCTTTTCTACTTTTTATACATATTTTGGGTAAACATTCATTAAAGTTGCTGTGTTGACATCCATGGAGACTGGAGTCCTCTAGTTACAGAAAACATACATGTTGGGCAATAGCAGCAGAAGCTTCCTTGTACTGCTCTGCTAAACAGTCTCAACCCTGACCTTGAATGACCATCTCTAGGAAAAAAGAGAATAATTATGGGGCTGATGTTTGTTAAGTTGTTGTACTTGTCCACTGCACAGCCATTTCATGACAGAGGATGGGGGTGGGGGTAGGCTGAAAGAAATGGCTTCAAAGGACTTACCTCACTATCCTAGGGGTGAGAAGATGGCAGGTGTCTGGAGGATTGGAGGCACTGGCATTTCTGCAAGAGTCAAGGGTGGGAGAAAGAGCATCTTCAGCATCCGACGAACAGGGGCGGCTCTAGTAATTTCACCACCCCAAGCAGGGCGGCACGCGGCGGGGTGGAGGGGTGCTCTGGCGGTCACCGGTCCCGCGGCTCCAGTGGACCTCCTGCAGACATGCCTGCGGAGGGTCCGCTGGTCCCGCAGCTCCGGTGGAGCATCCGCAGGCATTGGGGTCTGGAGCCGGCCCTGCCGACGAAGTGGGTATTCACCCACGAAAGTTCATGCTCCAATACATCTGTTAGTCTATAAGGTGCCACAGGACTCTTTGCTGCTTATATATATTATGCAGCATGCCTTGCAGCTGCAGTTAAGCTCTTAGGCTTTAAAAATGTTGATTGCATTCTGGAAGGACCACAACAGCAGGACTGATATAGAATCTCAGATTTTTTAAGTCTGGAAGATACCATTGGGATAGTCTAGTCTGTCCTCCTGCATAATATAGGCCATAGGACTTCCCAGAATTAATTTCTCCTGTAAGTTCAATTGCTATGTTTGAACTAAAACATAAAATAGTAACTAGACACCCTATCTTGTTGCCTCAGAAACATACTGTGCAGAAGTTTGCATAGTTTGCTATAATCCATTAGACTTGCCCTTTTGGCTAGTCTGGAAATGGGTCTTCCAAATTTTAGTTATCCACTAAAACAAGGAGAAAATTAGGAAGAGATAGTGAGACTATTCCATTCCTTAAATAGAGCCCACTGAATGGCTGGAAAGATGAAAAATAAGTAATGCTATCAAGCTTTGATTCACATACCCTTACAGCTCACATGGGAGTAGCTCCAAGGTCTTTTTGCCTATCCTGTAAGGAAACAGCACACTGCCTGAAAAGGTAAAACATATCTTTGGGGAAATTGATAGGTAACAGAGAAAGTAACCAACAAAGGTGAAATAGGAAAGTAGAATTGTTGAGAGAGGGCAATTAGCTCAGCTGCTGCAGAGAGGTAATTGAATTAGATCATTCAGGGAAAAGTAATTTAGCTTAAAAAAAATCAATGAATTAACCTTGGAATAGCAAAGAAGAACAGTTAGAACATAGAGCTAAGATTGCCAAGGGGAGGTAAGCATGGAACTCTGAGGAAGGTGCGGGGTGTGTGAGCGAGGAACCTGTCTGACATTGACCTTGGTTTTGGAACAGATTGAAATCCGCAAAGCTGTCATCATCAAAATGAGGTGACTGATTTAAAATAGAAATGGGCCTTGGCCTGATCTTGGAAGTTCTGATTTGGATTGTGTCCTTGCCTGCCCACTCAAGTGCCAGGGGCTTATGGAGCTTGGCTTCTGGTATGGTATATTATAAAGGAGGTGTGAGCTTTGAAATCTGGATCTAGATACAAGTTCAGATTCCAAGCACTACTGAATTGGGGTTGGATGTGGGGAAGTGGATCATATACAGAGCGTTGATTTGGGTCCCACATTAGCTTAGAGTGTTTTTCCATAGTGACAGTCCATCTAATTTTCCCAAATATTTGTCTCTTAAGGACATTCAGAGTATGTCTACACTGCAGTTAGGCACCTGTGGCTGGTCCATGCCAGCTGACTGGGGCTCAGGCTGCAGGGCTGTGTAATTGCAGTGTAGACATTCCAGCCTGGGCTATAGCCCAAGCTCTGGGACCCCCCCCCCACCTCGCAGAGTCCTAGAGCTTAAGCTCCAGCCCAAGCCTGGATGTCTACACTGCAGATAAACAGCCCCACAGCCTGAGCCTGATGAGCCCAAGTCAGCTGGCATGGGCCAGCTATGGGTTTTTAATTGAAGTGTAGACATAACCATGGTATTTGAGGGTAAGAGCACATTAAAATGCCCTAGATAGCTAGATCTTACCTTCAGTCCCTGGGTGGTTTAACCTCCCCAGCTGAGACCGTTATAAAGAGGAGGGCTGGGATTTGCCTGCCACATACTGTGGACTATACTGTGGTGTTTTAGGAGCAAAAGGTGCTCCCAAAGGGAGGAGTGGCAAGGGCTGGGTATTGAGGGGAGCACACAGGAGTGACACCTTCATTTTCTTTTCGGAGGTGCAGAATGTGCTCTCCTTAGTGCTGGCCTCTGAGCTACAACTGGCATGAGAAAGCGCCAGGGCCATATCTGTACCCCTGCCAGAGTCCATTTGAGTTTTCTAGCACTGCTCCTGCACACTGTGTAAATGTGAATACTTCACACCCTTGTACATGCAGTGCAGCACTAACCAACTATAGATCTTCATGTGAAAAGACACAGGAACTGAACACTTTGAGCTCTGTGAAGGTTCCTGGCCAGAGGTTCTGGTCTGCCATGCTGGAAAAGAGACTTGGTGAGAAACATGTCTTTGAACAAGAGTCTAATTTGTTAAATTTTTTAGTCTTAAAAGCATATTTTTACTTTTTTGTGTAACCCTTTCTATCTTTATTCCTTTTATCTGGTATCATTTAATCCTTTTTTTGTTAAACTTGTTTTACTTTTTCATATAAACCAACACAGTGCTGTGAATGAAAAATGGGTGTCTGTCAAATCCCAGTTAAATTAATGAACTCCTGTCTCTTAGAAGAAGTGAACTTAGATGTTAAGTGTTTCAGGAGAGGGCTGGATACAGCAGGGCAGATGGTGTTTGGGAAATTCAGGAGTGGGAGGATGTTTGGTCACCCTGTAAAGAGGAACTGGGGGTGGAGGGTGGAAGCTAAGGGTAACCTGCCTGCTTGTATGCAGTCGATTGGTGTCAGCATAAAATTTAAGGCAATCAGAGTTGCAGGACAGGTGGTGACAACCAGTTACTGGCTTGTGTTGAACCCCAAAGCATCACAAGAGGTAACACTATAGAGGTGAATTATATGAAATAGGCTTTTTGCTGGTTAGACCTGCTCCTCACTTCCTACCCAGTGGTTGTTTTCCTTGAGTAAGGAGTGCAAGGCACGAGCTCTTGCTTTTGTGTGTGTCTGGGCAGTGTTCTGACCGTGCTTACAGAGCAGCAGTACATTTTGGAGGCCTGGCTTTGCAATGGATAGAGCTAGAAACATATAATGAATGCTTGGATTTTGCAGTAAACAGGTAAAACTGCAGAATCACAGGATCTGCATTTCTTTCATTCTTGCAGAGTCACACTGAGCTGCTCATGTGATACTAGCTTGTTGTTCGAGGCTGTTCATATACTGTTAATAGTGCAGCTGTTAGCAAATGACTATTTTAATACTCTTTTCAATTCCTATAAAAGAAATAGGATTGTACTAGAGATCAATACATTCAATACAAATACTTATAACCTTGCATAAACAAATAGTCTGCTTATAACTATTCAATGTTAACTACAGATATTAAAAAGAAAGCAACAGAATTAATCTGGATACATAAGGCCAGGTACTTTTAAATATCCTCCGTGAAAGAAGAGGTGTGATCTGCTTGTTAAAGGACAGGACAATCTGGGTTCAATTCACAGCTCTGCATAGATTTACTGTCTGACCTGGGCAAGTCACTTAAGTTAAAATCTTCAAACATGGAGGAAGCATGTTCATTCATGTTTGCATTTGTAAATGAAAGAGGTTTAATTTTCAGAGGTTCTGAGCCCCCACTGACTTCAGTGGAAGTCATGTGGCTTACAGCAAGACTGACTTTGATTCTTGGGGCTATATTAAGGGTATGTCTGCACTATCTGCCGGATCGGTGGGTAGCGATCAATCTATCGGGGATCGATTTATCGCGTGTAGTGTAGACATGATAAATTGATCCCTGATCGCTCTCCCGTCAACTGCTGAACTCCAGCTCGGCAAGAGGCGGAAGCAAAGTCGACGGGGGAGCAGCGGCCATCGATCCCACGCTGCGAGGACGCGAAGTAAGAGATTCTAAGTCAATCTAAGGTACGTCAACTTCAGCTACGCTATTCTTGTAGCTGAAGTTGCGTATCTTAGATCAATCCCCTCCCAGTGTAGACCAGGCCTATGTCAGCCCAAATGACTTCAGTGGAGTTGCTTGGGTTTAACAGCCCTCAGCCCTTGAGTTTGGGATTTTTAAAATAGCCTAAGGAAATTAGGTGATCCAATCCCAGTGAAATCAATGGGATTTTGGTGATTTACTCCCCTTGGGCTCCTTTGACATTTTCAGACTAAGGTTGCTTCTGCCTGCCCCCCACTTAAATTTGCCAAAGACCTTCTCGCTACCTTGGGTGAATTTAGTTAGCTAGCTTCTTACTCAGAGCCCATCACTCTAGTGTCTAAATGTAGATCACAGTGTAAATAATAACACTGTAGTGGTGATACATCACAGCTGTGGTAACTTACTGTTAATCAAAACAAGCATAACAGTTCTTGAGCAGGGTGGAAAATGTGATCTAAAATACACATTCCTCTTCACAGCCTAAATACAGAAGCCTCTCTTATGCCAGTGCAGCTCCATTGAGCAAATGGGAGGGCAATCTTATGTTTCTTTCCTGAAGGAAGTAAATATGCATTTCGCTTTTAAAAAAGTGTAACTATGGTCTGGTCTACACTGGGGGTGGGGATCAATCTAAGATACACAACTTCAGCTATGAGAATAGCGTAGCTGAAGAAGTTGACATATCTTAGATCAACTTAGATTGACTTGCTTCATGTCCTTGTGGTGCAGGATCGACGGCCGCTGCTCCCCTGTTGACTCCACTTCCGCCTCTTGCCCTGGTGGAGTTCCAGAGTCGACAGGGAGTGCATTCGGGGATCAATGTATCACGTGTAGATGAGATGTGATACATTGATCACTAGCCGCCAGATCGGCGGGTAGTGTAGACATACCCTAACATTGTTGCTATCTAATTTAGCTGTAGTAACTACAGTTAATCTAACTCTGGATCAAGAATTTAAAGCCTATCCAGTTTCTTGGTGGAAAGAGCTAATTATATTTTCTTCAGATTATATTTTTCATCTTTCTTTGCAAAAGTTTTGTTCACCTTGCTTGCATCTATCGCAGGCATTCTTACAGACTTGGAAGTACTTTAACAACATGCCAGCAGTCATCTGCCTTTCAGCTCTGTCCATTTCTAGAGAAAAGAAAGTAAGCTGGCATGCAGTGGGGCTTGAATGCAGTATGTTGCCTCTTGTCATACTGTTCCAGCACTCAGCCTCAAAGGATCACACGCTTCCTTTCCCCCTCGCCATCAGATGGTTATTAAATATTTTACATTTGAAGTTCTCAGGTAACTGTCTGTCACTACGCTGCCGCACAAACAACTTGATTTATCACAGTGAACAGAGCTGGCTCAAAAATGTCCATGAGTCGATGAACTTTAGGGATTGAACTGAAGGTGGAGCAGGCAACAAAGAGTGGAAAATTTAATAGAAACTTCAGGCTTTAATTACAATCAGTGTTTGCAAAAAGGGCTAGCCTATGCATCTGCACATGGCCGTGGAGCTGTGCACTCTTCATGAGTAAAGAGGCACATCTTTAAAACTGCTTTCTTTCAAGATGTTTACTTTCCATTCTAATATATCTGCTGGATGGTTATGTAAGCTGAGGGGGAAAGGGGCTAAAGCACTGCAAGAGTTGTGTTTTGGTGCAGTCGAGGAGGGAGGAAGTTCAGCCTATGCCGTGACACTTGGAGCTGGAGGGGTGTGTGTGTGTGTGTGTGTGTGTGTGTGCGCGCGCGCAATAGGGTGACCAGATGTCCCGATTTTATAGGTACAGTCCAGATTTTTGAGTCTTTTTTTCTTATATAGGCTCCTATTATCCCCCACCCCCCATCCCCGTCCCGATTTTTCACACTTGCTGTCTGGTCACCCTACTGTGTAAGCAATGGCAACAGGAGCACAGAGTAGCAGTGTTTTAAGAAGTACCACCCCTCGTGTTCAGATGCTACTGAAGGGAGGCAAACAGGGTTGGGTAACACTTACACACTAAACACCCCAAACTTGGGAAAGCCTAAGCTGCTGCCTCCTAGCAATCCAGGGTGAAAGTCACCCTACTAGGGCAGGAGGCAGGTCTCTGGTGCTACCCACCTCTACAATCAACCTGTGGAACTGGCTGGATGCACAGTGGGGTACCATGCTGTACCAGTTACAGGAGGGCTTCTTACTTTTTGTAGCGTGATCCCCTCAGAGACAATGCAGCTTTGAACCACCTCAACATACGGCAGTGAATTGCACAGCCTGGCCCAGTATGACTAGAAATATAAGCCCAATCCTGCGGTCAGATCACTACAGGTGGACACTGGCATGAAGGCGACGGGACAAAGCTCTGTCTGAATGGATCCAGTTGGAAGAATCATAGAAGATTAGGGTTGGAAGAAACCTCAGGAGGTCATCTAGTCCAATCCCCTGCTCAAAGCAGGACCAACACCAACTAAATCATCCCAGCCAGGGCTTTGTCAAGCCTGATCGTAAAAACCTCTAAAGATGGAGATTCCACTGGGGTAACCCATTCCAGTGCTTCACCACCCTCCTAGTGAAATAGTGTTTCCTTATATCCACCTTAGACCTCCCCCACTGCAACTTGAGACCATTGCTTCTTGTTCTGTCATCTGCCACCACTGAGAACAGCTGAGCTCCAACCTCTTTGGAATCACCCTTCAGGTAGTTGAAGGCTGCTATCAAATTTTCCCCTCACTCTTCTGCAGACTAAAGAAGCCCAGTTCCCTCAGCCTTTCCTTGTAAGTCATGTGCCCCAGCCCCCGATCATTTTTGTTGCCCTCCGCTGGACTTTTTCCAATTTGTCCACATTCTTTCTATGAGGGGTGCAGGAGAGGGCAGGACTCTGCCTTTGTCCTTGTTGCAGGATTGGGGCTCCTAGTCAAGATTTTTATTTTTTAAGCAATTTTTTTTTTACACACACTTTAAAATTAAGTTTCCTTAGCTGACCTGGAAAAATTACTGCACTATTCTTCTAGTACCTCAGAAAATGAAACTGCCAGTTTCCCCTGGTCAAGTTAATCAAAGCACAAACTAACCCCAGGCTATGTAAATGCTGAAAACATAGGGGAAGAAAAAATAACTCTTTAACTGATGGTGTCCCTTTAAATGCAGTAGCTGAACTGTAAGACCTAGTTTAAATCTAAAACTAGGACTGATAAACTGAAGGTTTAAAATCTTGTAATCAAACTCATAGCACAACACCCACTCTCCACACACACATGAAAGCAAAAATTAGCTACCCTTAAAGTGGATAGGAGGTATATTTAAACATGATAACCACATGCAATGCAATGGTTTGATAAGTGACAACTCCACTTGTCCACTCCAATTGCATGACAGCTGGCTGTAGTCAGAAACACACTTAAGTATAGATAGATACATTCTCACTGTTAGACCCTGCAGACAGCCGCATTCTTACAGTCTTGTGCTATAGTCAGCTCACTTTCAACAGCTTATATTGTAATCAACTACATTCTTATATTAATATATTATAGTCTCTGTCCTCTCAGGATCGTATGTTGCACTGCCAGAGTCACTTGCTATAGTCAATCAGGCAGACATGTTCCGAGAGGTGTATGCAGCTGACAGAAATCTTTACTCCACAGTGTAATAAGCACACATGCTGCAATCCACTGTAACATCATAACTCCATGCTATTGCTAGAGTCACATCCTTAAAAGTATAATATGTAGTCAGATGCCATAACCATATGCTCTCCTCTATAAGCTTTCACTGAAGTCACTATACTATCAAGGGGTATGTTGTCAGACAATTCCCAGAGGCCTCCTCTACATCCAGTAGGCCAGAATGTCAGACTTGATTTGCTGCTTGTCCCTAAGGTACATCTCTCCTACTCACCTATATACCGTTTGCTGTGTAGATATTGCCTAATGAGCAGCTGAGGCCTCTTAAAGTTTCACAAAGCTTTTAGATTAACCTTCCCGCCCCCCACACCGCATAACCCCCTCCATCCAAATTTTAATTACAAGCAGTGTCACTGAGAGGAGAAAATGGACAATTGCATTTCCCCTGTAGAGGTGCACCATTCTGGCCAAACTTCACTTGCTTTAATAAACCTCGTTAGTATGTGCAAGTGCCTGACCTCTAAATCTGCACCATGCTGACAAGTGAGTGTCATTAATTAGGCACCTCAGACATTATTGCTCTCCTGGCTTTATGCAGCAAGACATTACTTATGAAAGCAACAATTCAATGGGTATTTTTAAAAATAACTTGGATGAGTTTCTTATAAGGTACGATAAACATATGGCAAATATTCTTTTAGACTGTAAGCACTTGAACAACTGTTGTGGCTTCCTGAATGTTGGTATAACCAAGTACAGTCTGACCCTTTCAAGAAGAACCGTAAAAAGTCAGACATCTACCAGGGACTGTAACTATGCTCTCAAACCATACCATGTGGTGCTGCTGTCTTGCCAGCTGTCGCCAGTTAAGAAGAGTATTTGGAGGGGATATCTGTTAAAGAACAGTCAAGAAGATGCTGAAGCAGTAGTGGTTCATTTGTCTAGTTCTTCTAGACCTTTCATTATACACGAACTGACCTAATTCTGGTGTATCAAGTCACCACCCCACTTCATTCACATCCCACCTAGACTCACTATTTCTTATTTCCTACAAGAAGCCAGCAATAATAACTAATATCATGGCCACTTCCTCCTCTGGTCTTCACTGTCCATCATGTCTTCTTTCTCTCTGTCTCATTATGCATAAAAAATATTTGGTTTTTATGCCTTGTTTAGCATAATGTTCAGGCACATTGTTAGTGCTTAAGAAATAAATAATAATCACAACTAATAGGTGGGACTCTTCTCTTGGAGTCAGTGATGAACCAATGGCACATCATGGGACATGCTGGCAAAACTATCTTGTGGAGTAGATAATAAGATGAGGCCCTGATCAATTATGGTCATTAAAGAGTCCTACAATATTTTTCCACAAGACTAGAGGTATAGCTCCTGTGTTCTGGACAAATTCCAATGCATGTAATTAGTCATCTTCCCTAAATTCTTCCTGCAGTTTCAGTTAGATATTTTATCCTTCACATCCTTTTTTAGCAGTAGTTCTAACACTGCAGTTCAACAGTAGCTGCATTTCAGAGTTGGATAAAGTGAAACATTGAATAGTATATTAACATTGCAAAGCACTTTAAGATCCTATGGAGTGAAGGGTATTTAACCAAACAGAAGATACAAGGCTCCATGCTAGGTGACATTTAAGAGCCTGTGATTCACAGGAGTTGAGACTCGATCTAATTGTTCCTTTTGACCTTAAACTCTATGAATTACGGTAGATCAAATTTGACCTATTTTTAAACACAATGCAGCACCATTGCATTTACTATAACTGCATGTGATGCAGATCTGGGCAGAATTTGGTCCATTAATTCTAAATCTGTTTTGGCTGGACAAACAGCTGGTGTGCCCAGACACAATTGTCTTTAAAAAGTGCTTTACATATTTTCAGTGTGTCATTAAGACACTTACTTGGGCTTCAGTGTAGGAACAACTGAGAACACGGCCCCAGTTACATTGCAGCTGTTGCTGTTGAACATTTAAAGGATGCCCTTTCCTTTCATTGTAGTCATTTTAAAAAACAATAGTCATGTGGCCACACTAAAAGCCTGACGCAAAGTCCAAGAGAGTCTTTCTGTTGGTTGTCAATTTCCTTTGGATCAGGCCCTTTAGGAGCTCACTACTTAAATTTTGAGTGCTTCAGTGAATGGCATCAATAGCCTGAATTATTTTGATCGGAATCCTAATTAGTTAACATCTGTGTCAATATCACCTTCGGCACCTGTGTTTTTTCTGGAGGTTTTTCATTCAAGTATTGATCAAACCCAATGCTGCTTAGCTGCTGAAATCTGATATGAGCATTATCCATGATGGTATGGCTCTGATTCCACCAAAAGCCAGGAAAAGATACTTGATAGTGTGTCTTTACATTAACGTTATTGATTAAAGTATAGCATAGCAAGGCTGCATCCCTAAATGTTTAAGGATTTGGTCAGGATTTAGACCACACAATTGTCACTGAACTTACATACAGACATATGTATGAATGAAGACTGTTGAACTGCATGGTAAAAGAAGGGTATTCTAACACTAGCATTTAGGATTGTACATAGAGCTGGATGACTTTTTTTGTTCAAAACTTTATTTTATTTTTTTTGGTGAAAAATGGACCCAATTTTTTTTTTCAAAATATCCTGTGTTTTACCATCTTGTTTGTCAAAAAACAAGGCTAATTTTAAAGGCACTATAGTCCAATGGATAAAGTACTGAACTGGAAGCCAAGAGACTTCACTCTGCTCTGGCCTTCTGTATGACCTTGGGCAACTCACTTCACCTCTTCATATGTTTTTTCCAGCAGTATTGACCTTCCTTTATAAACCCCACCCCCACCCCCCGTAGGCTGGTCTCTGAGTAAGTCTGCTGCCTCCACTGTCCATGAACCATACTCCTCGAGGACATATTAGAGGAAGATCCAGGATTCCACTCATAAGACTACCCTTTGGTCTTTATCATCCTCTGAGTTCTCCAGGTAGGGAATCTACTTTTAAGAATTTGCAGTCTCTGACTCCAGCCACTTCAGCACCCATTGTTCTCTGGCCCAGTACCCACGAGGCTGACGGTTGCTCAGATATCAAGGGCACTGTCAGACCTAAACACTGCAAAGTTTTGGGCTCAGAGATCATCATTACTGTCAGTGGAGTAGGTGGCAAAAAGAGCTCTACCTCTTCTCAGTACTGAAGAAGCCCTCTCTGGCTCCGCATGGACTCCCCTCAAGATTCAAGGTACTATAACTCCCTCGGCTACTATCACTTCAGTGCAGACCATGGATGCAGTACCAATAACACACTCAGTACCACAGGAGTTTCACTTTCCCCAGGACCTTGCTGAGTCTGAGATGCCCAGCTCACCATTGTTTGGCACTGATATACTCTTGGAATGGAGGACCTCCAGATCTCTGGGCATTCATCTGATACTGTCGTTTCAGGGTTCTTCTGGAGCTCCAGTGTTTAGAAAGTGAATTGGGAAAGGAGGATTCTGATGAAGATATTGCCTTGCTTTCCCAAATATATGTGTGGGGCTCTCATCTCCATCCCTACAGAGGTCTCTTTCCAAAAGTCTCTGAAGAGATTGAGGTCACTTGTGAGAGAGAACCTCAACTTCCATCTCACTTGTGTGAACACCCAGAGATACCTCCATCCATGTCATATGCATCCCCTCCTTGGCCATACTAGGACCCTTGGGCAGCCTATCACCAGCAATTTTCTAGGTCCTGAGAACCACCAGTCATATAGATGGTCAGCCTTCATTATGCTCTCTAGGAAACTGTAACCCCAGGAAGAAACTTTTTTGAGGAACAGGAAGCTAGAGCTGATGAAGACATCTCTCCACCAGGCAACATTCTTCTTCAATCCCGGATGAAGCAGTTACACCACCTCCTTAATCCTTAGATGATTGTAAACGGTTTCTGCAATTGTGTAAAGAGAGCGGTGGATTCTTTGCAGATCCCTCTAGAGGAGGTTAAAGAACCATATCATAAGCTGCATCTGCCCACTTTGCCTTGCTAGTTAATCATTGCTGGGTCCAGAAAGGCCTTATCTGTCGCATCCCAGCCACTATGCATGCCAGAGTGTAGATAATATTTTTTATGTCCCATCTAAGCACTCAGAATTTTTATTCTTTTATCCCTCTCCTAACTCTTTGGTGGTTGATGCGATGAATGTGGAAGGCAGCACCATGTTAAATCTTCACCCTATAACAAGAATCAGAAGTGTTTAGATCTGTTTGGCAGAAAATCATATGTCAGCTACTTTGCAATTAAGAATCGCCAACTACCAGGCATTAATGACAAAATACAATCATACAAATTATACCCAGCTGAATTCTTTTATTGAGCATTGTGCAAGGCCAGCTGCTTGCCAGAACATTACTGCAGGCCTTCCTCAATGCTGCTGATACTGCCCCCCATTTGATCTCTACCGTGGTAGTTATGAGGAGGGTCTCCTGGCTACAGCTTTCAGCATTTCCAAAGAAGTTCCAAAAGTTGAGGACCTCCCTTTTGATAGTACCAAACTGTTCCCTAGCATGGACGAATCTGTATGAACATTAAAGGACTCCTGGGTTACTTTTTGTTCTTTTGGGATCTGTACAACTGCCCACAAGAGTTTAGTAAGTCACAGATGGTGCAGAGATCCCAATCCATCTAATTCTAGAGCTTCCAGAGACCATACAACCCTTAACACAAGAATCCGAGGTTCCAAAGAAGAAAACCATTCACTTCTCAACCTTCGGCTTTGCAGCCTTTCCACTCCAAGCACCAATTTTGATGAGGTGGTTGATGGCCTGAGTTATCACCATTCTTACCAGCTGCATTGCTTCACCTGCCTTCCTCCTTTCAGTGACTATCTTTACCCCGTCTGGTGGGCTTGGGAGTCTATCACTATGGACAAGTGGGTTTTGGAGATAATCTCCACAGAGTATTCCACCCACTTTACCTCTTTTCCACCTGCCAGCCTTCTCCACCCCACTTCAGGGAACCCTCTCACGAGAACCTGCTTTGACAAGTAATACTCTCTCTCACCCTTGGGTGCTATAGAACTGGCTCCACTGAAGCACAGAAGAACAGAGTTTTATTCTAGGTATTTCCCGGTGCCAACGAAGAATGATAGTTGAAGACCTATCCCAGATTTAAGGCTATTCAACATTAATGTGAAGGCTCAAAAATTCAAAATGAGGACACTTGCAGCAATAATTCTATCTCAGCCCTCGACCTTCAAGACACATTTCCATATAGCCATCCATCCATCCATCTCTCAAACCATTCCTACATTTTACTGTCAGCACCAATTTCAGTACAGAGTGCTCCCTTTCAGCTTAGCTGCCCCCAGGGTCTTTTGGAAAGTTCTCAGTAGTAGCAGCACACCTCCACAGAAAAGGAATTCTAGTGTTCCCTTACCTAGATTATTGGTTTCAGAAAGGTCAGCCCCTGGAAATAATCTGATGGGCAACTTGCAAAGCTATAGATCTCTTCCTCAAATTGGGCCCACAATTGAATGTTCAAATATCCACCTTGACCCCTGTGCAAAAGTTAGAATTCATAGGAGCTCATCTCAGTTCAGCAGTGGCAAGAGCTTACCTCCCAATACATAGATTCATGGCCTTATCCAACATACTCAACACAATCAGATCATCCCTTAAACCCTGGTCAAGAACTGTCTTCAGCTGTTTGGGCACATGGCAGCTGGTACTTTCTTTACAGACCATGTAAGATTCTGAATTCATTGCCTTAAAGGGTGGCTCAGGACTATTTAGTCACTGAGCAGGCACAGTGCAACTACACTACTTTCCATACACACCTTCATGAAGAAATCTCTCAGTTGGTGGAAATACCCTCAGAAGGTTTCTGCAGGAATCCCTTTTGCCTGCCCTTCCCCAGTGGTTGTTATAACAATGGATGCATCCCTGGTTGGGTGGGATGCACATCCAGGGAAGATAAATACCTCAAGAGACCCACACTACAAATCAACCTCCTGGAACTCAGGGCAGTCAGATGCACCTGTTTCCAGTTCCCACCACTAATCAGGGGTAAACACATAAGTCATGACGGACAACATCATGCATGTTCTATATCAATTAACCAGGTGGGGCAAGATCCCACTCTGTGTTGAGGCTGTCAAGCTTTGGAATTTGTGCATGTGCAATCAGATAAGCTGCTGTGATGATAATCTTCCAGGAGTACAGAATATGACTGCGGACACACTCAACAGACCATTCTCTCAAGACCCACAACTGGGAAATAGTCCATCATATACACCACACATTCTGGCAATCAGGCACCCCTCAAATAGACTTGCTTGCCTTGGTAATACATAAGAAATGCGCCCAGTTCTGCTCCAGAGGCAGGATAGGTCACCTATCCTTGGGGAATACCTTTCACCTTCAATGGTCAGTGGGTTGACTGTACACATTCCCCTTGACTCTAATATCCAAAGTTTTTTACTCAAAATAAAAAAGGACTAAGCCAGAGTTATTCTAATAGTCCCGATCTGGCCTGGACAAACATGGTTTCCTTACCTGATGTAGCTGGTTGTTTACTCATCGATCACTCCCCAGGCCTCTCCTCATCTCATTTCCCAGGAAGAGTGGAAGATCCTTCACACCAATCTTGGACTTCTTCATCTCAAAGCATGGCTGGTCAATGGTTCATGGGATTAGAAACAACTAGTCATGGTTCAAAGGCAGTAAAAAGAGTTATTACACAGCAGAAAATTGTATACCCACACTTACAGAAATGGACAATGTTTGCCTGCTGCTGTGACTTCAAACATATTCTACCAACAACCTAATCACTGCCAGATATACTGAACTACACTCTACAACTAAAAAACTTGGGCCTGTTGCTCAGCTCCATTGGAATCCACCTAGCAGCCATCACAGCTTTCCATTCTCCAATAGAAGGTTACTCTGTATTTGCCCACGCAATGACAATGAAGTACCTCTAGGGACCTGGAAATCTTTTTCTACCAGTAAGTGGCCCACTCCATTTTTGGACCTCAATCTGGTTCTAAAATACCTAACGAGTTCACCCTTTGAACTGATGGTTACATGCTCTCCTCCACTTGTCAATGAAAACAGCATTTCTAGAAGCCATCACATTGGTTCGACGAGTTGGGGAAATAGGGTCCCTTTTGTCATATCTGCCTTTCACAGTATTTTTCACAGACCAAGGTCAAATTACAACTACATCCCAAGTTTTTACCAAAAATATCTTCAGAGTTCCATATTAACCAACCCATTCACCTCCCGATCTTCTACCCTAAACCTCACCTAGGCAAAGAGGTGTTGTTACACACACTTGATGTCAGGAGAGCTCTGGCCTTCTATCTTGACAGGACTGGACCTTTGAGAAAGACTCCCAAATTATTTGTCTCAATTGCAGACAGATCAAAAGGGTCTGGCACCTCTAAACAAAGACTTTCCAAATGGATAGCCAACTACATTAGTTCTTGTTATCAATCTTGTAATATCCAAGCCCCTTCGGATATACAAACTCACTCTCTGAGATCTATTTCCACCACTATGGCCTTTCTCAAAAATGTACCCATCACTGAACTACGTAGAACTGTGACTTGGGCCTCTATACACATGTTTCTGACTATTCTTAAATAACTCTCAATTCTGTTTTCAATGCTCCTTTGGCTTGGCTCTATTTTCTTTGAAATTGGACTCAACTCTGAAGCCCCCATCTTCCTTCAAGGGAACTGCTTGGTAGTCATCTAGAGTGGAGCACCCAAAGGAACACTACTTGAAGAAGAAAAAATGGTTACTCATCCTGTGCCATAACTGTGTTTTTTTTGAGATGTGTCCCTTTATGGGTGCCCCATTAGCTCCCAGTCCTTTCCATCTGCTTTGGAGTTCTTTGCAATGGAGCTTTGTAGTAGAGAAGGAACTGAGGGCAGTTCACCTGCCCAGTGCTGTATAACAGCACAGAGCATGAGACTGAGTAATGTGCATGCGTGGGACAAACGGTCACTCCTATTAGAAAGCTCTGATCAAAGATGCATGGAGAACAAGTGTGCACCTAGAGTGGTGCCCCCATAGGGAAACACATCTCAAAGACCCCCTGTTACTGCACAGAGTAAATAACCATTTCTTGTTGTCGTCTTTTTCTTTTGTTACCTTATATTGGACTGGGAGTCATAGGGAGAGAAAAATGGTAGGAAGTAACCCGGGGAAGGGCACTGCATGGGCTGGACACTGTTGACCCTCATGGGGCCGGAGGTCAGAGTCTGGTGGAGTGGGAAGGACTAGGCTCTCCTACTAACTGCCCCTGCTGCAGGGGCATAAGCCACATTCCAGTCTCACTTCCTCTCTGATAACAAAAGGGCAAGGACCCTGCAAACTCTGAGTGAAGCTAAACCCATCGTCAGGTGAGGGTATGCTACCCACTAGGCCACTTGGCCCTTCAAGGACTATTGCACTCACCTTTTAGTGTTGTTCCACATAAGCCACCAATATTTCTGTTTTCCTTCTTATGGATAATATTTTATGTGCATAGTCGGAGATCTGAATGCTATTAAGGGTGAGAGAGCATACGACTCACTTGTACTACATTTCGAGAGATGTCACTCACTTTAGTTGTAGTGTTTTCCCTATGTTCCACAATTTTGATATATTTTCACTTTCGTTGTTAGATTTGAAGAAACATGAAACTGAGGTTATAAAAAGAAGGAAGGAGACCAACAGCAGTTTTTCTTACATGAATAACTGTCTCTCTCATTCTGGATCTCTATCATGCGCCGTCATTCACACTTGGGCCTTGGTAGGGGAGAGACAGATGATTTGTAAGTGAATAATTGTTTCTCTTCAGTGCCCCTGTTTGGTTGCTACTTTGGAGCTGCAGCATAAGGTGGTTAGTATTACATCTATGGGTCTATTTAATCTCCAGCTGAGAATCAGTTGTTCTGTGGACAACAAAAGGCTTTCCTCCATAGCCAGAAATGATTTCCATGTGCAAATACTAGCTTACTGAAACCACACCCACATGGTGGTATGTATCTATGGATGCCTTTCAGTTTTCATCCTGCTTTGAAGCCAAATTCAGCTACCTTATGTCAATGTAACCCCATTGTCTCCAGTGGAGTTTCACTGGTGCGAATAACAGCAGAATTTGGGCCTTGCACAGGAAAGATCTACCCCAAAACATGCAGTTTCTGGGTAAGTATGTTTTGTGACACATCCTTGTCCTCTTCTGAGTAAGTGGTTTGTATATTTCCTATGGAGACACACGAAAGGCTACCAGTGCTACAGATGAACTTTAATTTAAATTGCTGCCAGGGTACATTTACAAACAACTGGACTTCTACCCATTTCTGCACAGACAATGATTGTGTATAAACAACCTTGAATCTTTCAAAGCGGAAATCTGTGGCAGAAAGAGTGAAATCTCAGGAAGAGGCTGAGAGAGATGCATTAGTCAAATAGGATAAAGTTCATCCACCGTAACAACTGTGCGTATGCATGCATTGGTTGTAAGTTATCCTACACTGATAAGATGTAGCTGAAATGGAACATCTGAGTTTGAAGTATATGTTGTGGAAGTAGACCCTTTATTATTAGAAACTATTTTCTGAAACATCATATTCTGTGCTGTTTTTTGGATCAAAAAGGTTGTGGCCTAGATTCTAAGATGCATTTTCTGTTTTCTGAACATGTGTACCATCTAGTCTGACTAGTGTCTCGTTTTGGTGACTCACATAAGTAGAGTTTATTTTGTGTGCGAAGCTCAGAAGTGTGCCACCACCTTTTATCTCCAGAACAACCACTGCAGTGGACTAGGGATTCCTTAACAGTTCTATGTAGAATATCATCCTAATCCGGACATGACTTTTTTCTTTTTCGGTGGTGGGGAGGGTGGGAAAGAGTCATCCCTGTATTGTTTATTCTTATACACATCATGCAAAATATGCAGAAACGCATGCTAACTAGTGATTCATGTTTGTTAGGAAAAGTTCACAAATGCACAAGTGGTTTGCTAATCAAGTTCCACTGTCACTTTCCTGCAGCTTCTTTTTTCAGAGACAAAATTGTCATATTTGAAAGAGTAGCTGACTTGTAGTAGTAATCACTATTCTTGCCAACCACACTTTCCGTATGAATTTTTAAATGCTTTCCTGCCTTTTTCTTTGGTTGAGATAATAGTAAGGAAAGAGGGAGGATATTATTTTTATATTACTGCTGATTTAAACCTAGGAAGCCTCATTAGAATACCTTACGTGTTGCTTGCAGTAGAAAGTACTGTATGTGCTGTGCACTGAAGTGAGAGCATAGTACACACAAACTAGATAAGATGTGGAAATATTCCACTAAATGCACATGAAGATTGAGTTCATTATCTCCTTTATATTGCTTGTTTTAATTTGTGGGCAATTGTTTGAAACATAGGAGGCAAAACAACTAAGATTTTTGAGAATTACCTCCAAAAACAATTTAGCATTTTATAGAGTTGGGGGGTGTGTGTGTGTGTGTGTGTGTGTGTGTGTAAAATACTAAAATGATTCCGTATAGAAATTTCTATGTTTTCAGGTACATTATACATGTAGAATTCTATATATAGGACCCTGGCTCCCCTACTCATGCTACTTGGGCATTGCATTGCATTTGTTTTAAAGGGAGGGGTGAGGGCCGTCAGCACCTGGCACATGCTCAGCTCCTTAGACAATCAGGTCTGAGGCACCTCCGATGGAATGTTTTACTTTGGGATCTGAGGCCATGGAGTAGCTGCCCCCTCATGAATCATTAATATAGAAGATCATGGTCATGAATGGTGCATAAAATTAGGAGACAGTAAATGTTTCACTCTGTTTTTATTTTCATGTTTTTCTGAGATTGAGCAGTGTCTCAAGTGTCTCAATGGTAGAATTACCACTGTGAAGGAGAAGCCTAAAGTCCCAGCCATCAGTGCCTGACGAGTGCATGAGAATTCTTGATATCATTTTTCCAAGAGCAGAAACTGAAATATTAGGAATGGTGAGATTTTAAGACATTGGGTACATATTATTGAAATGGAAATTTTAATTTACCCTGTGCCCAGATTTTGAAAAATTAAATGAGTGAATATTTTCTGGATAGCTTGGCAGTGCCAGGTCACATGGTTCACTGACTAGATGCCTTGTATAGCTAATCAACACCGTATGGTTTTGAAATTCACATTTAGAGACTCATTTTATGATAAATATGAACTCTTCACAAGGAATGGCACTAGAAAAGTTCCAAGGGCTTGAATATTCATGGAAAGCAAATGAATACAAGGTGAGAACCTGATAACATCGGAATTTAATTTTACATTTGAATGAATGGTCAAGGATTTCACCCCAACCACACTATCCACTAAGTTGTACTCAGCACTGTGTATATGTGTTAGAAACTTGTGACCTTAGATAACAAATGTTCTGTAATACCCAGGTACTTTGGCATAAATTCAGAATGTAGTTAGTCTCCTGGTTCTTTCCTGTTTAAATGTCAGTTTATATATATCCAATAGTTTTCCAGTACACTGATCAGCTGTTCATCTTTAAAAGCACTTGTTGGCACCTCAAACACAATCTGCATGGGAATGTCTTATGTCTGGTATTGTCCTCAGATACTCTAGAGGCAGACAGGATGTTAATGTGATTAAGGCACTGAACTGGGATTTGGGAGGTCTGAATTCATTTTCTAACTTTGCTGCAGATTTCCTATGGACCTTGGGAAGGATTCCTATTGCCGTCAGTGGTATTTGGATTAAGCCCATCGGCCCCAAAACGGTAAAGCAATACATGCTTAATTTTGAGCATGAGACTAATCTCATGCAGTTTACTGCATTGAGATTTTGATCCCTCTCTGCCTCAGCTCCCCATCTGTATTTCACTACTTCAGAGGCATGGCCACTTGTTATGGTGATGGGAGCTCTTTAAGTAGCTAGATACCAGGATTGCCTTAAAGGTGCAAATTGTAATTTCTACTCTTAATTTCTAAAATTGTTGGTAATCCTTTGATTCTTATTACCATCCAGAACGGGCCTCCTTGCAACTTCATTGTTGTGAGAGATCCTTCTCCTTTGACCCTCCTGCCAACTAGAAAAGTACCCCAGTATTCATCCTTTATTGCTCTGTCCCATTGGCTCACCATCGTATTTCAGCTCTTAGAAGAGATGCTTTCAACTATCTTGCTTATACCACAATTCTTTCTCCTCTAGCTATGTAATTAACTCCACAAATCACTGTGGTGAACTTCATCTGCAAAAATGCTATAAGAATCGAGTTATCTTGTGTTGTATGGTGTAGTCTGTTAAGTTATGTACAATCATAAATGGACATTCCTGCAAAATTTCTCAATCCCGGGGAGAGTAATTCAAATTCCAGGCTGCCAATGTAACACTGATGGAACCCGGTTGCGATCAAACCCCCCACTGGAGCTTAGTGCATGAGCCTCTACAGCATGAGCTAAAAGCCAACTGGCTCTTAGCTAAGGCTGTAGAGCAGACTCATTTTCTCTCTCTCTAAGTGGTCTCAGTGCCGCTAGATGGGACAGAACACCACACCCAGGAAATGTGTGGGTTACACCATCACATTCTCCAATGTTGTTCTTCACCCATCATCCCTCCACCCTTTGAAAGTGATAAATTAAGGTCCTTATTGATAAATAAGTACAAGTCCGATGATTTTAAACTGATATGATGGATTAAATGTTGTTATTGTCTGGCTTTGACTGAATGTAAGGGTAGGTCCATACTGACCACGCGGATCGACGCAGTAAGTTTGACTTCTCGGAGTTCGAACTATCGCGTCTAATCAAGACGCGATAGTTCGAACTCCCCACGCGCTCCAGTCGACTCTGAAACTCCACCACCGCGAACGGCGGTGGTGGAGTCGACCTTGGAGCCGCGGAGTTTGACCCCGCCGCGTCTGGACGGGTAAGTCAGTCGAACTAAGGTAGTTCGACTTCAGCTACGCTATTTGCGTAGCTGAAGTCGCGTACCTTAGTTCGACACACCCCCCCCCATAGTGTAGACCAGACCTAAGAGACTTTTGTGCCAATCAAGATTGCTCTTAAACCCAATAGTGGAACACACACTGAAATTAAATCAAATAACCTAATTTCTACCTTCTGGTAGATCTCGCCTTCCACACTGTGAAAAGGACAAAACAGAGGCAAAAGAAAAAAAAAAAAAGATTAAAAAGAGCAGTGCCAGTTGTTTGGAGAAGTCCTTGTTTGCCTCTGTTTAGAAAGAAAGGGGCACCATTTGGCAGCATGGGGTGCCACCGTGTTGGTTCCAGCTAATGATCCTTGTGTGAATTGAGCTGTAAGGAGAGCTGTCCATTGACCAGCACTGATTGCTTCCACCGACAGGTGTTAATGCGCAGAGGGCAGGCCACAGCTGCTTGAACGGGGTTCCCATTATCTTTTGCTGGGGATTGATTTGCCCTGTGGGATGTTTGCTTTCTAGCTGTGCTAATTTTCTGAATGCACATTTGCATGGCTCTGTGCTAAGACAGATATACAGAGGTGTTTTGGCTAAATATGTGGTTTGCCCCCTTCTTCCCCCCCCCCACTCTGGAAGACTGTCTGTTAGGGTGCAAGTTTTCTCTAATTATAGTGCATATTAAGGGACAGGTTCTCTGAGGAATCTCATTACCACTCATAATGGTTTCAGGTGCAACCACAATTTAATCACATCACAAAATGGGTTTTTCAGAGGCCTTTCTTAGCCTATAAATATTGCTGTCTGCTTTTAGAACTCATACCATTGTGATGTAGAACAATTAGAAAGGTAGTTAGGAAGTTCTCTGGGGCCAGGGACTGTGGTTCCCATTCACTGTTGCCTTGGGCAGTCAATTATACTAGTGTAAGGTGGGTGTAAAATGCTATCAAATTAGAATTGCAGCATTTTACTGTGCTGGTGTAAAGGACTACAACAAGCTCAAGATAAAGTTAAATCTGCCTTTTTGTCTTCATGTGTGTTTGCACAACACCTAGCACAGTGGCTCCCACCTCAATAGAATTATGAAAGGACAGATTCACTGGCCAGCTTTAGTGATTCAAAGCACTGATTGGCTGTCAGGTTTACAGCAGTTTTGTCTTGATAGAGCGACCCAAAGAAGCCAGATAATATTGGTGACTCTGGGCCTACGTAAGGAGAATATTCAACAGCTGCAACCTTTATTTAGGCTCACCATGTATGAATACTATAGTACATATGTTGCCTCCTTATAAGAGAAGACAGGTCATTTATAAACTTCACATGGATCTATTCGTTTAGTTTATTTATCAAAATTTAAGTTTACAGAAGCAATCTGTTCCCAGTATGTAACCTTCCCTGCAGGGAGCTGCATTTTTCAGAGGGGAGTCTGAATGAGAAAATAGCCCTGCTAGCCCCACCCCATTAAACCTAGCACTCAACCCTGAATTGATGGGACATGTGTGCATTTTTCCCCACCTCCGTTTCCCTCTTCTGGCTGGCATTTGCACATGTTCCCTGCTCTCTGTTCTCACATCCTTGTACAATGGTCAGGAACTGAGACAAATATCTGGAGAAATGTTCTTTCTAACCTTCTTGTGTATAGTGTCTTCTAAAAATATATTTTTTAAAAAAATACATAAAAATTAGAGCTGACAAATGATTAAAAGTATTAATCGCAAGAGGAAAAAAGTTGAGATTAATCATTGTTTTAATTGCACTGTTAAACAATCACATATATTAAAATATTTTGGATGTTTTCTATGCTTTCAAATATAGATTTCAATTACAACAAGAATACAAAATACACAGTGTTTATATTTTGATTACAAATATTTGCACTGTAAAAAGATAAACAAAAGAAATAGTATTTTTCAATTCACCTCATACAAGTACTGTAGTGCAATCTTTTTTTATTGTAAAAGTGCAACTTACAAATGTGGATTTTTTTTTTAACATTACTGCACTCAAAATAATGTAAAACTTTGGAGCCTGCAAGTCCACTCAGTCCTAATTCTTGTTCAGCCAGTCCAGGGTTGGGCAAACTTTTTGGCTCAAGGGCCACATCTGGGTATGGAAATTGTGAGCATTCATGGCCCGCCATACAAAGTTGGGGGTTGGAGTGTGGGAGGTGGTGAGCGCTCCAGCTGGGGGTGCAGGCTCTGGGGTGGGGCTGGGGATGAGGGGTTGGGGGTGCGGGAGGTGCTCTGGGCTGGGACTGAGGCATTCGAGGGCAGGAGGGGGATCAGGGCTGGGGCAAGGGGTTGGGGCATGGGAGGTGGTCGGGGTGCAGGTTTCTGGCAGCGCTTACCTCATGCAGCTCCCAGAAGCAGTGGCATGTCCCTCATCCAGCTCCTACGTGGAGGCGTGGCCAGGCAGCTCTGTGTGCTGCCTCGTCCACAGGCACTGCTCTTGCAGCTCCCATGGGCCATGGTTCCCGGCCAATGGGAGTTGCAGGACTGGCGCTTGGGGCGGGGACAATGTGCAGAGCCCCCTGGCTGCCCCTACATGTAGGAGCCGGAGGGGGGACATACCGCTGCTTCCAGGAGCTGAGCGGAGCAAGCCCCTGACCCTGCTCCCCGGTGGAAGCTTGAGGGCCAAATTAAAACATCTGGAGGGCTGGATGCAGCCCCCAGGCAGTAGTTTGCCCACCTCTGAGCCAGTCACTAAGACATACAAGTTCGTTTACATTTACAGGAGATAATGCTGCCTGCTTCTTATTTATGGCACCTGAAAGTGAGAACAGATGTTTTCATGGCACTGTTGTAGCCAGTGTTGCAAGGTATTTACATACCAGATATGCTAAACATTTGTATGCCCCTTCATGCTTTTGACTACCATTCCAGAGCTACCATGCTGACGATGGATTCTGCTTGATAATGACCCAAAGCAGGAAAGCAGTGTGAACCAATGCACATTCATTTTCATCATCTGAGTCAGATGCCACCACCAGAAGATTGATTTTCTTTTTTGATGGTTTGGGCTCTGTAGTTTCCGCATTGGAGTGCTGCTCTTTTAAGACTTCTGACAGCATGTTCCACACATTGTCCCTCTCAGATTTTGGAAGGCACTTCAGATTCTTAAACCTGGGGTTGAGTGCTGTAGCTATCTTTAGAAATCTCATTTTGGTACCTTCTTTGCGTTTTGTCAAATCTGCACTGAAAGTGTTTTTTTAAATTGAACAACATATGCTGGGTCATCATCTGAGACTGCTATAACACAAAATATATGCCAGAATGTGAGTAAAACTATTGACCAGGAGACCTACAATTCCCACTCAAGAAGCTGAGTCACAAACATGCAGGGCTGAAGTAGAGTTTCTAACTTTTGCAGTTTTTCAAAATCCTTACCAGTCAGCACTTATAGATTGTGCTTTTGAAGACCTAATGTGGCTGTGATAGTAGCTCTATTGCAGAGCAGGTGTAACCCACACACCTCCTGGGAGAGGAAGAGAGAGAGAGAGAGAGAGACAGAGCACGCGAGCGCGCCCCTTAGTTAATAGCCGGTTGGCTTTTTAGCTCATGTGGTAGAGGCTCAGGCATTAAGCTCCAGAGGTCCCTGGTTTGATCCTGCGGCTGCCTGCCAGCAAGCAGGGTCTGTTGGTGTTACACAGGCACTGAGCCTTACCCAATGTGGAGTTCCATCTGGTTGAAATATCTTGTACGAGAGGTTTTTGTTTCTGTCAATTTGCAGCTTGTTGTATTCCTACCTCTGTACTGTTAGCTGGACTGAGTTTGAAATGGCCCACAAGTTTTCTACATTTTGCCAGCACATTTTCAAAACCACCAGCACTGAATGCCTACTCTAATGGATTGCTGCAGACTGTGAGCAATGCACATCATGTGGTCAAAAGGCAAATGACTGTCTGCTGCTATCATACTACATGCACTGTCAATACTAATTGTTACCTTTTCTTGAATATTCCATTCTTTCGCAACTTCCAAGAATACTCTGCACATGCTTCAGCATAATGTCTCTTTAGTATGCATTACTGTTAAAGCAAATGACTGCAGTGTATATGCAGCATCAGTCCGGTATGCCATGACTCCAAGATAGCTGTGATTGCTCAAGGATGTCCAGTGATCACCAGTCAAAGCAACAACTTGTGCATTTTTCAGAAGCTCCACCTTTGTAGCCTTCTCGGTGTGACATAGGTCATGTCTTCATGATGCAATGGTTCTTCAGGAGGGCAAGGTGTATGACTGAATGGAAAATGCAATGTGAATAACATCTCTCAGCTCTCTCTCATTTTACAAGGTTGAGTGGTCTGCAGTCCATAGCTATCCGCTTTGCTATAGGATTAGTTAAGCTGTTGTAGTTTGTTTGATCCATGGGCTTGTCACAATCCTGAAACTTTGCCAGCATAATCTTTCATGGCTGGTGGGATTTATTTGCTGTTGATGGCATGGGCGGCAGGTGAAATGCTAGCTGGGGGAGGCTATGCCCTGGCCAGCCCCACCCCCGAGTGCTGGGTGGTTGGGCTAGCGTACCCCCCCTCTGCCCCAGTGCACCCAGGCCTCCCAAGCACAGGGCGGGTGGCACATGGTACCCATCCAGAGGCTACAGGCTGGGGGGAAGTGGCACGCAGCACCCCTGGCCCTTGGGTGGGCTAGTGGTTCACAGAATCCCTGGCCCCCCAGCACCAAGCTGTGTGGACCCAGCCACCCCAAGTCCCAGCCCCCTAGCTGCAGTAGCACTGAAGAGGAGGAGCCTGCCTGGGCTGGGGCCAAGGGGGAAGGGCAAGCAGTAGGGGGCTTTGGGGAGGAGCGTGGGCAGTGCCATGCCAGGCTGTTTGGGGAGCCACAACCCATGGTCGGTGGATTATCTGTAGCACAAGTGAAAGCATGTTTAGCAAATAGGTGGTACTGCATAGTACTTAGATGGTACTGGAACTCAGCCTTGCAATAGTTACAGATAACCATCTTTTTATCCAGAGAACCATCCGGAAGTTTTTTAAAAATAAACATCACATTCAAAAGACCTGGACTTTTGCTGCTTTGCTCCATTAACTTTTTCTGATATTTAGTCACTCCAGATCATGAGAACACAGTAGAACTGCACCAATGTCCATCAAGCGATAAAGGATAATAAGTGAAAAGAGTCAATACAGTAGTGTGCAATTAACGCTTGTTTAAAAAAAGCGTTAATTTGTTTTGCATTAATCATTTGAGTTCGGTGATTAATTTACAGCCCTAAAAATATAATAATTCTATATTTGTACATTGCACTTTCGTGACAGAGATTGCACTACAGTACTTGTATGAGGTGAATTGAAAAATACTGATTTTTTTTTATAGTGCAAATATTTGTAATCAAAATAATAATCATTGTACATTTTGTGTCCTGTTGTAATTGAAATCAATATGTTTGAAAATGTAGAAAAACATGCACAAATATTTATAATAAATATAAATTGGTGTTCTGTTTAACAGTGCTATTAAAACTGTGATGAATCACTATTTTTAATAGAGTTAATTTGTTTTGTGTTTGTTTGAGTTAATTGCAATTAATTGACAGCCCTAACAAAAATATGAATAATTTACCTTCAACAAAGTCAGGGAAGGAATTTTGTCAGCAGAATGGGAATAGCCAGTGGAGAATTGTATTCCTCTTTTTTTCATTTTTACATAGCTGGAGTTGCCTTACCCTTAGAACACAGGGGGATTCCATTCATATCTGCTTCAGCACTGCTGTAATGGCCATTGTGGCTACTTGAATGAGTTACTTGTGCTGCAGTGCATGTAGCATTCCTCAGCTGGAGCACATCAGCTCATTTAAGTAGACTTTCTGATGTAAGTGTGGACAACACTGGGAGGTGTCTCATTAAATGATAACTGCAGCATACTGCTGTAGAGTGCAGGCTTTAGCTACCATGGGGGAGGGGGGTGGGGGGGAAGGCTAGCTTAAGATACTGCTGTAGTACTTAAGATAATTTAAAAAGTGAAAAATCAAGACAATTTACTAAAAAGAGAGGGCCTGGTTGTGCTCTCATTTTCACCAGTGAAGGTCAGAAGCAGCTGCACAGAAGTCAATAGACTGATATCCGTGTAAAATGAGTTCGGACTAAGGCCCAGAGTGTAGGAGGAATGGGGGGAAGGGATGACAAGCAGTGCGAGGGATGGGAGTAAAGAGAGAGAATGTTTATTAACCACTTCCTGTATTGCACTTCTGCGTGTCTGGGACTATAATGTTCAGGATCTTAGAGGACTGCTGCTCATTGCCCTTTGTATCAGACCATTCCCTTTGGGGTCTAATTCTTCTCTCACTTGCACTGGCACAAATCAAGTGTGACTTACTTGAAATCAATGGACTTATACCATTGAAAAGCCAGTGTAAGTGAGCGAATCAAGCCCTATATATGCAAAGGCACCTAATGTGTTAAAAAAAGAATTATTAGAAATGGGGAAAAAATACAGACACTTAAAAGAAGCAGGTGAAGCTAATAGAAAGAGCTTTACTGAAAGGGGTGGTGAGATAGTGTGCTGTGTAAGACAGGAGTTAGCTGAAAGAAGAAAATAATTAAATTCAAATAGAATGATAATTAAAATATAAGAGCAGAGAAAAGAATATATTAAAAAAGGCAATAGGAGTGAAATAGGAAATAAGAAAATGTAGGAACTAGGAGGTAGGAGATGAGAAAAAAATATCTTTGTATCTAAAGCAGTAGTACAAAAAAGCAGCGTTTTTATAAAATACCTTTTTTGATTGACAGCCACCCTGAAAGATCTCTAAGGAAACCAATTCAATTCAACTATGACTCTAGTTAATTAAGATACCAAAGTACATTACTGATTTAGACAGCAATTCAATGCAGTGGTAGTGAAGTTGTCAATCAGTATAACTACAATCCAAATTAGATTTTTTTTTTTTAAATAAAGCCTTGATCCTGCTCCCTTTGACGTTAATGGCAAAATCCCATTGATTTCAATGGAGCAGGAAAAAGCCCTAGTACGGACAAGGGAGTTGTGAACTGGCTGAACAGCTATCAGAGGCAGGGAAGAACATGGACAGGGGTTAAGATCAGAGCTATTATCTGGGGGTAGGATGTGACTTGGATTACACACCTGCATTGAGGAATGCAAGGGAGTAAGAACATCTGCTACATGCCGGCATGGGGTATGCTGGAGTAGATGGGTAGAAGGTGGCAGGGAATGGGTGGAGCCTTGGGTCTTCCTCCTCTGTGCGTGGCAAGCAGCAGGGCTGGTATAGGTAGCAGCAACTTGCTCTTCCCTAGAGGAAGGGAAAAACAGGAAGGGATTGTGCCTCGGAGTTAAGAACAATACTTCCCAGAGCTACTCCAAGGATGGAGCAGTGTATGCACCATACTTCACTCAGGTCTGTGCCCAAAGGGACAATTTACGCCTTACTGAGTAGCTTTGCAAAGTAAGGACACAATCCTGCAAAGAACTGAACATGTGAGTTACTTTGCCTCACATGAGTAGCCCCACTGACTTCACTAGCACTACTCATCTACATAAACCATGGCCCATGTTTAAGTCTTTGTTGCTTTGAGTGATGTTGGAGATTGGAAGGAGTCCTGTTTTGGTTAAGGCAATGGACTGGAAGTTCTGGAACTGAGAAGATCTGGTTTTAGCTCCTAGCTTTTCCATAGACTTTGTGTGACCTTTCGCAAAACATTTAACCTTTCTGTGAAATTCCATCTGTGAAATAGTGATGATAATTTCCAACTCAGTGATATTATACAGATCAGGGGTTGGCAACCTTTCAGAAGTGGTGTGCCAAGTCTTCATTTATTTGCTGTAATTTAAGGTTTCATGTGCCAGTAATACATTTTACCTTTACAGGGGCCGGCGGATGGAACCCCTGACTGGCAGCGGGTTGAGCGGGGCTGGCGGCCGGGACCCTGGCTGGCAAGGGCCGGGGGATGGAACCCCAGACTGGCAGCGGGCTGAGCCACTCAGCCTGCTGCCGGCCTGGGGTCTCGGCTGCCGGCCTGGGGTCTCGGCTGCCGGCCTGGGGTCTCGGCTGCCGACCCCTGATGTAGATAAACCTGATGATGTTTGTTTGTGCAGCGCTCAGGTACAGTGATAGAAGCTATAGACACATACCGGGACACACTGATGAAAATAAACAAGATCATTCCAATCCCTAGCATAAATATAGCATTAAGTTCCTGTAAAGGAAACATAGGTTTGTAAGTAACTATGGGACAAATCTGTATTGCACCTACATAAGAGAGGATGTATGAAAGTACAGATTAACCATTAGTCACATGTGGAGCAGTACTGTGGTCCTGGCCTTTCCTTAGTGACACGTGTGGAAGAGGACAGGGAAGCTGATTTATAGAGGTCTGTGTGGGTGTAATTCAGGGCACTATATAATCTGGTGACTTTAACAATCCTGGTAAATGACATCATTACCATAGCACACAAACTCCCACTGAAATTAATGGTATTTAACTGACTATAAACACCATATTTTTATGTTGAACATTAATGTGCATGTAAAATTGTCATAAAAACAAGAAATATACTCCTTCTCAGTATTCCTTTTTGAAATGGGGCTCATGACAGAAGTACCAGCCACTATTTGTTTTTACTTGGCTATTTACACTCATTCTTTATAATGTCTTGCTGGAATCTTGAAAACAAGATTTTTTTTTCCCCCTCTCTGATGATGTCCTTTTCCGTTTGTCAAGTTCAGTTTTCTCCTTCCGTTTTTCTACTGATGTTTGCAGTGATATGCAAAGTCCTATGTTTGCTAATTTGTTGCTGCTTAGTTCTTATCTTTGTTTTTCCTGTGAACTGATGGATTATTTATGTTAAGGTGGGGGCAAGGGGGCACTTAAATTCCAGAGAATTCCTCCACTAAATAACTAACTAGCAAAAGCTTGGTGTATAGAGGGGGAGAGTGCGAGAAATACAAGGGACAGCTATATCCTGCACTTAGGAAAGTAAAGGTACTAACACCTCCATGTCAGTGGAGGCCAAGCCATGATCCTCTCTCCCCTCCATATCACCAAACAGCGCATGCATTGCACCCTTTGAATATGTGTTGTTGTGGGCACATTCCCTAGACAGTGTAGAGCTCTGGGAGGCACAATGGACTAGATCCTCAACTGGTGTAAATAGCTCCAGTAAAGCCGATGGTGCAATGTTGATTTACACCAGTTGAGGATTTGGCTCAATGTCTTCCACGCGTCTCCCTAAGGCACAATGCTTCTCAGAGCTCCTGCTGGCGTGATGCAGCTTTGCATTACTACCTGCTTAGGGCTTTGGACCCAGTCTCACTAGCGCTTGCTCCCACTGACAGCGATTGTAAAACTCCCTTTTCCCATTGAGAGGTTAATTTAGAAGCTAAAATATCAATGTCTCTTTAGCAATAATGGCCCTACCAGTACAGACTACCAGCAAAGTCTTTAGGCCATGGCTACACTTGCAAATTTGCAGCGCTGCAGCAGGGTGTGAAAACACACCCTCTCCAGCGCTGCAAATTGCGGCGCTGCAAAGCGCCAGTATGGTCAAAGCCCCAGCGCTGGGAGCGCGGCTCCCAGCGCTGTACGTTATTCCCCACAGGGAGGTGGAGTACGGACCGTGCTGGGAGAGCGCTGGCGCTTTGACTACACTTAGCGCTTCAAAGCGCTGCCAACGGCAGCGCTTTGAAGTGCAAGTGTAGCCATAGAGTTAGGAGGCATCCCAATCTACAGAGGCCTTTGAACTTTATTTAAGAAAGGATCAGCTGATGTTTGGAGCTAGAGTTTTGGCCAATCTCTGATACATAGTAGCAATATGTAATTTTAAAAATATTTTGATTAATAGGGCTGAATGCCTCCCTAAAAGTATTTAGTAAATTAGTGCTCTGATTTATTCTAGTACTGTACCATAGGAAATAATTGTAAATTAACTTATGCTTCCAGCTATTTTACGTATTTCATTAAAAGCTATGAAGAACGGCAGCAGCGCTGGTTTATAAGAGGGAAGAAGTGTGGGTAAAGCTTATGCTTAAGGTTACAAAATGTGTAAGAAGTTCTTAGACCCTCCAAAACCAAGCTGCAATCGCAGTAATAACAATGAGCATAATAATGCCCTCTGCCTTTTTAAATGAAACCTCTCACTCTATACATTTAATTGAGAGATTTATTACTGTCTGTACTGTTTTTTCCCCCCCTCCAGGATGCTACCTTCATGGAAATCAACACAAAGAAATTATTAAATAATCACGCATTTCAGATTGGTTCCCATGTGGAAGACATTTCCAAGGTGTCAGTGCCTGGAAAACCCCATGGTTTCACTGAATAGTGGAGTGAAACTTGAAGGCAAAACCCAAGGACAGATTAACACTTGGAAGTATAAAATTCAGGTAGTAATGAAAAGCCAGGTGTGCACTTTCAAGGATTTCAAGTTTCCCTAATTATGGGTGAGTCTCTGACTTTAACTGCCTCTCCCAGGTGAGCCAGTAATCTATTGCTGAGAGAGAGTAATAAAGGAAAAGAGAACAATAGGGAAAGAGGAAATATGCCCAGCTTTATGATAGGTGGAAGATATTATACAGACACTCCTATTTCTATATAAATTAAGAGGAGAAACCAATTTGGAAGTCATGTGCTCACATCAATCATTCTTTAAATTGCACTATGGATCTGGAATTTCATGTTCATTGCCTTTTTATTTGAAAAAATGCTGCACTTTGCAGTATTGGCCACAGCAGTAGAGGCTTGATTCTGATCTCACTCACGTAGGTGTAAATCAGGAGTATCTCCAATGAAGCTATGTCAGTCTAAAACCAGAATAAGGAAGAATAGAATCAGTCCCTAGAGCTTGCAATATTGCTACTGCAGTTAACTATTATTATTGGAGAATGCTGTAGCCTAGTAGTTTTTATGCAAGTAGAAATGCACCAAGATGCAAAAACTTGGCACTGACTATTTATGAATCAAATCATCATAATTCTGACTTAATCATGCCTACAAAATTTGTGTACACACCTATTGCATTAGCATACCAGTAACTGTGCATATGTCCGTTCCCCCCGCACAGTGCCAAAAGGCTGCTGCTGGCCACATTCTGGTGTGAACCTTGGAAGAAATCTGGGGAGGGAAGGCGTGTGACCCTGTGTGCACCCCTACATATAGCCTTGGGAAGATGTGGCACCAGGTATGAGGAGAGACAGATCTGTCCTTGGGGCCCAGCCAGGCATGGAGGGCAGAGAGCGCTGGGCAGACAGGGTTGGGTTGGTCAGTCACCCCCACACCCCCTTCTGAGCGAGAGGGGGGGGTGTGTCGCCTCTCCCCATGTGAACCCTAAAGCCTTAAAGATGATAAAGCAAATAAAAAGAATCCAACTACGCAGTATTTCTTTTTAACAGGGGCTCAGTCAACTTGATGTTAGTTTGAACGTTCTGATTTGATTGCTGTTGAACTCACTTGAATATGAGTAATTTTACCAGGTGTCCCATATTCAGCATAAGGAAATATGGCCACCCTGTGTATCCAGTTTTTACTAACACAGTCGCAATTTCCATGTCAGATTTGTAGTTTTTGAGAACTACCTATAAGTGTAAAGTTCAAATGGGTATGAATTATTGAGTTTTAGAATTGTCGTTTAAATTGTCTTTTTAATTCACATGATGTTGTCCTTTCTGAGGCACATCTGGTCTCAGTGCTGGTTGCAGACTGACCTAGAAAGCTGGGTTGAGAATATTTGCAGTTAGTTTAATATGTCAAACGGAGGAATATAATTTAGGTCTACTCTTAAACCACAATTATTTATGTAACAGCCAAGTTGGCCAACAAAAAGAATGAAAGCTGAAGGGCATGAAAATAGCCAGGCTGCTAGGGTTTGAGTTTAGCTTGCAGCGATCCTAGCCAGAGCATGTAAAGGACTGCGTAGACTGTGAAACAGAGGATACGGTTAGCACATATCAGGGATGACCAGTTAGGGGATTGCTAAACACATCAAATCCCACCTGGTACAATGGTGAAATGACAAATTCTGAGCTTCGTGAAGCTCTACATATGTGTGGGTGTCTGTCTATATTGGGGTCCGCAAAAAGAACAGGAGTACCTGTGGGTCACCATTCGTAGCCAATGGGATCTGCGGGAGGCCATGCCTGCAGACTGTCAACATAAATAAAATGTCTCGTGGCCTGCCAGCAGATTACCCTGATGGGCCATGTGCTGAAGGTCGCTGACCCCTGGTCTACATATAGACAAGAGAGCTATGTGCATACATACTTACTTACATATAACTATTTATACTTACTTATTTAATTTAAAAATCACTTGAAGTTGTAAAATGAAGCATTTTAAAGTTTGGGAATGTCCATTACGGCAGCCATGTATTCTTAATGTGGTCCCCTTGTGTGTACATATTATGATGGTCTTAATTACATGATCCCATTGTATTTTTTCCATGTGTAAGGGGACTGTTGCCCCCTTACTAACATTCAGTGGGGGTGTTTTGGCTGCTAGCTCCCAGCACTAAAAGGGGAGGGATTGATGGCAAATCAGGACCCTGAGACTGACAGTCCCCAGGAACAATGGCAAGAGGCCAATGCTCCAGGTCAACCTGATTGACAGGGCAGGCCGGCTAATCAGGGAGACAGAAGGCCAGTGTGGGTCCCGTCCTCCGTGTGTGAGCAGGAATGTGCCGGAGTCAGACAGAGTGGGGCCGAGCTAAGGAGGAAGCAGGGGCCCAAGCTGAGCTTGAGAGCAGAGCCAGGCCAGATCCAGAGGGGCCAGAGCTGCAGCCAGAGAGCCAGAGGCACAGCACAGAGAGAGCAGACCCTGTGCTGGGAGCAGAGCTGCAGCCAGAGAGCCAGAGGCACAGCCCAGAGAGAGCAGATCCTGTGCTGGGAGCAGAGCTGCAGCCAGAGAGCCAGAGGCACAGCCCAGAGAGAGCAGACCCTGTGCTGGGAGCAGAGCTGCAGCCAGAGAGCCAGAGGCACAGCCCAGAGAGAGCAGATCCTGTGCTGGGAGCAGAGCTGCAGCCAGAGAGCCAGAGGCACAGCCCAGAGAGAGCAGATCCTGTGCTGGGAGCAGAGCTGCAGCCAGAGAGCCAGAGGCACAGCCCCCACAGAGCACACCCAGTGCTGGGAGCCGAGCTGCAGCCAGAGAGCCAGAGGCACATCCCAGGGAGAGCAGATCCTGTGCTGGGAGCAGAGCTGCAGCCAGAAAGCCAGAGTGTGGTGAGCAACTGGGGCCAGCCAAGGGGGAACGGGCCCAGCGCAGAAAGACACTCCAGCCAAGGGTCCATGCAGGCCAGGCTGGGAGGGGGATCTTAACCTGCCGGGGGGCTGGCACTGGAAAGAAGGATCCCACCACCCAAAGCCCGGAGGTGTGTGGTCACCACCATTTCAAGTGTCCCACCCACAGTATCCCTGCAGCACAGCCAGGGCCTGAGAAGGAGGCCTGGGGCCTACAAGGAACAGACTGCAAAGTGCTTTGATGTCCAGAGACATTGTTTGTAATGTTCCCTGCCACAGAGCAGGGTGATGTGTTTCATTTATTCTTATTCTTTTCTTTAAATTGATTGTTAAGTAAACAACTTGTATTTGCTTTAAATTGTATGGAATAATCAGTGGGTCAGGAGGTGCCCAGTGCAGAGAGGGTACCCGGAGTGGGGACACCTTAGCCCCTGTCCTAGGTGGCCACAGCAGGGTTGGGGTTGAGCCCCCAGGAATCCTGGGCCCAGTCTTGTTGGGAACTCTGCCAAAACAGGAGAGTCCTCAAGGGCAGGGAGGCCTCTGGGTAAAGGAAGTGGGAGCGAGGACTCAGATCCTTTCGCTAGCCCACTTCACCGGGTACACAGAAGCCAGGAAAGTTCCCACAATAGCGGGACCATTCCAACAGGATCCTATCCACAGGGTCCACCCCATTGGTTTACTGGTTGAGTTCTAGTAGCACTGTCCAGGCCTGGTTGAGCACTCTACCATGGCTGGAATTGAAGAACTACGAACCCAGTTTGCTGAACTTCAGCGCAGATTATCAGACCAAGCGGAGGCATTACAACAAGCTAGAACTGAACAGAGAGAAGCCTTATCGCTGGCCAAGGCAGTAATAGACCAACAGGCAGCAGAAGCTAAGAAACCCGCTACTATTTATGTCCCACGGGAGCGGAAGGTCACAGAGTTTGGTGGCTTCCGACAAGACCAGGAGACATTACGGTAGAAGAGTGGGTCAAGTCTGTGAAGGCAGCTGTGCTAAGAGTACCTGTAGAAGACCATGTAGACTTCATAGAGGAACATCTCAAGGGCCAGGCCAAGGCCACAGTAAAGTTCATGGCAGTGGCAGACAAGAAAGATGTGGAAAAGGTATTTGAACTCCTCCTAGAAGTGTATGGAGACAAGGTGCCTATTGGAACCCGACTAAAGGAGTTCTTTGAGAGAAAGCAGGAGCCTGGTGAAACTATCCGGGCATATGCATATGACCTCCAGGAGAGAATGAGCAAAGTGGAGCGAGACCTCAACGAGTTCCAGACCCAGATACAGTTCTGAAAGAGCAGCTGGTGTTGGGGCTTCGTGATGACTCCTCCGCCGTGAAATGAAAAGGAGGTTTAAGGAAGAGCCCAGTAAGAAGTTCTATGAACTCATGCAGGCTGCCATTATGTGGTCAGAAGAAGAGGAAGTTCCTGTGGCAGAGACAGCCAAGAGTAACCCAGTGAATGCAGCTGCTGGGGAAAAAGCCCTGCCCCAAACACAGCTAACATTGGAAAGCTTAAGTGAAGCTGTCCAAAACTGGCGGTCCAACAGGGGAGATGCTGAAAGTGATGACTGAGGTGATGAAAGGGAAAAACCCACCAATATGCCAAGACATCCAAGGGCCCCAGGACCAAGAAGAGCCCCACTGAAGGATGAGCTGGGCAGATACATTTGTTACACTTGTGACAGGCCAGGACATACTAGCCGAGAATGTTCACTGAGAAGGAGAACAGAGTCCCAGGCACTCAAAACCAATGGGGCACCAGGAGCGAGTGGTCCATCTAGAGTAGAAGGCCAAGCAGTGGCAGAAGGATTCCTAGGCCTGTCCTTGGTGGAAAATCCTCTGCATACAGTGAGAGGAACGTGGTCAGTGCCAGCATATCAGCATTTGGAGACTGTCTAACTGCTGAAGTATATATGAAGACCAGATGTTTGGTAGATACTGGAAGTCACCACCATTACAGAGTCGCATTTTAAAAATATTTGAAGGACAAGGACCTGACCATGCACAGCACACAGTTTGTCTAACAGCTGTTAATGGACTGGCAATCCCAGTGGCGGGTGCCTTGAAGCAGACATAGAGTATATGGGCCAAACGCTGCCAGGAAAATGCATCTTCATCCTGAAAGACAAAGCCATATGGGAGAAGAAGTTCCAGGGATTCTAGGAATGAACATCATCAGTGAGCTGAAGGAGCTACTCTTACCAGGAGAAGGAACCAGGAGGATGAACTGTCGGAGAGGCAGAGTCATTCCTGGGCCCCAGGAGGCATATTGGAAATGTTAAAGTGGGCAGAAAACAGAAGACCATTATTCCTCCGTGGAAAGGGAAGATCCTTGATGAACACCGCTGTGTACCAGAAAATGAGCTGCAGATGATGAGTTACCTTTCTTCCAGAAAGATGTGATGGGAGACTGCCAGTTCCTGTTCCTGATTCCTGCACATGAGAGAAACATCAAGAAATCTTTTCTAAGGATGAGGTGACCAATTATGATGACCAAGTCAAAGGTCACCATGACAGGTTGAAGATAGCCTGTGAAGTTGCTCTCAATACAACTAAAGACACTGCCCAAAGTAGGAAAAGGACTTATGATCGCAAGTCCAGTGGGGCTCTCATCAGGCCCGGTGACCGTGTACTAGTTCGTAACCATAGACAGCTCACACCAATCCCGAGCTACCAGTTTACACCATTCGGCCTGAACGAGGAGGTCCTGAGAGAGTAGTACACAGGGACCAGTTGAAACATTGCACTCTTAGTCCAGACAGGGACCATAGGAGGCGAGATCAGTACACTCTGAGGAGGCTGAAACCAGTTGGGAAATGGTTCTAGTCCCACAAACCGAATACAGAGGGGACAGAGTGGGGCAAACCCAAACCCTAACGAGAATGGCCAGATCCTCAAACTGACCCAGTATTACCGAGGAACAGAAAATATGGGTAACGAACCACCAGTTTTAAGGAGGTCCCAGAGGGCTAATAAAGGTGTACTTCCTGTTAGACTTAGAGATACTTATTTTATTGGTTCTATGTAGTGTGTTGATGAATATTGTTATGTATAGTATTAAGAAGTAGATGTGGAGTGTTAACTATGTTAAATGTTCTTTAATTGTTAATGGGTTTTTAATATAATATGATGTGGATATATGTTGTTTTTATGGGGCCTGGATGAACTATTGTGGCTGTGGCAGAATTTTACTAACATTCAGTGGGGGTGTTTTGGCTGCTAGCTCCCAGCACTAAAAGGGGAGGGATTGATGGCAAATCAGGACCCTGAGACTGACAGTCCCCAGGAACAATGGCAAGAGGCCAATGCTCCAGGTCAGCCTGATTGACAGGGCAGGCCGGCTAATCAGGGAGACAGAAGGCCAGTGTGGGTCCCGTCCTCCGTGTGTGAGCAGGAATGTGCCGACAGAGGGGGGGAGCTAAGGAGGAAGCAGGGGCCCAAGCTGAGCTTGAGAGCAGAGCCAGGCCAGATCCAGAGGGGCCAGAGCTGCAGCCAGAGAGCCAGAGGCACAGCACAGAGAGAGCAGACCCTGTGCTGGGAGCAGAGCTGCAGCCAGAGAGCCAGAGGCACAGCCCAGAGAGAGCAGATCCTGTGCTGGGAGCAGAGCTGCAGCCAGAGAGCCAGAGGCACAGCCCAGAGAGAGCAGACCCTGTGCTGGGAGCAGAGCTGCAGCCAGAGAGCCAGAGGCACAGCCCAGAGAGAGCAGATCCTGTGCTGGGAGCAGAGCTGCAGCCAGAGAGCCAGAGGCACAGCCCAGAGAGAGCAGATCCTGTGCTGGGAGCAGAGCTGCAGCCAGAGAGCCAGAGGCACAGCCCAGAGAGAGCAGACCCTGTGCTGGGAGCGGAGCTGCAGCCAGAGAGCCAGAGGCACATCCCAGGGAGAGCAGATCCTGTGCTGGGAGCAGAGCTGCAGCCAGAAAGCCAGAGTGTGGTGAGCAACTGGGGCCAGCCAAGGGGGGGAACCTTGGTAAAAGGGCCCAGCGCAGAAAGACACTCCAGCCAAGGGTCCATGCAGGCCAGGCTGGGAGGCCTGCCGGGGCTGGCACTGGAAAGAAGGATCCCACCACCCAAAGCCCGGAGGTGTGTGGTCACCACCATTTCAAGTGTCCCACCCACAGTATCCCTGCAGCACAGCCAGGGCCTGAGAAGGAGGCCTGGGGCCTACAAGGAACAGACTGCAAAGTGCTTTGATGTCCAGAGACATTGTTTGTAATGTTCCCTGCCACAGAGCAGGTCCCATTTATTCTTATTCTTTTCTTTAAATTGATTGTTAAGTAAACAACTTGTATTTGCTTTAAATTGTATGGAATAATCAGTGGGTCAGGAGGTGCCCAGTGCAGAGAGGGTAGTGGGGACACCTTAGCCCCTGTCCTAGGTGGCCACAGCAGGGTTGGGGTTGAGCCCCCAGGAATCCTGGGCCCAGTCTTGTTGACTCTGCCAAAACAGGAGAGTCCTCAAGGGCAGGAGGCCTCTGGGTAAAGGAAGTGGGAGCGAGGACTCAGATCCTACACATGGGACCCCTGCCTAATTCAGCACACTGTGTGTACGATGCTCACTAAATGAGTAGCTGTTCAGTATTTCATTTTTTCCCCATTGTCAGTCATGCTGTGAACCCAGGCATTGTTTACTACACAAAACCTGCCCTGAATTCAAACTCATTATTGCCTCATGGGCTTTTCCTATAGTGCTCATCACTGTAGTAACGGAGCACTTCACAAACATTAATGAATTTTATCCTCACAACACTGCTGTGAGACAGAAAGTATCATTATCTCCATTTTACTGATGGGGAAACTGAGACACAGGGAGAGTCAGCCATAATTTTCAAGTGTCCACCAATTGTGGGTGCCTCTATAATGGGATGCCTGACATGAGACATACGTGGACAAGTTCCTCAGGTGCACTGAGCAACAGCAGTTCCCATTGACCTCAGTTGGACTTGCGAGCACTCAGCATTTCTGAAAATTAGGGTTTCACACTGGGGTCTCATACAACGAGGAACACACATTTAGTGGCCACCTCTGAAAACTGTGGATCAAGTGCCTTGCCCAGCCTGACATAGAACGTTCGTGGCAGAGTCAGGCATAGAACCTAAGTGTTCTGAATCCTCAGCTAATGCCTTAATCACAGACCATCCTTTCTCTTTCTTCAGCCTCATTTGCTATATGCTTTCCAATTTTTGCACAGATTGGGGCCGACATTCGTTATTCTACAGCCCTGTTCATTCCCATGCACTCGATTAGGAGTGTATTTTACAATGAGGCTTTGTGCTGCAATGTTGCATGGGGGTCCTCCTATTACCTAGCATCTGTTGTGTTGTGTGACATGGTCTCATACCTGATAAGACCATGTGATCTGACATAATGCAATGGGAGTGGGATCAGGCTAGAGAATAAAGAAATAGGGGATATATTGTTGTATTTCTGACATATAGAGGACATTTGTGGGAAAGTGAGAATCTTGGCACTGCACCTGCACTGAGAGGATGCAGGATAGATTAATAGCAAGCTACAATGAGAAACATTTTGTGGCTTGTCAGTATCTCATAATGTCTCTCTCATTTCCACACACTAATACAGTTTTGTATTTTTTCACTTTACTTCCATTATTTTTTTCCTGTGGGAAATTACCCCAGGATTCTATTTCTCGGCTACTATAGTGGAGTAATTTAAGAAAGAGAAAAGGATTAATATGGTTGGGGACTAAATGAAACAATTCCCCCCACTTGAAATTATTTGTAAAGATGGAGTCATGAGGATTTTTTGTTTTAAAGCAGAAACTTAATAGGACAATGCAAAGGTCCAATTCTGTAATACCGACATGGGGCATCCTGCTGAAGTCCTGGGTGTAAGCTTTACTGGAGCAAGCCTGAAACATTTCATACATCACTGCAACTTTTCATAAATTCATCAGCTTGAAATTACTAAGGTTCAGAGAGGATTTTCTAATTACTTTGATGTGTGTATAATATGAATAGACCCAACAGCGAAAGACAAAGATGATTGTTAGAATCTTGCCAGTATGATAAACAAATGAGCAACTGTCTTTATAAAAACAAATCCTGGGACTCTTCCAGTTTTCAGCTATACATAATATTCAACTGAGTGACTATGGCATTAAACTGAGGCTTGCTCCCTCTATATTGTACTATTCTTGCTGGATAACATGCCTGTGCAGTATTATTGTATTTAATAAATCATTCTAGGAGCAAAACTGCAAGATCTTGTGTGGCAACATAACTTTGTATTCATGGCTGCTTTTTTTCCCCTTGTCTTGTCTTTTCTCTCCCCCCACCCCAAAAGAAAAATAATGTGGGTTGATGCTGTGGCCTAACACAATAGGGGCTAATGAATAGTGCTTACTGCACTCAAGAGACTGCAGTTCAATTACTGGTGGTGCCAATCAAGTCAGAAATATTAACCATGGTAACAGCAGATTTCTACTTCTGTTGGGCAAGGCAGTTGCTCTTTAGAGTTGCTGGTGTCCGAAAAGCAAAAAGCATTCTAAGAGACAGATGCATTGAGTCAGAAAAAAACTGCTTCCTGCACTGTTCTAGGAGCACTTTCTCTGGTTGATGTGCCTAAGGCCTGGTCTACACTAAGAAGGGGGGTCGAACTAGGGTACGCAAATTCAGCTACGTGAATAGCGTAGCTGAATTCGAAGTACCCTAGTTCGACCTACTCACCCGTCCAGACGCGGCGGGGTCGAACTCCGCAGCTCCCCCGTCGACTCCGCCACCGCCGTTTGCAGTGGTGGAGTACCGGAGTCGACCACAGTGCTTCCGGAGTTCGAACTATTGCGTCTAGATCAGACGCGATAGTTCGAACTCCGAGAAGTCAAACTCACCGCGTCGACCTGGAAGGTAAGTGTAAACCTACCCTAAGAGGTCATACTAGACAGAATATATGTATGTATCATGCCAATATTGTATACAAACACTACAATACTGTTTATGCAGCATGTATGCATATGTGCTATCCCTTTGTCCAATATAATAGTAAACTTAGCTGTGATAAGAAGAAATTCTAATACAGGGATGTTGGGCCAGATCCTCAGCTGGTGTAAATCAGCATAGTTCTGTTGATGTCAATGAAAAGATGCCAGTTTACATTTTGCATTGTGTTATATATTTGCTCTAATTTTATTCACTTTGTCAGTGTTCCTGTAGTGCAGCGGTAGCATACTCAAAACACAGGAAACAGCGAATGGCCAGAAAGCGTCTCTTGTCTTTTTTATTTTCTGTTCATTTTTATTGTAGAAATATAATATTAACAGTTTGAATTTGAAAACCATAGGGTATCTTGCAACCAAGTGCCTAATCCTTAGAAAGGAGGGGAATTTAGACCCTTCTCTATGAGAATATTTTTGGACTGCCTAGTCACAACTGGAACCTCACTGTAGATTCATCTTCTTTCCCAGAATGCTTTTCTAGTAGTTGCCCCTTTTAAATATGGGAGTGACAAGCAGCTATAGCCCTGAAGTAGCTATTTTGTACCTGCTTGCTGAATCTTGCAATTGGTGAGTATTCTTAGTTCCTGTTGTGCTGTTTCCTTTCTCTTATTCATGAAGAGACCGCTCATCTTCATGGCCTATGTCACTGACACATTCCTTATTGCTTACATCGGTTGCCATTAAAAAGCCAGCTGTTACTAATGGTTACCGTGTAGTGGTATCTCAGACATGACATCATTTCCCTAAATTTAGACTGGGAAAGACTGGTAACCTATGGGAACTGAGGTAAGGGAGGTTAAATGACTGAGGTGCCACTAGCCTGCATTTAGGGACTAACAAGAATTTTTGCTATCAGCTGGGGATGTATTAGTTGGAAGTGACAGAGGAGGAGAAAGACCTGGGTGTATTGGTTGATCGGTGCATGGCTATGAGCCACCAGTGTGATGTGGCTGTGAAAAAGGCTAATGCAGTCCTAGGATGCATCAGGTGAGGTATTTCCAGTAGAGACAGGGAAGTGTTAGAACCATTATAAAAGGCACTGGTGAGACCTCATCTGGAATACTGTGTGCAATTCTGGTCTCCCGTGTTTAAGAAAGAGGAATTCAAAGTGGAACAGGTAGAGAGAAGGGCTACTAGGATGATCTGAGGAATGGAAAACCTACCTTATGAGAGGAAACTCAAAGAGCTTGGCTTGTTTAGCCTAACCAAACAAAGGCTGAGGGGAGATATGATTCCCTCTGATGTATAAATACCAGGGAGGGAGAGGAATTATTTAAATTCAGCGTCAATGTGGACACAAGAACAAATGGATACAAACTGGCCATCAACAAGTTTGGGCTTGAAAATAGACAAAGGTTTCTAACCATCAGAGGAGTGAAGTTCTGGATCAACCTTCCAAGGTAAGCAGTGGGGGCAAAAAAAATTAAATGGCTTCAAGACTGAACTCGATGAGTTTATGGAGGGGATGGTATGATAAGACTGTCTACCATTGCATGTAGCCGATTGGTGAGTGATAGCAGCAAATATTTCCAATGGCTGGTGGTGGGACACCATATGGGGAGGCAAGGCCGGCTTTAGGAAGTGCGGGGCCTGATTTGAATAGTTTTGATGGGGCCCCGGCAGGGATGACTCACCTGGAGGTACTCCGGGTCTTCTGTGGCACTGAAGGACATGCTGCCGAAGACCCGGAGCGCCGCCGGGTGAGTAAAAATTAAAAAGGCGCCTAAGTTAGGTGCTCTTCTTTAGGACACGGGGCCCAATTCGGGGGAATTGGCCTAAAGCCTGCCCTGTGGGAAGGGCTCTACGTTATGGCTGTGTTCTGGCTGGTGGGTCTTGCCCACGTGCTCAGGTCTAACTGATCACCATATTTGCGGTCAGGAAGGAATTTTCCCCCAAGTCAGATTGGCAAAGATCCTGAGGGTTTTCGCCTTCCTCTGCAGCATGGGACATGGGTCACTTGCAGGGTTAAACTAATGTAACTTGAAATCTTTAAATCATGATTTGAGGACGTCAGTACCTTATAGGAATACTCCTTCTCCGACGACCTAAGAGTGAGTAAATTAGGTTTAAAGGATTATATTAGGGTTAGTACAGTTCAGTAATGTATTGATCGCTATTCCGTGACACAGTTGGTGCACATCACGAATCACCAGTGACGATGCTGGACCGCGGTAAACGCAGGTAAACAACAAGCAAGCTGAACTAACTTTTGGTGCCCAGTTTGCCCAGCGCGCCGCAGCGATCAGCAAGAGGTCGATAAAAAGCAAAAAAAAAAAAAAAAAATGAAAAAGGACCATGGCGGATCGTGCAAGGGCATGGCAGCTCCGCTCTATCAGCGCCCGCTACAGAATCCTTTCAGAAAATTTTAAAAAAGAATCATAGCAGGCGCCAAGCAGGAGAATTAGCACTCAGCGCGAAGCAAGACACAGCAAAGAAAGCAAAAAAAAGAAAGACGGAGCTCATGGGACTGAGGACTGAAGCACAGTTCCTGCAGAAAGAGCCTCTCCATCCATTTCTTGAGCTCCATGAGCTCCTAGGGTCAAACACACACACAGTGTGGCTGGGTCAAGGCAGGGCTTTGGTCACTCACCCACCACCCACCCAGTAAAAAAAAACCTCCTCTGACTCTCTTATGTTTTCATCTTCTTTACTCTTTGCTGCAGAGATGCAGCAGCACTGCAGCACCAACCCAACACATCCTCCCTCCTCCTCCTCCTGCCATGGGTGGCTGATGGTACAATGATGTGAATCAAATCCTCATCATCAGCCTCAAAGGATGGGCTCAGCTGACTGGTAAAAGGCCTTGTAACTCATTTTATCTGCCCTAATTTTTCTGTGGATTGATGGTGGATGGGATGGTCAATACATCATAGGGCTGAGCTCCATCAGCCATCACCATCAGCCCCCCAGAAAGCCCCACCCTCCCCTGTATGTGTGCCCCTGGGTTGCAGCCTGCTGGGGGCTGGATGCTGGGCTCTCTGCTTTCCTGTCTGACTATCTGTCCTAGCAGCTGGAGGCTGCAGCAGCTTCTCACTAACAAGTCATTCTTTCTTTATTCATTCTTGCATTAATTCATCACACATTTGGGACAAATGCAACGGTAGGGGGACAAGGCTGGGGTAGCCAAGAAAGGCTGGGAAGAACACGGCATCCAGTGGGGTTGTTACAATAGCATCCCCCTGTGAAGCATGCTGACACAGATACAGCTCAGCCTCTTCTTTCTGCAGCTGTGCTCTCTTCTCTCTCTATGATGGTATGGTTATACTAGTACACTATTTTATATTTTTTAGATACTAATTGATTTTTGAGTCATGGGGTTTTGATTTTTTGCTTTGCTTTTGCGCACTTAGGCTGGCTGGGGCAGCAGCAACAACAGCACAGCAGCAAATGGAAACGATGATGGAACCTTGGCTGGCTTTAGTAACCTTTTTTGCGCCCTGGCTGATCTGGCAGCCAGCGGCAAGGGCAAAAAAAACAAAAGGAAGCCAGCTTCATCATCAGTTCAGTTTGGTTTTATGGAAGGGTGTTGGATATGGCTAGTAACCATCTCAATCTCTGCTATCATGCAAAAGCAAAGCTGCTGTGCTGCTGTGCTGAATCGCCTCTGGCATCTGCATCTAGTACACATGTACAGAGTCGCACAAACAAAAAAACAGCATGGCATTGCCATGCTGCCACCAGGCAGGAGAAAAGGAAAAAAATGCTGAAATGCCGTTTTGCTCTGCGTTCCAGGAGAAGGAGGAGTGACTGACACCCACCACCACCACCACCCATGATTTTTTTTTTTTCCATCATCAGGCACTGGGATCTCAACCCCAAAAGGGGGGGGGGGGGGGGAACTATGGGATAGCTATGGGGAATAAATAGCCACACACAGTGCAACAGCAGAAATCGCGCTACGACGCCCCATGGGCGCACACCACATTTAATGTGCTTAGTTATGTAGCGGCGCCACCACGATTTTATAAATTTTTTTTTTAAAAAACCGTTTATGCAAAGAATAATAATCCGAGTGTAAGACGTACCCTTAGTCAGAGGTTAGGGGCCTATTACAGGAGTAGGTAGATGAGGTAGTCTGTGCAGGAGGTCAGATTAGATCAGTGGTTCTCAATTTATTTACCATAGTGGGCCGCACGCATATGCAGCTCTCTGTTATGTGGGCTGCATCCACACAATATATATATTATGTGTATGGCCCTGAGGATATTACATGGGCTGCAGCTTTGCACTGATTGGGTTGTGTGTGGAGCACCTCCTCAGGTGGGAGGGATAGCTCAGTGGTTTGAGCATTGGCCTGCTAAACCCAGAGTTGTGAGCTCAATCCTTGAGGGAGTCACTCCAGGGATTTGGGGCAAAATCAGTACTTGGTCCTGCTAGTGAAGGCAGGAGACTGGACTTAATGACCTTTCAGGGTCCCTTCCAGTTCTATGAGATAGGTATATCTCTAATTTTTTTTTAAACCAGTGGACTAGATGATCATGATGGCCCCTTCTGACTTTAAAGTCTGTCTATGAGCCACAATATGAAATTGGAAAGACACTACAGGAGAGGAGCTAGGGGAGGCAGTGTCATCTAGTGTATATAGGGCACTGTCCCGGCACTCAGGAATTTCGGTGCTAATTCCAACTCCACCACTGACCTGCTGTTTGACTTTTGGCCTTCTTTATGCCTTTGTTTCTCCTTCCACCCTTTTTGTTTGATTTGTACGCTTTTCAGGGCAGGGAGTCTTTTTTAATCTGTGGCTACACTTAAAGATGGGGTAGGGAGGGTGATTCCAAGTGTAACCCTCCTGCCAGGTGGAGCCAGCAGCAACCAGGGCAAGGTTCAATAACTAGGGGTTCCTTTCCAGCAATACAACACAGAACCGGCTCAAGTGTCCACCCAATAACCTGGGGAAATTACACACCACCCCGGCTGCCTCTGAAAGGCAATACTTCCCCACCTGCAAGCACAGAGTCCATGTAGAAAAGAAACTTTTAATAAAAGGAGGGAAGCAACTCAGTCTTAATTTGGCAAAACACCACAACCAGGGTTCATAAACATAAACCATGAGTAAAAGACCCACCCCTTTTCCCCTCAGGTTCTTAAGTCCAGCAACCCAAAAGTTCCTTTCACATGCCCAGTCCTTCTCTTCACCCCACTCACAGTTGCTGTCCTTGGTCAGTGTGGACCCAGAGTTCAGAGGTGCATTTGCAAAGTTCACCTCCCACTCTGGGTGGAGGGGAGCATGGTACTTGCTTCACTGCTCAGGAACTCGCTTGCCACCCCTCTCTGCGGGGCTCTGTTCTGGCCCTCTCCACTAGCCACCCTGCCAGCCGCCCTGCTGGCCACTCACCTCACCTCTCCGCCAGCCACCCTCGGAGTGCCTCTCCACCTCACCAGCCACTCATTTGCCAGCTGACTGTCAGTAACCTTCTGCTGCCACTTCCCTCTCTGCTGTGACCTGTGCACATCAATCTCTTCATAATTTTCAGCTCTTTGCAGGCTGGGCAGAAACAGAGTCCTACCACAATTGATTTCATCTCTGATTGAGCATTTAAAATAACAAAGAGGCTCATAATGAAGCCTATTTCGCTCTTTGTTTGAACAATGGGGGGAACAGATTAAACCAGTCCAGGGAGGGTCCACACCTCCTGTCCCCACCCGTCTTACTTTCACAGTGCACTGGCATTCAAGCCCCTGGCGTAACCCTGCCTCCCTGCACCCACACAACGCCAACAACATCAGCAACAGCACCCCACCATCCCTGCACTCACCACCAAAGTGACTTGTAACCCAACATCAGCCAAAGTTGATTATTTTGAGCAGCCCCTCTCTATGTTCTAGATATCTAAGCAGAGTTGGTGTGTTCATATACATCAGTTTGCTGCGGAAGTCTCTCCCTCTCCCAGCTAGCTGTGAGGGAAGAATTCATTCAGACCCTGCTTACACAAGTTTGAGTAGATATTCTCTTGCTTGTTTCTCATTTATCCAGGCAGGAAATAATAGCATGGGCAATGGTGAGTGGTGGCAGAGGTTCGCCACCCTGGGTCCAAACCTGCCTGGATCCTGTGGTTATGTACTCAGGGTGGCTAGTCATGCCACTGTTTGCCGCTGCCTGTGCTACTAAAGCTACGTTACTGTTTCTGGCATGCTAGCTTGATGAGAGTTATCATATGTCTACTCAAGTTGGGACTCAAGCACCCAGATCCATGTGTAGGCATAGCCTGTGTGAATGCAGTGCCTATCTCAATGACTCCCTCGTTTCTCCACTGTAATACAATTAATAAATAACAGGAGTCCTACCTAGTCCCCTGATCTAACCAGAGCACCTGCCCCATGTCTGGTAATGCTATTTAAAGTTTCAGCAGACAATGTGTGAAAATAATGCAAACAAAAAATAGAAGATAAATGCTCTCTGGGACAGATCCGTAACTGCTGTAAATTGGCATTGCTCCACTGACTTTGCACCAGCTGAAGATCTGGCCCAGCATTTTTATTCCTTTAGCCTCTGTTTTTCCATCTCGTCTTATAAAATGTTGCCAGATGATCATCCTTCCAGTGTTGTTGGCAAAACCGTCACTGCACCATTTTCCATTCACATGCCACAGTTCTACACTGAAGTGTAATAATCTGAGGGCTCAAGGTCATTCAGAAACTCCCTCCAGTTTTTAATTCTTCCTTTCAAAGAAGAATAGAGATTCTCAAACTGCTGTTTTAAGGACTGTCCCTCACCTGAGTGAAAATGTAGGAAAGGAAATCTATTTTCTGTTCATTCTCATTGCTTCTGAATTCAGCTAGCTGCTCTTGGGAATTTAAATGAACACAGTTTAATACTGTAACAGAGAATTACAGCATTATCTTATCACTGGGCTCCCGTTTATCCTGGCTATCTCCCTTCATCATTGCCTCTCTTCAGTTCTTGTCTGCTGTATGAAGAAAACTCACTGTCTTACTGACAAAGTATTTATGGTTGAATATGGATTTAATCACAGAGTGTGCTTTGTTTCCAACCTAATAATTGGAGTTGGCTGAATGATATTCAGTCCAGTTCTACTAACAACAAGTCCCTTGTTTTTAACCTTAGTCTTGCAATCTGTGCAAGCAAACAAGCAAGCAAAAATAAAATAAAAAATCTAAGAGGCTTAAGTCAGTACAAGACCACACATGGAAGTGGTACAGCTTGATGCCATTCCTTTCTTTCTCCTTTCTAGTGTAAGTCTCGTAAATTGCTGTTCATGCTTTTAATTCTTTAGGAAGGTTACTATGGATCTTGGCACAGTGGTCTCCATTCAAAAGTCAATGTTTGCCAACATGTTATTTTCTAAGTATAGGAAAAAGCTGTAGTGTCTCAGTTACCAGTTTGTTGTGACTGTTGGTAAATGGTGACTTTCCAATAATTGCGGGAGGCAAATGATCATTAGGAACAGAGGACTGGGTGGGATCTCCTGGGTTATCAAGCCTAGTCCCCTGCTGTTGCAGGCAGCCCCAAAATCCCATTCATAAACTTTTTAACATAAGTGTCTTTACAAAAGGCCAGATTCTTTTACCTCCTATCTAGTTTAGCTTCTTCTCTTGAACATAAGAACGGCCATGCTGGATCAGACCAAAGGTCCATCTAGCCCAGTATCCTGTCTTCCAACAGTGGCCAATGCCAGGTGCTCCAGAGAGAATGAACAGAACAGGTAATCATCAAGTGATCCATCCCCTGTCGCTCATTCTCAGCTTCTGGCAAATAGAGGCTAGGGACACCATCCCTGTCCATCAGCCACTGATGGACCTATCCTCCATGAATTTATCTAGTTCTTTTATAGCACCAGATTCTCCTGTATCTTGTGTAGTCATTTACACTGGTGGCAAAGATTAGAATGGCAGAATTTTATACCCAGTCTGTGCTGATGTCAATGACTACACAAGTTGTGACACAGTGGAGAATAAGGTCCACAGGGCCTGACTGATTTGTCTGTCATTTGCTGTGCAGGTGGGGAAAATAGTGTTACTTACAACAAATGATCATAAGGAAAGGAAAAATTGCATTCAATCTGATGACCTGCAATGCTCATTGCCACGTGATGGGTCACTACATACTGGCAATATCTCTGTTCGTTTTTTTATGGTGTTTTCACTCTTTCCTCACATACCAACTAGAATTGTGCAGCATGGACTTAGGTTTATGTAGCATGCTGGTTGTTCTTTGTGCAGACCAGTGTTGTACAATGTACTCACAGTCCGTCCTTCTCTCTTCCCCACCTCTATCTGTGCTTTGTCAGGTTGGACTAGGATGATTGCTTTGATGCATTCTACTACTCCATAGTTGCCATGTTAGGCTGTTTTCATATTCCTTAGGTACTTGATATATCCCCATTAAAAATTAACTGCATGGTGCCTTGGTATTTTGGTGAGGAGAAGGGGGATTGCTACCTGCTATATGTAGTGCTGCTTTTATGACTCTTCTGGCAGAAGCTCTGTCATCCTATGTAGGCATGGTGCACTCTACATGCCTTTCCATCTCCATTTCAGAGAGAATCTTGCATTCAAGATGTACTCGCCTTTTTGGGCAGTCACCCTTTTAACTGCATCATTTGCAAACAAGTGAAAAAGTGCATTATGTAGACAAAAAAGAAAGGTAACCTGCATGCAATTCACTTTCCTAGTAACCCCCATGCTGGGCTCAAAATCCGCTCCCCCAACTAGAGGGGAAGGTGCATGAAAATCAGTGTATGACCTGAAACAAACATAGAGCATGTGTGCTGTACAGACAGTGGGAGTGTGGAAGTAGGGAGTATACTGCTGTTGATAGGCTAGACTGTTTTTACTTGAACTGTATCTGATTCAGGGTAACTTTAGACTCTTGAGTGTGTAAGTGCAGTGTGGGAACTCTGGGAGACATTGCACCTCAGAGAGGGTGCAGCATGCTGTCTGCCTGAAGTGGAGATGGAGCAGGACCATGCCCAGACTTCTTTGTGCCTCCTTTTGCCCACTCTGTGGTGGATTGAACCTTAGGAAGTGGGTGCTGTCCCTGTGTAGGACATGTAACAGAGTGTAGGGAATGTAGTTGTGCTTGAACACTGTTGCCTCACAATTTGAATGTGCATGCTAAGCTTTAACCATTTGTCCTGCAAGAATTTCTGGAATGTGGGTAATTTCCTGTGAAATCCATGAGTGTGGAGGTAAGTGGTGTGTGATGAAGGGAAAGGAAAGAGTTACTTTAAAAGGAAGTGCTGTATCTGACTTCTATATATTAAAATAAAACGTAGGCGCTGCACTGTAAATTAGGTGTCTTTGCAGTTGCTGCTTCATGTTATGTTGAAGAATCACAGCCCAAACAAAATTTAACATGTACAATGGCTGTAATTTATGAAGTTAGAAACAGACACCCATACATCAGAAGTGTCAGCATCACAAAAACAAAATCAATTAATCTCCAGCAGCATAGCTGCTCCACATTGAATTACTCTAGAAGAGTGTGTACAGTATCTCTTTCTGAGCAGGGAGTTAGTGTTGGAAGGATCTTTTCTGAAACTTGTACTCCATAAAGATGAGATCAGTGAGGTTGGAACATTTAACCTATTCCATATGTTGACTTGTTAGCAGTTGCGTTTAAAGTAGTAATTGTTAGGATGTTCGATAATGCACTTAGGAATGGGGATGACTGGCAAAGAGGCATGGTACTTTTTAATGACTCTGGGCTCATGCAGTCAGTGAGGCCTATGTTGTGACAGTGGAGCATGGGGAAAGTGGGTATTAGAGCCAGGGCCCGGCTCTAGGTTTTTTGCTGCCCCAAGCTCAGGTGGGGCTAGGGCTCACAGGTGGCACTGGAAGCGGAGGGAGTGATGTCACCTTCTCCCTGCGCCTGCCGGGGCTTTACCCTCTCCCCCGCCCAGCCGCGCAGAGAAGCCCCGATATAAGGGGTGGCACAAGGCAGCAGCCAGTGCGCAGATGAGGTGGCACAGGCATAGCTCCCCAGCAGGACTCGCCCTCTTCTCTCCAGATAGCAGCTGGGCCCTGGCAGCTTAGCATCCTGGGGCTGGGGCTTCCCCTTCCAGCTGCAGCCGGGGGCGTGGTGCCCTCACCCCGTATAAGTGGTGCAGCCACATTAAAAAAAAAAAAAAGATGGATGGAATGCCACCCCTGGAAATGTGCCACCCCAAGCACGTGCTTGCTTTGTTGGTGCCTAGAGCCGGTCCTGATAAGAACTCCACCTTTATAACCCAATGTAGTCTACAAGGACCTTGGATCTGGCTGTGCGGTGTAAATGGGCACCTATTTACTCTCTCCCCAGAGTAGGAGGACAGGAAACGGTGGGAAATGGGTGGGGCTCTGGTTCCAGTTCTCCCCCCACTCCAAACTTCACTGGCCAATGTAGATGAGTTGACACGGTGGTTGTAAATTGCTGCTAATATGCACTAGCAGCAAATTTCTTCTCCCCAACATGGCTCCTTTTAGCAAGGAGGATGAGGGGAAGAACTGTGGCTCAGTCACAATGATTCTTGGGGAAGAGTTCTTGCTCAGAGTTGTGCTTCAATTCATCTAGCCCTAAGACTCCAGAGGTGAATTAGAAAAATAGCGCTGTGTATATGGCATGAAACTTGTATGCCTTTATTTTCTGTGTACTGTTCCTTGATATTTCTAAGAATTTTTCCTTTCTGCAGTGACAGGAGCCAGGGCCGGCTCCAGACCCCAGTGCGCCAAGTGTGCGCTTGGGGCAGTGTGCCGCGGGAGAGCGGCAGATGGCTCTGGTGAACCTCCCGCAGACATGCGTGCGGAGGGTCCGCTGGTCCCGCAGCTCCGGTGGACCTCCCGCAGGCACGTCTGCAGGAGGTCCACTGGAGCTGCGGGACCGGCGACCGGCAGAGCGCCCCCCGCGGCGTGCTGCCCTGCTTGGGGCGGCGCAATTCCTAGAGCCGCCCCTGACAGGAGCAGAATTACTCAGCATGTCAGAGCTGTGTGCTTTCCCTCTCATGGAGACTTTACTTTTGTTCTGTTCTTGTGAGTGTTTCCCCCAGTCTAAAATCATTGTCAATTGAAAGTACCTGTATTGAGCTTTCTGTAGGAGAAAGCAAAGAATAACTTTTTTAGAAGATGAACCATTTCTTGCTCCTCTCAAATTGAGCTAATTTAAGTTCAAGTTGAAACACCAGGTCAACAGGATATTGAGTGATAATAGTTTCAGTGAATGTCATTAGAATAATCCTCATTTGTTATCCTGAAGGCAGAAACTGTTACCTAACAACTTCTAAGAGCTGATTAACCCTTTCTGCTATCTCAAATTAATATTGAATAGAGATGATAATTGAGCTAATATTAGTATTTTTACAACTAAAGAGTATACAGAAGAACCAGGGTCTCATTATACAACCCACCTACTTGAACATCCTTGATTTTCATTTTAAGTCCTAATACTGTTACACAATACAGGGCTATATATTTTGATACAGGTTGTTATGTGTACAGCATAACATTGGCAGAGAGTTAATGAGTCAATTGTAAACTAAAGATGATGCTGTATTTCAAAATTGTGTTTGAGAGAGTGTGCGAGAGAGAGAGAGAGAGTGATTCAGAACCTGTAGAGGAAGGAAAAGAGTCCTGGGAGGTAGCGGCCACTAAGTGTGGAGAACTGCAAGAAAATGACAGAGAACAAGAAGCCAAGATCGAGAGAGAGAAAGGAATCAGTGAGCTATGGGGATTAAGGCCCAGAAGAAGTGGACCAAGTTCATCATGAATTTTGAAAATTAAAACAGCACTTTAAAATTGTATACACAGATGGACAGGAATCCAGTGAAAGTGGTAGAGGATGGGGTAATATGGCACAACTTCCTTGGGCAAGAAAGTAGTATAGATGCAGTGTGCTGGACTCTAAATGTTATTCAAAATAAAGGGTCCAATTCACCCTGTGATGTCCTCCTAGATATGAGAATGCTTCTGGCGAAGCTGGTCACAATTTCCATACATCCAGGAGGCCCGGAAGCAGCCAGCACAGATAATAAAGTGGGTAGGACCAGCCCTGGAATATAGGGGCAGGACAGCTTGATGCCTCCACTCTTGACTAGGATTAAAGCTGCTTCTCCTTGAATGAACTCTGTAGGACAGTGAGGCAATGCTATCAATATCTCCTCTCTCCTTCCCTGAGGTCATAGCCTCCTCTGCCATAGCTGCTCCCTGATTGCAGGGGGTGGAATACAAATTGTACCTTTTGTTTCTGAACCCACTTGGATGAATCCAGCCCATGGGATTGAGAAGAATGAGCTGTAGTCCAGACAGAAAGATAGTGTATGAATAAGAATTTCTTAGTAACTCTGGCTATGTTTTGGGTTTGGTTGGAGGTGAGGCAGTCTTACAGATAAGGGTGATGTCAGAGGAAGGAGAAAGCTCAGGGTTATGAATTTTTGGACTTGACAGTGAAGCTAAACAGAGTGAAGTCAAAGTCAGCAATGTGACCAAAAAGAAAAGTTTTATCCTGACTCAAGACTTCCGTGTATGAAGGAATCTATGTCATCTTGGAAATAACATAAATGCTTTATCATTTCTGGAATCAAGGCAGTCAGTCGACTTCTTTGGTATTTTAATGTTATTCCTAGCGGCACCATTTTGCATGAACGAGGTGAAATTATGGCAGGGGCCTTCATTTACCAGAAGGTCACTGCCCTTTCCCTGACCCTTTTTTGGAAATACTAAAAAAATTTTCTTGAAGAGGTTTGGGCTTCCATAGTGGAATATGTATTGTGTAGTGTGGCAGAACATATTTTTCCCTTCTCACAAAGTCCATTTATTAAATATGTATGTGGGAAACATTCATTATTACTACTGGACTTCATAAACTAGAACCTACTGGAATGAAGTGATAATGACTGTGCAGACAAAGAACTCGTATTCCTCATTATCCTTTAAGGTGTAGATGGTGGAACATTTACTCATGTTGGTGGGCAGTTACTCAAATGAGTAGTCTCTTCAATGGGACTGTTCATGTGAGTATGTGCTCATCACCATGAGTAAAGATTAAAGAGCCTAGCTCTTGGTGATTGTGGTTTTCACTATGGCAGTGAATGGAGAATCAATAGCTTTTCCTTCAGCCTGTTAGAGTTATCGATAGCTCTGCCGATAAAGAGGAAAATTAAATCAAATGTTGCACAGTTTGCAATAAGCCAAGTTTAGGTTTTAAAATGAGTCACTCCATGCAATTAGAGACAATAAAAAGGTTCATGGAGGGTAAAACTGCCATGTGCACCACTTCAATCTGACTGCACACCACTTTAATCTGATTGCATGAGAGACATATTGCCTTGCTAAACACTTCAATATATTGATAGTGAAGCTCAGATGTCCTTGGGATCGGGCAGTATTTGAACAGGCAACACTCCTGGTACTGTACATTGCTAGAGAATTGCTTTAAATACAATAAATTTAAAAGTAAAATCTTATACAAGGCAGCTTCGCTTAGTAATTGCTGTTTTGGAGCTCACGTCGCTGCAGTTATTTAGCTCAGCATTTCATCTCCAGCTGCAGCACAATTTTTGCCAAATATAGATAAATGAAGTTAAAGTTATTGGCAACCACTAGTTCTGTAGCCCTGTTTTGAGTTTATAGATTTCATAGGAATGGCATTACTTTATTTCTGCAGCAGGCAATTGTTCTGCAGTCAGAGCTTGTCAGCATTACAGTACATGTAACATTTTCAACTCAGCTTTATCAGTCAGTCACTGGTAAATACACAAAATTAACAGTATTTTGCATGAGAAATGTCTCACATTAAATATGAGGGAGGAGCAGGGACAGATTGTGAACCTAATTCAACATATTTTAGGGGCTCAATGAAATCTCAAGGCAGACTCTGCAGACAGTGCTTTGAGCACTGGATGTCTAACTACTCCACTGAGTGCTAATTTCATTGCATTATACATTGTATTATACAGACATGTAACATGATCTGTGGCAGCCAGACCATCCCACTAAAGACTCACAAAAAATTACTAGTTGGTTTCCTCATATCTTCTCTAGAGAACCATTCTATATAGCTGCACTAACAAACAATAGGCTTTAATGCAGAGGTCAGCACATAATTCTTTTCTTTATATTTTCTAAATCATTTTCCAAATGCTAAAGAATTATTACAAAAACTGAAGACAGAGGATTTCAGATATGTTACATGCTTTTTCCTCTTGCTTTTACTCATTTTTTTCAATCTTACATCTATTTAGTATTTTTCTAATCAGTAAATGAGTTACATTTAATAATTACAGAAAACAGGTAATAAGGAAATGCATTTTTCTTCTGATTTCCAAAATGACACAACACAGTTGTCAGATCACTAGCCATTGCTTGAAGCCTACAGACCTTGGGATGGGTTTAGACCCAAAATATATTAACTTCTTTGGGCAATATGTTCTGGTGTTTTCTATTAACCCACCTGGTTGCTTGTCTTTTGATCTATGAACCATTACATTTAAATGCCATCCAGAAAGCTTCTTATGATCAAACTGATCTTTTATTTTAGATGTATATGCACAATAGTGTGAAAATATGTACTAAGGAGCAGTGTGAAGCAGTCTGGAAAATTGTATCTCAGAATGAGGAAATGCTTGCTTTTTTATGTCTATTTGGAAATTGAACCCACATTTATTTCCACAGTACTTTTGTATTAATAAAAATGTGCAAAACTTATGGATGGTGCTGTTTTGTCATATCCGTAGGTGAATGAAACTGCGCCGTGATAACAGTGAAATTTCACTTGGGTCAATATTGTGAAATCATAATGTTTTAGAATTAAATTGAGCATAGACATAAAATTTGCCAATAAGCAGTACGATTTCAAAGTATGAGAGACTGTTTCTCCTGATTTTTGAGTCAACCCCCAAAAGCGAAAAAGCTACTCTGTTTTTTGTGTGTGTGGTTTTTCATCAGGTTCACTGACATTGTGAATTTCTTTTCACAGATTCACTAGCACTCTCTCTCCAAAAACAGAATCCCCCCTCCCCCATTTGGAGGTTTAATGAAATCATAACTTTTTAAATGAAAGAACAAAAAACTGAGAAGACTGCAATAAGTAGCAGCAGGTGCTTTTATTTAACAGTGTATTATGAAAAAAGGCAAATATGTCTCTTTGTTTAGGTAACACACAATGATTTCAATACACACGATGAAACAGACAGTTTTTAGACTGAAGCTAGCCTTATAGAATTACAGAAATGTTAGGACTTGAAGGGATCTTCAGAGGTCAACTAGTCCAGCCCTCTGTGCTGAGGCAGGACCAAGTATACCTAGACCATCCCTGACAGATGTAGTATCTTGTCATAACAAATTTCAGGTAAGAATATATTCTGAGCCAAAATCTGTTTCTTGAAATCAATTAAGTTCCACAACTGAGTGCAGAATATCTCCCCCAGTCTATATTATAATTATATACAATTATAATATCATACCTAGTTATAATATTTTCACTTACCCTGGGATTTTCATTGAAGAAACTCAGTGCATGTTACAAGTAGACTTGATTGAGGAACATTGTCGTCTTTTTTTTTTTAAATGTTTTCTCCAAAACAACCCCTGAAAACCTGAACACCTTGTTTTTTTTTTTTTTTCATTTTGGATTTTTGTTGAGGAAAAAAAAGGAAAAATTCAAATAAATTTAAATTGAAAAGGCAAATAAAAGTGTTCAACAGCAAAATATTTGACCAGCTCTAATTACAAAGTATTGTTAAACTCTCACAGCTTCTCTCTGATGTAGGTATTATGCCTAGTTTACAACTGAATAAACTGAAGTAGATAGGTTGTTACTTGCCTATAGCTATCAAATCAAACAGTGGTAGCCAGGAACAGAACCCAGAAGTACATATTCTAGGTCCCCAGCTCTAGCTACACCAAATTTCACCTCCAGTTCCTTGTACTGGGTATCACTCCAACAGTTGACACTTGCACTTGGTAATATGAGGAAGAGAAAGGCAGGGGAGCCCTTTCTAGTATGTAAAACACAGTGCTGATTATCAATTCTCCTGGTGACAACAAGCAAACAAAATAATGAATACTATGTTTTCTAAATCCAACTAATACATTCAACATTGTTGTTCCTGTTTATATCTTATGGTATGAGTTCTTCAGGACAGGACACTAAGCATATTATTCTGGTCTCACTGACTCCAGCATAACTCAGTTGACTTCAGTATAATTATCCCTTATTTACACCAGTATAGGTGAGATAAAAATCCATTTCATAGCTCCCTATTTAAGAATGGATTTTTTTTTTAGGGTCAGATTGTGAATCCTTTATTTCCACTAATGGACAACATAGTCACGAGTAATCCTACTTTTCGTGGCTACTTATATGAATAACTGATCACCAGTGGAAGTGGGTCACAATCTGGCCTTTAATATTTTTGGTATAAATGAGCCCAGCTTACTTTTGTCAGAGCATGTCTCACAATGCCACGTACCTCTTGTCTTTGTAGACCAGTGAATATATGTCAGGCCCATTTTGATGCCTTATCTCTGGTGCGAAAATGAATTTACCAGCTCTGCAGCAAAATGAAACCAGTCCTCATTCTAGTGATTTTGTTTTTTTTCATAATGAATCAACCTGACTAAGTCTTATCTGGACCCATTAGCTTTACAGCTAAAATCAGAGAAAAAACAGATTGTTTCTGATCTGGTTGGTGGCTGCATTCCTTCTGTGCGTCACTTGCTCCTAGAGAGTGGCTCACCACACAATCTCCCGTTTGTACGCAGTACTGCTCTCCTCACCTCAAAAGATGTTACAACAACATGATGTGAAAACAAAGTTCTTTCAAAAGACTGTCTCTCAATCTCAAAAACACACGTGTGCGCGCAACCATGCACATAGACCAATGCACATGTGTGTGCACTTTCACCAATTGCTCACCTGGTTAATAACACCAATAACTGAAAATCTTCCTTTGGCTGCAAAATATTTACTGTTCCTTTAAAACTGTGAATAAAAGAGGTCAGTCTGTTTGCTGAACAAGAAGTAAAAGAAAAAAAATCCTTTTTTATTAGAAAACACTTGAAACTTATCATGTGCAGCAGATGGGAGTAGAAAATGCAGCTTGAAGACAGTTATATAAATATATCCTTGATGTCTGTTTTGCTTTTCAATTTGCAGTGAAAAGTACAAAGGTAAAGTGGAGCGCCAGTCAGGGCTGCACTGTGTCTCTTGATATCCATTCCAGATGTTGGCTAGACTTTGTGGAGCCAGTCTTATGGCACTGGGGCTGGAGCTAGTTGTCTTTTCCTCCAGGTGTGATGCTTCATGCTGATCCCCCCCACATGCTAGTCTGTCTTATCCAAACACACTAAGCTCTGTGACAGGCATCCACCACCTTTTTGACCAAAATTCACCTCCCCCTCAGCCCAACTCCTCTCAGCCTGATGGGTCCTGCAGACAAGTCCACTTGTCCCTGCCTATCACTCTGTCACTTCAAAAGCAAGCCCCCCTAAAACAAATTGTGCCCTGACGTTGTTCTGAAATAATGTTAGTCAGTTAGTAGCTCCTTTGAATATTCCTCTTTGTGTTTTGAGAGTGTCTGGAGGTCCTATTTGACACCGAGTACATTGGCCAAGCCTCTAATGGTAGTTCTCTGTTTGTGCATGCTTGTAAAGGATTTTACACTATAATATTTTAACTCCCTGATTAAACATTGCTAAGCACAGAAGTGTATCATAAATCTTGCAGGCGCCAGCTCCATTTATCTGAATGTTAGTTACTGTCTCTGGTGGGTAAACAAATTACAGCACAGTTTATTACGATATATGGGGCCACAATGTTGTTCTATTAATATCTTGTACCCCCTGGAAATATATAGTTGGCTCACAGTTTGAATTTTCTCTCCTGAACAATTAAAAACAAATTCGGAGTGGAGGGTGGGAGAGTGAGGGTGGAAGAAAGCATCAGGCACTTTCAAGGGGAAATTTGCTGGGAGTAACAATAATGAGCTGCTAGATCAAGTTACTACTTGAGGTCAGTACATATTGAGCTAGTCATAAGACATTAAAGTAGAAACTTTTTCTAGTTTGGAATGTATTAGTGCTGTTAAAGCTGCCAGCAAAACAACCAGCAAGCAGTTGGGTTGAATAGAATAAAAAACAAGAGAGCTTTAAGAAATAGGGGGATTGGCATCTCTCTTTTTCCCATCAGTGCAAGGAGTGTTTGCAAAAATCATTCTCATTGATACCAGTGGGTCTTATGCATACGTATTGGTGGTAGACAAGCACTGGAGGAGCTGGAATATTTCTTAGGCCATCTATAAAAATAACCACTCCTATTTTTTTGTAAATTTGCTTAGCCTACATAAATAAGCCCAGTTTTCTGGATTAACTGCACGCAATGGAAGCTTATTTTTCACAGAAGCTTCTGGGACGGAAGAACAAATGACTGATTAAAGTAGGGAATTAAACCTATAGAAATCCTAATATGGACTCTTAGTAGGACTAAATTAGCACTGTTATAGATGGGCTCCAGTATTATTCCATAGAGGACTAGCAACAAAGAAGGAAGTGCTAGCTAGTTTTAAGAAGATTCAGAGACTATTAAGAATAATTACGCTTAAAAAACTGGAACAAGATCAAGATGATAAAATCAAGCGTATAGAATTAACAAATGTCTGAATGATTCCTATTTAATTTTAATCATAAAAGAATGGTTGCTGTTTGGCCCGATACATGGAGTAGTAGCTAACAGATCAACTGCAGCTGGAGCTGTACCAGCTGGACATTATTTACTGTGGTGCAATTAATGCTTTAATCTTACAGCTTGGTGGTTAAAAACTAAAACTAAAAAAAAAAAAAAAAAAAACACAAAGAAATTCTTGCTCTCGTAATTCCAAGCAAATGTCTGCAAAGGAGCTGGTATTGAAAACTTTAACAAAGTCAGTTCTGACATCCTGGACAGTGGGTTCAGGCACCATTAGCTAGACTCTCTCGCTTCCAGGAAACCAAAAAAAAAAACCACGGGCATTTTACAGATTGGAAAGAAGTTCATTACTCTCAAGTGTTCTGATGTTTGCAGCCCAGCTCCCATGGCCAGAAGCACAAACACCATTCCTCACAGGGGCAATTTGCTAAACAAAAATAGAAATCCAACTATTGTGAAAGTTTTTGCATATTATCTGTCATAAATCCTTACATAGGATCTTATAGCAACTGGTACGACTGTGTCATTGGCTAATAAAATTAGATCAGTGGAATTTTACCAAAATATTTGAGTTTTGCAGGAAAAAACACAGAGGTCCAAATTCAACACTAGCCTAACTTTACTGGAGTCATTGGATTTATGTCAGGGATTAACTTAGCCCTGAGTTTGACTTGGCCTTAGACAAATGACTGTAAGTAGCACTTTTGTGTCACTCCTTAAAGACGTCCTTTTAAATATCCCTTTTGAGGGCTTGATCTAGCTGAGCGTTTTGGGCTTGACCTGGCAAAGCACTTAACCATGTGTTTAACTTTAAGCACGTAAGTGGTCTCAGTTCAATTAAACTACTCATGTGCTTAAAGTTAAGCATGTGGTTATGTGCTTTAGTGATTTAGAACCAGCATGGTCTGCATTTTTGCAGGAGTGAGCTTGAATTGAGACTTGATTTTTATTTATTTATTTTATTTTTTTAAGGGCCATGCAGGAAAAAACCCACAGTGTATATACATAATGTCAGAGCACATCCATACTCCTAATTACTGCATGGAATGCCTGAAGGTGCTGAGTTCCATCAGTTCCTATTCCAACTGACTTTAATGCAGGCTGAGAGCTCAAAACATTTCCTGTGAGGTGTTCAGTAACTTGCAGGATCAATCTTAGTAGTCAACTAAAAGAGTCAAATATTGTGCCTAGGTTATTAAAAGGTCAGGGACATTTTATTAATAAAATATTTGACTCTGCACCTTAGCATAATAAGGTCATCAAATCTTATGTTTCAGGGCATAAATTGATCACAGTAGGGACGAGGAAGGAATTCTAAACCATCATCTTTTCATCGGTCTCTTTAGGTACTTTTATTACCACATTCACTGTTATCTGAGCATCTCACAAACATTAATGAATTAGAGTGAAGTCCAGAGAGAATAAGGGCCTGATCCAAATCCAAAGTCAATGAAAAGAGCTCCATTCATTTCAGATCATTCCCTAAATGGTTTGGGAGGGGATAGCAGGCGAAGGAACTGAACCCTGGTCTCCTGAGTCTAAAATCAGGGTTTTAACTACAAGACTAACCTGCTTCTAATCATACTCTCCAAGATGGTTTAAGACCTAATCGGAGGCCTTACTAGAGCTGGATGAATACTGCAAAAATTATTCATAAAGGCTTAATTCTACTGACCTTTCTTATGTTGACTACCATGGGACTACTTGTGCAGTCATGGACTGCTCTGTGTGATTAAGGGTGGCAGAAATGTGTCCAAAATTCTGATTATGCTCATTAAGAATGCTTAAGGTCCTTTGACTGTATTCAATCCCAGTTGCATTCACTTTCTGTGAATATTCTACAAACGTTTATTAGCAGAACTCTTTCCCACTTTACATGATTGCTGGAAAATATTTGTGGAAAGTGAATTTCAAAATCACAGCCAATCAGGGACAGAAACAATAACACATGATCTATATATCCAACCAAAATTATTGTATTATTTTTGAGCACCCAGAAACATTCTAGCTACCTTTCAAAACAAAATAAAGACTTAGTCCCTTTCAAAGTGTAACTGATCTCAATATGTCAAGGCACAACAAGTGACAATCATAAGCAGATATACAGATGGACAGAAAGGGCAATGGAGACAATAAAATCAAATGGTTGCTCAATAAAGAACTGATTCAAAGCTCACAGAAGCCAATGGGAGTCTTTCATTTAATGGAAATGGGCTTTAGATCAGGCACTACAGTGGGTACACAATTAGATCTGTGTGAATAGTGGAATTTTCAGTTTGCTGGTGATTTCAGAAAGTCAAAAAAATTGTTTCAAAAGTTGGACTGAAAACAATTTTTTGAATGTTTTGTAAATCAAATAGTAAAAATATTCATGTTGGATGGAATTCTGTTTGACAAAATAGTCATGTTTCATTTTGGGTTTGGATTTTTAATAATACAATTAAAGGAAATTTTGGAACAAGTCTTTTCAAACTGAAAAATGAAAACATTTTGTTCAAAGAAAAGGTCAAAACAACAGTGGATTTTTTTTTCAAAATGAATGATTTGGTGAGACTGACATGATGTTTCAGTGTCACCATATCTGCATTTTTTTCACTGAAAATTTTTTTGTTGAAAAAAATTAATCCAGTTCTCTACATAACTTGAAAAATGCATTCATTTAGAAAATAAACCCTTTCCTTCCCCTTTTTTCCTCACACTCTTCAAGGGACAGCCCAGAGTTTTTAGGGGGAGTCAGAATGAAATGAGGGAAATGGGTTGAGGAACATGTTTTTGGAGGTTTCTCCAGGCATAAAGCCTGGAAACTCCTAAGAGGGAAGGAGATGAACAGCTTGGGTTCTGAACTGCAGATAGTGAACGCTCACAGCAGTGCAGTGAAGAGTCACTAGGAAACGTAGACCAAAATATGTTCATGTATAACTTTCTATGAAGAATTACCAGAATCTCTGGTCTTCCCATGGACAGCTTGTGAAACCCTCCAACCCTCTTAAAATAATAAATCAATAAAAAAAAGCTAAATTCAGTAGATGAATTGTTTACTAAAAACACTTTCCAAGCATTAGATCTTACTGTGTGCTGCAGTAGATTTCTTTCGCAAGTTCACACTTTCCTGCATCCTCTCATGCACTCCAGTATATTCAGACACTTGTCCGTCATGCCTCAGTATTGGAAATATGCACATCCACTTTCAGTTATTTATGTTGAGGTCATAAGCAATTGGAGTCAAGTTGTGGACTTGCTCCTCCATGCAGTACTTGTGGGGAAGGCATAGAATCATAGAATATCAGGGTTGGAAGGGACCTCAGGAGGTCATCTAGTCCAACCACCTGCGCAAAGCAGGACCAATTCCCAACTAAATCATCCCAGCCAGGGCTTTGTCAAGACTGACCTGAAAAACCTCTAAGGAAGGAGATTCCACCACCTCCCTAGGTAACCCATTCCAGTGCTTCACCACCCTCCTAGTGAAAGAGTGTTTCCTAATATCCAACCTAAACCTCCCGCACTGCAACTTGAGACCATTACTCCTTGTTCTGTCATCTGCTACCACTGAGGACAGTCTAGATCCATCCTCTTTGGAACCCCCTTTCAGGTAGCTGAAGGCTGCTATCAAATCCCCCCTCATTCTTCTCTTCTGCAGACTAAACAATCCCAGTTCCCTCAGCCTCTCATCATGTGCTCCAGCCCCCTAATAATTTTTGTTGCCCTCTGGTGGACTCTTTCCACATCCTTCTTGTAGTGTGGGGCCCAAAACTGGACACACTACTCCAGATGAGGCCTCACCAATGTCAAATAGAGGGGAATGATCACGTCCCTCAATCTGCTGGCCATGCCCCTACTTATATAGCCCAAAATGCCGTTAGCCTTCTTGGCAACAAGGGCACACTGTTGACTCATATCCAGCTTCTCGTCCACTGTAACCCCTAGATCCTTTTCTGCAGAACTGCTTCCTCGCCATTTGGTCCCTAGTCTGTAACAGTGAATGGGATTCTTCCGTCCTAAGTGCAGGACTCTGCACTTGTCCTTGTTGAACCTCATCAGGTTTCTTTTGGCCCAATCCTCTAATTTGTCTAGGTCCCTCTATATCCTATCCCTACCCTCCAGTGTATCTACCACTCCTCCCAGTTGCTGAGAGTGCAGTTCATAGAATCATAGAATCTCAGGGTTGGAAGGGACCTTAGGAGGTCATCTAGTCCAGCCCCCTGCTCAAAGCAGGACCAATCCCCCATGCCTTCCTTCAGATCATTAATGAAGATATTGAACAAAACCAGCCCCAAGACTGACCCTTGGGGCACTCCACTTGAAACCGGCTGCCAGCTAGACATGGAGCCATTGATCACTACCCATTGAGCCCGACGATCTAGCCAGCTTTCTATCCACCTTATAGTCCATTCATCCAGCCCATACTTATTTAACTTGCTGACAAGAATACTGTGGGAGACCATATCAAAAGCTTTTCTAAAGTCAAGGAATAACACATCCACTGCTTTCCCCTCATCCACAGACCCAGTTATCTCCTCAAAGAAGGCAATTAGGTTAGTCAGGCATGATTTGCCCTTGGTGAATTCATGCTGACTGTTCCTGATCACTTCCCTCTCCTCTAAGTGCTTCAGAACTGATTCCTTGAGGACCTGCTCCATGATTTTTTGAGGGACTGAGGTGAGACTGACTGGCCTGTAGTTCCCTGGATCCTCCTCCTTCCCTTTTTTTAAAGATGGGCACTACATTAGCCTTTTTCCAGTCATCCGGGACCTCCCCCGATCGCCATGAGTTTTCAAAGATAATGGCCAATGGCTCTGCAATCACATCCACCAACTCCTTTAGCACGCTCGGATGCAACGTGTCCGGCACCATGTGGATCTGCCATGACCAAGGGGAGGTGCTCTGAGGCCATCAGCCTATGCAGGGAAGACGTGGACAGAATACATCAGGCAGTGCTGACTGGAGAATGATGTAAAACCCTTGGTACATTGATGCTAAAAAGTATAGTGTGAGCTGTCTCCATTGCCTAAAGCCAGAGAGCAGAATGAGGGGCAGGATGGGCACTGTCTGCATCCCTAATCTGGTTGAGGCCTTTTGTAGCTGTGGAGCACCACAAGGTATTCCAGTCAGTATCCACACTAGCACATAGGGATTCCACATTCTGCTTGGGCCCCATCTGGGAGCTTTAGTGGGAGAAAAGACTCTTGCACCCTTTTCATCCCTACAGACATACCCCGAAGTAGTCAGAATTTAGTGCTAAATGAGGATTTGCCCATTGCAAAAGTCTTATTTCATGCACTGGATCGCTAACATTACCAAAATAAAGGGTACTGTCTTGCTAAGCAAGGAGCATGTGGCTCCAGGCTTAGAGTGGTAAATGCAGTTTGTTTATGTGACTGTATATGAAATGCTAGCTAACCAAATGTCTCATTTGTAGTTTACATGAGTCAGATTCAAATATTCAAGGTTTGAGTTCTTTTTGATGGGAATTTTTTTTAATGGAAATCTGAAGTATTTTCTTCCTAAATTTGGAATATGACTATCCCTGCCAATGATCTGTAGACATTCCCTCTCTTTAACCTCTTTGATTCAACCATGCCCTAGGGCAGGGGTAGGCAACCTATGGCACGCGTGCCGAAGGCGGCACGCGAGCTGATTTTCAGTGGAACTCACACTGCCTGGGTCCTGGCCACCGCTCTGGGGGGCTCTGAATTTTAATTTAAATTTAAATGAAGCTTCTTAAGCATTTTAAAAACCTTATTTACTTTACACACAACAATAGTTTAGTTATATATTATAGACTTATAGAAAGAGCCCTTCTAAAAATGTTAAAATGTATTACTGGCACGCGAAACCTTAAATTAGAGTGAATAAATGAAGACTCAGCACACCACTCCTGAAAGGTTGCCGACCCGTGTCCTAGGGGTTCATGCTAACTGAACATGATGATCTCCTGAGGCACTGCAAAAGCATAGTCCAGGGCAGCAGTTTACAGAATTCTATCTCTCTCAATGTCCGTTAGCCAAGAATGGGTCTAGTTCTCTTCTACCACCAATATCTGAATTCCTGCCTGTTTCAGACTTGGTATTGGGAGTCATATGTTGTCAGTGCCTTTCAGCTTTTCATAGATGAGGTATTCTACACAAACATCTTTGCCGTATTCTTCATATTCTACCTGTGATGAGTGTCAACAACTCATTCAGTTTGCTGAAACTGGAAAATCTCTTGCTTCAGAGAAGTATTGCTGTTCTTCTCTACTAGCTACTGAGCTTATGGATGCATGCATACAATCAGACATAATGTTAGGGGGGATAGGAATAGCTTCTAAATACTCCACTGAAGCCACAAAATCACATACCATTTGGTCATTATAAGCCTTGTTTGAACACTTGAAAAACTGAGACACCAAGTACAGATTAAACTGAGTTGAGTCCAGATTTTCTCCCAGATTTTCCATGAGATTTGAAAAAAAGGATGAAATTTAGAAATTCTGGTGGAACAGGTCTCCACCCTGTAGAATATTTCACTGAGATCCTAGCACAAATACATCACATGAATAAAATGGTCATTGTCATTCTTAAATAAGAGGTGTCTTCAGCTGATTATGCATATGGAATTAGAACATAAATACCTGACAACTTTAACACATTACATGAATACCCATCTGCTGAGAAGAAAAATGGGGGATTCATTAATATATTTTTGAATAAATTAGCCTCTCTGCTGTATATGGTAAAATGTGTTACAATACTTAGTACTAATTCTTTATTTTTTAAAAACTGTATCTTAAAAGGCCTGCTGTATTTTTAAACAAAAAACAAACAAACAACAAATTGGATCTGCATCTAACAAAAGAAATTCATTTTTTTTGAAGTCATGGAGTGGTGGCTGACCACTCATATGCATGAGCTGCCTAGAAATGTTGCTTAGAAACACCATGTTATCAAAGAGAACCCAACATCAGGTTGGAGTGATTCCCAGACAGCCGGTTAGTGATGATAATTTGCAATGGAAAACTCCAGTATCTGTTCCAACACTTCTTTCTTTTCTAGATCTTCTTACTTTTCACTCTTCAGATTATTTTTCATTTTACTTCCCACTTTCTCTGAGTTGGAAGATGGTATGGAGGTGTATGTACCTCTTATTTGACAGGTGAGTCAGTGGCTTCAGCATCTAGTGATAATTTGTTGCTCAGTATCATGGATTGGCTTAGCAAAATGTATGGAAAATTCATAGTCTCAAGACACTCCAGTATGATTAATATAATTGGTATAGGTACCCAGTTAGCTAGCTTTAAATGAACTATTTTCTCTATATATGTAAATAATGATCACTTACAATGGCATAGGGATTTTTAATTTCAAAGGATCCTAAAGAACTTGACAAACTCTATACAAATATAGGAATCATTTTAACTATCTATGAAATGCACTCATCTCTTGAGTGGAACATTTTAAGACAGGAAGTGAAGTATTTAGTCATCCATTAGGGTGACTAAAGAAATGAATTTTGCACTGTGTCCTAAAAGTGGTGAGGCATGACAGACTTTCAGCACATCACATTCCAGAGCCACTTCCCATTGGGAACGTCCTGCTGTCAGAGTCTCTGATCCACACCAAGACCGAAAGCATGTGATCACGACTGCCATGCCTTGACTGGAAAGAGAGGGATGGGAATGGATCACATTGGGCCATGGGGTAGAGGCATTCTCTCAGACAGCTGAGTCCTAGAGCATTTAAGGCTTATGGATAACAAATTTTATTTCCTAGAGGAGATACAGCACAGTGACTTCTAACCTAAACCTCAGGCAATTCCATTGGTTCCAAAGGAGGAGTGTTATCTACTGAGACCCCTGCATCATTTCGCACATCACCTGGGTTTTGCTTGTAGGTCTTCAGACCAACTACCAGGCATGAGTACGTCGGCTCTTTTTGTTTTCTTTCTTTCATAGGAATAATTATTTTTAAGAAATAGTGTAGGAAATGCAAATAACAATGTGTACAATATAATTGTATGCAGTAAGAGATTTCCTTCACGTAGAGAGGTGAGAACGAATTGTACAGACAGAGCCCAGTGAAAGACATGAAGATGAAAAAAGAGGGTGAAGGACATTGATACCATAGAAGGATACTGCAATCTATATAGTGTGCAGGGCCACAACTACATTTGAATTTTGAGCATATGCTGCATTACTGAGATATGCCTGGCTGGCATATGCTGTACCACGGGGCAAATGAATGCTCCTACAAGATGTGGGAAAAGACATATTGCCTGAATGAGGGCAACTAGAAGCATTGCAGCTGCATAGGGCAGGAGCTTACACATCCCTCCTCACTCTTTGTGTGGAGCTTGCCAGTTGGAAGGCCCAGGCTCTGATACATGTTGATACCAGTGTCAAACTGGGTACATTCTTTAGGAGATCTCTCATTTTCCCTTCTCTGTGATCTTTTGCCCATTAAAGATTTGCTATTACTCTATGGTATTTTGTTTAGGTGCTTGGTGTCTTCGCTGTGGATGACCTGTCCATGCCAATGAAGTTGCAATTTATAAGCTGTGGGATCCTTTTGGAGAACTTTATATGTGATTTTTATTTTGTCAGCTGATAAGCATAATGACTCAAAGGTACTGCTGCTGAACTTTTTCCAGCTCTTTGATGGGCCGGAGGTAACATGCCTGTGTTCCATAGCTGTAGAATCAGAGGAAAATAATTCCTATGGCATCGTAAACAGCATCACAGATCTCTTCCTGCCCACCATATGGCCCTGGAACCTGAGCAGTCATGATCACACTAGAATGTCAGTCTGTCTTTGGCGGGGTGTAGCTCTTTGTGACTGCGGCTTTGGAAGCAATGTCTCAACTGGCCCCGGATGGCAGTGGTGTTATTAATGATGGGGAAACATAAATATTTCAGTGGTGGGAGAGTTCATTATCTAACAAAACATATGGTTACTTTAATGTTTTTGAAGGCAGGCACTTGGATCATATCTAAATAAATTGTTACATTAAAGCTGGGTCATCCAATTAGGGGAGAGAAACCATAAAGTGTGACTGAGATGATACAGCTTGAATAGTGGGTTCTGGATATTGATGGAGCATTCACTACAAAAAGCTCCCAAATAACTAACAGGCTCAAATATTGAATCAAAATTATTCAAACAATTATGAAAAATGAACAAATTGGGCGGGGGTGGGAGGGAAATCGAATGAGACCTATTCACAGATAACTGATGAATGAAGAGCCAAACTGATGAATACATTGTTGATAGCAAATAGTTTGACCAACTCTGTTCCTGATCACTGGAATGCAGTGCTATGGGATGCCAAAAAAAAAAAAAAACTCTTAACATGACTCTGGCCCCATGCCCTGGACTTAAATAGCTGCCACAGCTGCTACAAATTGATTTATCCCTTGGTGATGGTTGGAGCTGCTGTCTGTAATGTCGGAGAGAAGCAGTTTTTTTAGTTTATTTTTTTAAGATCACTTTAATCTGTTTTTATCCTTTTTAACCCTTTATGACATGTGCGTATGTTTGGAAGACAAAGAAGCCAGTTGTACTGTGAGTGACATAAAAGGCTTAATACAAATTTACAAATGTTATATTAAGGATCTGATTTACATTAAGGGTTCTCAACCTAGTCTCCATTTATGTGTGCACAGTTTTGCACATGCACGCGCACTTCTGTGGCCTAGTGCAACTAATGCAAGTCTTTCCATTGATTTCAGTGGGAGATGGATCACCTGTGCACACAAGTGATAACATTTTCAAATATATACCACATTTGTTCAATGTAGATACAGGTCTAAATGCAGCAAAAGTGTATGTGCTGGTAGGGACACACACAAGCTTGTTCCTGCATCAGGGGAGGCTGCTGACTGAAAATCAGGTCCAAATTGTCTGTGTTTTTTGTTGGTACTCAAATATTCTAACATATAGCTTAATACTTTGGACAGATACATTTATCAAAATCCTGGTGGTGTGTGTGGGTTGTTTGGTGTGGAAAGGTTACATTTTTGTTCTTGGGAATTTTTAACTTGTAAATTGCATTTTTATGTGAAGTTTCACAAATTTTGCATAAAAAATTGGAATATTTGAATGTTTTTATTGCAAATATATCTTTGGTCAGAAGCAGTTCTAACTTGTTTCAAAACCAAGTACAATTTTAAGTGTGAAATTTCATCCTTTTTGCCTCAAACATGGACTGAAGAAGACTTACACAGAAAATTGGTCGGTAAGGGACAATGGGAAGAAAACCTAAGGAAAAAAGTTGTTTGGGATTGCTGGCAGTTTCTCAAAGAGGTAAATTAAAGGCACAACAGCAAACTATCCTGATGTGAAGGAAAGATAGGAAGAATAGTAAGAGGCCAGTATGGCTCCACCAAGAGCTGTTTAATCACCTGAAAATCAAAAAGGAATCCTATAAAAAGTGGAAACATGGAATAAATTGCTAAGAATGAGTGCAAAATAACAGCACAAGCATGCAGGGATAAAATCAGAAAGGCTAAGACACAAAATGAGTTACACTTTAGCAAGGAATATAAAAGGCAATACAAAGAGGTTCTATTAATGCATTATGAGTAAGAGAAAGACAAGAGAAAATATAGGTCCACTACTTAAAGGGGAAAGATAGCTAATAACATGACATCAAGAGGGCTGAAGTCTTTAATACCTAGTATGCATCAGAAGCAAAGAATCCTGTGGCACCTTATAGACTAACAGACGTTTTGCAGCATGAGCTTTCGTGGGTGAATGCCCACTTCGTCGGATGCAAGAGTGGAAATTTCCAGGGGCAGGTAAATATAAGCAAGCAAGAAGCAAGCTAGAGATAACGAGGTTAGATCAATCAGGGAGGATGAGGCCCTGTTCTAGCAGTTGAGGTGTGAAAACCAAGGGAGGAGAAACTGGTTCTGTAGTTGGCAAGCCATTCACAGTCTTTGTTTAATCCTAAACTGATGGTGTCAAATTTGCAAATGAACTGAAGCTCAGCAGTTTCTCTTAGAAGTCTGGTCCTAAAGTTTTTATGCTGGAGGATGGCCACCTTAAGATCTGCTATTGTGTGGCCAGGGAGGCTGAAGTGTTCTCCTACAGGTTTTTGTATATTGCCATTCCTAGTATCTGATTTGTGTCCATTTATCCTTTTCCTTAGAGACTGTCCAGTTTGGCCGATGTACATAGCAGAAGGGCATTGCTGGCATATGATGGCATATGTGGATGTGCAGGTGAATGAACCGGTGATGGTGTGGCTGATCTGGTTAGGTCCTGTGATGGTGTCGCTGGTGTAGATATGTGGGCAGAGTTGGCATCGAGGTTTGTTGCATGGATTGTAGCTCAGGAACCAATTTCTGCATTTGCAATTGTGGCTCCAATTTCCATGATACACATGCAAACCTCAAGGAAAGCCTTTGCGCTCCCACATAATTTTGCTCTAACAATGGCTCTAACCTTGATACCTTCTTAGGCTATGTCTAAACTGTGGACCTTACAGTGGCACAGCTGTACTGCTGCAGCTGCGCTGCTGTAAGGTCTGTGTAGCCGCTCTATGCTGATGGGAGAGTGCTATCCTGCCACCATAATTAAACCATCCCCAATGAGCAGCAGTAGCTCTCCCACCGACATTGTGCTGTCCATATTGGCGTTTTTCACACCCCTGACTGACAAAAGTTTTGCCAACAAAAGCACTAGTGTAGACAAAGCCTTAGTCTCCTTCTACAAGATTTTTCTGTTCCTTCTTCTGTGTTGTTCTTTAGATTTGCAATGCTCTCCTGTATCTGTTTGATAACATACTTCCCTTGCCACATTCACGTCCCTCCTAAAAACAATTCTGTCATGAAGCCTACAGAAAGTGAACTGGAGTGTCATAAACAGATAGTTAAGGGTTAAGGTCTCTTTTACCTGTAAAGGGTTAACAAGCAGTAACCTGACGAACACCTGACCAGAGGACCAATCAAGGGAAGAAATCAGTCAGGTTCTAAAAAGAAAAGATTTTATTAAAAGAAAGAAAGAAAGTACACTAACTCTGTAACACCAGGATGGGAAAATATACAGGGTCTAGCTTATAAACCTGGAGAGACTTCCCCCCCCTCCTTTCTCAGAATAATCAAAGTAACAGCAAACGGAAATAAAGATATTTCTCCAGCAAACACACAATTGCAAATGCAGAAATTAATTATAAGACTAATCCGCCTTTCTAATACTCACTATACTGAATAGTAGGAAATACTTCAGGAAAACTTGGAGAACTTGGAGATATGTCTGGCGCCTCTTAGATCCAAAGAGAGAACGAAGACCTCAACAAAGAACACAGACAAAGACTTCCCTCCACAGAGATTTGAAATTATCTTGTCCCTTGATTGGTCCGCTGGTCAGGTGTTCGTCAGGTTACTGCTTGTTAACCCTTTACTGGTAAAAGAGACCTTAACCCTTAACTATCTGTTTATGACATGGAGGCAAAGTAACCAACTAATAATACTGTTTGGTTTTTTTTTAATTAAAGGGACTGAATCATTAAAATGTGTATGTTCCTTACTGAATAACCATATCATCTTCTTGGCACCCTTGTCCTTCTTCTGCCCTTCTACCTGTTTTTATATCTGACCCTCGCTTGTAGTGTCATGTAAATCAGATTGTATGGGTCTTCTGGGCAAGGATCATGAGGTGCCTACCATATTTTAGGATAGCCTTAAACTCCATAAACTTTCCTACTTTTATTAATTTTTAACAGCTGTCACTGCAGGCCTAATTTGTCTTGCAGGATTCTTATTATTCATGATATATGGGAAGAAAAGAACCCAACTTGACTTCATGCTTTCAGGATGAGTTTGTGGCACTCCTGAGGAGTGCAACTTCTGTGTCATGATTCTGGGTAGGGTTCAGTGCTCACAGCCATCAATGGGCAGCCAGATCTGAGGGGCAGCACTGGCCAAACTATCTCACCTCTTTTGAAGGGGATTAGCACCTGTGGGGACAGTAGCTGTGAACAGTCCTCTGCTTAGGCTGCAATTGTGGCTGGCCTATTTGTGGAGAGGCACAGAGGAAGGAGAAAGCACCTTTTACTGCTTCCTTCTCTTTTGCGATGGACAAGCTTTGCATTTACTTATCACAAAACTGTTCAAGTTACTTTCTGAAGAAGGCAAAATCAAGCAATATTAAAAGCAATTGATTTCTCCCAGATTTTTGGAAACATAATGAATGGTCAGCCTTTGAGAGTTTCAGTTCTAGGCAAAACTTCTTTCATGATTCTAGTTAGACATAGAGCTGTGAGAATTGCTTGCAGCCAAAACCATGTGAAATTCACCTGGGTTGGGGTTTTGTTCAAAACTCAAGGTTCAGGTTGGTTTTGTAAAAACCTCTGAGGCTCACAAACCTTCTGAGTAAGCCTGGGTCCAGCTCTGAATGAGAAACAACTGATTTTGAATCAAATTAATAAGGAACTCAACTGAATTTAACATTGGGATTTTGAGTTTAGTTGAATCTGAAGGTCAAAGTGAAATGAGTGGGATGTAAACCCACAGAAGTCAGATCTGAAGGAAATATATGTAACAGCCTCTGGGCTAGATTCCAGTCTTCTAACTTAGTATGTTACTCCAGGAGCAGTCCCATTCACTCCAATGTGACTGATCTTGGAGTAACTTATTGAGTGAGGGTATCTGTATAGTGTAACAGATGATTTTCAGACTGATTTAGTTACGTGATGTTTGAAACTATTGTACATCTACACTGTTCACATCTATAATACTAATATAGATCATCCTTATTCTTTCAAAATATGCACATGGGAAGGACAAGAAAAAAATGACATAGATCTTGGCTATGATTAGCACAGCCTAAATACTTGTTTCTTTGTTTTGACATTTAAAGGGCTTTTAACGTTTGGATTCATTGATTTTAATTGCATTAAAGTGTCTTGAAATTTTAGTTTGAAAATGGTTATATAAATGTAGGTTTGATTGAACGGTGCTTAACAGATTATAAAAGCAGAATGGACTGAGCTGTTTTTATAAGAAATGTGGATTTTCTATTACAAGATTCTGGCATGGATTTATTCAGCTGGGATATTACGTTTTTTCACTTCCTCTTGGTAGATCATTTACAGTGATGATGACACTCCTGTCTAGTGGTTTAATAACTAACTTCTTTTAAAAGTCTCTTGCCTTCCTTACAAAGGAGATTGAAGGAAGGCTGCAGCAGTTGATAAAGTAATTAATGACATCTTTATTTCTTGGTAAAAAATAAGTAGGGAAACAGATTTACAGAGATTGAGTCCCTTTTCTCATCAATCAAGCTATATACAGAATGTAGTTACCACTTCTTGTGGTGCCAAGGTGTTCCTATAAGGCCTCCTATCCAAATTCTGTCCCAGTCTGGCTTGCTACTTATGAGTTTTGATGAGATCACACAGCATAAGGTGGTGCAGCAGCAAAAACTTTGCAATTTTTTTTGAGAGGGGATTATAAAGCACCTTAATGTGCAGTATGTGAAAGGTGCTATATATAAGCAGTTTGTCTTCCTACTGCTGTGACTCATTTCTCGCTCATCTGTAAAGCCAGTGATGATTGTAGGTGAAGGCTGAATTACTCTGCCACTGCTGGTTCCAATATACCTTTTCATGGATTAATTACTCCGTTAAAAAATTATGCTATATTTTCAGTCTGAATTTGTCTAGCTTCAACCTCCAGCCATTGCAATGTGTAATACATTTCTCTGCTACATAAAAGAACCCATCTTTAAATATCTGGAGCTCAATATTTAGTTTCTAGCTATCTGATGAGTTCTGTGAATAGTCTGAAGAGACGCTCATTAAAACACCAATCACAGACAGTATCCTTGTAATTGGAGGCATGAATGTGAACGTTGGAACTGCAAGCATGCATAAAGAACTAATGGGAAACAAAGGTCTCGGTTTACAAAATAAGAAAGGAAGGTGTTTAATAGAATTCTGCTACTTTAATAATCTGGTCATTACAAGTACCATCTTCATCCAGCATCCTAACTGTTTACATTCACTGAGGTCACCTGATGGCATGACAAAGAAGAAAATTAACTATGTAATGATACAATGATGCTGGAGTTAAGTGTCCAATGGACAAAGACCTTCCCAAGTAAGGACTGTAGATCAGACCAACAATTAGCCTCCAACTTCAAATTACTTTGAAAAAGATAATATGTTCAACAGGTCCATTGCAGCTGGACCTGTGCAAAATCAACAAAAATGACATGACTTCTGTAAAGAATGGGCTTGAGTCATTGTCACGGGTGAAAGAGGAGAACAACCCAAACAAATCTGGGAATAAAATGAAAGCTATCATGCTTGAAACCACCAAAGAATGCAATCTGAAACATCAGCATCAGACTGCACCATGGTTAACAGAGATGGTGTTTGAGTTGGTGGAACAAATGATTTATGGTGAAAGAGAGTGACTTGGAGACTGAAGAATACAGGAGAGAATAAAAGGAATTGAGCATACTGATTAAAAGGCAGACTAGACAAGACAAGAGCAAATACATCAGGGCAAAATTGGAGAACTTGAGAATTATAAAGACAGTAATATTATAAAAAGTATGTTCACTGTGGTCAGACTTCCTACTAAAAGGATTTCACTGTGACAGAGGAAAATAAAAGATGATGATGGTGGCTTTCTTAGTAAAGATGATGATGTAAAATGCAGATGGAGAGATTACTGTGACAATCTGTATGCCTCATCAGAACCACTTATAATACAGGATGTCAGAAAAAAGAAAATGGAGTCAGAGCCATCAATTCTGCTTGAGGAAGTGGTGAGTGCTATTATAAAAATGAAGCATGGGAAAGCACCGGGATAGAAAAGGTATCAGTAGAGTTGCTAAAAGCAGTAGGTGACTGTGGTATTGATCTCATGTAGACATTTTTGCAATGAGATATGCATGACTCAAAATCAATTAAACAACTGGACAAAGGGAATCTTTCTGCCCCTACCAAAGAGAGGGGATATAGCAGAATGCAGTAACAATCATACTATCTCTCTGATATTTTATGCGAGTTAAGTACTGCTCTACATAATTTTGGATCACATGAAGCAAATAATAGACACAGACATATAGACAAGCTGGTTTCAGAAAGGGGCAAAGCACATGTGATCTGATTGCAAACCTCTATCATGTCAGTGAAAATTTGCAGGGAGTATAATTGTCCATTGATTATGTGTTTCACTGACTACTCCAAAGTGTTAGACAGCTTGACAATATCAAAAGTGGCTCATAACCTGGAGTTCCAACTTCAGGGAAGACTGTAAAGAAACAGGGCACAGACCCCAAACTGGTTGTGTGTTCTGTACTTAGATTTCACCAACCACATATCAAGTGTGAACTCCTCAAGCATTACAACAGCTTTAACATCACAAAGAGTCCCCTTGGGTCCTCTGGTCTATGTTCACACCTAGGCAAGCTTGCCTTTGTGATAGATTGTCCCTGGCACCAAAAATATTCAGGTTACTCCCAGTCCCAAAGGACTGGTCACTTATTCCAGGTCAATTGTACCTTAGATCTCACACCAAAGACAACATCTGTAGCTAATCCTATAATAAACTAACTAAAGATTTATTAACTAAGAAAAATGAAATGAGTTATTTATAAGATTAAAGCAGGTAAACATACACACACAAGTGAGTTACAGTCTTAAGTTCCAAAAGGTAATAGAAACTGCTGTGATATGCAAGGTTTCTATGTCCTCTGCAGCTAACCCAAGCCAAGCAGTTTGGGGATCCCTTGCTTATGCTTAGAAATATTGCCCTCTCCATATTCCAAGCAGCATAGATACAGTTCCTTCTGGTCAGGGATTTTTATTCCCTTCCCCCAGAGTTCAAACTTATGGAACAAGTGTTGGTGCCTGTCTCCTCTTCATGGGTATGTTTGGAGGCAATCAATGAAGTCTTTGTCCTTTGCTGTTTCACAATGACTCATTTGGTTTCAGTGGGCTTTGTGAGCAGGACCAACACTTTAGATTAATTAATGCTTTTTTCCTGTTTGAGTTACACAATTACAGATGTTTCCAATGCAAACATGCAATATAAGTTTATTCCATGGGCTACAGATGTTATAAGAGAGTTTAATACATGTAGCATCCTCCAAGCATTTCATTAAGTCTAAACACTAAACATATGCTTATCAATTTAATATATATTTTAACAATGCTAACACACAGGTGAGCCAAACTGATTTCCAGCTATGCATTTGTCAGTGTTCACTGAGGCCTAAAGGCCTTGGCATGAGCTGGCACCTGGTCTGCCAGTGCCATAGATACCATCTAACATGATTGTCTCTGGAGGATACTGGCAGACATGGGGATTCCACAGCAACTCATTTCAAGTCTCTACTATCAATAAGAAACCATGGAGTGAACAATAGCGGGTTACAGTAAGTGGTTTTTCATTAGGCAGAGTGAAACAAGGCTGTATTCTGTCCCCAAGTCTTTTCAACATGTAAACAGAATTTTGTTATGACACAAGCCCTGGAAGGTTTTGATAAAATGTAACAAGCTGGGATTTCTATTGGTGGTCACTTCTTAACAAACCTCAGCTATGTTGATACATTAATGGTTGCTGCAACCACTAATGCAATGCAATGAATGTTGGAATCTATTAGTGAGGAATAGGGACTATTCTTGAGTGTGTCAAAAATGAAAGGCATGTATATTGACATGATCAATAATTACATGATGCAAGTGGACAACATTGTGTCAGTCTGTACCACCAAATTCAGCCCTTTCACAGAACTATGATAAATGTTCTACAAAATATGCCTTGTGAGGTATCATTTGAAAACTCATAATATTCTGATTACTATTGTCCTGGTAAAATGTGTGTGGCAACATTGCATGTAAAGTTACAGGATTCCTCTGTATGGTATTTCTAGACATGTTCCAAGTCAGGGGGAGCAGCCACAAACCAGTTCCCCAGAGACAAAATTCTAGCCAATGCCTCAGCCAGGTGTCAGCAAAATCAAATGGACCATCATCTGGTTAAGTGGTCATTCTTTGGCAGGAAGGAGGATGTGGATAAAAATTTACATCTTGACAAAGGGTATGTCTACACTACAAGAGTAGTTCGATTCAACTTAAGTCGAATTTGTGGAATCGACCTTACGAAGTCGAATTTGTGTATCCACACTAAGGACACTAATTTGACTTTGTGAGTCCACACTAACGGGGCAAGCGTCGACTTTGGAAGCGGTGCACTGTGGGCAGCTATCCCACAGTTCCCGCAGTCCCCGCTGCCCATTGGAATGCTGGGTAGAGCCCCCAATGCCTGCTGGGGGAAAAAATGTGTCGAGGGTGGTTTTGGGTAACTGTCATCATTGAACCGTCAATCACGCCCTCCCTCCCTGAAAGCGCCTGCGGGCAATCTGTTCGTGCACTTTTCTGGTCAGTGACAGCACGGACGCCACAGCACTGCGAGCATGGAGCCCGCTGCAGTTATGGCCGTTGTCAACTCCTCGCACCTTATCGTCCACCTCTTCCACAGTCAGCTGCTGAGAAATCGGGCTACTTTTCAATGGTGCTGCAAGCACTGGTGGACCATAGGGGACGTTTTACCAACATCAACGTCGGGTGGCCGGGCAAGGTTCATGACGCGCGTGTTTTCAGGAACTCTGGTCTGTTTAGATGCCTGCAGGAAGGTAGTTTCTTCCCGGACCACAAAATAACTGTTGGGGATGTGCAGATGCCTATAGTGATCCTCAGGGACCCAGCCTACCCGCTAATGCCCTGCCTCATGAAGCCCTATACAGGCGCCTTGGACACTGACAAGGAACTCTTCAACTACCGGCTGAGCAAGTGCAGAATGGTGGTGGAGTGTGCTTTCGGACGTCTCAAGGGGAGATGGCGAAGCTTACTGACTGGCTCGGATCTCAGCGAAACCAATATCCCCATTGTTATTGCAGCTTGCTGTGTGCTCCACAATCTCTGTGAGAGCAAGGGGGAGACCTTTATGGCGGGATGGGAGGTTGAGGCAAATCGCCTGGCTGCTGATTACGCTCAGCCTGACACCCGTGCGATTAGAAGAGCCCAGCGGGAAGCGCTGTGCATCCGGGAGGCTTTGAAACCTAGGTTCCTCAGCGAGCAGCGTCACCTGTGACTGTTCAGTTTCTTTACAGAGAAGCTGAACCTGCCCCCATTTCTTTACCCAGTTACTGTTGACTATCCTCTGCAGTTACATACCCCGTTCACCCCGTTTCCCCCACTTCCAACACACGTGTAAAAATAAAATACATGTTCCATTGTTACTTAACAAAGGTTTCTTTATTAATGACTTTGCGTTAAAGGGTTGAAACTGGGACACGGACTGTGCTGGGTAGGGTGTGCGGTGATGTAAAGATCGCCTCTAAACTCGAGGAATGACAGGCTCCTGCTCCTAGAGTGGTCCGCAGTGCCGGACTGGTTGTTTCAACGGAGCCTGCCATCCCTCCTTTTTGGGACTCTGTGTGCGGGGGCTATGTGACCTTGTGGCGGAGGAGGACGGATACAGATTCCTCTGCTGCGTGGCTCTGTGGTCCAGGAGAAGGACCGCTGCACAAGATCTGTAACCGCCCTCCCCCGCTACAAAGTTACATCCCCCCCCACCCACACAGAACCTGGAAACCACCTCCCATACCGACCAGGGTGCCTACTGACTGCACTGTGTGTGTGACCTGCTGCTGATTCTGCCCCCGTGTCTGTACCCTGGTAAAGGTGACTGTCCTATGCTATTACCAACCCCCTTCCCCACCCCGCTTCAAACACAGTCTTCTGTAAAAAAACATGAGGGAAACAGTAATTAACAGCAAAGTATTTTTAATAATTAACTAGACAGTTAGAGGATGAAACTGGGATTGGGGCTTGGGTGAGTCAGGAAGGGATGGACTTCTCAAAATTTAGGGTATGAGAGCTTTTGGGTACTTGAGCACTCTGCTGGGGTGCAGTGACAGTTTTCACAGCCCCTGGCACCCCTCCTTCTGGTTATTTTGGGTGAGGGGGGTATGGGACTTTGTGGCGGGGGAGGGCGGTTGCAGATACACTGCAGGGGGGCTCTGTCCTCCTGCCTGCGGTCCTGCAGAACATCCACAAGGCGCCGGAGCGTGTCCGTTTGCTCCCTCATTAGTCCAAGCAGCGTTTGAGTCGCCTGCTTGTCTTCCTCACGCCACCTCTCCTCCCGTTCGCTGTGTGAGCGCTGGTACAGAGAGAGGGTCTCCTTCCACTGGCTCTGCTGGTCCGCCTCGGCTCGGGAGCAGCCCATAAGTTCAGCGAACATCTCGTCCCGTGTCTTTTTCTTTCACCGCCTAATCTTTGCCAGCCTCTGTGACGGGGATGCTGTGGCAGGTCTGGAGACAGTCGAAGCTGTGTGATGGGAAAAAGGGAGTGAATTCCTTGCAAAGATACATTTCTGCGAAGAATGAAAACAGTCTACTCTGTCTCTGTGAACAAGACCATGCACAGCACCTATCTCGTGCGCACTCCTGCTGCAGGCAATCCGGAAAGCATAAACTCTGCCCCTGTTCCACCCCATCGCAGTCTCCCCCGACCCTTGGAATTCTGGGTTGAGATCCCAGTGCCCGATGGGTCAAAAATCATTGTCGCGGGTGGTTCTGGGTAAATGTCGTCAGTCATTCCTTCCTCCGGGAAAGCAACGGCAGACAATCATTTCGAGCCCATTTTCCCTGGATTACCCTGGCAGACGCCATAGTGTGGCAACCATGGAGCCTGTTTTGCCTTTTGTCACTGTCACCGTATGTGTACTAGATGCCGCGGACAGAGGCGATTCAGCAGCGCTACACAGCAGCATTCATTTGCTTTTGCATGACAGCAGAGATGGTTATCAGCCATACTGTACCATCTACCATGCCATTGTAAATTGGCAATGTGATGACGGTTACCAGTCCTACTGCACTATACCTTCTGCTGCTGTCATAGGTGCCCCTGGCCAAGATCAGCCGGGGGCGCAAAAGACAAAACTGGGAATGACTCCCCGAGTCAATCCCTCCTTTATGGTATCTAAAAATAGAATCAGTCCTGCCTAGAATATGGGACAAGTGTACTAGGGTTGCAGTGTATCAGAGAACTAGAGAGCACAACCGCTCCGTGTCAGATCATGCAGGAATGATGAGCTGCATGCCATTCACAGGGGGTGCCCCTGCAACAACCCCACCTGTTGCTTCCCTCCTCCCCCAGCCTTCCTGGGCTACCGTTGTAGTGTCCCCCCATTTGTGTGCTGAAGTAATAAAGAATGCAGGAATAAGAAACAGTGACTTGTTAGTGAAATGAAATGAGGGGAAGGCAGCCTCCAGCTGCTATGATAGTCCAGACAGGACATTAAGCAGTGTGGGGGAGAGGAGCCCAGCATCCTGCTGCTATGATAGTCCAGGCAGTACAGAATCTTTTCTTTACACATGAAGGGCAGGGGCTGATGGAGCTCAGCCCCCTGTTGCTATGATGAAGATGGTTAGCAGGCCGTCTACTTATGGGCTGATGACGAGGACGGATAGCAGTCCTTCTGCACTACACCATCTGCCACAAGGCTGATGATGAGGATGGATACCAGTCGTATTGTACCGTCAGCCACCCATGAGGCGGGGGGGGGCAAGGATGCTACAGTTCAGTGCCACAGCATCGCGTCTACCAGCAGCATTCAGTACACATAGGGTGACATTTAAAAGAGTCAAGAGACGATTTTTTTCCCTTTTCCTTCTGGGGGTGGGGGGTGGGGGTACATTGACGAGCTATGCCCTGAACCACCGCGGACAATGTGTTTGACCGTACAGGTATTGGGAGCTCAGCCAAGAATGCAAATGCTTTTCGGAGACTGCAGGAACTGTGGGATAGCTTGCGTCCTCAGTCCCCCCTCCCTCCCTCCATGAGCGTCCATTTGATTCTTTGGCTTTCCGTTACGCTTGTCACGCAGCAGCGTGCTGAGTCTCTGCTATGCCGTCTGTCTGGAGATTTTTTAAAAATACTTTGGACCAGGCATAACATTACAGTAATTCCCCTAATTAGATGCAGGAGTCACCGAGCGAAATCACCCTGAGGAGGGTCACTGAAGGAGATAGAGAGTGCATGCTGCGTGAAAGCCAGCACAAACCAGGGGCCTATGCTGCCATGCTCGTGGAGGCAATGCTCCCAGAATACCTCATGAAAGCCTGGCGCGGAAAAGTGTGCTACCACAGAGCACCCAATAAGGCAGCTCTCCCCAGGAACCTCCTGCGGAGGCTTTTCGATTACCTCCAGGAGAGCTTCATGGAGATCTCCCAGGAGGATTTCTGTTCTATCCCCATATATATAGACCTCCTTTTCACATATTTCAGATTCCTGTTACATTAATAATAAAAGTTTACATGTTTAAAGCACTTTCCGACTGATCCTTCCCCTGATTCAGGGTCCGGGGTAACTGCTGGGGAGGGTTGGTAGGGGATCTCCATGAGGGTGATGAAGAGATCCTGGCTGTCGGGGAAACCAGCGTTGTAAGCGCTGTCGCCTGCCTCGTCCTCCACAAACCCTTCCTCATCTTCCCCGTCCGCGAACATTGCCGAGGAACTGGCCGTCGACACTATCCCATCGTCGGAGTCCACGGTCACTGGTGGGGCAGTTGTGGCAGACCCACCGAGAATGACATGCAGTGCCTCGTAGAAGCGGTATGTCTGGGGCTGGGCTCCGGAGCGTCTGTTTGCCGCTTTGGTCTTCTGGTAGCCTTGTCTCAGGTCCTTGATTTTCACGCGGCACTGCGTTGCATCCCAGCTGTATCCTCTGTCTCTCATGGCTTTGGAGACCTTCTCGTAGTTCTTTGCATTCCGTTTTTTGGAGCGCAGCTCTGAAAGCACAGACTCCTCGCCCCACACACCGATCAGATCCAAGACTTCCCGGTCAGTCCATGCTGGGGCCCTCTTTCTATTCAGAGATTGCATGGACTCCTCTGCATCGTTGCCGGTGCTTCTGAGCTCGCCCCGATGTCCAACCAGGAAATGAGATTCAAACTGGCCAGACAGGAAAAGGAATTCAAATTTTCCTGGGGCTTTTCCTGTGTGGCTGGTCAGAACATCCAAGCTCGGACTGCTGTCCAGAGCGTCAACAGAGTGGTGCACTGTGGGATAGCTCCCGGAGCTACTAAGGTCAATTTCCGTCCACACCTAGCCTAATTCGACATAGCCATGTCGAATTTGGCGCTACTCCCCTCGTCAGGGAGGAGTACAGAATTCGAACTAAAGAGCCCTCTAGGTCAAACTAATTAGCTTCCTGGTGAGGACGGGTGCACGGTTAAGTCGAATTAACACTGCTAAATTCAACATAAACTCCTAGTGTAGACCAGGCCAAAGAAACAGCCAGGGTTTCCAATCCACACAGACTTTCCGTCTCCTGAACCTCAGCGGGAGATGATTCTCAAAGAGAAAGAGCATCCACAACACTTGAAGAGTAAAGGAAACAGAACTGGGGGAGGGATCCTGACTGAAAGATTCAGCTAGTAAGACTGCTGAAACATGTGGCGAGAGAGACCTTTGCTTTGAATTCACTCTAGCTTGTTAAGTTAGACATTACGTGCAATTTACTTTTCATAGAATTCAATAGAATATCAGGGTCGGAAGGGACCTCAGGTCATCCAACCACCTGCTCAAAGCAGGACCAACCCCCAACTAAATCATCCCAGCCAGGGCTTTGTCAAGCCTGACCTTAAAAACCTCTAAGGAAGGAGATTCCACCACCTCCCTAGGTAACCCATTCCAGTGCTTCACCACCCCCTCCTAGTGAAAAAGCTTTTCCTAATATCCAACCTAAACCTCCCCCACTGCAACTAGAGACCATCACTCCTTATTCTGTCTGTTTATTTTCTTGTAACCAATTCTGACTCTTATGCTTAATTACTTGTAATCACTTAAAATCTAACTTTCTGTATTTAATACACTCTTTTATTGTTTTATCTAGGCCAGCATGTTTGTATTGAAGTGTTTGGGAAGCTCCATTTGGGATAACAGGATTTGTGCATATCATTGTCTATTAATAAAACAACAGATTTTATATGCACGTGTATTGTCTAGGAGAGGGCTGGGCAGTAAAAGATGCACATTTCTTGGGGAATGTCTGGGACTGGGAATTTGCTGGTGTTGCTCTTCAGTGTAATTCAAGGATGGGTGGTTGTAGCACTCTTGCAGTATGACTGGGAGTAATTTATATGCTGGAGGCCATGTGTGAGGAAATCAGGAGTGGTAATTCTCACAGTGAAGCAGTGTAAAAGGCACCCCAGGCTGGAGAACTGAGGGGATGCAGCTGTTCATCAGTCCAGACTGCATCCTGCGTAAAATTAACAGTCAAGCTGTAGAGGTAGTAGATGAACTTAATTATCTGGATGTATATACTACCTCTACCAAAGAAGACTGGGAGTGCTTGCTCAGCTGTGACCTCCCTTACTAAAGTGTGGAAAAACTGGCATCTCAATGAATGAAGATTTGACTGGTGAAAAGCTTAATTTTTTCTATAGCAATTTATGGATGTGAATCCTGGGACACTAATGCTGCTGACAAGGAGAAAACTGAAGCCTTTGGGATGTGGTATTCGAGAAGATTCTTGCATAACTCCTGGATGAAAAAGAAGATGAACACTTGTTAGAGATATTATTGGAGAGAAGCAGATTCTGCTCTTGGAATCAACAGGATCAAACTTATGCACTTTTGGTCACAACAGATGTAGAGATGGAAATCCCTAGAGAAAGTTATCACGGGAAGGAATGGTGGTGGGTCATCATAGTAGGGGATGACCAGTGAGGAGATGGATAGATGGTGCATGGCAGATCACTGAGAGGTCAGCAGCTGAGTGTGAAAAGTTAGTGATAGATCGAGAAAGCTTCAGAAAATTCTGCTATCATGTCAACAGCATTCAGACATAAATAGATGAACTTTACTTTCTTAGTATCTGATGTTATTGGTAGAGCTCATCAAAATAAAACCCTGGATCTGAATATGCCCAAAGTTTAGCGGAGTTAAAATTCAGACTTGAATGTTATGCCTGGTCCCGCTCTGTGTAATAAGCCAAACTGAAACTCTAGATCCAAACACCCCCGTCCTTTGTGGGAGTGGGTATCTGAACTTGAGCTTTACAGCTCAGGCCCATCTCTAGTTAACATCATAATCTGTTCAGGGAATGTCGTGCATGAAATCACTCTTGGAATATGAAACAAAGTCAGAAGAAAATTATTTTAAATAAAAACTGGCAAGAAATAAATTGTTCCTGACCTGTTTCTATTAGGGAGCTCAAACTTGATTAATTCTTGGCCTGGATTTGCTTTTACCTCCAGCAATTACATGCCACTATTACAGTGATTATTTTATAAATGCTAATAAACACTATCTGGAGTTAATATTTGCTCCCGAGGAAAGTTTGCCAAGAGCTTAGAAGAAGTTTACAGAAGATTTTGCCCATTAGGTTTGTGTACAACATTTGAAATGCCAAAATCCTTTTAGCATCATTAATCACAAAAATGCAATGTAAAAACAGTTGTACCTAATAAAGCTGTAATCTGATACAAAAATAGGCAAACCCTTAGGAATTTAACACAATAGGCCAAACGTTGTCCATTCCAAATGTGTTCCAGTAATGCTGCTATTGATTCAACTTTGAAAAGCCTTCTGTTCTTTTAAAATAAATATGTAGATAAAACAGGGCTTTATTTTTTTACAATACGGTTGTGTTAATCATACCTTACACAGGGTACTGTCTTATATATAGGGCCCTACCAAATTCACATCCATTTTGGTTAATTTCATGGTCATAGGATTTTTTAAATCGTACATTTCATGATTTCAGACATTTAAATCTGAAATTTCATGGTGTTGTAATTGTAGGGGGTCCCAAAAAGGGGTTGTGAACCCCCCGGAAGGTTATTGTATGGGGGTTGCAGTACTTCTACCCTTACTTCTACACTGCTGATGGCGGTGGTACCGCCTTCAGAGCTGGGCAGCTGGAAAGCGGAGGCTGCTGGCTGGGAGCCCAGCTCTTAAGTCAGGATGGCATGGTATGGTATTGCCACCCTTACTTCTGCGCTGCTGTTGGTGGGGCACCGCCTTCAGAGCTAACAGCCACCGTTCTCCAGACACCCAGATCTGAAGGCAGCGCAGAAGAAAGGGTGGCAGTACTGTGTCCCCCCTAAAATAATCTTGCAACCCCCACTGCAACTTTCTTTTGGGTCAGGATCCCCAATTTAAGAAATGCTGGTCTCCCCTGTGAAATCTATATAGTATGGGGTAAAAGCACAGAAAAGACCATATTTCATGCAGGGGAGACCAGATTTAATTGTCCGTGATGTGTTTTTCATGGCCGTGAATTTGGTAGGGCCCTACTTATATACTCTAATAAAAGCTATGTTGTCCAACTTGTTACTTCTTCCCTGTCTCCCCTTAATATAAGTTTGAACCCAATTCTGTCTTGAAGTCAGTGGGGTGGCTGCTACCTCTCATTCATGAAAAAAAAAATTGTGGGGGTTGTCCACTAGGCATTGAGATTGTCTAGCACTTGGAGAGACCTAATCCTTTCCCATCCACAGGGTGGAGTATAGAGCAAGTGCTCTACAACAACTACTGTGGGCCATAGGACTATTTGCTGTCCCTATGGTCCATTGGATCTCCTGCACACTGCTGTGCTGCTGCTGAGAGTGGGGAGCACAGGGGAAGGAAGGGGTGACTCCCTATGCAGCCTCTTTTCAGCTTGCCCCTTTGCACTTCCAGGATAGCAGTGGCTCTTGGGACTTCTGCACTCAGAGGCTGTGTGGAGGGATGGCATGTCATCTAATGTGACTGCACAGGAAGTAAATCAGGGCAGAATTTCTAATCCAGCTTTCTAAAGGTTTCTTAATGTAAAGTTGCAGGAAGGCTAATGCTGCCATTAACCCTGTTAATACCATACAGCACATCATGGAGGAGGTATGCTATTATCCTCCTACTTTGCCTGTGAATGTGTTGTATGTAGACTGAGCTATTAGGATGGGTGAGGAACTGGCCTCTCTCTGTAGATAAGGCGGTTGTTCTAGTAGTCTGGATGGGTAATGCATTTGCTTTTAGAAACTGAAGTGGTACTCTGAAATGTTTTCAGAAGCTGTTGGGTTTGCCAAGGACTCTGTCGTCAATACAGCATTTACTTGATTTGTTTTCCTATTGCAAACAATGTGGTGCCAGAGGCTGACTTTCACTTTGGGGCCAACATTCCCTCCATAATTCTGACTTCCTTGCTGCTAACTTCATTTTTGCATTCTCTGCCTGGATAGGAAGCCATGCAGCAATGACTTGGCTTCCCAACAAGAGGAAAACTTTAGGAAACAAGCCTACATTTGTCATATGGCAGACCCAGAAATGATCAATACTGCTTTTCCACACCATTGAGCTTGCAAAGTGCATAATGGTTAATGAAAAGCTTCACATTTAAGTTGTAAATGCAGATCTATAAACAAAGATGTGAAGTACAGCTATAAAGAGCTAACTTCTCAGCTGGTGTAAATCAGCACGGCTCCACAGAAATCCCAGTAATGGGACTTTCATAGCTCAGGGGATTGGTAATGACTCTGGAATCTTTACCTCCCAGTAGTGGGTTCAAATCCTGCCCACACTGGATTTGTTAAAATTATTTTTATTACAGTAACACCTAGCAGCCCTAGTCCTTGAGCAGGACCCCTCTGTGCTAGGCACTGTACAAACACAGAACAAAAAGACTGTCCCTGCCCCTGAAAGAGCTTATAATGTAAATATAAAACAAGAGACAACAGATGGATACAGACAGAAGCGGGGAGTACCAGGAAACAATGAGGCAATACTCATCAGCATGCTAGGCAGTTGTCTCAGCACACCAGCAGCCTAACCATTGTCAAGTTTTTTTGGTAGGCATCACAGCAAAGGACAGTTTTAAGGAGGGACTTAAAGGAGGACAATGAGGTAGCGTTGTATATTTTTACAGAGAGGGGCAGCATAAGAAAAAGCATGAAGGTATTTATTTGAAAATTTAGCAAGTGGATGAAGGAAGTTCCATCCTTAGAGGTTTTTAAGGCCCGGCTTGACAAAGCCTTGGCTGGGATGATTTAGTTGGTGTTGGTCCTGCTTGGAGCAGGGGATTGGACTAAATGACCTCCTGAGGTCTCTTCCAACCCTAATCTTCTATGATTTTATGAAGCTGGCATCATGGCTGATCAGAGGTGGGAGCTGATATCTCAATAGTGAATGAAAGAAAAATAGTGTCGTTAATGGCATGTCAACATTTATAACTACTAGAAAAAGTGAATAGCCTTCCCCGCTCTTCCCATCTACTGTGTGCCAATACAATCCATATTAGACTTAAATATTAATTTCCTTGCACATTGGGTTTAATTTGGATAGCTGAATTATTGTAATATTGTTTTGATGTTCAGCTATGAAGCTTCAAGTGAGAGCCTATCTCTTGACAAAAAGATCCATGTGTGGCTTCTAGGAGGTTAAAAATGAAATTCAATTAGGTATTTAAATTTTTAAAAGTGCACAAATACCCTTCTTTTTGTTGCTCCTTCCACTGCAAGGGGCCAGTGCTGAACACAACAACACGCAATTTAGTACTGTATACTTGGAATGAATCTGAGCAGTTCATTGCCAGTTTGCCATGTGGTTTTCATATACCTAAAATGAATGGCAGCAAATTAGACTTTGCTGCTCTTCTTTTTAAACATGTATCACTTTAATAAATGTATGTTTAGTCATTCCTGCAGGATGCAGCATGGATAGCACCTACTGCAGTTTTTTTTAGTCACAAAATTAAGGGCAGATTCTGCTACCTTTACTAATGGAGTCAGTACAGGTGTTTGAATCTAGCTTTTACTTAATACCTGCAGATGACAATAGATAGTCCCATGTCTCTGTTGATCCCCTGATTTCTTCCCAGACCTCAGGAGATGTGCAGGTTTAGAGATGAAACACTTGCTTAGGTTTGTGATGAACATTCCCAGGCCTCCTGATGGGAGAATTCCTAGGCAATTCCTTGCACCTCTGCTGGGGCAAACTATACTTGGGGGAAGATAAAGACTGTTTTTATAAAGGCAATAACATAAAGTTAAATGAAGTAACAAAAATCTAATTTGTTTGGAAACATAGAGAATGTTCTTTCCGAGGACAAGTAATGTAACCCAGAATAAAAGGAGAAAATGGAATGAAATTAGAAACTTGGTATTATAAACAAAGCAGTTCTGGTAACTGTGATTCCTGCCCCAACTGAGAGCTCATGTCAGTGATCATGGGACAAGTTAGATGCAAATAAGCTTTGGGAAAGAAATATCCATGCATAAAGAGCTCAAGTTCAGGGTCAAACTTTGTTCTGAGTGACACCCATTCAACCCTACTGAATTTGCTGTTTAAATATATACCAGAACACATTCCTGAACCCAAACATGTTGTAACCCTAGCCAGTTGGCTTCTTATTCTTTCTCTAAGGCTTTGTCTACAGTGTGGGCTAGGGGTGTCTTTCCCCTGCTTGTGTACACATACTAGCACTAGCTGTCATTGGCTAGCATGAGTATAAATAGCAGTTTAGCTGTGGTAGCACTGGTAGTGGCAGTGGAGGCGTGCTGCGTATTTACCCACCAATTTCAGGTACATCTGAACTCGGTCTGGCTCAGCTGTGCTGCTACTGCAGCTACTGCGCTGTTCACACTTGAGCTAGTGCAATATGTGTGCATGACCAGCACCCCACCTCATAATGTAGGTGTAGCCTATGTTGTACTTTCATCCTGCCAGGATTACTGTTGCATCTATCAGTCCTATAATAGGGCTGTGACCAAATCATACTGGCAGCATGAAGCCGCAGATCTCCATATGTGTATGTGACAACACTTAAAACATTTCTGTCACACTCTGAAACCTTCAGAATAATTCAGATAGGACTGACAAACAAATTTCTGTCCACCCATCTTGTCATAGAATTATAGAATCATAGAAGATTAGGGTTGGAAGAGACATTAGGAGGTCATCTAGTCCAATCTCCTTCTCAAAGCAGGACCAACATCAACTAAATCATCCCAGCTAGGGCTTTGTCAAGCTGGGCCTTAAAACACTCTAAGGATGGAGATTCCACCACCTCCCTAGGTAACCCATTCCAGTGCTTCACCACCCTACTAGTGAAATAGTTTTTCCAAATATCCAACCTAGACCTCCCCCACTGCAACTTGAGACCATTGCTTCTTGTTCTGTCATCGGCCACCACTGAGAACAGCTGAGCTCCATCCTCTTTGGAACCCCCCTTCAGGTAGTTGAAGGCTGCTATCAAATCCCCCCTCAGTCTTCTCTTCTGACTAAATAACCCCAGTTCCCTCAGCCTCTCCTTGTAAGTCATGTGCTCCAGCCCCCTAATAATTTTCATTGCCCTCTGCTGGACTCTCTCCAATTTGTCCACATCCCTTCTGTAGTGGAGGGACCAAAACTGGATGCAATACTCCAGGTGTGGCCTCACCAGTGCCAAATAGAGGAGAATAATCATTTCCCTCATTCTGCTGGCAATGCTCCTACTAATACAGCCCAATATGCCATTGGCCTTCTTGGCAACAAGGGCCCACTGCTGACTCCTATCCAGCTTCTCATTCACTGTAATCCCCAGATCCTTTTCTGCAGAACTGCTTAGCCAGTTGGTCCCCAGCCAGTTGGTCCCCAGCCTGTAGCGGTGCTGGGATTCTTCCTTCCTAAGTGCAGGACTCTGCACTTGTCTTTATTGAACCTCATCAGATTTCTTTGGTCCAATACTGCAATTTATCTAGGTCACTCTGTACCCTATCCCTACCCTCCAGCATATCTACCTCTCCCCCCATCTTGCTGTCATCTGTGAACTTGCAATTCATCCCGTCATCCAGATCGTTAATAAAAATGTTGAACAAAACCGGCCCCAGGACCGACCCCTGGGGAACTCCGCTTGGGGCCAGAGTTTAAATCATAAGAGGACAGAGAAGTGTTGGCTTGTTACCTTGTGGTTATGAACAAGTCTTCAACCTACCTCACTCACATGCGCACACACACTCACCTGTATTGCTTGTCTAGCTGAAAAGATCATCCAGTAGTCACAAATAATTGACACTTGCATGTAGTTACTTTATTTCATCTGTCAGCAGCAACTGATAGACATCTGCTCCATCATAATTCTCCCATTCCTAATGTCTGACGTTCCTTTGTGGAATTGTATTTTAGTCTGGATCTAGTTGATAGTAGACTGGTACTGAGCCAGAAAGTCAGTGCTTAACCCAGAATCTATGCCCGCTGGGAGTAAAGAACTCAAGGATCAGATGTAGTACATTTACACTGCTTCCAAGTTTACACTGAAGCAGTCAGTTGGAGGGATGGAAAACATCAATAAATTCAATTTGGATTCTGTTCTCCATAGTTTCTTTTTCCTCAACTTTAGCCAGTTGGGAACATCATCTAAAACATTGGACTCTATCTTTTCAGCCCTACAAACTGCAGGCTATAAATTCCACAAAATTGTACCTAAAACAGCTCTAATTTTAGAAATGTGGGTTCATTTGGAGTCTGCATGGTTGGGAGGATAGCTCTAATAAGATAAATGTGGTGAGCCTAGCTAGGTAATGGCGATGCTGTTTGTTTTCTGTGCGCTTTGCCTCCAAATTTCAGGGCTTCCAAGTCTTTGTGGTGCCTGCTTTGTCAGTGGCCTCTCTGCCTCTCACTGTTCCTCTGGCTGGTTCACAGTAGAGAAGAAACTGCCAAGAGGAGAAGCAGGAGGAAGCTGATCACATTGGGAAAGAGGTGAGAGGCCCAATACTGGTGCAGGCTGCCCCCCAGTTTACTCCATCCCTCCAAGAAAGGCAGATTAACCTCATATATGCAGCCTTCAGTTTACCTCAGTCAGCTCTCTCCAGCAACCCCCTTTCAGCTGACCAGGATGAGGGTGGTCTAGTCTAGTGGCTGGAGTGGGCATCAGGACAAGTGGCTGGGGTCAGAGCCATAGTCAGTCGTTGGGAGCCAAAGCCACTGGTAAAACTGGGAGGCAGAAACTGGGCAGAAACAGAAGTAGATTTGTGCATATTTATGGGAAGATCTTCCCTAGCATGAGGGGTAGCACATATAGCCACAGAATTACTTGTAGATTGGATACGCAACTCCTAAAAACAAAAACAAACAAACAAACAAAAAAGCAATAGCGCCTTTCTGCTTTGAAGTGCTGCTAGTACTTCCTCCAACTCCAAATGGCCTCCATGACTCATGAGATTAACAACTCATGAGAGATGATGCTTAATGAACCAGGTGTTGCCATGTCATAACAGCCTTATTAGAGGTACTGCTAAGAATAATTTTCTACCTAGTCTGGAGGCAATGGGAAAAGGTAACTGGGTGAGCAGCACGGGTCTGCAAGCTACATAAGGAACAAAGCACAGACAAGAAATTGTTCCATACTTTTAAACTGCTAATTTTGTAACTGTTCAGCTAATCACTGTCAATTGAAACATGGTGTTTGTTAATTATTTGTGGGGTTTTTGGTCAAAATAGTGATGATCAGATCACAGAAAAAGAAATGAGTCTCAGAAGTTTCATTTTTCAGTTGAACAATACAGTAATGCTTGCCACAAAACTAGACGTTAAAGTGTGACTGATTTCTACAGATCCTAAGATCATAAAAGTAATTTAAACACTGTATTTTTAGCGCCAGTGAAACCCGTATTTAACTCCCTTTAAACCTAGTGGGGATCAAAGTTTTGCAAATCTGTCAAACTATAGGTTAGATTCAAAAGGGTCAGCAAAACTAGTTCATGTTCATGAACTTTAAACTGGTATATTATGATTTTATTTACGGGTACTTGCCACAAGATCCTTTAAATTTGCTGCAATGTTGCAGTTAAAATGTATCAGAAAAATAACGTACTGTGATTAGTATAGTCCAATACATTATTTAATTATTACTATAGGTCTTATGTAGTCCCCCCTTAATAAGGGGGCTGTGCCCCAAGAGAAGAGATGCATCATTTGGTCCCCTGTGGGATCCATGACCAAGTCTTGCACTGTTGACTTCCCCCTGCAGCAGCAGGGAAGGTGAAGGGTGTGTGACCTCCCCTCCAAGTCACCCTGGCAACCCTCTTCCTTCAACCAATGGGAGGAAGGGAGAGAACAGCAGTCACCAGTAGCCAATTAGATGGCAGAGGACAGCAAGCAGTCTCTGACCCTAGGAAGAGCCCCCTGGAAAGCAGGAGGGAAGGTTATAAATAGCTCTGCTTGCCCTCACATGGCAGAGACCAACTGGGGAGCGAGCAAGAGAGAGGGGCTCCGTATAGCCAGCCAGCACAGCACTTTCTGGCCCAGCTACTGGCCTGGCTTTAACCTCAGCTTGAAGATGAGCCTCAGGAGCAGACATGCCAAACCCGTGGGAAAAAACCCCACAGAAATTGGGCTTGTGCGTTGCTTTTTGGCTAGCTTTTGTCTTGTAGCTTGTTGCTTCTTTTTTTTTGACCGGCTCCCAGCAAGCAGGGGCAAGCATGGGAGAGAGTCAGAGGTGCACAGTGGGCCCACCACTGTCCCAGACTGCACACCAGGGGGAATCTAGTCTCATAGAGTATTGGGGTTCTTAGGGATTGTCTTGTTTTGACATGGGATTAGCTTGATTTTTGGCTTATTGTGAAAGTCAGGTGCTTATTTACCACATGAAAGTTGGCAATTCTACTCAGGAGGATACAATCTATTCCGCCTGCCACGTGTCTCTCCTGCAGCTAGCTTGCCCTACAGTCAGCCTGCACCAGATCCAGGATTGTGGATCCAGAAGCCTGACCTGCTTGTATCTGAACCCACAAGTTCCAAGCTTTAAAGACTGTCAGCACCCAGAGAGGACCTGCTGGCCTGCACCAGTCTCTTGACCACTCAGCCAGAAGAGGAACATGAGTGAGTACCCTGTATTATAGTTTAGAAGGGTAGTTAGGGTTTAATCTTGCACCATTAAGGCACATTGCATCTGCAAAAAGACTTGTATCTACCTAGATCATCAAGACCTTCACTCCAGGTGCTGCTGTGCATTTCTAACAGCATTTCCTTACAGGCCTGCAACATGTCTCCATGTGCACCACCTTGGTACCTGAGATGGAGGGGACAGACGGTACTGAGGGGGGAGACACTTTTGGTTAGGAACATTGGGGAGTGTGTGGTCACATGACCTAGTGTGGTTGCCAGCATAGGCTTTAATAATGAAAAAGCATTATTAATATCTCTAATAGTTTAATATTCTATTGATTATATATTTATTTTTAATAAAGTCCTTACATAAAGTTTATATTTATTGTTTTTAAGTTGTTTGCTTGTGTGAGTTTGAGTTCAAATCTGGAAGCAATTTCCTCAGTGTGATTAAACCCTTGTCTCATGGAGGCACCGCCAAATAGCTTTATTCATTAGCATACCAGGAGGAGGAGTTGGGCACCTATCAGCAGCACTGTGAAATGAACCTAGGTGACAGGAAATTTGGAACTCCAAAGACTGTGAGGTTTCCTCTCCTGTTCGCATATTATACGAGGGGAATTACAATTATTTGCAAATTGCAGCATTCTGACCAATACTGTAAAAGATAAATCTTCTCAAGCTTTTCAGTCACTCTTCCAGCATTTTTGAGGAAGCAATAATGCTCTTCTACAATGCTCATTGAAAGAAGAGCTTGCACTAGCTCACTTCTTATATGTGACAGTAACCGCAATCAAGCAGATGTTGTAAGGGAAAGCACCTGGACTGGATGGCATTCCAGCAGAGATCTATGAACAGGGTGGCTACCACATTGTAAGGCATCTCATGTAGCTCTTCCACATTATCTGGGAGCAAGAGTTAGTGCCAAGGATACCAGGATAGCTTAGTAAGGCTTTTGACACAATCTCACAGGACAATCTCATAAGCAAACAGAGAAAACATGATCTAGATGAAATTACTGTAAGGTGTGTTTACAATTAGTTGAAAGGCTGTAGTCAAAAAGTAGTTATAAAGGGTTAGCTCTCAAACTGGAGGCACATGGATAGTGCTGTCCCACAGGGGTCTGTCCTGGGTCCAGTACTATTCAACATTTTCATTAATGACTTGGATAATGGAGTGGAGAGTAAGCTTATAAATTTTGAAAATAACATCAAGCTGGGAAGGGTTGCTAGCACTTTGGAGGACAGGATTAGAATTCAAAATGACCTTGACGAATTGGAGAATTGGTCTGAAATCAACAAGATAAAATTCAATACAGACAAGTGCAAAGGACTAAACTTAGGAAGGAAAAATCAAGACACAACTACAAAATGGGGAATAACTGGCTAGGCAGTAGTACTATGAAAAGTATCTGTGGTTATAGTGGATCAGAAATCAAACATGAGCCAACCAGGTCATGCAGTTGAAAAAAAGGCTAATATCACTCTGGGGTGTATTAACAGAAGTGTTTAATGTAAAACCTGGGAGGTAATTGTCCTGATTTACTAGGCACTGGAGAAGCCTCAGCTGGAGTAGTGTGTCCAGGTTTGGGTTCCACACTTTAAGAAAGAGGTGGACAAATAGGAGAAAGGAGAGCAACAAAAATGATGATAGATTTAGAAAACCTGGCCCATGAGGAAAGATTAAAAAATAGGGCATGTTTTAGTCTTGACAAGAAAAGACAGAGGAGGACTGATAACAGTCTTCAAACATGTTAAGGGCTGTTATAAAGAGGACAGTGATCAGTTGTTCTCCATGTCCACTTGTAGTGGTCCCTCACTCTCGAATGAGGAGGGAGGCCACTCTGCCTCACTACTGCAGTCAACAATAGTTGGGCTCAGGTCCTGCTGACCAGGGCAGAGCCACAAGCAGTCTATAGCCTGCAGCCTCCTGGCTGGGACTGACAGCAATCAACAGTCTAGGGCTCTGGCCCTCTGGGTGGGGCAGAGGTCATGGTTATTGCCTTCATGGCTTCTCTGCTCCTGGAGAAATCTAACGTGCTTCTGGGTCAGTTTGAAAACCTAGTGCAAGCTATGGCAATAATATGGATGTGATAGCTCCTGCCCCTGCCTTGCCTCACTCCAGATATCCTTGCCTTGACTCTTTTTGCTCCATCTCCTGACTTTTGACTTCAGCTCTAACCCTTTAGCTCTGGCATCTGTTCTTCTGACTCCAGCTGAAGATTCCTGCAATTCCTGGCTACTGATTCCTGCTCCAGTATCTAGGGCTGGCCCCTACTCCAACAACTAATCACCACCCATAGTCATACACCCAAGGCCATATTTCATAGTCAGCTAAAGCAAAACACCCATTCTCATAACGGCCTGTACAAACGATATAGAGACATGCTGAAGTCAAACTTAAAAGCATGTCAGGTTGACTCCAGCATTTGAGCAGCAACTGACAGAGCAAGGTGGTGGCAGATTTGCAAGGCGCATTAACGTCTTATGTGAAAAATGTGAACAGTGCAAAGCAAGGATACAACAGTCAGCAAGGGTCATGGACAGTCTTGTCTGTCCCACCTGTAATCTTGTTTGCAGTTCTTGCATTTGTCAGACCTCACATGTATGTGTTCATACCAATAGTGTTTGCTGAATCCTTGTACTTAAACAATGTCATGAGACTCCATCTCATTTTTAAAGTGCCAGAAATGTCATCACTACTGTACAAGACACAAATGTAAAGACAAGCCCTCTCTTGAGAAACTTACAATTTGAGAAAAATGTTGAGAAGAAATCATAAATGGTTGGTTGGATTCAAAATTAGGTGAAAGGTTTTCATTTTTTCTCAACCCCACTTTATCCCACATCATTTGTACTTAAAATATATTTCAGTGGTTTTCTATTAGGAAATTTAGCATTTGTTAGAAGTCTTGATAAATTGGCAAAGCATATTTAAAAAGATTTTGATTAATGTAATATGCTTAATTGGTATCAGCTGCTAGATCACATTTGTATCTTACACCTTTGAACTTGATTCTCTATTTGTTTAGCACTGTTACAATAATTATTTGTCTCTCTGAGATATATATTGTTGCAAATAAGAAAATGTATTTTGCAAGGGAAAAAACATCGCTAAGACAGAATTAATTTTAAAAGACTTTGGCAAGAACTGAAGAAAGTCCTCCACATTTGCCCATTTCAAGTCTCTCCTAAAAAAACCTAACCTACAGTGATATTTACCAGAAGTGACTGTAATCTGATGAAAGTACAAAAAATTTAAACAAAAAACAAAACCAATTCACACCACCAAGTAGGAATACCTAACTAAATTATCACTTGATTTTGTCAACGTAATTCTGTAATTCTCTCATAATTCTCTCATCCACCCATTTTTACATTTGCAATTACCCCAACTTACATGTCATGTCTTACTGTATACATTGTAAACAGCTTGGGCCGGGGACTATCCTCCTCTGTGTTCTCTAGGGCAACTAACACACTCCTGGGTGCTATAGAAACTATAGAAACACACCTTAGTCTTGTCTCTCAACAATGAGCCATTGCATGTAGTTTAGGTTCATGTTTGTATTGTTTTCTTTTTTATATTGCCCAGACTTGGATCTCAGCTGATGTAGCAAAACCAATTTAGATTACAAAGCTTCTTTATGGGGCTAATATTGCTTATAAAAATTGTAAGAAAACATTCAAAAAGTAGCCTGTTTGCAATGTTGGGGGAAGTGAGTGACAGAAATGTTGTTGAGAACAGATTTACTTATATTAATGGAGCACCTGCAGTGTAAGTAAGCCTTATACAGTAATTTTATGTTATATACCTCATTTTCTCTGTTCTACATTAGCTTTTTAACCAGCATCTCTGTCCCTCAGCTTCTCTTTATAGAACCATTACATAGCATCTAGCATCCACTAACCTAAACTATTACACTTTATTTCTTTGGACACTGTTGATATATAGCATAAACCCCTTTTTGCGCCCAACAGCTTTCAAACCAGGCTAAATTGAAGAAATGTGGGTTTGTTTTTAAACTTTACTTGTAAAGTAGTAACACCCTGGAATTTATGGCCTTTTCTATGTAAAAGACAGTTTACACTCTTGTGTAGCAAAGACCATATTTTCTTGTATTTAGAAACAAAGACATGTCAGGCTTTATTGAGCACATCACTAACTATATAACTAGCGTTAAACACTCTATTTGCAACTGTTGCTGTGTATTTTGTGTGTGATTATCACCCCTAGATCTGCATCCTATAAAAAGATATTTCTGTTTGCTTAATTATAAAGCTCTTTATGAACAGGCTCATCTGTAAATAGCTTGGTGCAGCTGAAATAGAAATATAATTATAATGAAGGCAGATGTTTGTGAGATACTTCTCATGAAACTTGTTCTGAATATACAAAGGAGAAAGGTTTTGCTAAATGGCGGGGCTTGGGCAGAAAGCCAAATGAGACTTCTTCATTTTTGGGGAGAACCACCATTTTCTAATCTTCCCCCAACCACATATAACTGTTCTCTTTTAGTGTATATGCATTTTTGCAGCTTTGATGATTAAATGAGCAATTTCCTCCAGGACACTCTTTCGTTCAGCTCCGTAGGTTAGTTGGCAGAAAATGCTGTACTTTTTTCTTCTAAAAAAAAATCAGTATTAGAGATTGTTCAAATTCATGTAGTTTGGACTTGGATCTAAATTCCTTGGTGTTTGAGGTGTTTGAATCAGGTTTTTGGTTTCGCCTGTGATGAAGTGATCTGGATTTGAATTTCCACAAAGTTCAGGGGTCTGTAAATCCAGGCTTTTGGTTCAGGACCATCTCTACTCTGCAGGTTGTCTTCTTCAAGTCATCACTTAAATCTTCTAAGTGGAGCAGTGAGGATTATTTTCACAAATTATATAATTTGCTGCATTTTCACATAGGCACAGGAAGATAATGCACCTCCTAAAATCAGCTTAATCATTTACTATTAGAGCCAATTGAAATTTTCCAAATTTCTGATATTTGTTTACTTTTTTTGTCAAATTTGATTGTCAATGAAAACTCTCCCCAGAAGTTTTCAACTAACATTTTTACTATTTTTTTTTTAAAACCAGCTTTAATTATTGGTGCTGCTATGGTTCTTTCAAAGCCATTGATCAAATCCTGCAGTCCTCGCTCATGGAAAGTACCCACTGACCTCACTGGGTTTACTGACATTGGCCATCTGTTGCTCATACACTTTTTTGATTGACTAGCTGATTCAGCTATAGTCAGAATGTGGCCCAGATTAACCAGTCTTGAGAGACGTGTATCCATTATGAAGTGGGTTCAACCAGCTTCAGAGTCCAGAATAACAATCTCCTCAAACTGACTGACACTATGAATCACTAAATTTCAGTGTTATTACAGTATGCACTTATACACAGAATATATACTGAAGAATTGATTGTCTCCATTATTAACAATCTCTCCCTCTTTCTTTCTCTGCGATCAAATCTGTAATCCTTATTCAGGTAAGATTCTATCCATTTTGAAGTCAATGGGAGCTTTGAAATACAGAATTTGGCCAAAGTGTTGGTGGAAAGGGTGGGAGATGAAACAAAAGATGATGTGAACTGAATCAATAATCCTTTTGGGGTCAGTAGTATGTAGGAGGAGCCAAGAATCACTCTTGTGTTATAATTAGAGATAGTCTAACTACATAATGAACAATACCTTAGACCATTTTCTGTTTTTGAATTAGTCACAAACATTTCATTTTTATTGAGATTTTATGCAATTCAGAGTTATTAAAAGAACACTATATATAAATATTTTCTTAGTATGGATTGTTTGTGAACAAGTCACCATACCTGTTGCTTTGAATATTAGCTATTTGAATTTTCTCTTCTGTGTGGATGGTCATGTGCTATTACTCCTTCTCCCTGCTTGGCTGACTCCCCAAACCAGAGAGCTTTCATGACAATACTCTGAACACTTCCATTGTGATAATTAATGAATATGCATATTCAGAGGAATGTTCATGACAGTTTCTCATTTTGTGAATATTTTTGCAATAAAAGAAAGAGCCTCACTGTAAACGACACTGGGGACCTGATCTAAACCTTACCGAAGTTGAAGGGAATCTTTCCATTGACTTAAATAGGCTTTGGATCAGGCCCTCAACATGACTCGTGGTAAGATGCTTTCTTCAATTTTTACCTCCCTCCTTCTTTTTGATTTCAGAAGAGTCTTCTATGTTGGTACATTCACAAAGATTTATAGATACTAGAACTCAGCTCTTCCTTCCAAGGTTTCTCTCTGAGTTAAAGATCACCAAAACAATCCACTATCCCTCTTGAGATAAAACCAAACACATCCCTCTGTCTTGTACTGAACTACTTATCCTTGTTAACTTAAACCCTCCCAAAAGATGCCAGAGCCTGCATCCTTCCGTTGCCTTGGAAACATTCCAGTGACACTGATGAGGGTGTCTGAGGGCACCTCTATCATTACTGTACTGTTTTAAATATATTTTGGTGTAGTAGAAATAATAGATTTCCTAATGAATTATAATTCTTATATGAAAAATTAGAGCACAGTTGCTTCTACCTGCAGGGCAGATAATGGTCTGGGAGTTTCTAATTTGTCTGCCAGGCATGATTAATTTAATTTTGTAAATATAGGATTTTTTTAATGAAGAAACAAAGGAATCTTTCCTCTTTCAGTACATGCGCATTACTTCTATTAATGTTAATGGAAATTGTGAATGAACTGAGAGTGCCTCAGGCTAAACCTGGGGGGCCTATCAAATCAACTTGACTTTCTGACCTCTAGGGGCTCTGATGAACTTGACTGCACTTGTGGAGAGGGGAAGAGAAAGGAGGTGGGGAGGAATCAAAAGACTTTGAATTTGAGCTGGGAAAGAAGGTCTCACTGATCTTTCAAAACCAGGAACTGAGTTCAAAATTAATGATGGGCACGATTTCACAGAAACAAAGTCTTATTCTGATAATAAAATACATACTTTGCAGTTCTAGTCAAATGGAATAGGTCATATTAAAGTCTTTGCAAACATTAATGAATCAAGCCTCATAAAACTCCTGTGCAGTAGGGAAGTATTATTACCACCATTTTACAGCTGGGAAACTGAGGCACAGAGTGAGGAAAGTGGTTTGCTCCAGGTCACACAAGAAACCTAGGAAAGAGATGGGGACAGAACTAAATTACTTTGGCTCCTATTCCTGTGCTTCATTCATAAAACCATTCTTCCCCTATTGCCTCTACACATACTCTGACTTCACAAACTGAGCTTCCCCTCAGATTCTCTTATGTTTAACCGCGAAATACATAAAATTTTCACCTGGTTGTTAGCGGTGAATGATATCTACTGTGACCAACAGTTCCCAGTAAGTGCAGGGGCGGCTCTAGGAATTTTGCCGCCCCAAGCACGGCAGCACACCGCGGGGGGCGCGCTGGCGGTTGCCGGTCCCGCGGCTCCAGTGGAACTCCTGCAGATGTGCCTGCGGAGGGTCCGCTGGTCCCATGGCTCTGGTGGAGGTCCACCGGAGCCGCCTGCCGCCCTCCCGGCAAAATGCCGCCCCAAGCACGCGCTTGGCGCGCTGGGGTCTGGAGCCGGCCCTGAGTAAGTGCTTAATAATGGAACTCAGTGTTATTAAAAAGAAGTCACTTTGACAAAAGTACAGATGCTTAGCCAGTATTATCATCTTTAATCCTGAGGATTGCTGCTGCTTACAGGAGTCTGCTGGTGTTGCAAACATTTTACCTACCAGCTGCAATTTTCACAAAGGCTGAAATGGTGCAGTAGCCCCCATTCTCTATGCTTTGCCGTCTGCTCTGTTCTTATGAGAAGTACTGAATTTTTTATTTTCGTGGGATTGCTCAGGAGGCTGGGGTTTTTGTTGCTGAAATGTAATTACATCTGGTTTTCAAAAACATTTAATGCTTAGCACTTTCATTTATTGTTTACTAGTGAGTAATACATGATGGTGTTGTGTCTTAAGTTGTTCACAGCTGAAAAGTGTGTGGTAGCAAGAGGTTATTAATGCTGAAAGAAAAATATTTATTCCTTGGCTTTCCCAGTTCATTTTCTCTCTAAAATGGCAGACAGATATCTCTACATCCTGTAGCCTCTTTCGCTCTAGCTGTGTTATAAATATAACTTTTGTGATATCTGAAACAATTTTCAGTATGGTTTACTATAAACCCAATGGGATAGAATGAGAACCAGTTCCAGCTGTGCAACGAACTTGAACAGAACCTAAACTTTATCAGAGGCTTGAGAAAGTTTAGTTACCATATTTGTTTTCCAGTTTCACAGGCCCACCTACCCTTCCTGATTCTGATGTCCAAGTAGTAGTGGAAGCAATGAAACACTGGAGAAACTTTTATGTCCTGAGATTTCCATCCCAATATTGTAGACATGCGAGGTTGTGAGTAATTTCTGAAACACTGGGTGCTTAAACTGCTTAACCTTCTAGGGCACGCCCAAAACTATTTTTTTATGGAGATGAGACCATAGACCTAATGGACAGGATAATTGCTGGATTAATGTATTCTCTTTAGCAGAAAGTGTAACTTCATGTTGGCCTCTGTAACTTGGAGGGAGTTTTGAACTTGCTGATTACTGTGCAAGAGCTTTAGCATAACTGCACTTAAAAAAAAAAGTTTGCAACAGTGCCACTTATATGGTGAATTGTTTTTTGATGTGTTTCCACCATTTCACAAAAAAATGATCCTCCAAAAATTAGAAATGCACCAAACCTAGAACTTTGGGAAAACAGGGTGTCTACCCACAGGGAATTACTTGAAAGGATGAGGTCTTTGAATTAGTGAATCATTTATGAACCATTTCTGATTCCTGCAAATGTAATTGTTGGCATAAGTATTCACGAGATGTTTGCATGCTGTTTGCTCTTTATAGTTGATATTTACTATTGTGTTATGAAATTTCTCACCTAAGGTATTTTTTTCCTGCTCTCTGACTGGATAACTGAACATTTTAAAAATAATGTGATGAATAATGGACTTTTGTGAAAAATTACAGGCAAATAATGATACATGCAAAAATCTGTGAAACTTATGGGTTTTGTGAACATTTTTATGAACTCCAAGCAATCTGAATACTTTTGAATAATGAGTAATAATGTTCCCCAAAATGAAAGCAATCTAGATTCAGCACTTTTATTTGAAAATCAGTTGTTGGGATTTTTTTTTACTATTTGACCAACTGTAGCCAAACCAAGATTCTGGATCTGAACACTAAACTTTGTGGGCTTGATTCTAATTTATAGTAATGCCACTTTACACAACTCTGGCAATGTTAAGTGGCATTAGAGTAGGTGTAAATTATATTGCCAAAGCAGGGAAAAGGAGCCTTAGTGTAACTGAGAATTCAGGCCTATGTTATAGAGCCACCTTTGTCCAACATACAATATAAAAGGGGCATCAATTATTATCTTGAAGCAGAACACTTAATATTCCTGCAAGATATATGAAAGTATGCTGTAATCGCATCAAAATGGAGTCAGATTGTTGACACAGCAAAGTAAATGGAGCAACAAGATTTGTCTGTGGCATGAGAGGTATACCCATTGGGGAGAATTGAGCTGGGGTATAACAATATATTTGTTCCTGTTCTCTAGGGCATTGCAAGGAGACAAGAGGGAACTGGACTTCAGGCCTTTATTGGTAAGGGTTAGAGCAGCTGGAAAGGGGGTAAATCAAAGAGCTTTTATAATATGAGGTTGGGAGGATTCCAACAGCTGGAGTAGGTCAAGCAGGTTATGGCATCTGAGGAGAATGTTTGGATAGGGAAAGATAAGGAAGGTTATAACAGCTGGAATTGGGTTGGCCTTGAGACTCTTATGATCAGGAGGAATTGGGAACACTATAGCATTTGGAAGCTGATCCAAGCAAGGGGCTCTTATCTGGAGGATCAAGAGGTATACAACAGCTGGGCAGGGTCAGGCAAATACCCAACATATGCCCAGAACTGAACACCCGTGCCTGGTGGCACATATTACCTCTCTCATAGTTTTTAGTTATTGTCACTCTCCATTTTTTGTAACTTCCTCCTGAATCAAATACAGAATGTGCCTTTGTGAAAAAGCATGAAGAGAGAAAAAAATTGTACCTCTACAGATATAATGCAGGCTTTTTAGCCTTTCCTAGCCACAAGCCAGTCTGTTATATCCTTTGCAGTTCCAATTGCTGACTAGCACATATTTTCCTTCTTTCGACCTTGTTGCACCCAGTTTCCTTCCAGTGATGAGGTTTGCATGTCAACTTTGCCAGAGAAGATGATGATGAGTGATGTAGGGCACAACAGGAATTAAATGTGCTGCCTTCTTAGCACGAGGAGACCTGAGTTTCAGCTGATGTTAATCAATGTAGCTCAATTGACTTCGACCCTGTCTGTTACAGCTTTCCCCCTATTCCATTTTGTTTCTTACAGCTGTCCCCTTACTCCATTTTGTTTTTGTTCTCCTCGTGTGGCCGCCCCTCCCTGGCTGTTAAGTTGTTTACCAGGGCCACTGCCCCTCTCAAAGGGAGGGCCCCTTAAGTCATTTACCAAGAGCCATTGCCCTTCTCAAGGGGATGGCCACTTGTGCTGCGTGCTAAGTGGGACCACTGCCCTGTTCAAAGGGTTGGTCCTGTTATCACCTTGTTAAACCTGGGCTTTGTGTAGGGTGGGCAATGTCCAGAGCTGCAAGACCTAATGTGTTTTTTGAGATCCTGGGCATGAGTCATAGGCCTCATGTGCTTTTGAGTCCTGAGGTGTGAACTCACACCTATTGTCCAGGACTCTGCCCAGGCACGTCTCTGTGCTCACCTGCAGTTTTTCCCTGTGTCTCCTCCCCTGTGACAGAGGGAGCCTATCAGGATTACTGATGGGAAACTGCCTGAGTTTGTCTTTAAAAAACAGGCATTTTGAAAAAAACATCAGAAAGGTTCCTGCATTGCTGCCTGGTCTGATCAGCCAGGGATTCTGGGGGGTCCTTTCTCCGCTCTCGTTTTATTTTTGAGCGTACCCCCATTTTTAACCCCCCCCCACGAAAAACGAATTGCTGCCTGAGAGACCTCCTGATTATCAAGAGCGTACCGAGCCCTCCTTGCTTCTTCTGATGTTGTTGCTGCTTCTGCCTTTGCTGCTGCCTTGGGGACTGGTAAGAATCCCTCTGTGAAACTTTCTATACTTTTATTTTATTATTTTAGCTGCTGGCTCTGTTTCCCCAGCACACAGACTCAAGCTAAACCTTGGTTTGTGTCTTAAAACTTCTCTTAAACTCCGCAGCGCTTTTCCGCTAAAAATAAGTTTGTGCCGCCGCTAAGCTCTGCTCCAGTGGGCTTTGCTTTGGGGCTCACTGCTTTCAGCTGTATCCACTGCTGCAGCCACCATCCCTTGGTTTCCTTGGGGGCTGCCTTGGGAGCTGTATCCTGGGCACATACCACTCTGCCCTCTGTAACTTCCCCATAGCATAAGGTGCACCATAGGTTTTGCTTTTTAGTCTAGTAAGTCATAGTTTGCTAAGATTGTAGCGCTTGTAAGTTTCACCTGCCTTGCTATAGTTTGCTGTTTTGTTGCTCCGTATAGTTGCTTGTTATAGTTTTGCTTAGAATTGTGATATTTGTTGTTTTGCCTAGTCCTTGGTTAAGATAGATTTAAAAAAAACCATTGCCTGGTTGTATTCTGTACCTGTTTTGTTACTTTGTATAAGCTGCTTGTCATTTTATATATGTTTAATTAAGTTAGACGATAGATAATGGTTTTTGCTGTTTGAATTCGTCTTCCCGCTGTCCTGATCTCTCCCTGAACTTTCCCGTGTCTGTTTTTCCCCCGCTCCAATCTCCCCCTCTGTGTACTTCTCCATGTCTCCCTGTTGTAACCGTTTGCTGCTTTTTCCCCCGTATCTGCATCACCCTCCGAACTTCCCAAACCCCTTGCTGCTTCTCCCCCTGTGTAACTTCCCAAACCCTTTGCCGCTTCTTTCCCTTTTTTGGGGGGGGGGGTGTCCGCTTGTTGCTTAAACCTCCCTCTAGCCCTTCTTTACACTTCTCTGCTGCCTCTCCCTGTATCCCCTGTGTTTGTGCTTCCGCTTCTCTGCTGCCCCTCCCCTACCGAAGATCACCATCACACTGCTCCGTTTGTCTTCACCCCGCTGCTCCGCAGCTTCCCTGAAGTGCTCTCTGCTGCTGCAACCTGTTTCTTCCCTCAGCCGTCTCCCCCATTCTCCACGTGCCTTCCCATCGCTTGCACGTTCAGCGCCCTCCCCTCTTGCTGCCCCCAGACTCCCCTTAAGTGCGCTCCCGCTACTCTTGTCTCCCGTACGTCCAGCCCGCAGGCTCCTGAGGACTGCTCTGGGCTTCACCCCGCAGGGCTTCAGAGTCTCTCGCTGCTTCCAGCTGCACTCTCCTCTCATCAGTTGCCACTGATCATTCCCTCCCCTCCCCACTCCTGTTGCTCGACCCAGCCTTTAGGTACACTCTTGCAGATTATCTGCTATCACAGCCTCAACAAATTAAGTCATTAATTTTCTTTTATACTGTTACATTGCATAATTTCACTTATCACCCATATTGTATCATTGCACTGTGATTCACATTTTACTTGTGGTTATAACACCCCATTGGTTGCCTCCACTTTTCTGATATACTTTGTATTTGCATTGAAGCTACCATTTTACTTTGCATTTCTTTTGGGTACATTTTGCATTCCACACTGTATCTAAAGTTGTTCCTATATAAAGTTGAGTTGCTTATTAACTGTACTGTATCCCATTGTGCTGAACCCCACTTACTGTACCCCACTGTTAGAACTCCCTACACTATACAATAAGAACCCCCCCCATCATTGTCTATTATAAACACCCTATACACCCCATCCCATCGTATTTCATTGTTAAATTCCCACCACTTCCTTTTTCCTTTAATAAAGAAATTAATTGGCACCCCACCTGTGTGGTAATTGCTCCCCAAGATCCCATATACCTGTGGGCAGGGACAGACCCCTTCTCCCAACTATATGGATTCTAGGAATGCTATATAAAAGATCCTTGTGCCTCCAAAACCACTGTAACTGCTAGTCTGCTAGCAATCTCAACAAAGGCACAAGAGGGCTACCTTCACAGCTCCTGTATTGACTCACAACATTATTGAATGGCTTAATATTTTTCTGCTGGTCACCGTTATTGACTGACTGCTTCAGCTTTTTCTGCCTCTGCCACATCTGCTGCCATATTAACAGGTTACCTCAACTACAATTGCTCTACTATTTTGCAATTTGTCCTCCTGTTTCTATTTCCCACTTTTGCCACCATGATTTCTTCTCTCACCTTCTGAGTCTTCACCTAGAAAGCTGCCTTCTTCCTCACTTTGCATACTAATTTTAATATATTAATTTAAAAAGTTTAATGACACTCATACATAGCAGTAATCATATGTCATAATCTTCTGATGTTTATACCTTTGTCTTTCCCATTTTATCTCCACACACATATTTGTGGTGGTCTTGTAATTATTTACTGTTATGTCTAATTTAGATTATTCATAGATTCCAAGGCCAGAAGGGACCAGTGTCATCATCTAATCCAGTGGTTCCCAACCTATTTATCATTGTTGGCCGCATATGCGGCCCACAATGTATTACCTGGTCTGCAGGCTGAGAACCATAGCACACTCCCCCAACCCCTATGCCCAGTGCCTCCTGTCCAGAGACCCCTCCACAGAGTGGGGCCAGAGGTGGAGCTCTGGGCAGGGGGTCGGGTGGAAGGGACTCTCGCTGCCAGCTCCCGACCCCAGATGCCTGACTTGGTGGGGCCAGGCGGCAGCCTCTGACCCCGGTGGGCTGGCTGGCAACCCCGGACCCCATGGGGCTGGCCGGCAGCCCCAGACCCGCGACCCTGCACTTGGGCCTAGCGGCCTTTAGCACACAGCTGGGCTGCAACTGTGTGTTAATTGGGCCGTGGGTTGAGAACTGCTGATCTAGTCTGACCTCTTGTATAACACAGCCCATAGAACTTCCCCAAAATAATTCCTAGAGCACATCTTTTAGAAAACACCCAGTCTTGATTTAAACATTGTCAGTGATGGAGAATTCACCACAGCCCTTGGTAAATTGTTTCAATGGTTAATTATGCTCATTGTCAAAAATTGACTCCTTATTTGCAGTCTGAATGTGTTTATCTGCAGCTTCCAGCCATTGGATCATGATATGCTCTTCTCTGCTAGACTGAAGAGCCATTATTAAATATTTGTTCCCCAGGTAGATACTTACAGACTGTAATCAAGTCACCCCTTAAGCTTTTATTTGTTGAGCTAAATAGATTGACCTCCTTGAGTCTAACCCTACAAGGCATATTTTCTAATTCTTTAATCATTTCCATGGCTCTTCTCTGAACCCTCTCCAATTTATCAACATCCTTCTTGACTGGGACACAGTATTCTAGCAGAAGTCACACCTGTGCCAAATACAGAATCTCTACTTGAGATTCCCCTGTTTATGCATCCCAGGATTTCATTAGCTGTTTTGAGCACAGCCTCAGATTGGAAGTTCATGTTCTGCTGATTATTCACCACAACCCCCAAATCTTTTTCAAAGTCACTGCTTCCTAGGTTATAGTCCCCCATTCTGAAAGTATCGCCTACATTCTTTGTTCCTAGACGTACACATTGACATTCTCAGATTTATTAAAACACATATTGTTAGCTTGTGTCAAGTTTATCAAGCAATCTAGATCGCTCTGAGTCAGTCACCTGTCCTCTTCATTATTTACCACTCTCCCAATTTTTGTGTTATCTGCAAATTTTATCTGTGGTGTTTTTATGTTTTCTATCAGGTCATTGATAAAAATGTTAAATAATGTAAGACCAAGATCCTACACCTGCGGGACCCCACTGAAAACATACTAGCTTGAGGACAATTCTCCATTTACAATTATATTTGATATGTATCAGTTAGCCAGTTTTTAATCCTTTAATGTGTGCAATGTTAATTTTATATCATTTTAGTTTTTTAATCAAACTGTTATGTGGTACCAAGTCTTAGTGTGTTAAGTCAATGCTATTACCCTTTATCAACCAAACCTGTAATCTCTTCAACAAAAGATATCAAGTTAGTTTGATAGGATCTATTTTCCATAAATCCATGTTGATTTGCATTAATTACATTACGCTTCTTTAATTCTTTATTAATTGAGTCCCGCATCAACCACTCCATTATCTTGCCAGGGACCTATGTCAGGCTGATAGGCCCATAATTACCTGGATCATCCCATTTACCCTTTTTAAAAACTGGCACAACATTAGCTTTCTTCCAATCTTCTGGAACCCCCCTAGAGCTCCAAGGATTATTGAAAATCAATATTAATGGCCCAGCGAGCTCCAAAACTAGCTCTTTTAAAACCAATGGATGCAAGTTATCTGGACCTGCTGATTTAAAAATGTCTGACTTGAGTAGCTGCTGTTTAATGTCCTCCTGATATACTAGTGGAATGGAAAGAGTGTTGTCATCACCATATGAAGAGACTGTATCATCTGTTTCCCCCCAAATACAGAACAGAAACATTTTTGCCTTTTCTGCATTATTACTAGAAATTCTATCATTTCCACCTAGTAATGGACCAATAACACTGTCAAGATTCTTTTTTATACTAATATATTTTAATCAGTATAGATTTTCCTCTTGTGTCCCTTGGCTTCCCTTATCAATTTTCTATACGTTCTTTGAAGTAGGAAACAATATTTTATTTCTCTGTAAAGATTTATTAATATGGATAATGGTGCCATATAAATAAATCATAATAAATAATCAGGTGGTGGAAGCTAGGTTACTGGTTTACATCTGGAAAAATCTGGAATATTCATTTGTTTCCCATAATCTTTCACAATATTATTTCTTCTGTAGGCTCTTGTAGCTTTCCAGTCAGGCTATGTCTTCTCTTTGCCAGTTGCTACCATCTGTCCTGATGACATTGTGATGAAGAATGTGTATGTTGCTGAGCTTCCTAATAATGTCAGTGTCATTTTGTGTTGCCTCTATCACTCTGCTACTGTTCTGCTAACTTGTCTTGTTTCACTGTTACCTTGTCATGGTTCTTGTACTCAGAGCATTCTGAGCAATGCCCTTTGGATTTAGATTCCTCTCTTCTCTCCACCATTACTAATACCTCATCTGTTCTCCACAGCTGCTTTCTGTGTTCTCTCTTCATCCCAGTTGTATCCTACCTGGTAGAAAGTGCTGTTTGCAGGACAGATTTTTTTTTTACATTTCCTGTTGGCATTCAATAACACCCAATTAAGTGGTTGTGTTTATCCTGCAGTCATCAATAATCTTTTTTAGGGTCTCTGCTCATTAAGTAATAAATTCAGCTTCCCTGGTTAAAAGTGTTTTGAATCCTTCATGTGACAATATGGGGCCAATCCCACAGGGAATGGTTGCCTCTTTTCAGACTGCTTCCTCCATGTGCTGTACTCCCTGTTGGGTTTATCTAACTATGTCATCTTTACCAAGGATACTTGAGGCAAGCTGTTGCCTCCTTCTTAGTTGCATGCAGGTTGCCAGGAAGCCTGGGGGACTCACCATATGACATTCATAGTGCTTGGCTTCTATCTAAATATATCTGAGAATCACAGTGAAGTATATGATGACAAGATCCCAATTTCCTTTGTCATGATTTCTTCTTAAGATGTTGCCCACAACCAATATAATAGAATTTTCCCCTAACTGGTCACCATATTAACATTCAGGTAACATATTAATCATTATTGAGTTAAAAAGGTGAGGTTGAAGCAATCAATTTTGCAAAGAGATTTTATAGGTTATTTTTCTTAAATTCATTTTAGCAACCATGAAAGCTGAAGGATAAAAAGCCCTGGAGACTGAAGTCCACAGAAAAGGTACAGCAAGAGCAGAAATTATTCATGCTTCTCCTCTCTGTCTCTCCAACATGCTTCAACTCTGACCTGGGTGGACCACTTCTAGGAGTGGGAGAATAATTTATTTTACAGGTCCATTTAATCTTTAGCCTCTACTAAAACTGAGAAAAAGATTCCAATTAATTAGTGCCAACTATGGCAGTGGTTTGGAGATGTGGACTGTCCACTAGGAATTGGACATAAATCACAATTGGTTTCAAACAGGTCACTGAACAGCTATCAAATGTTAATAATTTTCAGTTATTACTAAGCTGGACCAGGTTCAAACCTAAAAGTAAAGAACAGAAATTGCAGCTAAACTGGTGAAGGGACAGGTTGAGGTCACAGAGGTAAATTCTGGAAAAAGAACAATGTCAAATGAAGGGGTTACATAAAAATGAGTTCATCGCAAAACACACTAAAGACCAACAATTCAAAAAAAAAAAAAGGGCAAGATACTTAAAAACAAAGGAAGGGGCCATTGACTTAATAGGCTTTAGTGGTACATTATGGAATGGCAAAAATCAATGGGTTACTGTAATAGCTGCTATTCAGGAAGAACCGATGAGATCATAGAGGTGGGCGAGCTGCCCTCTCATAGTGGACAGGACTGTGCAGTAGAACCTGTATGATACAAATGCCAAAGCACTATGCTAATAGGCTTATACTACTGGCTTCTTGAGGAGGAAAAGGATATTGAGTGCAAAATGTTCAGAGAGATGAGAGGCAATTCTGTTTAACAAAAATAGTTATAATGGAAGACCTTCAGCTATAAGCTGGTCAAATGGTGCAATAGGTCAAACTTCAGAGAAGCAATTTCTTGCTACTTTAAATTACTTCTTCTTTGGCCAGCTAGTCAAAAACAATATACTGAAAATTAAAAATTTGGACTCTTTGTATGGATACTACTTAAGTATATTCTACCAAAATAACAGAAGCATTCACACCCCTGAACAAAAAGAGAGTAAGTACTAAAGGAAAGAAAATATGGTTAAATGGTAAGTAAATAGTGAAAGACATAAAAACAAATAAGAAAAAAACTTAAATATATCAGAAAAAGAAAACCTGGAGGAGAACTGATGAGTCCACTCAACTAACTAGACAACTGGTCTGATCTGATCCTATTGTAAGCCCTATGGCCTGAAGCCTACGAGAGAAGTGAGGCAGTACTTAATTTACATATCAACTGTGTTCTTTGATGACGTCTGCTGGAGAGCAAAGGGAGTCAACTGAGTGAGGCAGAACCTCATTTACATATTAACTGTGGATAATTTGGGGACACTGTCTTATAATTTGGCTAAATTTTATACTTTGCTATTTTGGAGACTGCCTTTTGGGGATCCACCTGGGTAAGGCCTGAACAGTGACTGGGCACAGGGTCATCAGGATTAAGACTGATGTTTGCCAAGGTTGAGTGTAAGGCCCTGGACAACATCAAGGTCAATGGAGAGAGATTGTGTGTTTCTGGCTTGCTTTTGGGGCATCACACTGGATGGTAGGGTCCCTTATATCACTGATTCTAAAAGAGCTAAGCCAAAAGTGCAGTAGATCCAGCCCCCAGATCAGAGCTACAGTCTACAGACGAGCAGAGAAGGAGATCTGGTCCTAGCTGAGAGCCACAGTCTATGGACAGAGCGGAGTAGCAGTTCCAGACCATCAGAAGCATCTGTGTGATAGCTACCAATCACAGCCAAAAGGAGAGAGCAAAGCATCAGTTTGGCCCACTGTGATCTTAAGAACACCTCAATGCCAACTTGAAAAAGGTTCACTGTTCTGTCAACTCCTATCATGCCTGATAAATACGTGACACCTAACATATTGCTGTCATAGTACTTATCCATAAAGAATGTTATATGAAGTATCAAATGAAAGCTTGTGACACACTGGTCATTAATGTCATTCTGAACTGTGTATATTAACACTGTATGAGGAATTATGTACACCTACTAACATTAAGCTTTAAAGTCTGTAACCAAAGGGAAAAAACCAGGTTTTCTTCCAGACTGAGGGAAGGTCATCTGTCATATGTAGATTAAGCACTGTGAGCCAAAAACAATGGGAGCTACATTTGCATGTAAAGTCAACAGGAAAAACAGGTTGACAGAGGGATATGAACTCAGCATGGTGCCAGCACACCGGGGAACAAACAACAGAAATGCACTGCAAAAAAGACTTGGATGGGGGGTGAGAAACTCGTTAGATAAGGGTTGTAGCTTATTAAGTTGAGTCTTAGTCTCTAGAAAGCATGTTATAGGTGGCCTAAGCACGAATATTCCTCCCTGCCCCACAACACATATTAAGAAAGCAAATAGGGGCCCCTCTTGAGCTGCTTGGGGCCCTAAGCAATTGCTTAGTTTGCTTATACCTAGCACTGGCTCTGCTTTTGTTTTATTTGTAAGCCTTTCTGTTTCCGTTATTCATACTCAATAATCACTTGAATCTGTGAGTCTCTGCTCTTGGTTAATAAACTTATATTTGTTTTCATTATAAATAGATGACAATGCTGTATAGATAAAAAGGACCTACAACCTGAGTTGTAACCTTCCAGCTGTGTGTATACTGTCTCTTTTGGAGGCAGCTTAACTGGGAGTTCCTGTGGGTGTCCAGTGATAGGCTGTATGTTAAGGAGAATGCTCTTCAAATGGGGTTCAGGGATTGGGGTGCACCAAACATTAACCTCCAAAGGAAAATAGGACTGGGAGAGTCCTGAAGAGACTGTTTGAGCAGCTGAACGGCTGGTGGTGTACAAGAGCTGACACCCAGCTACCACAAAATAGATTCCCTCACACTGAAGGCGGCGCGGGCAGGGAGAACAAGTGACCCACAATCCCGGGTACCTTGAGAAAGCATCACACCCACTAACAGTGCTGAGTGGGGAAACGGATGTTTTCAAGTCAACAGAGCCTGATGAAGTACATCCTAGAATACTCAAGGAGCTGACTTAGGAGATATCTGAGCCATTAGTGATGATTTTCGAAAACTCACGGAAGAAGGGAGAGATTCCAGAGAACCGGAAAAGGGCAAATATAGTGCCCATCTATAAAAAGCGCAATAAAGACAGCATAGGGAATTACAGATCAGTCTGCATAACGTCAGTCCTTGGAAAGATAATGGAGTAAATAATCAAGCAATCCATTTGCAAACACCTAGATGATAATAAGGTGATAAGTAACAGAACGGTTTTGTCAAGGACAACCTAATATCTTTCTTTGACAAGGTAACAAGCCTTGTGGCTGGGGGGAAGTGGTAGACATGGCATATCTTGACTTTAGAAACGCTTTTGATACTGTTTTGCATGATCTTCTCATAAACTAGGGAAATACAACATAGATGGAATACTATAAGGTGGGTGCATAACTGGTTGGAAAACTGTTCCCAGAGAAAACAACGAGGAGTACTTGTGGCACCTTAAGACTAACAAATTTGTTTGGGCATAAGCTTCCGTGGGCTAAAACCCACTTCATCAGATGCATGGAGTGGAAAATACAGTAGGCAGGTATTTATACACAATACATGAAAAGATGGTAGTTGCCTTACCGAGTGGGGGGTCAGTGCTAATGAGACGATTCAATTAAAGTGGAAGTGGGCTATTCTCAACAGGAGGAAGAATCACTTTTGTAGTGATAATGAGACCAATGTAATCACGGTGGCCCATTTCAAACAGTTGACAAGAAGGTGTGAGTAACAGTAGTGGGAAATTAGCATGGGGAAATTAGTTTTTGTAGTGACCCATCCATGCTGATACAGACTAACATGGCTACACTCTGAAACCTGTTCCCACAGAGTAGTTATCAGTGGTTCACAGTCAAACTGGAAGTGCATATTGAATGGGGTCCCGCAGGGATTAGTCCTGAGTCCAGTTCTGTCAATATCTTCATCAATAATTTAGATAATGAGATAGAGAGTATACTAATAAAGTTTGCAGACGACATCAAGATGGAAGGGGTTGCAAGTTCTTTGGAGGATAGGATTAAAATTCAAAATGATCTGGACAGACTGAAGAAATAGTGTGAAGTAAATAGGATGAAATTCAATAAGGACAAATGTAAAGTACACCACTTAGGAAGGAACAATCAGTTGCACACATACAAAATGGGAAATGACTTCCTAGGAAGGAGTACTGCGGAAAGGGATCTGGGGGTCATAGTGGTTCACAAGCTAAATATGAGTCAACAGTGTAACACTGTTGCAAAAAGTACAAACACCTGGGATGTATTAGCAGGAGTGTTGTAAGCAAGACACAAGAAGTAATTCTTCCATTCTACTCTGCACTGATAAGTCTTTAATTGGAGTATTGTGTCCAGTTCTGGGGATCACATTTCAGGAAAGATGTGGAAAAATCGGAGAAAGTCCAGAGGAGAGCAACAAAAATGATGAAAGGTCTAGAAAACATGACCTGTGAGGAAAGACTGAAAAAATTTGGTTTGTTTAGTCTGGAGAAGAGAAGACTGAAGGGGGGGACATAACAATTTTAAAGCACATAAAAGGTTGTTACAAGATGAGGGGAGAAAAATTGTTCTCGTTAACCTCTGAGGATAGGAAAAGCAGCAATGAGTTTAAATTGTAGCAATGGAGGTTTAGGTTGGACATTAGGAAAAAATTCCTAACTGTCAAGATAGTTAAGCACTGGAATAAATTGAAAGAGAGGTTGTGGAATCTCCATCATTGGATGATTTTAAGAGCAGGTTAGACAAACACCTGTCATGGATGGTCTAGATAATACATAGTCCTGCCTTGAGTGCAGGGGACTGGACTAGAAGACCTGTCAAAGTCCCTTCCAGTCCTACACTTCTATGATTCTATGATATTTATATGTTCCCAGATTACTTGGTGGAGACTGGAGCTAGAGTTATTTAAGTTTTTAAAAAAGCCACAGAAAGTGAGGACCCTGCCTTTTATGCACCAATACCATGGGCAGAAGGGCTACAATATCTTAAATTATATTTATCAATCAAGGGCTCTCAAGCAAACAGAGTACCAGTCTGCAGATTTGCTTTGTACTCTCTTCAACAAATTGTTGGGTTTTCTCAATAGCAGCCAAAGGCAGTATCCACACAAATCTTATTTTTGTCAGTTCTTGAAAATGAATGCATTTTTGAACTCTTGTGATGATTTTACCAGACCAGAAATGGAAATGTGACTAAGACCCTTCTACTATTTTATTGGCTAGCAGAGTACATGTTACCAGAATCACAACATTTGTCTGTCTTTCTGATATTCCTATTGTGTCTGATATCAATTTAGGTAGATAAATAATTATCTTTAAGTGTTTTTTCCATAGTCCCACATGTGTGAATTGTTAATTAGCTCTAATAATTGCCTTTTCTAGAATGTTTCTATGAACCATGAAGTTCAGCTTCTACTCTTTATAAATCACATCTAAAGTGAAATTCTCAGAATTGACTAATTATAATGAGCTATATTTATTACCAGTTGAAGTGCAGCTTTCTTGTTGCAGACAGACATGCACCTTGGTTAGAAAACCAGCCACAGAATTACTCTATGCCTCTCTTATGGGAAATTATATTAAATCAGTAGGGCTGGAGAGCCTTTTGTGTCGGTAGCCATTGCAGTAGTTGTATTGTCATGTTTGGCACAACATTATGGGTCAGAATGATTTTTATTGATCAAAACACATTGTAAATAATATCATTGTATTTCCACAAGAAAATGGTATTGGCCATTTAAAATTCAGGATTTTTTCATGGCATTTAATGGTATTTTAATTGTATTTTTGTTTCTGTTTTTAAATCTGGGTATGCCACAAAGAAAAATATGCCACCTTTACTCTTGGCCCTGTAGTGTTCTCCTTCTCCAGCGTTCTGAATTTATCAAAATGTTATGGAGGGACAAACTCTTCACCCCACATTTTATAGACATGGAATGCCCTAAAGGAGCAGAATTGATGCATATTCACTGCACTCAGAGGTAAGCTACAAAGATGCCATGCAGGGAGATTCTAAATCTTCTGGGTATCATGGAGCAGTGCTCTTGTTGCCTGATCTGTTGATTGTGTAATTATATGGATTACTTGAGAATTTCTAATTAAATCTCTGAGGTTTGGTAGGTTTTGGACTTAAGATCAGGCCCAGAATTATTAAGATCAGGCCCAACATGCAACACTTACACTTAGGAAATTTTTTTGAATTTGCAATAGTTTTATTAGCATAATTAGTAACCACACAAACACTTCAACCAAACAAGTAAGTAGCAGTAATACAATATTAATTTTATGTTCAGAGTTATGTTATATGTATATTTAAATCATTCTTGTGGAGATCTAGAAGTAATGAGACAGGTCATGGTTCACGAGGGTTCTATCCTATCCCTGGCATGCCAAACGTTCCCAACGGTAGAGGTCTTGATGGTGATGGTTAGCTCTGTTCAGACTCTGTTCAAAGTCTGGTGGCTGCCATGAAAATTTATAAGAATGTTCAGCCTCCTTTGTCCATAACTGTCTTTCTTATCCTAATAATGCTGGGGGAGTTCTTATTTTGCAGATTAGTATATTTATTCTGTTAAACTTATTGACATATATGTCAATTGGTTAGCAATTTTCCAGTTAAACATTTGCTGATATTCCAGTCCTAAAATACCAAACTGGCATCAATTGGTTTCTTGTGGTTACCTGTCAGCATATTTATTTATTACAGCAATATGTTTTATGATATCTTGTTACTTAGTTAACTTAGCTTAGTTAACTGTGACTTAGTTAAGATATCTGGTTAACTTGCTTATGCTAAGGCTTGTGTAGGCCTCATATTTTTATGGTAAGTGCTTAAGCTAATATCTTGCAGGCTTGGGCCTGTAGGTCTTTTGCATTAGTGCCTTATACCTATATTACATATTTTATATCTATATCTATAGGCTGCACTCTCTAATGATACTATCCACATCAGTGCAGAGGGAAAGGGAAAGGCGTGTGATGAACTGTGTGTGCCTCCGTGGTCCACATACTCCAATTCTTCTCCATATAGGCAGCAGGGTGAACAATACAGTTTATGGACTGTAGTAGCAGAGTAGCTGAGGTGGTGCTCTGCAATCTAAAGGAAATATTCTATTCTGCCAACCCCTCAGAGATGCCTTGCACAAAGCCCAATGGCCTGGTGTAGAGGACTAGGATTTTGTTTTATTTTCCATATTCCTTTTTTTAGGGTGGGGGGTAGGGGGGTGAAGAGAAACTTTGAGCTTTACTTCTACCTCCTTTCACTTCTCATCCATCCTTTCTTCCCCATCCCCTCCCCCTCAATCTCTCTCCTTTGCTCCCTTTCCTATCCTCATTCTGCTCCCAGCTGGAATCTGTGTGTGTGTGTGTGTGTGTGTGTGTGTGTTTATAACAGTAAAATTCTGGACCCCAACTGCTTTTATTGTGGTTGGTGTGTTGTTTGTATTAATGTAATGCCTAGGAGTCCCAATGATGGCCCATGATCTCATTGTGCAAGGTGCTGTATACGCACAGAACAAAAGGATAGTCCCCGCCTGAGCAGCTTACAATATAAGACAAGAGACAACAGATGGATACAGACAGATGGGGTGGGGGGGTACAAGAAAACAATGAGAGGTATTGGTCAGCATGATATGCTGTGGTCTCAGCACACCAGCAGCCTAGAGTTGCTTGGAACCACATGCAGCTACCAGTTGCTTTGAGGAGCTAAATGAGAAATGCCACTAGCTGCATATGGTCCTGAAGTTACAGCTGGGTCCTGATTATACTTATTAAAGAAACGGAATCAGAAATACAGGGTATCTTATAAAAATAAATGAACTCCACTGCAGACTGTTATAAAATGGTAGATATAGTATTGCTGAAAGGGCAGTGGCTAATGGAATAGGAAAGAGGCAGGGGTAAGAAAGAATTCAGTCAACAGGAAACATGGAAGAATAGTGTCTGCAGTTACATTAAGCACTTAGGGTGAAATCCTAACACCAGTCAATTCAATGGCAAAGCTCCCATTAACTTCAATGGGGTGAGGATTTCCCTCATGGAATCTAGTGTCTCTCTGCTCACACTACAATCAATTAGCTCACATCGTGCAAAGTACAAGCAGGATAAAAATTACACATCCTATCAGATTCAATCTTCATGCTTCAGGCAAATTCTCCAAAGGCCTCTCTCTGCCTGGCCTCTTTTTGGCCAAATCTCAAGGCCTCATTCTCTGATATTTCAGCTGATGCTGTTGGTTATCCCCTTCATCCTTAATATCCTGTTCTCCCTTGGCCTCTGCAATTTCATAATTCCTAGTTCCCATTGTACCTCTCAAATATCAAATAATTAGAGTTACAATCCACTTCCTAGTTCCCCTCTTGCTGTGAGGGCGGCATCTAGTGTCGGTGCGGCACCTGGTGCACCACATTTCCTTGCGTGCCAATGCAGCTGTGCTACCTGGTACATTGTGAGAGCAGAAGCAGCAAAGAGTCCTGTGGCACCTTATAGACGTATTGGAGCATGAGCTTTTGTGGGTGCATGACATGCACATTGTGAGAGCAGAAGCAGCAAAGAGTCCTGTGGCACCTTATAGACTAACAGATGTATTGGAGCATGAGCTTTCGTGGGTGCATGACATGCATCCGACAAAGTGGGTATTCACCCACAAAAGCTCATGCTCCAATACATCTGTTAGTCTATAAGGTGCCACAGGACTCTTTGCTGCTTTTACAGATCCAGACTAACACAGCTACCCCTCTGATAATGTAAGAGCAGAGCTAAAACAGCCCATCCATACCCCTGCTTCCTAATCCCTGCTTTTCTTCATGGTAAGAAGAGTAGTGGACATGGAGGGTGTTTCCTGCAGAGCCAGCACAGAAGCATAAGGAGGAACCATACATTCCTTTACTCCCCCGCATAGGATGGGCCATAATCTGGCCCTAAATTATAAATCCTGCAAAATTGATATACTAACATATCTTTTATAAACTTACAACTTGGCAGTTATTTGTTGGCCTGATTCTGCAATATTTGCTCACACTGAGTAGCTCTTACTCATGCAGGGAGTTTTCTGGGCCTATGTTTAAGGGGAAGTCCCATTCAATAAGATCATCCTTATGCAGGGGTCCCCTGCAAGGTCTTATTTAAATGGGACTATTAGGTGCCAGCTTGTTTCCAGCCCAGAAACACCCACTGCCAGACACAAGGGCTTTCTCCTGGCAGCTTTATTTTCTAAACAGACAAAAAACACAACCAATTCTTCAGTCCCCCCCTAGGACTTTCTCCCTGGTGGTTCTTTTCCCCTAGCAAGTTCCCTCTGCCTCCCCTCCCAGGGAGCTCCTCATCCTTCTGCTGCTTCTGCGCCTCATCCTTACTGACAGCCCAGCTCCTTATAGGGAACCTCCCCACAGCTGTACCAGATTAATGAACAGGGCTGGCCTCAAGCCTCTGGCCATCAAAAGGGCAGACCACCCTGTTACAGGGACATATGTGGTGCTTAGGCCAGGAATCAGTCCTCTGCACCAGGATGAATATAAGAGTTGCAGAATAGGCCCTAAGTCTTTAGAGATAAGCCTAGTGTTTTTGAAGAGCTCAAATGGTAGGCTGATACTACAGCATATTAATCAATGATTTTCATTGCAGCGAATGAAAAGGGACAGTTTGTCCTCATCCTCCTCCCCCAAAGAAATGGTCAGTTAAAAGAGTAGTAGTAGATAAGTTTATTAATGTCAGAACCACCTGTTCCAAGAGATCTCAGGAAATGATCTGGCATTGTTAGACAACTTTTCAGCCACTTTAACAGAACAGTGTTCCTAGGTGTGCACCATACCCTCTGGCTTCAACATTTCTTTAATGTAACAGGAAATGTTCAGTCTGCAAAGCCCTACAAGAATAGAGGCCTTGCTGTGTATTTCTGGAAGTTATATTTTATGTAATTGTGAGTTTTAAACTGAAAACTCTTATGGAGATGTAACAGTATACACATTGGGAAACTGATATATAGTGCATTAGCTAATGTTGCACATGAAACCTGACCAAAATGCAGGTCGCAAAACCAGATATTGAAGACTGTGAGACTGCAAATGGATTATAGGCTACATTGGGATATTTCTTGGGGTTACACATGTTTTTAATACATGTCTGATCACTGGAGCCAGTTTATACACACACCATGGGAAAGATAATGGCCTTAGTTGAAAAAATATGTTTCTTTTAAAGTCAACAAAGAATAAAGTATCCCTTTATCAGACTGTGCTTTGCTCATCTGACATTTACAATAGATGTTGGAGTGTGGAAAGAGTGACAGGTCAGTTGGTCTTAATGTCTTGGAATTTTTTTTACAAATTCTATGTTTTTAATTAGATAAATTTATTTGAAACCTAAGTAATCTTGATCATCATCATAATTTTTAAATAGCTGAGCAAAACTGCCATGGTAGAACAGACATAACATTTTATAAGCCATTTGAACATATTTGGCTGTAACTAAGCCCATTCTCCTTGAATCAGCCCTCTACAGTCAGAGTCAAATGTCCCTCAAACAGTGAATGAATTAATCCACTTTGCCAAGCTATATTTATGAATGCTGAAACAGTTCAGATTGGGCATTCACTGTTACATAGACTGTAAGCTCCTTGGGGTAGGGACCATCTTTTTGTTCTCTCTTTGTACAGAGCCCAGCACAGTTTGAAAATGGTGACTCCTAGACACTATCACAATACAAATAATAATAAAGTGAATGTTGGTGTAAATACAGTTCTTCCCCCACCCAGCTTAAAAGATTTTTAATGTGTTTTGAGAGGCACTGTGGTTTAATGCACAGGGAACTGGAGTGGGAATAAGGAGACTTGGGTTCTATTCAGAGCATGGCCACTGACCTGCTGGGTGATCTTGAGCAAATCACCTGATCAATCTGTGCCTCTTTCCTCTTCCACCCTTTGCCTCTTTAGATTGAAAGCTTGTCAGGGGACTGTTGTCCACTATGTGTATGTACAGTGCCTAGCCCAATGGGGCCCTGATCTCAGGTTGAGGTTTCTTGGTGCTTCCATTATATAAATAATTATACTAATAAGGAGAAAAAAAGCTAGAAGGGGAAAAGCAAGACTATGTGCTGTATATGTGTGTAATATTTACAACTCAAAACACCATGTGGCAGCTCCTTTCTATCTGTCCATTTTTTTGTCTTTTTGATATCTGTACTTTCAACATTATATTCTTTGCTAATCTTTACATAAAGCTCTGTGACCTTCATTCTTCAAATGTACTATGTTTTCCTTTGCACAAAAGAATGACTAGTCTAGACTTGCAATTGATATATTAATGAAACTATGCCTGAGGAGGTGTGACATGAACACAATATTTAGGCAATACAAAAGAAAAGTTAATAGGAAATATGCATGGAGTTCTGTTTAGTCAGGTGGCAAGAAACAATCAGAGAGAAAATACCTGGAAGGATTTCTGGTATTCTGCAGAAAACTCCAAAGAATGAATTCTCATTTAAAACAGATAAATTAATATGACTTAAAACAGAATTACTAAGGATGAGGTATTCTAACCAGACATCTGAATATTTTGTGGGACTATGAAGATGGAAATTGTAACTTTTTAATATTTCCCTATCTTTGAAGAAGATGTTGGTTAATCAAAAGCTAACATATCCTATGACATAACTCAGAAGGATCATCAGCTTTTGCAACTGGCTCACTTTTGTGGGAAAAGGCGTTAGGTCATCAGGCTGCTAGGCAGACGACAAACCCCCTGAAAGAGCAGCAAAGAATCCTGTGGCACCTTATAGACTAACAGACGTTTTGCAGCATGAGCTTTCGTGGGTGATACCCACGTGGTGATACCCACGAAAGCTCATGCTGCAAAACGTCTGTTAGTCTATAAGGTGCCACAGGATTCTTTGCTGCTTTTACAGATCCAGACTAACACGGCTACCCCTCTGATACTAAACCCCCTGAAATACAGTATAAAAAATCCACTGTGGTGCATTTAGCCAGACACACACAACTTTGGCTGTTAGAGGATGAAAAGGCTTCTGCTATGTTGTAAACTAGACAGCCTGAAATGTACTGTCATTAAAATTTAGTTCTATTTTTTCACAATTATTGTTTATTATTTGGATTGCAGTAGCTTGCAGTGGCCGCAGACAGGATCATGGCTACATAACTAGGTGTGGTACAAACACTTAGGAAGACATGCTCCCTGCTGTAAAGAGCTTTATGTCTGGCAAATTAGAAGTCACAAAGAAGCTGACATTGTTAGTGAACCAATCTCTCAGCACTCATGAACATTTTTAAATGGTTCTGAACATCACTGGAGGCAATATATGGGTTTGTTTGAAAACAATTGTATTTTTAAAATATTGAACATGCTGTAAGACTTCACCAGCAGTGCCTGAAAGTTTAAACCAAAAAATGAGCCTACATACACACTTGAATAAATGTAAATGAACCCAGATATTAAAGCCATGATTAAACTGTACACGTGTCCAGACTTTGTAAGACAGACTTTCAAATGCCATCACAAATTGGTTTCCATGCCTTGTTTAGACCACTGTTACAGAGAAGCAGGACATGCTTTCATCTGTCCTGGGTCCCCATTTTGGAGTTGCTTTGAATACAAAATCTCATATTCTGTCCTGCTTCAGTAGCTTAGTTTCATTTAACAAATGTTGCACAGATCTTCGCATTGTCTTACATATTATTGCATATAATAATGCATATTATGGTGATGCAGACCTTTTTGCAATGATTATTTGTGTTTTCCTACATAAATATAAGAAACCTAACAGTGGCCATAATGGGTCAGACCAATGGTTCAGCTAGTCCAGTATCCTGGCTTCTGACAATGGCCAGTGCCAGATATTTCAGCGGGGAATGAACAGAGCAGGGCAATTTTGAGCAATCCATCACTGCTGTCAAGTCCCAGCTTCTGGCAGTTGGACATTTAGGGACACCCGGAGCATAGGGCTGCATCCCTGACCATCTTGGCTAATAGCCATTGATGGACCTATCCTCCATGAACATATCTAATTCTTTTTTTGAACCCAGTTATTTTACTAGAATGTGATATACTGACTAATGAGGTGCCATTAGTACAATAACCTAAATGCTCTCTTTTTAATTTAAACCACTCTAGTAATATATACAGTTGGTCGAATAAGTCCTGCTAATTATTTTAGTCCTTTTTTCTGCTCATGTGAATAAACCAATGCGAATTTCTGTGAATATATTTTGTATTCACCAAATAATTATTGTGAACAAATTTCAATTGGTGGGGTGTGAGGTGTTCACAACACGTTTACTTAGATTATTTGCTGTGCTTTACATATGGTGTGTGATGGTTTAGGCTGTGAGTTTGTCACGGAGGTCACGGAAGTCCTGGATTCCACGACTTTCCATGACCTCCGTGACTTCTGCAGTGGCCGGTGCACCTGGCTCGGGCAGCTCAGGCAACCCCTGTGCTAGTCGCACCGGTCGCTGCTGGGCCACAGAGCTGCCTGGCCACACCTCCGCCTAGTAGCTGAGTGAGGGGGTTGTCGCCTCTTCTGGGGAACCCCCCCAGGTAAGCCCAGAGCCTACCTCACTCCGTCCCATGCCCCTAACCTCTACCCTCTCCCACACCCACACTCTGCTGCTGCTGTGGGGGGGCTGACAAGGCGCGGAGCCAGGTGTGGAGTCTGCCGGCCCTGGCACCCTCACCCCACCCGCACCAGCGTGGGTCCTGGGCTGCACGCTGCTGCCTGTCCTCCCGCCCCCAAGCAGCTGGGCTTCCCTCCCTTAGCACCCGCAGGGGCCCCGGGCAGCAGGGCTGGCTCCAGGCACTAGCTGAGCAAGCTGGTGCTTGGGGCGGCATATTCTATGGGGCGGCATTCCGCCCAAACCCAGGGCAGCACGGCCAGTTTTGTTTGTTTGTTTGTTTTTTGGTTTGCCGCTCCGGCCGCCCTGTAGGGGGCGGCAGTGCGGAGGAGGGGAGCGCCCTGCAGCAAACTGGGCAGGGCAGCCCCTGTTCTTCCCTCTCCACCGACTGGAGCGGCGCGGAGCCCTCCCGGCAGGTGGCACAGTGGTCGGGACCGTGGGACAAGCGCCCTGCTGAAGCCCTGGCTGCCCCCTGCTCTCTCTTTCCCCCGCTCCCTCCCCGCTAGACTGGGTGCGCACTCCACTGCACGTCTGCAGCACAGGGAGTCCCCCTGCACCCTGGCTCCAGCTGCCCGGCAGGGGTTTTTTTGTTGTTTTTTTCTCCCAGCTTTGCTGCTCCGGCCACGCCGGGTTGTTTTTCCCCCCCCCTGCTTTGCTGCTCTGGCCGCGCTGCAGGTCCCTCCCCCCTGCTGCTCTGGCTGCGCTGCAGGTTTTTTTGTTTGGTTGGTGTTTTCCCCTCCTGCTTTGCCGCTCCGGCCGCGCCACAAGTTTTTTTGTTTTGTTTTCCTTGCCACTTCAGCCGGCGCTGCAGGTGTCCCCCTGGACTTTGCTGCTCTGGCCGCGCCACAGGTTTTTTTATTTTGTTTTGTTTTTTCCCCCTCCTGCTTTGCCGCTCCGCCCCCTCCCCTTTTTTTTTTTTTTGCTTGGGGCGGCAAAAAAGCCAGAGCCAGCCCTGCCGGGAAGCCTCCCCCTCCATGTTTTATTCACTAGTATTTTTAGTAAAAGTCATGGACAGGTCACAGGCCATGAATTTTTGTTTACTGCCGATGACCTGTCCGTGACTTTTACTAAAAATACCTGTGACTAAAATGTAGCTTTAGTGATGGTTCACTACAGTCACATGGTATTCTTGCTTTCTGATTGGATCAGTGAAACTATAAACAGAAGATAAAGAACAGTGAATATCATTCATACACAAATACCCTTGTTTGCATGTGAATATAGGTATGTGTATGAAAAACAGCATTCCCCAAACATTCATAACAACAAAAACATGTTTGGCTGAAGTTCGTACATAGCAGATAAGGGTCATGATCAAGCTGAACAGTGTTTCATGCAAACATTCAAGAACACTGGTTTTGCAGCATTTACCCAGGATTTATAGGAAGTAGACTTTGTTGAAAGTCACTATTGATAAGTAATTTAGAGCAAAATTTTCAAAACTGGCCTCCTAAATTGTTCACAGACCATTTGTTTGCACTGCAAATATTTGATTGTTTGTACAAATGTGATTTATGTATGCAAGTACACACTGAACATGTAGATATAGCGTAGGGTGCCAGTTTGAAAATTTGTACAGAAAACAATTGTTCTTCATGCTGATCTTTCTGATATCACACATCATTTACCTCAAAATAATATTTTCAGGCTTTCTCTTTCTTTGTTTTCCAAGCCAGCTCAATATCCAGAAAGCAACTGATCTCCATAGACCTGTGCAGAAACTACAGGTTTCTATACATGTGTGTTTCACATCCCTAAACATACAGGTTTGGTTTGCATGGAGTTTAACCTCTGTTGATTTGCTTGTATTTTTTTTTGGAGGGGGGTCACTAAACATGAAACTGAAAGGGGACATTCCTGTGACTTCCAGCTTTTCCTTCCACTAGTCAACCCATAAGCTTTGCGACATCTATTTTTAACCTGGATACCTCTTTGGGACATCCCTGGTGGCATTATCCCACCTATTCCTCTTTAACAGCCCCATCGTTCCTCACCTATTCCTGGTCTCCTGGATCTAGGTGACTCACCTGGAATTCACGGGGAAATGTTTAGTGACTCTTCTGATTTCCAGAGATGTTGAGTGTGAAGGATGAGGAGTTGCTATGTAATATGCTAAGAATATTCATGTGTAATAATGATATGACTATTATAAATGGCCTGGTCAGTGAGAAAGAGCTGCTGTATAATCATGATTAGGGCCCTAACAAATTCACAGCCATGATAAATGCATCTGGCCTTTTGTGTGCATTTACCCTATACTATACAGATTTCACAGGAGAGACCAGCGTTTCTCAAATTGGGGGTCCTGATCCAAAAGGAAGTTGCAGGGGGGGCTACAAGGTTATTTTAGGGGGGTCACGGTATTGCCACCCTCATATCTGTGCTATCTTCAGAGCTGGGTGGCTGGAGAGTGGTGGCTGTTGGCTGGGCACTGAAGGCAGTGCCTTGCCTGCAGCAGCACAGACATAAGGGTGACAATACCATACCATGCCACCCTTACTTATGTGCTGCTGCCTTCAGAGTTGGAAAATGGTGGCTGCTGGCCGAGAGCCCAGCTCTGAAGGCAGCAATGCAGAAGTAAGGGTGGTCATACCATACCATGCCATCCTTACTTCTCACAGCCAGCAGCCACCGCTCTCCAGCTGCCCAGCTCTGAAGGTAGCGCCAGCAGCAGCACAAAAGTAAGGGTAGCAGTACTGCAACACCCTCCCCAATAACCTTGCGACCCCCACCCCCAAGGTGACCAGACAGCAAGTGGGAAAAATCAGGACGGGGAGGGGGGGTATTAGGAGCCTATAGAAGAAAAAGACCCAAAAACCAGGACTGTCCCTATAAAATTGGGACATCTGGTCACTCTACCCTCTCTCCAAATCCTTTTTGGGACCTCCCACAATTACAACACCGTGAAATCTCAGATTTAAATTTCTGAAATCATGAAATGTACAATTTTTAAAATCCTATGTCTGTGAAATTTACCAAAATGGACCGTGAATTTGATAGGGCCCTAATCATGGTGGATTATTAGAATTTTCCTAAGTGAATGTAGTGATATACTTAATAAGTTGCTGTTGGACAAACAAGCAGGGAGGCTACACAATAGATCGAGAAGCAACCTCTGAATAATTGGGGAGGCAACTATAGGACATAGGCATACTTCCAGGCTCCTGGACAAAGTGACAACTTCTTTTGCCAGGCTGGGAAACTAACAGATCAAAATGCTATAAACAGTTAAAAAGCACTTACCAGGAGAGAAGGGATATTAATTGTCAGGTGTTCTTCCTGCCGACAACAGACTGAGATGGAAGAGAGACACAGGTCCAGCGGGAGTGTGTGAAATCAACGGAGGTTTTCCTTGGTTACCAGGAAATGGTAAGCCTTAGGGAAAAGCATACTCACATGTAGACTGTTCATTGTTTTAAGATCTGTTTTATTTGACATGTTTTTGTTCTAAACAAATAATATTTTGCTTTGAGAAGGCTATTTGGTCACTGATTAGCACTGTCATTCCTTTCAGAGGGCACAGAATTCAGGCACTGAACTTAAGTCAGACCTGCTGAGCTAATGATAGTAGATCACAGGGGACAGCAGCCCAGGGCCCAGTCTGAGAGTGGAAGAAGCATGGGATTCCACCCAGAGACAGGTGACAGCCCAAATCCTGAGAGGGGATGCAATTGAAGAGACCAGGAGGGACAAGGGAAAAACTGAAGTGTTTTCTATGTCATATTTAGTTTGTCATTCTCTGGCTTCCATAGAACTGAGAACCTCTTTGCAAATTTCACTACACTGTTCACTATTCTTTCTAGGTGACCATGCCTTCCTTTTATATTTGTTTTAGACTAAGTCTCCTAGCTCCAATTCCTACACAGTGCACTCTAGACTCTACTAGTCATTTAGTAACGTTCTCTTTAACAGCCCCATCCTTCCCCATTGAAGGAAAAGTCCTTTTCCATTTTGCCAACATCTTCAATTGGGTAACATCAAGCCTAATATGTCTCACTTACCTCATATGCCACATTTTCCTGAAAGTTGTATAGTCTGGCATCTTGACTCTTGTCATCAATATGCTGAGAAAATCAACACTGCCTGCAGAAGTGCTCCCCATAGAAGACATTAGCAAGGAAGTACCACATTTTGCACTGCTTGCAAATCATAAAATCTGTCTCCCTTTCGAGGTTCATAATTCCTCAGACTCTTATCGCTTTTAACCTGTATAAAAGCTGAAGAGGAGAGAAAAGAAACAAGTGAAAGACAGTGAATCAGTCAATAATCCCCCCCATATAGCCACAGAAAATGATCGCCAGCTGTAGCCCAATTAAACTCAATAATTTAACAGTGCACTAGTGTTCACAGGAGAATATACACATATATGCACTGTATACCCAGCCAAACCACTTTCATACAAACTGTGAGGATTTAAATGTAAAAAGCACACTTCTCCTCAGGAGTCTTTAACATTTGGTTAGAGCTCTTCAAATACAAAAGAAAGATGAAAAGGAAGAGAAGTCAATGAAACACTGTGCAAGGAGAGCCAATTAGTAAGTAAATCCACACTGTCTCTTGAACATAAAAAATATAACCAGCATCTGTTAGTAAAAGCAATAGCTTAATAGGTGTTCATAAGAGAATGCTCACTTATAATTTACCTACAGGTTAACCATTTGAAAGGTCACATTAAACAAGGCACATTTAGAGCTAACTTTTTCTTTCCTCCCCAGTTTAAGGCTTTTGTCTGTTGGTTTATGATCCCTACATGAGGAATGGCTTGGCTATGTTTTGTTTAACTTGATCATTTTAATAGCCTCGCCTTTTCCAACTTTGTTTTTTATAGATGCTGGGCTGCATTTGAACTCCTTACTCTCCAGTGTGGGCATGTAGTCCAAGTCACAATTTAGCCCTCGGTGGTTGGAGTTGGGCAGAAGCATCTTCAACAAGTATTTTTACAGAACTCCAATACTGGACAATTTTGTATCTCCCTGTGAAGCATTTGGTCCTAGCCACTGTAGGCAGAATCCTGAATTTGATAGACCATTCCTATGTTAGGGATTCCATGTGAGCAAAAGACTAAACTGACAGTATTTGGTATGGTTAAGACAATACCCATCGAGTTCAATTGGTCAATAATAAAAAACCACAATGCCTTTACTAACTGGGTGCAAGGCACTGCCATGCCTCTCACTTGCCACCTAGGAGCATGGACGCCCCTCCTCACACACTGGCTTTCTACCTTGGCTTTTCTGCTTGTTACAACATGGTGGATAAACAAGTTTTTTTCTTTTTCTTTCTGGAGAGACTTAGTACACTGATTACACTGTTACACTCATTGAATAGTATCAGAGGGGTAGCTGTGTTAGTCTGGATCTGCAAAAGCAGCAGAGTCCTGTGGCACCTTATAGACTAAGAAACGTATTGGAGCATGAGCTGTTGTGGGTGAATACCCACTTCGTCGGATGCATGTGGTATTCACCCATGAAAGCTCATGCTCCAATACATCGGTTAGTCTATAAGGTGCCACAGGACGCTTTGCTACTCATTGAATAGTACCTTGCTTCATGAATAGTTCCATTCAATTCAATGGGAATTCTCATGGGGTAAAGAACTACTCAACATGATCAAGGTTGGCAGAATGGATCCCATGGCCACCAAGAATAAATGTCTCAAGCATTAGACCAAGAAAAAGTAAATGCTACCTTAGTTTTTGGTCAAAGATTCACCTGTTCCCTTATGCTTCATCCTTTTCTTCCCTACCTGTTCCAGGCTGTATTCTTCCATTCTGAAAAGATTAAAAAGCTTAAAGGGAAGCCCATATGGGCAGCACCTATGGCTCTGTGTCTTTAAAGGACTGCTGCCTCCTCTAGCCAAGACTAGCTTCCCAGGAGTATGCTCCATTAAGGTATATTGCCTATCACTAGCAGCAGCTGATGCTGAGCCTGTTCCCCTCTTCCCCGCCATACCAGCCAAGCCTTAGAGGAGCAGCAACAGTGGCCAGGGACAAGAGTGACTCTCCAGCGCAGCTCCAGTCTGGCCACACACACCCAGGCTGTGAATTTTAGGATACCACTGTCTGCACCCATGGCAACAGCCAGGGTAGGAAGCTCTCACTCCAATGTGGCTGTGACCTGGAAATCTCCATATCTAGGAATGGCTTTTTGGGGTCTCTGCCCCTTTAAGGGAGCCTGGTGTCATGCCACTGTGCTAGTCAAAAAGTCTAGTGCTGGCCTTGACCAATCTTTCTTCATTTGAAGTCAAATGCAAAGCTACCATTGATTTTTTCCAAACAGGAATTTACATACGGTCTTTCACAAGGCAGGTCTCTAAATAGAATATACTGTGCACACATTCTGAGGGGTGCCTTTAATTTAACAAGATTGGCACTGTTCGGGGCTAGCTGCACTTCTGATCCCCTCGGTGGTCTCTCTCTGAGTGAATACCCTCCAAGTGTTAGGCCTCACACCGTTACCTAGATGTTGTAGAATTTTGTGATTCTTCCACTCTCAGATGGGGAGCTGGACTACAGCCCCTGTGTACCAACTCTGACTGCTCAGCAGGCCTGACTGGATTTTAACACACAACCATTTCCATGCATATCTGTCTTTCCTAAGGCTTAGGTAGGCCTAACTTCTCCCTGGCATCCCTACTTTTGAGGAATGGGATTCAGTCTGCTTCCCCGCAGTCCTTATGTCTCCCTTGTGTTTTGGGGGGCTCTCTGTTTACCACTCCCAAAGTCTCCTGCCTAAAGGCCCCCTCTGGGTTTTCAAGTAGAGCTAGTCAGAAATGTTTTTCCCATCCTGCATCAGGACAAAACTGAAAACTTTTGAAATGTTTCAGCAAGCAACCCCTAGAATAGCCACCTTCTACTTAGTGTCTTCACCACCATGCTCTAGAATTAGTCAGTCTCTGTCTCTCTCTGCTCTAATAAATATTAGTAATTTATATATAGGGCCCTAACAGATTCACCATTTTAAAAATAATTTTCATGATTTCAGCTATTTAAACCATACTATACCATGCTACCCTTTACTTCTGTGCTGGTGCTTGCAGAGCTGGGCCCTCAGTCAGCAGCCGTCACTCGCCGGCTGCCCAGTTTATTCTAGGTTCTGCTGTTTCTATAAATCGATCAGAGCATTCTCGCCTCATAATAAAATTGACATTTACCTGCCTGACATAATCGGCAATAGGGTTTTTGCTCTCTCCTTCCCCCCCTCCATTATCTCCTAATGCTAAAAATCACAATTTAAATTACATTTTATCCTTTACAGACCTCTGTTTCAGTTCATTTTAAATTACTAATTTACTTAAATAGCCTTCAATTTGCCTTGGAACTTTTTCAGTTGAACTTGGTAAGAAAATAAAAGAATGTATGCGATCTATTTAAATAATTGCCCCTTAACATCTCTTAAACTATGCAGAATAGTTTTCTAAGCAGCTGTAGTGCCCAGTACTCATTTTCTTCCTATTTTTGTCCTTTGTCCTCATTCTTGTAACTGAGCACACTGTCATCTGGTAGAAATATTTACCAGTTGGATCTGAATTGGCCTGGTAACAGTGAGAACACATCTGGAGTCTAGACTCAGCGGCTCTATGGGCAGGGTCATATCTCTGTGCTACATCAGCCCCAGCGCCTATTGCTGTTTACATAGGTGGTGTGCTGCATCATCTGTTTCAGCTGTCAGATGGATCAAGCCCCCCACTCCCCCATTCCCTTCATTCTGGAGAGCCACCAAGGGAACAGGGCCCTCTCCTTTTCACTGACCCTCCTCCTTCCAACTATTATCAGCTGGAGACAGGAAACAGGGGACCTCTGGCATACACAAACAAGAGAGAGAGAGGAAAAATATCCCCCAAACCTATAAATTGTAGCATTATCAGTATATCAAAGCTGTTCTGTTTAAAACTATTGGATTCAATTTAGAAGAGTACCTTTGTCTGATATATAAATGAGCCTGCATAAAATATATAAGTGAGAGAATAATCTCTTGGTATATGGGAAAGTATTTTCTAAATTAATTAAAAATCTATATGCTCTTCCCCACTCTCCAAGGAAAAACATTGATGCCCTGAATTAGGAAAGCACTTAAGCATGTGCCTAAGTCCCATAGCTTCAAAATTAAGCACATGCTTAAGTGCTTTTCTGAATTGGGGTGCTTGCCTGATGTGGGGTGCTTAAGAAACAGGTACACCTCTACCCTGCTATAACACGGTCATGGGGAGCCAAAAATCCCTACCGCATTATAGCTGAAACCCCATTATATCGGGGTAGGGGCGGCAGGGCTCCAGTGGTGATTTAAAGGGCCCGGGGCTCCCCACAGCAGCCAGAGCCCCAGACCCTTTAAAGCACCGCCAGAGCCCTGCTGCCGCAGCCCAGGGGTAGCAGCGGCAGGGCTCCAGTAGTGATTTAAAGGGCCCGGGGCTCCCCGCAGCAGCCGGAGCCCCGGACCCTTTAAAGCACCGCTGAGCCCCGCTGCTACTGGGCTATACACGAATCCGTGTTATCTTGGGTCACGTTATAGCGAGGTAGAGGTGTATAAAGGAAACTTTGAAATGGCATAGTAGTAACTTATTCCACTATTGTGACAAAGGGGTTTCATGTGTTTTGCCCTGGGTAGCTACACTTTGGTGTTGACTAAGGTAGTTTCTGTTTCTATGCATTACATAGTTAGGGACCCTTTGGGATGAAAGCCTTTATGTAAGTGTAAGAGGGTATGTCTACACTGCAAAGAAAAACCCATGGCACCAAGTCTCAGAGTCCTGGTCAGCTGACTTGGGCTTGCAGGGCTCCAGCTACAGGGCTAAAAGCAGCAGTGTAGAAGTTCCCATTCAGGCTGGAGCCTGCACTCTGAGACCCTCCCCTCTTGCCGGGTTACAGAGCCTGGGCTCCAGCTGAAGTCCGAACTTCTACACTGCTATTTTTAACCCCATAACCTGAGCCCCATGAGCCTGTATCAATTGACCTGGGCTCTGAGACTTGGTGCCACTCTCCAGCTGCCCAGCTCTGAAGACAGCGCCACTGCCAGCAGCAACACAGAAGTAAGGGTAGCAGTACTACAACCCCCCCAATAACCTTGCGACCCCCCAAACTCCTTTTTGGGACCCCTTACAATTACAAGACTGTGAAATTTCAGATTTAAATTTCTGAAGTCATGAAATGTACGATTTTTAAAATCCTATGACTGCAAAATGGACTAAAATGGACTGTGAATTTGGTAGAGCCCTACCTATAGAGCTAACACAACAGTGGGAGGATTGTGCTGAATGCTATTCTGGCTTATCTGCATCAGCAAAGTTGAGAACTAAGTTCCAATTGCAGGGCCAAATTCTGTCCTCATTGTTTACAATTGTGCACTCTCATTAAAGGCAATGGAGTTGCCCACACGAAAATGAGGGAAGAATTTGGCTTATAGAATCATAGAAATGTAGGGCTGGAAGGGACCTCGAGAATTCATCAAGTCCAGCCTCCTGCACTGAGACAGGACCAAGTAAACCTAGACCAACTCTCAGTTTTTTTCCAACCTCTTATTAAAAACCTCCATTAATTCCACAACCTCCCTTGAAGCCTACTTCAGAACGTAACTGCCCTTATAATTGGAGAGTTTTTCCTAATATCTAACCTAAATCTTCTTTGCTGCAGATGAAACCCATCTTCTTTGCTGCAGATGAAACCCATTGCTCCTTGTCATACCTTCAGTGGACATGGAACAATTGATCACAATCCTCTTTATAAAAGCCCTTGCCATATTTGACGACTGTTATCATACTCCCTTCCACTCCATCTTCTTTTCTCAAGGCTAAACGTGCCCAGTTTTTTTAACCTTTCCTTATAGGTCAGGTTTTCTAAATCTTTTTCATTTTTGTTGCTGTCTCTGGACTCCCTCCAGTTTGTTCACTTCTTTCCTAAAGATTCCTAAAATATTTATTTTTGGTAATAATGTATAAGTCGGAAATAAGTCCTTTCCAACTTGGCTCCCAGATTCCAGGAAGAATTTGCAAAACTGGCAGTATTAAAAAAATATGTATTTGTAAATGGATTCTTTTGTCTCAGTGACTCCATGATTAGTTTAACTAGATGCTGAGTTAGGCTAATGCTGACCATTTTGAAAATCCCACAATGTCATTTTACTAGTAATTTTTTCAAAGTGCATTTTTACAAAGAACCAAACTGTTTTTTGAGATCGAGGATAAAGAATTATTAACTTTACCAAAGACTTTAAATATCAGTTGTGAACCTTCCTTTCAAGAACACTGTGATTTGCAGCCACCAACCAAAAGAGCTAGCTGGACTCTTTGCAGAACAGAAAATCTCTCCTATTATGAAAAGCGAGATTGTTTTTTACTTAGACATAATGTGAATGTTATTGTATAGTCATCACAGTATTTCCATGAAGAAGCATTGCAATTGGCCACAACAAATAGGCACTCAAAAAAACTTCAGAAAGTGGAAGCAGACGTGTTACAATTTATCTTATAAACTAATACGCAGTAGTTCTTTACCTGATATGTGATATGATATATAATTGGCAGAAGTAATATAACAGCCTACAAAATTTTCCAATGACATGGAGATCATATCATTACTAAGAACTACTAGTGACTTGCTTCCTAGTAGAATTTTAATATCACTAGTGTGTTTAAATTAGAGATTATATGAACAGGGTAGGAAAACTTTGGATACTACCAAATATAAGGACATTTGGATTTGGAATTAATTTTCTGGGTACTTGTTTATCTGTATTTTTGTGCACTATATATGCAATTAGTTAGTACTGCTTGTAAAACATGATTAATCATTAAGAGATGTAAAAATGAACCGATTGTGGATGCAGAGATTGTCAATTCACTCATGGTCATGTGCTTTTGTAGTTTATACCTGAAGTTAGTAGCAAGTATGAGAAATCCCCAGGATCAAAACCATGCCTTTTACCTTTGCTTATTCATGTTTACCAGTTTCTCTTAGATGTATATGCTGATTGCTTTTCTAGCTAAATTAAACATAAATTTAAAACTAATTTGCCCGTATTCTAAATGTATAAATATGGGCCTGATCTCTGTCTCTGTATCTTGTTCCCTCCAGAGAAACTTTGAGAGCTAATAAACATCTGTATTTTTTTTCTTTTTAAGTAAACTATTAAGCACATATGATATGAACAAACGGTGTGTGTGTGTGGGGGGGAAATTTGATAATGGGTTCTACAATCTAGCAAACAAAGGTATAACAAGATCCAATGGCTGGAAGTTGAAGCTAGACACATTCAGATTGGAAATATGGCATAATTTTTCACCAATGAGGTTAGTTAACCGTTGGAACAATTTACCAATGGGTCCTGGTGGATTCTTGATCACTGGCAATTTTAAAATCAAGATTGAATGTTTCTTTTAAAAGATCTGTTCTAGTTCAAAAGGAATGATTTTGGTATAAGTTCTATTACCCTTGTTATACAGGAGGTGAGAGTAGGTGATCACAATAGTCCTTTCTGATCTTGGAATCTATGAACCAGTGAGAATCCCTCTGATTAAAAAATCCATCATGCTTCAAATAATTCAAATGGGAAAAATAGTAGTTTGGCATGAACTAAATGGGAGATATTCTGCCATATACACCTCTGCCTCAATATAACACTGTCCTCAGGAGCCTAAAAATCTTACCATGTTATAGGTGAAACCGTGTTATATCGAACTTGCTTTGATCCCCCGGAGTGCGCAGCCCCTCCCCCTCCGAGCACTGCTTTACCACGTTATATCTGAATTTGTGTTATATTGGGTCGTATTATATCAGGGTAGAGATGTAACATGCAAAGAATTCAAAATTCTACAAACCACATCAGCACCTTAAGTAACATATGGCCTGATCCTTGTCCAGCTGAAGTCCATGAGAATTTTTATCTCTTCAGTAGGTGTAGGGCTTGGAAGTTAAAGGCTCAGTTTGGCCTTTAGTAATGTGGGTGCAGCTCCTGTTAAAGCTAATGAGAGATGTGCTCCTGTAATTGTGGACAAGTATGAGCCCATATAATTTTTATACCCTCTGGTAAAGATGGTAAGAGCTTATGAAAGATGCTAGCCTTGCATTGCTCATCTCAATTTTTTGATAGAACAGGTTGACGTTTTCTGGTTTAAGATTAGCATATGCTATCCAAGTTCTTGTTTGAAATATTATAGCTAGCATTACATACCATAAATACTCAATTTACAAATGATTTAAGATCCAGAATATTCTCACTCGAGGATCTGAATCAAATAAGAGAGTAAATATGTGGTATGGGGCATAATTGTGAAAACAAAGTATCAGAAAATATTTAGTTCAGTTTTGACTTTCCTTAGCAACTAAATACAAAACATCCCAATTTACATAATCCACAGATTTTGCTATTTTCCACAAAATTGAAAAAACTGATCTCTGCAATAGATGCAAAATGCAAGTCATTAATATAGGACATATGTTATAGCACTGTTGACATCTGAACTCTTACTAGAATGTTTAGCTCCTCGTGCTTTCCTAGTTTTACTTGGGGATGAATCAGATGAGAGTGAATCTTGGATGCATATGAGAAGAAACATTTATACCTCATGTCCTGGGGAAGAAAAATCATTTTGTGCAGATAGGAAAAGAGAGAACCGCAAAAGAGTGAATACATGAAATCTTTCATTGTGTTCACTGTGCCATTCTGGACGTGGGATATTATATATTACATGCACAAAAAATAGAGGGAGAGAATAAACTGGAGAGAGACTTCTTAGTTTGGAAACTGTTCCTGGCACATTAAGTGAGAATCAGTCATATCTATTTTGCTCCATTTTATACATGTAATTAATACATTTGATGACAAGAAGCTGGATTGCAATCCAGTTGCAGAGAAATGGATTTGTTTCTTTTGTAAATATTCCTATTATTTTTGCACAAAAAGGATACATAAAGTCCTAAGAGCAATGATAATTAAGCCAAATGTAATTAAATAAACCCAGTTTATATGCACGTTGAGCCAAACCCGGAAGCTCCTTCTTAATTAGTATTTAATACTTATTAAAGCAGCCCCTCTTCCCCCCGTTTAGACCAAATCGTGTCCTTGATTCTAAGTGGCCAGAAAGCTCAACCAAATTGCCATGATTTACCTGGGTTCTGCATCCACAGAGAGCTACGTGAACCTGAGCATGGAGGGCCTGTTCCATAGTATCTGTGGAGCTACTTAGTGATTGCTCAGCCCCACCCACACCACTGGAGCCAGTGATTCTGCCCACCACCACCACATGGCAGTAAGAGGTTGACATCTCTAGAGCAGCACTTTCCCTGAACATGGACAGGATTTTCTCATTGATGGGAGCCTGAACTACTGGCAGACAGTTCAGAAACAGAACAGTTTCTTCCAAAGATCCCACCAACCCAATCAGAGCCAGGGAGACAGGACAACAACCCTTCCCCCCTGGCTAATTTTGAGGGGGCACAGAGTATCTCCATTAATGATGAGCCCCTCGGCTTCTCCTGCAGCAGGTCACTCCAGAGGGTTTACTGCTGTCCCAGAGCTTCCATGCATCATGCATGGATTGCGAAAAAGAGTCAGAAGTTGTGGACGGGAAACAAACTTAATTTGCATGTTTTCCCCATCTTCAGCAGCTCCAGGGGACCAACGTGAAGAGCAGCTGAGGAGTCTCTCTGCTTCTCCTCCCAAATTAGACTAAGAATCATTCAGACCAATGCCAAGCCATCAACATATGTGAAGTCCTGTGAGAATTTGTGTCATTAACTTAAAAGAGGAAGAAGTAAGTTAAGATATAGTCAGGAATATAGGATTTGATCCAATGGGACTTTTATTTGAAGAAACATAGAGCAAAGATTAAGGATCCTAAGATTTGACTCACTGATTTAAAGTGTAATATATATTGAATGATGTTTTACTCTTACAACTGGGAAAAGTTTATACGAATTACCATAGTTATTAATTATTAGGTTTTTACGTGGCCACATAGTGCAATAGATATATATGAATTATGTCATTCTTTAGAGTTTGCAAAATCCAATGATTAATCTAAATACCTGAGCAGCTTTGAACTATGCTTTATAAGCATAGAGTGATCCTCCTATGATGAAAGTTGAACATGAGCTCTTCCATTTTTTAAAATATAAAAATTCCTCCCTTCAGAAATGTGTCTTTTTATGAATGAAAAACTGTGGAAAGTGATGACATTGCAGTGTAAAAGGGCACCATTAAATTTAACCAAAACATTAAAGAACACAGACACTTTGAACTCACTATGCTGGCTAATGTGTAACCTAATTAGATGTATTAGTTGTTGCTCCCTTTATTATGTGGTGAATTCTTCGTGCAACACCTAAAGTACTTTGAACACACAATCTTTTGTTTTCTTTCTTCTTTGTCTGGTTTAAAGTAATGTCTCAGCCCCCTGCCCCCATGTGTGTGAGTGTTGAGTCATGTATTTATGTGGGGGGAGGGGGCATACTGCATTTGAAAAGTAACTTTTGCTGGTGAGATCTGTAATGCTGTTCTCAGTATATGTACTGTCAGGCATATTATTTCATTTTTAACAGATAGTACTGCTTCAGCAAATCTTGAGCTTGCGATTTTCTTCAGCTCTCTGATTGGTACCTTTATTGGTCTCATGACATCTGCTAGTTTGACAGCATTGGAAACTGAAATTGGTTATCCACCAGATGTGGGCAATCCAGAACAGGCTCTAGGAGTTCAGGGTCCATGATAGCCCTCCACTGTTATCTAAGTTCAGCTCTGTTCTGTTGGGAGCACTTCTAGAAGTGAGAGAGGGTTGTTCTCTCTCCATGCCTTTTCAGTCCTTATCCTTTCTTACAATACTGGTGATAGTATTATTTATGACTATGATTATTATGTTGTTGTAGATACTTCTCTGCTTGGAACTAAACTGTGGGGAACCCCCAACTCATTTCATATTGGCCATATAGTAGTTATCTGATGAAAGCTCCTTGAGTCTGAACCCTTTGTTTAGAGATTGTTTCCTAATACCTTGACCTATCTATCCCTGTCCCCAAACTACTACCAGATAAGTAAAACTAGATTAATGTTTCAGAAAACATAAGAATACTGATGCTCTGTTATCTTTATCAATTTCTTGAACTGATCTAACTCTTTTTGAAGGTTCTGAAATGTTTGGTTAACCTTTTTCCATTCTTTTCATTTTTGCATGCTTCTGCACTTCTGGTTTCCGTCAGAGACCAGAAATGTAAATGCCAAAATACCACAACAAAGAGAGTGCTCAAGATATTTCTGGCTTGATTTAGAAGCAGGAAGTATTTAGGTTCTCATGATATTTCCCGCTGAAATTTTGCAAAGTGAAGCACTTCAGATAATCATCTGAGCCGTTGAGTCTCTTATGAATTAAACTCAAACTCAGAAGAAGCATTGGAGCTTAGCCCTTCACAGCTGATCAGGTTGTCCACCTAGGGGAACAGATTCTCAGCTGACTCAAATCAGCATAACTCCATTGAAATCAATGCTGATTTTACAATAGTTGAAGATCTGGTCTATGGTGTCTCTGTATGTTGGTCCCATTGCAAGTCAGGCCTTATTCTGGTGTTTAGAACCAATGGGCTACATTTTGGAAAGCTGTAAGCAATATGCATATGTAAATACTGGAAAATGAGTTCACATATACATGCCTGAGCATCTTCATATAGATTGAGCCCTTAAAAAAACCCCAAACACTGTGGCATTCTAGTCTAATGGTACAAAACTCTACAGTATATAACAAGATCATACTGTTATGGACCATTATTGTAACATATTTTTTCTAAGAGAGATGTAAATAACATTTTCAAACCAAGTGTGTATACAGTGAGTGCTGATAAAAACTGGATGTTTACCACACTGTGATATTTATCTTTAGCACAGTATTTACATGATTTCCTAAACTTAATAAGGAAAATACTGCAAAAACTGCACCGTATTCAATTTAACTGCTCATTAGGTAGAGCAAATGAAGAGCAAACTGCTCCAGACTGGCAAACACAGCTAAACATTAATAGTAGCATTGCAGCCTTTAAACTGGATAGTAGAGCAGAATGCAGTGTTATTTCAAGGAAATTATATAATACTGTATCCAAGGTTGTGGCACAGAAATGACTATTTCTTATTAGGAAACTAAGTTCATTTCACTGTTATTCTATCTTTCCTCTTCCCCATAGCCATTGTTTCATCCACATGTTGCATCTTGTTACAACTAAATTTGTAAGATCTTCTGGGCAAGGACTGACTTTTTATTTTATGTCATATATGTGGAGTTTAATAGACTAGTCAAATAAACAATAGGTGAGATTTTCATTCCACAATGTAAAGAGAATAAACAGATTTATGGAGATGATAAACTAAGATTCAGAATTAAAATAATTGCAAATCCCTGATCAATATAATCAAATATCTCAAATTTGGGCACCTAAAATTAGATATTTAAATCAATATTTGGACTGCAATTCAGGAGTGCACTTAAATACATCAAATCACATTGACATCAATGGGACTACTCGTGTTCTTAAATAAAGTGCATAGATGCTGCTGCTTCAAATTACTATAATTCCTAGAAGCCCTTTTCTAAGACCCCATTATGCCAGGAACTCTATAAACACAGAACTAAAAGACTGTCTCTACCCCAAAGAGCTTACAATCTAAATATAAGGCAAGAGATAACAGATGGATACAGAACTAGACAGGGAGTCCATGGAAACAACGAGACAGTACAGGTCAGTATGATAGCCAGTGATCTTAGCCCACGAGTGGCCTAACCATTGTCAAGAATCTTTGGCATCACAGAAAAGGAAAGTTTTAAGAAAGGTTCTGAAGGAGGATAATGAGTCCATTGTTTACAGCGAGCTCCTCCCAAGTGTGAGCGGTAGCATGGGAGCAAGCACAAAAGTGCTAGTTTAAACATTTACAATGTGTATGATGGAGGCTGGCATCATGGGTCAGCTGGAGGCAGCGGTCAACCTCTTGGCAGTGAATGAGAGGTGATAGTTGGGGCGGAGAAAGGACATAAAGGGCCTTGAAAGTGAAGACAAATAACTTATGTTTGATGCGATAGAGGAGGAGTCAGTGGAAGGATTCAAAGAGAGGGTTGACATGGTCAAAGCAACAGGCTAGGAAAATGATCTTTGCAGCTGCATTATGAATGGACGAGAGTGGGGCATGATTGCATTTGTCAAGACCAGTGTAAAGGATTTTCCAATAATCCAGAGGTGAGATGATGAGAGCCTGGATGAGCATTTTAGTGGTGTGGATGGATTGTATGGAGAAAGAATCTGTAAGATTTAGCCATAGCCTGGATGCAGGGCTGATTCTAGGGGCCCGAAAGCAGAGTGGTTTCTCTGGGTGCCAAGCTCCAGGGGGCTCCATACTGCTGTGTCAGTCACCCATTTTTTAATTTTTTCCGTACTGATTGGCTGACCATTTTTTGTTTTTTTGTTGTTTTTTTTGCCCTCTGTTGTGGGTGAGGGTTGTTGAATAAAAACTACTCACATGCTTAAATTAGGCACATGTTTAAACACCTTGCTGAATTGGTGCTGTGGAGAATTGTGATTTGGATGGAAAATTGCTTATTCAGACAGTAAAAAATGTGTTAAAGAAAACAAAATATAGCAATAAAGATGAAAGGCTCGATATCTAGTCCTGCTGGATGTATAAAAACTACACTAATATGAGGACTGGCTACCCCAACCCTTCTCCTATTTGATTGTTCTTGCCAGAAGACTCAAATATGAGCAAATATCCAACTTACAAATACAGCTGAAAGGCAAAAGAAATAAAAATGTTATGACAGAGATACAAAACTGCTTCCCAGGCTGGTAGCCAGGCCACCTGAGACCAGACAATAACAGCTGGAAGCTAGCAAGAGAAGCTATGCCACAGAAGAGACATAATCCTATTTTGGGGAAATGGACAGTGAGAGGTACCAGAGAAATTGCTAAAATGTACTTTAAATGCCAGGGATATCCCAGAAACCCATAGATACAAGAGGAAAAGGTGTAAACTTGATTCTTTGAAGAACATCAGAGAACAAAACCATCAATATTGTTTCCAGCAGCCACATTATAAGCACCAGCTTCACTGAAATTGCCAAGCCTAAATTGCACCTGGCTAAAATCACATCATAACCAGCCTGGAGTGAATTTTGTTATTGTCAGTGTCCTGAGCAAACCAGCTAAATACATACAGGACTGAAATAATAATAATCTCAAAGATATGTATCCCCTTGGATTAATTCTGGCATGGTAGCTAGTGGGGGTCATATAAAGATAGGTATCAGGTTACTGGCATGGAAATGAGAGGTTGCCATGTTAGTAGTGAAGTGACTACACTAAATTGCCTGTGTTAGTCTCTGAGCTTATTCAGTGTGAACTAGATTTTTTGTCAGAAGCCTGAGCAGGGTCAGACTGAGCTGAGTTATAGTGCGGTTAACTTAAAAAGTGTGGCACTTCCTTTCCTAATAACCCTAATTCTTAAATACCTAGTAAACTCTACATCCACTACACTGCTTCTGTCATTGTTCAAGCCCCAGTCTGCATATAATTGAATTTGTCTCCTGCATAGTCTATTATTTTGATTTACCACAAGTGTATCTCATTTTCTTATGATCAATTTGATCAAGACTCTGAAACATATTGTTGACAGTCAAAGCCTCTTAATCCAATAAAAATAGCCCAAACAACACTTTCTGAGCCTCAGGTGTTAAAGTCTAGGGATGTGAAATTGTAGGAATAACTGGTAATTCACTTTTACATTTCTGGGACTAAATACTTTTTTTAAGGTGTTGAAAGGTCCATTGTATTTCACTGAAAGTAGAAATCACACATACCAAAGACATGGGATTATCCCATGAAATAACACAAGATGCAGGATCAATGGCATCTTTCCTCTCCATATTGTATCGAAGTGCAAGAAAAATACTAGTTTAAAAAAGCATCACATCCAGCAGTTTCTAAGCAAAGGAAATGCCTGATCTTTTTAGAGTTTTAAATCTGTGTTTTTCCACTAGGAAGAGGCATATGTTAACTCCAAAACCAATTCAAACTAGCTGTAAAATCATAAAAATGTCTCAGAGACAAGTCATCAATAACTACATGATATTTAATAACTTGTAAGCCCTAAAAGCCATCTGCATTACATAGAGGAATGAAACAAATGAAAAAGTGCTCTGATGCAGGAAGGAATGAGCTGTTTTAATCTGTTCTCTCCTCCTGTGTTAATGTAGGGTTGCTTGTGCCTTGACATGGTGTTACTTATAGTCATTAAGACCCATCATGAGAACTCTATGCTCCTCTTTTTGTGACTGTATTCTGGAGCCACCATTTCAGTCTGTTCGCTTAGAGAGTCTCAAGAGACACCAAGAGAGAGCCTTCAAATAATTCAATTTATGTTGCAATATTTCTAAGGGAATGGATCCAGGCTCAGATCCCAGATTTGCCATTTGTAACATAAAGGAGCCCAGGTAATAGGATTCTCTAAGGTTGTAATCACTTTTTTTTTTTTAAAGTGTTCTTGAAAGAGAAGCTGAACTATGGCAGGCTGTGGTAGGAAAGGAAACATCTTGTTTACGAATGTCAGCCAGCAATTAGCAGCATTTAAAGAGTGGAACCACAACTGCTGTTTTTTGTTAGTTTTGAAAACCTCATCTCTTTCTTGTGGCCACGTTTTAAGAGGCAAAGTAGACAGCGAGACTCTGAAACGAGTTCACAAATAGTTGATTTCATATTTTAAAATCTTGCCTAAAACTGTCACCCCCCTCGCGTGGATCACAGATGGTGAAGAACTAATTTGTTACTGTTTGATAACTGCTTTTATGTATCAAAGCTCTTATTTACTACTCTGTGGGGGGAAATGACAGACTAAAAGCAATTATGTGTTTTTCTTTCAGTTTTTCTTTAACCACTGTGCTCCTTGGCTTTCCCCTCCCAGCCCCCCCAAATATGTTTCTTATTTGAAATATAGCATTGTGAATCTTTTACATATGTTGGTTTTCATTTAACCCTCTCTTTTGGTTTTCAAGAATGCATCTGGTCGAGCAGATCAGCTGTAATCATGTTTATAATGAAAAGTAATAACACTCAGGAGTGTCTCTCAGTGACAGCATATTACGTTTCAGTATTAAAAATGCAAATTGTGACTTTGCTTTTGAAAATTTGTCAGGAAATGTTTCCAAGTGCTAGAACAGCTAACAGGATAGTTGAATCTTCAATGCTTGCATTTTAGAAAGTGACTACCCTTTTCTCTAATGTTGGGGTCTCTAATGCCCGTAGGCTTTCTAGTAGGCCCACCCCCACACTTCAAAAAAGAGGCCCTCCTAGGTATGTTTTTCAGGATATCATATCTTTTTAAATCTTTGACCCTGAGAATTCATGAACAGCCGAGTTTTTCTTCTTTGTTATTCCTAGTGACGTGCAAACCAGTCTTGTGATTTTACCATTGAGACTTCTATTGTTCTGGTGGAGGGTTGTGCCTGTGAGTGTGGTAATTCACTGTACCCACTAAAACTGGAAGATTAGTTTGAGCATAAATCCTTACCTGACCAAACTATACAGTTTCAAGTTTGCTGCTTAATAGGGTCAAATTCTGTGTTCACACTCCATGAATGAATGAGATCACACAAATATAAATCAAGGGGCTACTCATCTGCTTAAAGTTCAGCATGCACTTAAATACGTTGGGGAAATTGGAGCTGCAGTGCAGAATCTGGCCTTTTAAGGTTAATGGAAAACTACTAGATTTGCCAAGAAACTTTTACACACCTAGAAAACCATTGGGATTTACAAAGTCTGGTGTAGGTACCTAGGCTTGCAATACAATGAATGGGAAGAGATAGGTGCCTCTGAATGGGATTCTTAAAACCCAGTATGCTAGCCGGCTCCTCACCTAAGATGTCAAATTGAGCAGTGCCCAAGTCCTGCTCCTTTCTCAGAGATAGTCTGACACTAAGCTAGGGGGAGAGGTACATACGCTGGAGGGTAGGGATAGGGTCCAGAGGTACATACGCTGGAGGGTAGGGATAGGGTCCAGAGGTACATACGCTGGAGGGTAGGGATAGGGTCCAGAGTGACCTACATAAATTGGAGGATTGGGCTAAAAGAAATCTGATGAGGTTCAGCAAGGACAAGTGCAAAGTCCTGCACTTAGGATGGAAGAATCTCATACACTGCTACAGGCTGGGGACTGACTGGCTAAGCAGCAGTTCTGCAGAAAAAGACCTGGGGATTACAGTGGACGAGAAGCTGGGTATGAGTTGACAGTGTGCCCTTGTTGCCAAGAAGGCTAATGGCATATTGGGCTGCATTAGTAGGAACGTTGCCAGCAGATCAAGGGAAGTGATTATTCCCCTCTATTTGGCACTGGTGAGGCCACATCTGGAGTACTGAGTCCAGTTTGGGCCCCCCAACTACAGAAAGGATGTGGACAAATTGGGGAAAGTCCAGTGGAGGGCAACGAAAATGATTAGGAGGCTGGGGCACATGACTTACGAGGAGAGGTTGAGGGAACTGGGATTATTCAGTCTGCAGAAGAGAAGAATGAGGGGGGATTTGATAGCAGCCTTCAGCTACCTGAAGGGTGGTTCCAAAGAGGGTGGAGCTAGGCTGTTCTCAGTGGTGGCAGATGACAGAACAAGGAGTAATGGTCTCAAGTTGCAGTGGGGGAGGTCTAGGTTGGATATTAGGAAAAACTGTTTCACTAGTAGGGTGGTGAAGCACTGGAATGGGTTACCTAGGGAGGTGGTAGAATCTCCATCCTTAGAGGTTTTTAAGGCCTGGCTTGACAAAGCCCTGGCTGGGATGATTTAGTTGGGATTGGTTCTGCTTTGAGCAGGAGGTTGGACTAGATGACCTCCTGAGGTCTCTTCCAACCCTAATCTTCTATGATAGGCACCTCTCTCTGCTTGGGTTCTCAGCTGCGAACCCTGCATCTACACTGTTTTCTTGTAGCTCAGTTGTTAGGATACTCATCTGAGAAGTGTCAGATCCCTGTTCAAATCCCTTCACCGCCGCAGGTGAAGGGGGCACTTGAACCAGGGGTCCCCCCCATCCCAGGTGAGCATCCAACCACTAGGCTAAAAGTTATAAGGATGATCCTCCTCCTCCTCCCCTCTTCTCTCCCATTTTGGGTAAGCTCCCTTATGGGAGCATGGCCCAGTAGGTGAGCTCTGATCATGCCTATCAAATTCGGCTCTGCAGATGAGTTAAGCAGAGGAACGCCTATCTTCCTCCAGTTTGTTCATCACTCTAGGGCTTATGGGTCTGGTCAGCTCCATGGGGTTGTAGTGCGCATGTACAGAGGTAGAAATTTCAGTGGGCCTAGGGAAATTTTTACTGCAAAAATTTTGGTGCTGAGCAAGTTACGCACTTACAGAGTTTGGTGTCAACTGACCAGGCATTTTATGAATCCCAGCCACTGGAAAATTAGCTATTGGGCTGACAGGGCCCATGCCCAGGGGTCCTTGCCAATTGTGCAGCCCTGGCAAAATGGGCACGCCCATGCCCTGACCCTGCTCCCCATCAGAAGTGCTGGGTGGGTGGGGCAGAGGAGGCCCCTGCGCCTCAACCCTGCTCCCTGGCAAGAGAGCTGGGAGGGCAGGGTCGGGGAAGCCCCTGCATCCCGACCCTGGTCCCTGGCAGGAGCACCAGGCGGCAGGGGACATTTTGAAACAAATAGAATATACAAATGCGGGGCCCAGTTTTGTCTCCCATGCTTGCATTGGGTAGTACCTTATTGCATAGGCAGCCCCACAGACTTCAGTGGGACTGATTGTGGAGTAAAATGCTATTCAATATGAGAAAAGGGGCAGGGGGGAGAATCTAGCCTATAGATAAATATATATAAGAAATATCCCTGCAGACACATTCACACAGCCCAGTGATTAAGCAAACTCTACCGCTACCATATACAAAACCAAAATGAACTCATTAAAATGTAACAAGAGAGACAAACAAAACATAGAACAGAAATAGAATGCCCATTTAAAAAGGAAACCATCATTATAGAGCCCTTACAACAAATATAGTAGTAGTGCTTATTTTCAATATAATCCATAAATTGTTTCCATATGTTTTCAAATAAATCTTCTCTGTTGTGTATTTTACAGTCAGTCTCTCAAGGCGGCAGTCTGAGTAAGGCTAGCAATTCTCTCCTCCTTTTGTATGTTTCTCAGGATGAAATTCATCCCTGGCAGTGGGCCAGTACAAAGCCTATGCACCACGTAAGTCCCACTTAAGCCCATTGGCTTCAGCAAGAGCTGCGCTTATGAAAATCAGGCCCAGGGTGTATACATTTGGCCATGCAAAAACTGAGGCAGCCAGTATCGGTGGCCCCTTTTGAAAGTGTTGGCCCGAGTTTGTCTTTTATTTTTGCTGTATTTTAGATCCATCATCATTTTGATAATTATAAAGCCTGGAAACTGTTTTATTTTTATAGTCTTTGACATTATAATAAAGTCTCCAATTTTGCAACCCAAAACATCCATGAATCTGAGTCTGGCTCCAATAAATCATGAGATTAGTTTAAAAATAACATATTTTGTATACTTTGTAGTTGCCTTCTAGTTTTTGAGCCTTTAAGATACACTGGGGCCACATCTTCATGGTGTTCTCCTCAAAGGTGAACTAGAAACTTACTTTTTTACCTGGCAACTAAGATTCCTCAGATATTCACATGACTCCAGGAGCTAGGGCTTAAAGAAAGACATCAATTATAGTGAGACTCACAATAGAACTGTGAGACTTGGAAACACAGAGTCTCACATATATTATTTACCTAGAAGTTTATTTAGAAAGTAAATATAGAGAAAAGATCACAGTTTTCTTCTGTTCTCTTTTGGCATCAGACAAATTCCTCACAAAGGTCAAAGGGAGAACTACACTAGCACAAAGTTTAATCAACACTTGAAGTGATGCATTGACCTAATGGAGGCTCTCTGTATAGGAGTGTCTTTAACCCTACATGGAAAGGAGCAATAGCTTCAGCAGTAGTGGTCTATAAGATGGTTCTATACTCACAAAAGAAAAGGGTGTTTCTTTACAAAAGGCCCCATCATCAAGGGGCTTTGCCTGTTTTGCTTGTCGTGAACATATCAATATTTGTGGGCAGAGTTAGGGCATAAGGCAAGAGTGGAGGGTAGTGATGAACGGCTTAGTGCGGAAAGGCTGGGGGAGGGACTTGAAGCTAGGAGTGCATGGGTAGGTGTAAGAATTAGAGACCATTGGGGGAATGAGAAGACTGGATCCAATATTAAGACAGACTGTTCATTGAATCAGGGCAGTGACTGAAGAGGCAGGCAGGAGGAACAGACCTGCAAGCTAGCTGATGTGGGTCAGGATTAACAGCCTTCTCTCCCCAACATGTGCTACAACTGTGTTGAAGAACCATCCTCTCCTCACCTGCATCTCTATGTCTCATTTGACCCTTGCACATCCATAAATACAGGGAACTCATGGACACACATATCCCAGGCAATATCTTCTCAGCAGCCTACAAGCTTTGATCATAACTTCACCCACTTTAAGTTTGATTTTATATATAAATAATGGGTCAGATTCAAAGTCAGGCCCATGTAAATAGTTGCATATGTCCAATTTCTGTGTCCAAATGGCAGATATGCAAGTGCAGATCAGATAATGTGCATATAGAAGGACTGCTAGATGTTTAACTGGCCACTGTATAAGTTACTCCCATCAGTTTGCATGCATACATCTGGTATTTGCATATAAAATTTAGGAACTAAATATTTGTGCTTGTGAACCTATTATCTTTTGAGATATTCATAAAATTTGACTGTACCCCTTCTCAATTCACCAATCTATGTATATGGGGCATGCATACCCCTTGCTTTTGTTAGTGTGTGTATGTGGGTGGGTAGATGGTGGGGGGAGGGTACGTGAGGTGTAGTGGGGTGAGTAGTTGGCATCTGCCCTTAGAGGAGATTGCATGAGTTTCAGAATCAGGGAGGATGTTCCATGTATGGATTTAATTGTATGTGAGTCTAAATGTGACAAAGATATGGCATTAAGGTTTTTAAGGCATGTGATAAATGTCTGGAAATGGGTACATACATGATTCAGTGGATCTTGAAATAATGTACAAAACTTTGTCAATCTCCCTGGTGTTACTGTTCTGAAATCATTTGACTTTGCTTTTGCTTTTCTTACATGGCTTGTGACACCTTTTTAAGTAATACATCTTATTCTGATGGTGTATTCCTTAAAAACCGGCAAAGAGTTTTTACTCACAAGGTATCAGATTCAATTTAAGTACAGGATTTAGGGCATGCCAAGCCAAGGTACTTTTTGCCAGCTATTTGACATCATGCACAAATAAGGTTTGAATTCCTGCTCTGAACAGATCATTTAGCTTGTTTGAATATCATTTAGACTAAGGTAGCTTTATTTTTTGAAGCTTCAGTAGTGTCAAGTGTTGACTTTGACAGATTTATTGAAGCATCGGTTCTACATTAAACATATGTCTTCAGACACAGCCTGAATATATGCACTGTAAATGTGAAATCTGAAGTATGGAAAGTCAGCTACCCAACTGGATAGGAAAAGTACAATACATATGTGCCATAAACTATGGCCAGTGATCCTCAAATGCACCAAAGGGAGTGCAAGGTTGTTCCAGTGTGAGCACAGGCTAAGTATTGGCACTAGTTACAGTATGAGTGCTCTCCCGTTGGCATAATTACTCCACCTCAATGAGAGGTGGGAAGCTATGTCAGCAGGAGAGTGTCTCCTGGCAACATAGCACGGTGTGGACACTGCTTTAAGTCGATGTAACTTGCGTCACACGTGGGATGGCTTTTTCACACCCCCAAGAGACATAAATTACATCAACTTAAGCAGTAGTGTAGATAAGCCCTATGTGTAGTCCTCCATTCTAAGTAGAAATAAGTGTCAAGTAGAGCTGGTTTGACAATACAATTTTCCATCTATTTCGACTAAACCAATTTTTTCATGAAATCATATCAATGTCAACAACATTTTGGTTTGAAAAACAAAATGGAAAAAATGTTTCGAAAATGTCAAAATATCCTGTTTGACATTTTTGTAATGGCAAGTTTTGATTTTTCATTTAGTAACAAGAAGTTATTTCAAAATTAACTTTATTTTGTAAACATTTCCATTGGCCCAAAACAAAACTGTTTTTGCAATTACATTTTGTGAAAAATTTCAGAATTTGTTTTTTTTTTCTTTAAATTTTTCATGGGACAGAAAATCAGTTTTCCAACCAGCTCTAGTCTAAAGCCCTTGTGTGCCCATTTGTTTACTCTCATGAGTGTATGGTAGGAGGTGGGTATTTGGTCAAAGAATGGGCATGTCTTAGAAAACGCGGGTTTATATGCAATCCCCAGCATGAAAATAAGGCACTTGGCTGTTATGTACCCTTATTTGGGCCCACTCCTGTTACCAGACTGGAATAAGTTGGTGGCTACACAGTAAACTCTCATCATTGGCCTGGTTCATAGACTGCCAAGGGAATAAACTCCATGCAGCAGCCCCAAACTCACATTTTGCCATAACCAAAAGTCTAGAATTTTCAGTTTCGAGTACAATGAAAACTTTACAGTGAATAATTTATTTGGATTTAGCACTTTGGTGTTTACAGATTGACACTGAATTTTATGAATTTGTTCACTAGTCACAATTGTTTGACAAATCTTTTTATGTATTTGCAGTATTGTTATAGCCATATTTCATCCCAGGATATTAGTGAGACAAGGTGGGAGAGGCAATATCTTTAGTGGCCCAACTTCTGTTGGTGAAAGAGAGAGACACTTTTGAGCTACAAAATACAAACAGAGCTCTTCTCGGAAGTGTGTCTCCTTCACTAACAGAAGTTGGGCCAATAAAGATATTGCCTCACTCACTTGGTCTCTCAAATATTTGTATGGATTTTCAGGTTAGAAAGTACCATTATTGTCATCCTGCCTGATCATAATAGTCTCTTCTGCCATTAACATCTATGAAAACATTTGGCAAACTGTTGCAAATAGTGAACAAGACTTGTGAATTAATATCCAATCTGTGTCACTGGTCAACCAAGTCATGTAATAGTTTGGGGGTTTTTTTGGTCTCTTTTGTTTTGTTTTTATTGAGCAGTTATTTGAAAAACCAAAAGGTTAGTGCCCTTTAATTTTTGAGATGCCTTGGGCTGTGTAACAAAACAACCGTTTCTGTGACAAATGGAGGGATTTTCACCAGTGCTCAGTTTTGGCCTAACTCTACTTCTATTGACATCTTTGGGAGCAAAGTTATGCCCACACTAAGGATTTTTGAAAATCTCACCTGCTAACTATAAACTTATTGTAAAGATGGGCTACAAATTCTATTTTGGGTTTTCTTGAGGTAGGGCAACTAATTTTTTTACTGTGGTTTTACTAAAGGCAGGTCTACACTAGAAGAGCTACATCAGCTCAGCTGTGCTGATGCATTTGCGCTGCTGTAGCATGTCTGGTGAAGACGCTGTATGCCAACGGGAGAGCATTCCCCCATTGGCATAATTACTCCACTTCTGCTAGAGGCAGAAGCTATGTCAGCGGGAGAGCATCTCCCAGCGACCAGGGGTGGCTCTAGCAATTTCGCCGCCCCAAGCACGGCGGCACGCTGCGGGGGGCTCTCTGGCAGTCGCCAGTCCCACGGCTCCGGTGGACCTCCCACAGACGTGCCTGCGGAGGGTCCGCTGGTCCCGCGGCTCCGGTGGAGCATCCGCAGGCATGCCTGCGGTAGGTCCACCCGAGCTGCGGGACCAGCGGACCCTCCGCAGGCACGCCTGCGGGAGGTCCACCGGAGCTGCCTGCCACCCTCCCCGCAACAGGCAGAGCGCCCCCCGCTGCATGCCGCCCCAAGCATGCGCTTGGCACGCTGGGGTCTGGAGCCGGCCCTGCCAGTGACATAGGGTCGGTGTGCACAGTGCAGGAGAGCATCTCCCAGCGACATAGGATCCGTGTGGACAGTGCGGGAAAGCGTCTCCCAGTGACATAGGGTCAGCGTGGACAGGACGGGAGAGCGTCTCCCAGTGACATAGGGTCGGCATGGACAGGACGGGAGAGCGTCTCCCAGCGGCATAGGGTCGGCGTGAACAGGGCGGGAGAGCGTCTCCCAGTGACATAGGGTCGGCGTGGACAGGACGGGAGAGCGTCTCCCAGCGGCATAGGGTCGGCGTGGACAGGACGGGAGAGCGTTTCCCAGCGACATAGGGTCGGCGTGGACAGGGCGGGAGAGCGTCTCCCAGCAGCATACGGTCGGCGTGAACAGGGCGGGAGAGCATCTCCCAGCGACATAGGGTCCGTGTGGACAGGGCGGGAGAGCGTCTCCCAGCGACATAGGGTCCGTGTGGACAGGGCGGGAGAGCGTCTCCCAGCAACATAGGGTCCGTGTGGACAGGGCGGGAGAGCGTCTCCCAGTGGCATAGGGTCGGTGTGGACAGTGTGGGAGAGCATCTCCCAGCAACATAGGGTCGGTGTGGACAGTGTTTAGGTCACTGTAACTTGCGTCGCTCAGTGGGGTGTCTTTTTCACACCCCTGAGTGATGTAAGTTACATCGACTTAAGCGGTAGTGTAGACCTGCCCTAAATGAAGTTTACATGATTGATAAGTTACCTAATTAAGGACATGATCAAGCAATCGAAATTTGCAGTCCAATCAGGTGAAACTTAATGCTCACACACATCAGATTGCAGGATCATGTCCTTAATTTGTATTCAATTTTAAAATGTTCCATAAATAATAAATAATGTTTAGACTAAATAGCAACGGTTACAGTTAGCTCAGTTTCATCATTAGAAGGAAGTAGAAGTTACTTGGGGCAAGTTGAATCATGATACTCATTAACAACTAACACTGTATAATTAATGATACAAAAAGAGAATCACATATGGAAATTCAAAATGTACACCTTCAGTGCTGTGCTTAAATTTTTTCAATAATGCACTACTTTAGTTAGGATGGAGTCTTTTGTACTCAGGAGAGAATAGATGCAAGGGTAGCCAATGTGAAAAAAGCAAAGTATTATAAAAATAAAATACAATAAAATTGCATGGAAAATGGAACAAATACTTCAGTGCTCCTGTTTTGCTTTTATCAATTGTTAATTTGACAAATGAATGTTTCAAAGATCTGGCTCTGGCATTTGCTGCTCTGGATCTGCTGCACCATATGTTATTGTGCTGGGTAGTGAGGGTGTTGCATAGCTCATTTACTATCTCTGGTATCAATGTAATTTTCTGCACTTATTCTGCGCTAATGATGAAACTATCTTTTTTCTTTTTTGGCATTCTAAAATGATCATCTCAAATGTTTCCATTTTACATTGCTACGTGATGTTTACTTGCTATATCACCAACACAACAAAGGAAAGGCAGCTTTAATTTAATGTTGTATAATGCAAACGTGAGTTACTGTATATCCCTTAACAGCCCATCATTAATTTCCCTTGCATGCTGTTTCCAGGTTTCATATATTGCTGGTTGTTGTGATAGTATGTAAAGTATCAGCTGCTGTTTCGCAGCTTGGATGTTAAAGGGTCCAGAAGGAGAGATCAAAAGCTGAATTTCTAATATTGCCTCTAATGGAGGAACTATTACCCAAACAAGCGGGATGTAGATTTCTTTCCTAACAGAATGTTGCTTTTGCATTGCCACACTAATAATCTTGCACCATACAGGACATTTTCCAAAACAGATTCTATTCCCTGTAGGATCTTATGCCACCTTCATCCCTTTAGGATCTGAGTGCCTATCAGTAGTGCATTTAGTGACATGACTGAGGCTACATCTGCACTTGGAGCTGGGGGTGTGATTCCCACTGCAAGGAGACATACAGGAGCTCAGTGAGAGCTAGTGCACTAAAAATAGTATTGGAGTAGCCATGCTACTGTGGCTACACTACTATTTTAGCACACAAGCTTGCACAAGTATGTCTCCTCAAGCTAGAAATCACACCCCCAGCTCCAAGTGCTAAGGGTATGTCTACACAGCAAAAAACAAAACAAAACAAAACAAAAAAAACCCCACAGCAGCGAATCTTAGGGCTTGAGTCAAGTGACTTGGGCTTGTGGGGCTCACACTAAAAATAACAGTATAGACATTCCTGTGACACTGGATCCCATATTCTTCACAGTGATATTATGATGATATGATTATGACATAATTATGATGTATTTTATGTTAAATAAGTCATTGGCAAGATTATGATTTGCTGGATATGATTATCCTATTTGTATGCATGTATCATTTTTGTATCCGCAGCTATGAATATTGACTAGGTATCTATTTCACATGTAGCTATTCCTGGGCAATGCTCACTAGGCAAAAGGCTCTCAGTCTAGATGGCTGGCTGGGAAGGGCCCATTCAAGTTAATGAGCCATTAGAGAGAACAATAGGCCTTAGGAGAAGCTTATCTCCCACCTGGGGAGCCTTTCTGAGGATACTACAGACAGCCTCTGAGTAATGGCTGCTGTGACACTACAGGGACCAGGTCACCTGGTGCAGGACTTCATCTTGGGATGGAGAAAAGGACCTGGGGATTACAGTGGACAAGAAGCTGGATAGGAGTCAACAGTGTGCCCTTGTTGCCAAGAAGGCTAATCGAGGGAAGTGATTATTCCCCTCTATTTGGCACTGGTGAGGCCACATTTGGAGTATTGCATCCAGTTTTGGACCCCCCACTACAGAAATTATGTCGACAAATTGGAGAGAGTCCAGCGGAGGGCAACGAAAATTATTAGGGGCTGGGGCGCATGATTTATGAAGAAAAGCTGAAGGAACTGGGCTTATTTAGTCTGCAGAAAAGAAGAGTGATGGGGGAATTAATAGCAGCCTTCAATTACCTGAAGGGGGGTTCCAAAGAGGATGATCTCCACATAGGAACTTAGAAGTCTAACATTGGGCACTTCTGAAAGTCTTGGCCAAGAGATTGAAATATGCTAGTATAAAACAAAGAACAAAATCCTGCTCCTAGGGGTATGTAAATTAAAAACCTAACTGGTGCAGTGCAGGTGGTGGACAAAAAATTATGATCCATAAGATGGGTAGGAGAGAGGGCTTTTCTGAAGATATATGAAGAAGGGGCTAAATATATGTTAGCTGGGAGGCTGTTCCATGAGGGTGGCATGAAGTCAGACATAGGAGAAAAAGATAAAGACAGTAACAAGGAGAGTGGACTGGGGCTGAGGGCTATTAAAAAAAGAAAATTTCAATAATTTATTGTGTATTTTTTATCCTTTTGTCTTAAATTATTGCCTCTCCTATCTCTTGCAGCTTGACATTTCTTTAAATCTTATTACCTTATTGAATCCCCCTCATTCTAGCACAGCTCCTATTGAATTGAATTAAATGAAAGTTTATCTGAATTAGGATAGACCCCAAGGGAGTTAGAAAACCTGACACTGAGAAGGAAATACAGACTTCTTTCCTAAGTTAGGTGTGCAGACATTCCTTGTTTATATAATATAGACTTTCTCTGATATTTTCTTGTGCACATATCCGCTGTGTAGAAGGATAATTTTCCCTCAGAACATTTTTTTCTTTGCTATAAAAGTGAAATATTCTGGAAGTGTTGTTTTTTTATTTTTTTTCCAAGTTGCAAATTTGATACAAAACTCACTGGCCCTTTTTTGCTGTTTAAACTTGGTGCTCAGGGGAATGTATGTGATAGGATGAAAATCTGGGTCAGAGCATGAAATTCCTTTTATTTGTATTCGTAAAAAACGCACTCCACACATCAAAGGGAAGAGGTGTGAAGCAGTAAAAAAGAGAAAGGAGAGAAAAAATCAGACTAAAATATTTCCAGATCTTACATTTACTTTAAAACACACTGACAATACTTGAAATGTGATAAGTTTGCTCCAACCGTCAGAAGAAAAAGTTTTCAGTATCATCCTACCTACTATTTTTGCTCATTTCTTAAACCAGAGAATGGGAGAAACATTTCCAGGTATGCAGTGCCTCTTTTATATTAGAGACAGGACCAGGTTCTGTGATCTAAAATAACCCTGACATTTCCAAAATTTTGGGGACTGGATTTTCAATATTGAGGTTATGGCATGCACCATGAGACGGCAAAAAGCACACAAGTGCACTACAATAAGAAAAGGGATAATCAAACACCAAAAATGCCGGAACCACCATAGAGTTGTGCCACAGCTAGCCTAATATTTGAATATTTCTTTGGGCAAAATTGCAATTTGTGCCTCTTGCTGGCACTGCACTGGCCAAATATTGGACACATTTTAATGGAAATCTACTTCCTAATCTCTTTATCGTCTCAAAGATGGAGTGTGGTGGATGACTTCAACATCCAGGCCAAAGATGATCTGACCTTTAAGTTAAGAGCTTATATGCACCATGACAGTTGGTTTCTAACTGAGCCCAGATACACTGGGTACACTTAAAAAGTACCTGTTTGAGATATATTCCTGATATGTAAAAATGGGAACTACCAGTAAAACTGGTATTAGCTCACAAAGCAGACCCTTTTTTTTAATGCCTTGAAACTTTTTATTAAGGCAAAGTTGCAATAAAATGTTAGCATATTCCATTGTGCATCACTTGTTGAGGAACAGGCTGTTATTCAAAGATCCTGGCTAAACATTCTGGCTTGCTAGTGGGGGAGCCTTCCTTCTCTGAGTACGCTAGAAAGGGTGAGCACATTTCTAATTCCTATCTGCTTTTTTGGCACTTTTCTTATGTACACACAGCTTCTCTCTTCCAAGAACACTCCATATTTTACTATACCGCAATTCCATTGGAGGAGGGGTCACATTGTTCCAGTAATGCACAACACAAAGTCTAGGTGCTAACAATATAAAAGAAATTAGTTGTCATATTCAGGGTCATCTTTTTGGACATGGATTGAAGATAGATGGAGGAGTGGTTTTGATACATTTCTTTTGCAGAAATGTACAGGGAGGGTGGCAGGCTTTGACTCTGTGAAGAGTTCTGCAACATTTGAATGATCTGGTGCTCAGCTGCTCAAGGATTTCCCTAACAGAGTATAAAAATAAGAAATAATCGAATAATAATCATTCATTTAAAGTGGGGTGGGGTAGGAATTGCCATACTAGCCTACACCAATGGTCCATGTAGTCCAGTTTTGTGTCTCTAACAATGGCATGCACCAGTTGCTTCAGAGAGAGGTGCAAGAAATCCTGAAGTAGGTAATTATGGAATAGCCTGCCTACAGGGAAAATTTCTTACTATCCCATCAATTAGAGGTTGCCATATCCCCTGAAATCCTGAAATAGAAAGGTTTATATACTTCCCAAATCTTATTAATGTAACTCATATAAATTCTTCATTTTTTAATCATTGCTAAAGCCAAGAGCTTGCAAGACTTATGGCAACGGTTCTCAAACTGTGGGTCGGAACCCCAAGTAGGTCACGACCCCATTTTAATGGGGTCGTCAGGATTGGCTTAGACTTGCTGTGGCCTGTGGCTGAAGCCCGAGCCCCACCGCCTGGTGCTGAAGCCCAAGCCGAAGGGCTTCAGCCTTGGGTGGTGGGGGTCAGGTTACAGGCCCCCTGCCTGGGGCTGAAGCCCTGGGGCTTTGGCTTTGGACCCCCTGCCCAAGGAAGTGGGGCTCAGGCATTGGCTTTGCCCTCCTCCACCCCCCCCCCCCACGGTGGAGGGGGCTCAGGTGGGCTCAGGCTTCAGTCCCCTCTGTGGGGTCATGTAGTAATTTTTGTTGTCAGAAGGGGGTCACAGTGCAGTGAAGTTTAAGAACCCCTGTTTATGGCAATGAGTTCCACTGGCCAATTATGGTGGCCTGCAATGGAGATGGATAATAGATGGGATGATACATGACTAAGTAAATCTACTAGTTATTCCTACTCCTGTGGAGGCTGAGTGCAAAGACCAGCTGCTATTGCAGCCCTCATGCTGTGGTAGCAGTTGTGGGGCAGTTTCAGTGCTATCCCACCGGAGTAAGGGAAGACATTCTTTCTGCTGAGTCCCAGTGAAGATCCGCAGAGCTCAGCTTGGTATTGAACTTGGAATTCAGTTTAGAAATGGCATCCTTGCCAGGATTTGCTCCTAACAAACAAAGAAACTTAAAGATTGACCTTGATTTGGGGGGGGGGGGGGGAGGAAAGGGTGGTGAAGGAGATGAGAGGCCTCCTCCCTCATTGCTACCCTGTATAATGGCAATAGACAATCACAGCCACAGTGCCTGGGGGAGGAAAGGGACTGATCTCCCTTGCTCCCTTCAGTGTGACACCACCTCAAATGGGATGAGGAGGATGCAGGACCAAGGCTTCACTCAGGCCCAACACCAACTGAGGGATCAGGTGTACCCAAGAGCTCAGGGATGATTGTGCTTTCCTGAGACACAAACCTTCCCTGAGCGCCCCTTGGGAACTATATACCATCCGGGATGCAGGGCTGGGTCTAAAGGGCGTAATTTAGTTTAACTCTTCATATGTCAACAAACCCTTTCGCTAATAACATTTCATTAGGATTCCACCTGAATGCTGCTAAAACCTGGTGGATGCACATTAGAGATGCACTTCACTATGGTATGTGATGGGATACAAAGCTATTCATGGATAAATCCTCTCGTTCACCCAGGTGCAGAATAGTTAAATGTTGATAGAAGATGGGATTGCTATGATTTGCCCTCTCATGATTTGCAAATTAATTGTGTGTTTCCCTTTGCCATGCATGTCATTTCCACATTTCTGTTTGTGTTCCTACTGGTGCTGATTTAGGCCTCGATTCAGCACGTAACCCCTGTTTAACTTGAAGCATGTGCTGAAGTCCCAAGAGCAAGTCAGGGCCTAACTTGTATTTTGTATTTAAGTTGAAACCAATAAAATCTAGTTACAAAAAAAGGAACTTTCAGAATCTGTTTATAATACAGTATTGACCCTACCTTCCCTATTGCAAAGCCATATTCTTTCTCCAGTGATGCCGTATGGGAACACAAGATTGCAATTGTGCCCCAAGAGCATGGCAGCAGCACTCATAATAGTTTCTTCAGTTTTTTTTTCACATTGCTTTGCAAAATGATGCTGCCATATGTGCTGTTATATTTAAATAGCAGATGCCGTGCACTCACAAAGTTGAAGAATGCAGAAGTACAATCCCATTTGCAAACAGGTTTTCTGGGGAAAGCTGACTTTCCTTGCAAGGCTTTGAATTTATCTCAGACATTTCATTACTAATTACAGCAGCCCGTATAGGATGCATTTGTACCACTTGTGGTTTCTCTCTTGGGGCATCTAATAGATTGGTTATCTAGCTTTTATGTTATATTGTTCTCTTCACAGTTATAGAGCTGTAATACTTCTCCTTTGCAGAAGCACTAGTGTACATGAACACAGAGAAAAATGCGTTATTTAGAAGAGGGTTTGGGACACAAGGTCCTGATTTGTATTTCCTCCAATGGACAGCTTGACCAGGGTCTGAACCATGGACAGTTTTGTATCCTAAACCAGGATCATAATCCAGATCAACAGACCAACTATCCTAAATATACTGACTGTGTGTATATACTGAGAGTCATGTAATGATTTGAATCCAAGTTTTCAACACTAATGCTAATTGTCCTTAACACTAATAAGTTTTTTGTTTGAAAATGATTAGCCATTTTAATTAAACAAGAAAACTCAAGGCCTCACCAAAGTCGGTGGAAAATCCCTGTCACAGAGTAGCTGGTCTCTGTGAGTAGACTTAGCCCATGTCCCTGGAATGGACCAGGTGAACCTAATCCAGCTAATTAAAGAGAGCTGGGCTGCAGAGGGTCTATAAAGGGCTGCTAGTAAGGAGGTGGGAGGAACGGCTGAGTAAGAGTTATGCTGGAGCAGTGCTAACTCTTGAGGTAGATCTCTAGAGTGAGAGGGCTAGGGGCTCAAGGAGGCAACCCTGCAGCTCTAAGAGGGCAGCAGAGGTGAGGAAGCTATTAGGAGCTGGAGTGCTAGAGATCCCTAGGAGAGGTGGTCCTGAAGCCTGGGGACCAAGTATTGAGTTAAGACTGCATACTGTGTGTTACTTTGCTTTCCTTGCCTGAGACTGGGCATGACAGCACAAGCTTGGAATTAGGGAGCAGTGGTGGCCCCTGGTGACAGTCTCCCATTGACTTAATTTCTAATATAGCCTTCTAGGGTTCATAAATAGATGTATGAACTGAGAGTGGAAGAAAAGACAAGGTAGAGATATGGAACCTAGAAGTTGTGTGTGTGATCCAGCAGCTGCCCTCTGCATCAATAGGCAGTTTGTATGGAAATGGGCCAACAGAGGTGGGAGGTCTTACATTAAATATTAACTTTTATTTAATCTTGTTGACTCTAGGCCAGTTTAATTCCTAACATAACTTCAGAGACTTCAGTGGTATTACATCAGGAATGTATTTGGCCCTTTGTGGTCAGTATATCTGTGAGGGGAAAATAATTCTTCCTTGAAAATGGGATTTTCATACAAACATCCATAGGTTTGCTTGTATAACTTACACATTGTCCTCAAAGCTGCCTGTGATAGGATGTGCTTCTCCACATGGACCCTGAAAGTAGAACTAGGCCAGATGGGCACAATCAGCCAATTTAGCTGCAAACAGGGCAGATATAGGCTGAGTTGAGGGTGCTAATTAGATGGAAGCTTACTTGTGAGGGAACAGGTGAGGTTTCTATAAAGCTAGGAGGCTGGCAACAGTGAACCTTAAAGAAGCATAGTAGGAAGAGAGCAGTAGGGTTGATGAAGTTCCAGTCCTCAGCTGCCCTAAGTGGGAATCCAGAGAAGAGGGCAGGCCTGGGTTCCCGTACCATCCACTGCAGAGTTGTGCTGCTTGTGGCAGTGAATGGGAAGACTGCCTGAGTCACTGCTGGGGTGACATAGTCAGGGCACCAGGCATGAGGGCTGCTTGTGCAGAGAGACATTGACAGGCTCCCCCAGAAGGAGAAATAACAGTGTGACCTGGCTGGCAGGCTGAGTCATGAAGCAGCTATACTGTGACTCTTTGAGCAGAGGAAAGCTGCAATAGTGGAAAAGAATCACCAGAATGGGGTGCGACCCAGCAGTGAGTAGAGAGCACCCTGTGGCACTCACACTGATGATTCTTTAATAATTCATATACCTATTAAATTAGAGGCTACCACCAAACCCTCTGCAGGCTAGTTAGTGTGTTAAAACACTGTCACAGTTTGGGCCAGAGGGTGACTGTAAAGCTACGATTCTACAGTGGGCAAGGGCAGAGGTGCACTGTCCCAGCAGTACTTCCTGGTGGTACACCTTAGGTAGGCACAATGGCTCCAGGACCCTTGGCATATCATGGACTAAAGCAGCTCCTGCTATGTCTTTTTCTAAGGGAAAACAATATACACCCTCCATCCACACTTGTTCCATAGGTCATTGCAAAGGGTGCAAATTTGTGGTCCTACCATCACTATGTTCCTTTCTGCCTCTTTGTAGATGCTAGCACCACTCTCTGCACTAGTTTGGAGCAATCCTTGTACTGAGGAAAAGCCCTGACTCTGATAGTGACTAGACTCCTTCCAGGGATCCCAGAGGTGTGGGGAGGGAAGGTTTCTTGCACCTTTTTCCCATGCTGCACACTCACACAAGGCTAGTTATAATCTGGCAGACATCATCTCCCCTGGCCATGCTGGATTAACTTTCTCAGAAGAAATTCTGGTTGAATTGGTGAGCATTATTTTAACAATGATAGATGTTACTTTTGCAGGGTTAGCTGCACCTCTGTCACCTTCTATGAATGCCCTTCCCTGCCCCCACCAGGTGTCAGTCCTTGTGCTTTTCCCATCCCAGGGTGGCATTTTGCAGTTATCCCATTCTTATAGCAAGTCCTGGGCTACTGCACCCAGTATATCAACCATCCTTACCCAGCAGGTCCAACTGGGTTCATGCCTGTGGTTCTTCCCTTTGGTAAAATGTGATCAGTGGTGTACAGTGACCAGGCAGCCTTAAACCCAAAGTTTAATTTTCCCAGGAGGAATAAAGCATAAGAGAAGAATTATTTGAAAACAACTAACAGTCGACACACATGTCTGTCTTATGCAAAGGCTTACTATTTCCTCGTGCTAGCCCAGGCAGACTTAGCTTCTTCATTCACTTCAGCAGGTGCCTGTGTCCATCTGGTTTTCCTGGATAGCTCCTCAGTAACTACCTGCCTTCTGAAAAGAGAGAACCTAGACCTCTGGACTCTTAACCACAAGGCTAGTCTTTTCCTTCCTGTGTTAATCCATCACTAGGAGAAATCCTCTATTCTCTATTTATCCAGCCAGAATTCCTTTGTTCCTGGGCTTTTGACCCTGCTTGTCAAAAAATAGGTCAGAGGTCAAGCCAGAACCCTCCGATTCTGCCCTTGGCTCTGTCCTTGTCCCATAACAGCCCTCAAGGGTGGACTGACTTATCTTGAGCCATTGTTTTCTTCCTGCCTGTCTTTTTCCCCTCACAACCTGCTATTAAAATAAACCAATATATACATGCAGTAAGCATCCCAACAACGAGGTGAACATACACTATTCATACATTATTACAGAGTAGCACTGCATCCATCACAATAGGTACCCCTAAAAACCAACTCATGTATTTGGGTGCTTATATATGAATCCAAGTCCCAAATATTCAAAAGGGTAAAGTGATTTTTTGGATGCTGCAGTTATTGGGTGTCCAGTTTGAAACCCTTTAAAGAGGCTGATTGCCAGAGGGTAGTTGCAGAATACTTTTTGAAAATTTGATCCCTTTATGATGTTTTAAGCTGGGCTCACCCAAGGGAGGCACCCACCATCGCGTGTTACTTTTGAAAATGTTAGGCTCTGGGACTAAATTTTAGGCATCGCAGTTTGAAAATGTTGTTCATTAGGCTTCCAGTTTCAGCACAATTGTTAAAAAGAAGGCAGTGTGAGGAGAGGGACACAACAGAAGGAACTTTTATTCCCTGCTCATTCTTTCTTTATGCTGGCTCTATGAAAAGTCTATACTGCCTCCTGTGTATTAAAATGTGTCAATCAGGTGTTTTGCCTGATTAAATAGAGTAATGAATTTTCCCCATGACACATTCATACAGTGAGTGTTACAGCAATTGAGCAGCTAATTTCTTTAGCATGTGGCACTGTGGCAATCACACTCTTTAGCAGGACATGTGGAAGTGTATTTATCTAATGTTTTCATGACCAGCTCATAAAAGCTTATGTTCTAATGTCACTTCAATACCTGGAAAGCACCATGCACCTTAACAATACTCAACATCGATGCAGTTTACCTGTGGTAATGAGCAGGGATCCTAGTGTTTTGTGA